>NC_133821.1:32707150-33307150 GCF_047830755.1 Zonotrichia albicollis
TAGGGGACACCTGCTTAAACCACAAGGACGTTCTGGCTCCATTTAAGCAAAATTATGTCCTCTCGTTTCCGTGAGAAGGAGGGGTGAAGCTAATGGGACTGCACGTGGGCTAAAGGGGGAGCATCCTTTGGCTCTAGAAACTGCAAACATGCTAAGCACTTTGAAGCATTTAAAGGTATGGAAAAGCTCAAGAAAAGATTAGTGCATCCAATATTTGCATGCCCAGTTCTCTGGTGCTGCTGACCATGTGTGGCTGTCACGTGTCCCCAGGGAAGTGGATGCAATCGGTTTTGGCCAAATGACTCCATCCCAAACCGGTGGTTTGTAAAGCTTTTTTGGGTTTCTCCTGGTGCTGTATAAATGTTAGGTGGAACTAGAGTAAATTTCTGTATTTTACACAACTTTGTCAGAAGACAAAGTCACCGTGTGCACACAAACACATGTGTGTATCTTCTTAAAAAGTGGAAATAAAGCAGACGCCAGCAAAAAAATATCCCCACTTCAGCACACCTGGCTGTGTGAACGTGCAGGGGCAAAGTCACAGAGTAGCCCCAGAGCAGACCCTCCTGAGCAGCCCTGCCAGCTCTACATCTGCCTGTGGCACCTCATCGGAGCAGTGTTGCCTGAAACGCTCCCTCCGATTTTTCCATTCCAGGTGGATCCACTCTGAGAGCAAACCCTCCACTTGGCCTGCTGCACCATTTGCAGCTTTTTTTGTGTGTGTTTAATGATTCTTGACCAGCCATTTAGCCTAGGAAGTGCCTGTATTGCTTCCCCCCCTCCTTTTTATAAATGTTGTCACCATCCGCTCAGCACATGGCATTGAATAGAGGAACCTCCAAGGACACGGCTGCGAGGGGCAGGAGCGTATTGAGATGTGCAAGCAACATTAAATGAGAAAAAAATAAAGGGAAAAACTGCCAAGAAACTTGACCAAAGAAAACTGATCAGCAGAAACTGGGCCAAGTTCACAACCTGTGGGATAATCTCCCACTAAGACTGAAGAAACCATAACCCAAAAGTGATTAAAAGAAGGATTTCTGTAATTTGTTTTGGGGGGAGACATGCAGGGGGGGAAACGATATGTAACAAACTAATTTAAGCTAATGTAATGTTTATAAAGTTACTTAGATAATGACACCATGCACACCATTATAATCATTAAAACACAATCTATGGGTTTTTAAAAAAAAAACTTAGATGATTAACACAAAATCAAGTTGATGTGAAGGAACAATTACTTTTAGAAAAAAAAATCAGGAGGTCCTAATATTCTGTAGAATGAGGGAGGATGCAGCTGTATGTCGACAGCTTTCATATCCTCATTTGAATAATGTGGCCTGAATCTGTCACTTTATTCATCCTCCTTATGCTCAGTGTACTCTGCATCAACAACAAATTAAGTTGTAAATAAGAGACAATCATCACTTTTGTTTTTAAGCAGCTTCTGCATGGAGAATTTCAATGTACTGTTTCTTTTTGACAGAAAGAAAGGGATTCTACACTCTGCTTATGTAAGCACAAATATGAGGAAACCAACCGAAATGAAACAATGAGGGAGTACTTGAGAACTGCTCCAAAATGTTCTTGGAAGTACATTTCTACCACCAAAAAAAAAATCTCCTTTTTTAATAGGATATATAATGGAGACCCTTTAATTTACTGTAATAATTATCCTTACTTTGCTTTAAAATTTCAATTTTTTTTTAGATTTAGAAACATTCCCTTTCCTTATCCAGGCACAAGCAGAGTACACCTCAACAGGAAGAACAAGTGAATAAGGTCAGGATGTAAACTTTATGTACCCAGAAATACTATTAATTTCTAACATGATAAAACAATACCATTTTGTGAGAAAATGCAGCATGCAGTAAGGAGAAAGAGTGGGGGCAGAAGAGATTTTCTTACCTTTACATCTGAGAAGTAGGTTTTCAGCATATTGGAACTTGGGTACCGGGTGTAAAAGAACATGAGCTTGGCCTTTTTCAAGTGATTCGGTGACAAGCCTTCCTGCATGTAGGATTGAATTAGTAAAGGAAAATTCTTTTCTTGAGAAACCTGGTTCTGAATGTACAGAGTGCCCCATTAAATACTCTATGGTTCCCGAGACCACAGGAGAAAGTATTAACATCTGAACTGCTGCGCTGTAATTTTCTGTAAAACAGGCAAACATGGGACGAGAGGCCACGAAACTTTAACCCTGTGCTTCCTATCAGTTTAGGTGCTGGGTCTCAAGGACCCTGCAAGTTTAGGGATTGTGTACCATATGTACATTCACTTGTTGCTACGGAAACAAATGCAGGAAGCATGTGCCGCAGAAAACTTATCGGGAGCTTTTTTCTCCTTCTCCTTTGCAATGCCAGCTAAAGCTTCTTTTCCTCTCGGTGTTGTGCTGCTTGCACACAATATAAAACCAAAGCATGTGAGACAATCAGGGGCACTTTATGATTTTGAGCAGTTTTACACAGACAGCACATTTCACCTGTTCCATTCGTGTCGATAAATTTTAATATCTGGGGTAGATCTCCCTAGTCCTGCTGCTGCTTTGCTCCAGTGGCTCGCCTGCAAATCAAAGTGAAATTTGTAGCAGGCAGAGCCCCTTGGCCGCTGAATCCCTCTGCCACAAACTTGTCGCCTCCTGATTTACACAGTTAACTCCTTGGAGAACGGAGCTGTATTTGGGGCTAACCAATCAATACATGAGGGCTAGCAGATCAATAAATGGCCACTTACCCTATAAGGCAGCCTATTTATCCTGGAAACATCATTACCTTTTAGATCTGTAAACAGAAGCAACTAAAAGAGTTCCCAAGGGAATGTGAAGCTAACCATAACAATCTCGGCTTGCTGATTTTTCTCCCAGCTTCTTGGCTCCCTTTTGTGAACTGCGTGCTAGGATGGCTCTGGTCACATCTGTGCCGCAGGCTGGCCCTGCCATTTCCTCAGCAAATTAATGGCTTTATAATTTATCAGAAATGAAGATGCACGTGGAGAAAATCAATGAGGCCCCCACAAGGTCAATTAAGGGTTCTTCCCAGAAGCTTCTCTAAGGACTGTTTCTCCTAAACACAGTTGTTGAAAATTTCGCTCAGTTCACACCTTATGGCGGGCAAAGGTCAATCAAGCTGACAGATGCACTGCAACCAAGGTGCCTCCTCTGCCTTACAGCCGGGTGCACGTCAGCACAGAACATCCCACTCCAGGCCTCGACATGGGAAACACAGACTAATTTTTATCAGCAGCCTACTGATGATTAGCTAGGCTTTTTCAGCAAAATTCCTTTTTCCCTAATTCCTGAAATCTGCTGAAACCCTCTCCCTTTATTTCAGTTACAAAGTTCATTTTTAGATTAGAAAAATGCAGCATTTTAAAAAAAAAGGCATTGACAATATTAGTTTAAAAACCTCTTATTATCTGGAAGTACATGGAAAACGGCTCAGCTGAACTTGCATTTTGTTTTAGATGCTTAATGATTACAAAGAAGATAATTTATGACTGACATACTTCTTGTGCCAAGAGAAGAGTTGAAAGAACCTCCAGTTACCTCCATTAGACTGATAGAGAAGTCTAAAAGAGCATTACACTCAGCAGTGCCATCTGTCAAAATACGTAAGTGAAATAATAGTAGCAAGCTGTCACCTATTGCTCAGTGATAAGAGTTTTAGACAAATCAAAACTTCTATGCCAGAAATCCATTTTGTTATGTGATCCTTTCAGGGAAGTGGGGGTCCAAAGGGGAACTCCAGTAGGAGAGAAAAGAAAGTAATCCTGAGTCTCCTTAATTTGCAATTCCTCTGACGCCGACAATATGTTAACGTCGAGTTTGGTGTATATTCTCTTTCAATGCAAGCTCAAGGATGGACTTAAATTTCAAAAAACCCCTCTCACATTTGCTGGATTTAAGCATATTAGACAGTTGTCTAAGCATTTGGATTCCTTCTGCATTTAGGATTTTTAAATATTTTCTGCTCTAATGCCAGAGGATATTGATATTGAATGAAGCATGTATTAAAAGATGCTCTGAGACTCAAATTCCCAGCAATCCATTTTTTATTAAAATTATACTTGTTCTTAAGCACTTGGCAGCCTCAAAGTAATATCAAATATGCAACAAATCTGTATATCTTGATCCTAAGGTTAACGCTTTACTGTGATAAAAAATACGATCTGTAATAATTTAGCAAAAAATAGTTAATGACGGACTTAAGAGCTAAGAATTAGATAACCCATTGCTATTTAAGAAAAAAAAAAAACTGAACTGACCAATTGCTTAATTTCCTTTTTAAGTGCTTGGGCTGAAAAGCAACTGTTCTTCCAAGAAAGCACTAGCTGTTTCCAGGATACTTACACACGCACAATGACTCATGATGAAATAGATTCAGTAAACATACAGCTGTACCGAACACGAGCTAAGCCCCATTCAAGGCCAGGAAAGAAAACGAGCACAAATAAATATTAAGGAGGTAAAGGGAGGAGGGGTGCCGAATGGAACGCAAACAAGCTCTGTCCCAGCAGCTCGTGTGGCTTGCCTCAATTCTCTTAGCTATAGCTTTGTGAAGACAGATGACATTCAATTCTATGGGTAATGCAAAATAGACAATAACTGCTGAAACTTGAGCCAGCTGCCAGGTGTAAAAAAAAAAAAAAAAAAAAAAAAAAAAGGAAAGAAAAAAAAAAGGAGAGAAAGAAAAGATGATAAATCCATAAATTAATGAAAGACATCTGCTCAGGAACATAAAAGATCAGAGGAACAGTGTACTGCAGCTGAACCTAAAGCAGTGTTCAAACAACCTGAGAGTCTCAGCATTGTGAGTTTACACAGCACAACGCTGCCTCACCTAACACAGCAGCAGCAGAAAAATGGCAAAGCCCTAGAAAGAGGAAGTGAAAGACTGGGAACAAAACATATGGGGACAAAACATATACATGCTCTCATGTGTTTTAACAGAAGAAGCACAGGGGTGGCACTGAACAGCATTTGATTCATTTGCACTTCAATCCTCCTCCCAGGTAATGCTCCTCTTTTGCAAAAATATTTTTCAGCACAGATGATCTTTCACTCCTGTTACTCTCAGCCTGAGCCCCCACAAATGCTCTAACAGGCTTTTCTAGCCCACGCATGCACTGAGCTGAAGGAAAAGTGGTAAGAATAGACTGTATCAGGTAAAAAAAATCTGCAGCAGTAAAGCCAAGCTGCTTCTTAAGTTACACCTCAGGTACTTTTAATCAGCAAAGCTCCAAAAAACTGTATCTCAGAGCATCTTCAAATCCCTCCAAAGAAGGGCTGGCTGGCTGCAAAGCATTCGTTCATCACCCAGGTTTTATCATCAACACGGAGTTATCCAGCTTGCTATACAATCTCTCCTTTTTTTTAAAGTTTAATTAGTTTAATTCTAGTCAGATGTAATAACTCCTCATTTCAAAATGTTGTAATCCACTAATTATAGCTTTCACATATTGGGACTTTGAAACTTACTCCAGTTGGATTGGAATTCTGTTTAAAAATAAGTAAAATTGTAAAAAGTTGCACTAATTTTTCTAAACCCTCCTGTCAGGGAGAACACGCTAAACTTCTTCATCTTTACAGATGTCTTAGCAGCACACAAACTGCTGTTGTGCTTCAATTTTGATCTATGCAAATGTTTTGTGACTGAACAAGGCTATTTTTCTTGAGATGCAAAGAGGATGCATGACAAAGAAAGATCATGCAGAAAAACAATTCACTGTCTGTTTCTTTTTGAATTTGAATAAAACTTAATATTTGATTAAACAGATTAGTTTGCAAAGATACAGACTGCATTCATGACCAAGATGGGAATTCAGACTGCAGGTGCATCTTATCTTGTTTAGCAACATACACAAACATTAACCATTTCCTTCTGCAATTCAGCAAAGAATGATCAGATACATTTTACAGCCGTTGGTTAGGAAAAAAAAAAATCCAAGAAAACAAAACCCAGGCTAGTTTAGTGTTTAACTTACTACTAAAACCTGAACTTGGCTGTATCTGCTGGTCTTGTGTTCTCATCCTGGCTTCATTGTCCAGGAAAACAGATGTTACTTTCTGCAGGGAAGAAAGATCTGCTTCTTTCAAGAAATATAGTCCCTATAGATGCACATTCAACCATGTAAAATAAAAGTGCCACAACAGAATTGACCAGAAACAAAACAACCTCCACACCACGCCTTTCCTGGAAAATTGTAAGCTACCTGGACAAATGAGCTGCTGCTAGGAAAAAAACATTCATTCCTACAGTTGAGCTGTATACCAGGGTACAAGTGTAGAAGGGTTATTTAATAAATCTGGTTTGTACTGAAACCCAGAACAAATTGCAGCCTGCTCTAGTGCCTAGGTGGGAAAGAAGCAGGGCAGTGAAAAAGAAAAGGGATCACGGTAGCACCAGCATTTCTCCTGGCTGTCCCTTGGAGCAGCAGGGGACTCTTGCACCCCTGTTTCAGCAGAAGCAACAAGCTCCATTAGCGAGCATCAGTGAAAAAGACCAGCAGAAAGGGGGAGAAATGGGAGGGGTGGGGGACAGATGCTCCATGGGTGGCAAGGATCAAGTGCAGCCCTAGAACTACTCCTAGTTCCCACTCTTGGCATGTTTCTCCTCTCCTCACTGCTCTCCCAGGATGGGAAAACTACTTTAATACAAAAAAACAATTAGTATGCCACTGTACCGTTTGGTAGAAATTAATTGCCCTGGCCTGAGTCTTGCCCTCAGCTGCCTCTCCTGTTGACCTCAGGTCTGCTTTCCAAGCACTGCGCTTGCATTTCAATATGCAGGAGATATATTTGGTTTGGAGCTTCCCAAGTAATTGGGGCCATCTCTGAGAGTGATGCTTCTCCTAGATTGCCTCTGTTCTGCCTTACAATGTAGACAGTAAGGAGATTTCCCTGCTACCAACACTCCACAAGATCATTTTCTGGGCAAGAGTACCTCAAACACCACATCCACTACCAGCTGGTTCCCAAAACCACCAACACCTAAAGAAGGTGCTCTCCAACCCAAAATGTTTTCCCCTATAGAAATGGGACTGTTCACACAGGTTAGACAGCACCAATCCTGACCCAGGCCAGACCCAAGTTGGATCAAAGGGTGGTGGTAATGGGCTTTGGACCTGCAGTGCCTGCCCTACCCCAGTGGTGCCCACTACCATGGGAGGGGTAGGAAAACCAGGTAATCAGCAGGTCCAGAGCCCTGAGAGCACCCTCCCGAGGATTGAACAAGTCTATAGAAGATGTGGTTGAATTATTCTAAAACCACCAGAGTTATCAATCACCTGGTAGATACCCAGGGAAAAGGCACAGCCTCGGGCATCTGCCTCCACAGGATGCCCCTCCAAAGGGGAAAAGTTCCTCACCATTGCTACTGTTACCCACAGAGGGGCAGAGCTATTCTGTCGCTATTACTTTTATCACTTTCATCATCTTGGGAATGAAATTAGATGCATCTAGGGCTGGGTGCTGGCACTGTTGCCTTCTGCTGGGATCTTGGAGATGGGAAAAATTATTCATCTACTCTTCATGCAAAATCCTCAATTTTAGCATGGGGATAGACATGTTATTTTATTTGCTTTCAATACAACTGTACCTGGAAGCAAAACTTTTTGATCAAAAAGCATGTTATGGGAAAAGATGGAAGGACTGGGAAGCATTACTGCTAAAAGAGAAAAAAAAGAAAAACTAACCCAAAAAAACCCCTAGTACTAGTTTCCAGAGGGGGAAAAAAAAAGATGATTACTATGTCTTGATATGCCTAAATAAAGGCAGAGATGGATTTGTCACCCTAACTAAAGCCTGCTATTGAGCTAAAATGAGAGATTTTATTATCATCTTTTTTTTTTTTCTTAAGCAGGGGAAGTGTCCTGGTCCTGTAAATTTAATACAGCTGAAGTTTTATATTTAATTGTTCTCTCTGGCTTTCCAAAATAATTTGCTTTGTGTATGTTAGGACAAAAGATTTCTGTGTATGGCTGAACAGAGGTTAATCATGCATAGCAGGCAGCTGCACAAGGGCTGAGGAACAGACCTCTGGGTGGGGGAAAGAACTTGATGCAGCCTGAATATATCAGTACCTGTGTCTTTTGTGCTTCGTTTCCCTTATGCACTTGAGAGCTGAACTCTCACAGACAACCAGACCGTGGCTCTCTGAGAGCCCCAGCCATGACACCATTAACAGGGACTGTGCACTGCTCTGGCAGGGGAGGGAGAAGAGGTGGCCTGGCCGTAGCTGGAATGGTTTTTGGCTGAGGGTGATGCCCCCTCGATCACCTCCCTGCCTGAGGAAAGATCTGCCAGCCCAGGGAAACCCACTGGCACTCAGGCCATGGGTTTGGCTGCCTTCCTGACCCCAGAGGCGGACTAAAGGCTGGGGGAGGGCCAGTGGCTTTTCGAGGTGAACACCATTGCTGGAAGAGTGCTGTCAGTCAACACCACGTGTTCTATTTGGCCTCACCAAGCCGCCCCCCAGCACCCTGTGAGCGCCCACTCCTGCAGCACCTGTGGGAAGCCCCCTGGCACCAGCACGGCCCCTCGTCCTCTCCCACCGGCCACTGCCGATTATCAATCATCTTTTGAAAAGGATATTGCACTTCCCGAGTAGGGCGAGATTTCAGACATGTCTTGCAGGTCGCCACACTCGGACTTAATGAGGGACAAGGAGAGGCCCTCGGCAGCGCTGGGGGGGTGGGCCGGCGAGCAGGGGTGGTGGTTCATGTGGTGCGATGACATCTTGGTCCTCAGGCTGGTGGTCTCCCGGGTCAGGTCGAGGGATTCGGGGGAGGCGCGCTCTTTCCCCGGGAAGGAGGCCGACGGGGCGCCCAGGGGGCTCTGGAAGGGGTAGGCCATGAGGGGCAGCGGGAAGGGGTGGCGGAAGGAGGAGGTGGAGAAGCCGGCGGTGGCTGAGAGCGGGGACTGGTGCAGGGAGGCGTGGTGGCCACCGGCCGGCGGGGCCGAGGCCGATTGGTCAGAGGAGTTTTTGCGGACGACGAGGGGCAGCGCCTCGGTTTGGTCGGTGGCGCCGGGCATGGGGACGCTGCCGAAGGTGTCCAGGGGGTTGGGAATGATGACGTCCCCGAAGCACTGCAGGCGCTGGTTGGCTGTGTGGAAGTTGTGGTTCTCCCCGTTGACGGCGAACCTTGCCTGCGGGATCTGGAGGGGCGGGAAGACCTGAGGAAGCTGGCGGGAGGGCTTGGATGAGAAAACTTTGACCACTGTGTCCACGACTTGTGACATGGCAGTGTTCAGCTCCTGCTTGAGGGTCTCAGCCAAGTGTTTGCCTTCGGGGTGGAAGGCGTTTGGCCCTTGCTCCTTCTCCTTAGGACCTTCTCTTTTTGGCTTGTTCTCCTCTACCTCCTGCTCCCGGATGAGGGCCCGTGCCCGGTCGATGAACTGCCCCGGGTCCAGCTCGCACATCTCATTGTCTGACCTGCCGACAGAGTCGCCGGCTCTCGCGTCCATGGTTTCCGAGCGCATGCTGTCTTCAGACAGGTTGCCATCTTCATCATTTTCAGAGTCGGTGCTGTCGTAGATCTGGTAGAACTTCTCCTGCAGCTGGCGCAGCTGCTTCTGCATGTCCTCCAGCTGCTGCTTCAGCTGTCTGCGCTCCTCTCGCTTCTGCTCCTTCCTCGCCGAAACCAGCTGCTGGAAACTCTGCTGCTGCTGCTGCGGCAGCTTTTGCTTGCGTTTGTTTTCTCTGTAACTTTCTCGGGGACTGACAGACTGCGGAGCTATTTCTCTTTCATTTTCATTGCCCCTTAATGCCACGCTGGGGGAATGGCTCATACCTCGAATTATATTCTCAACCCGGGCGCGTTTAGCTCTCAGGTGCTCGTCGCATAAGCGATCCACATCAAACTGGCTCATAGTTGGCCTGCCAAAAGGGGAAAGACACTCTTGGGGGCTGTCTCTTGAAGAGTTGCTGCATACATCCTCCTGATGTACTTCTGAGCCTGTACTAGAGAGACCGCTGGCTTGGAAACTGGGCTCCGTGCCACCATTTTTGTTCATGTTATTTTTCAACAGCTGGGAAATTATGGTTGCTCCTGGAAAAGGCATCATGGCATCTTCATATGAGTTCGCCCTCTTCAGCAGCTTGCGGAGTACATTTGACTTTTCCCCATCTGCATGCTGCACTACTGAATACTCGACATCCTGCTCTGAACCTTGGGGATTCATGGCACTAAAAAACGTTGCTCTTGCCTTTGCAAAAAATGCAGATGCTGTCCCTACCGTCCTTTTCACTCCAATGTCAACTCTTCTTCTCTTGGTTTGCCTGCTTAAGAGGGCTGTGCTGTCATGGTCAGGCATCACTGGACTGTTATTGTGCCATCTTCAAAAGCTTGTCAGCTGGGCTCAGCTCAAGAATCCTGGGACCCTGGCCAACAGAACAAAAGGACTGATGAATCATTTTCTTTAAATTTCTCCAAATTTCCTGACCTCAATCCTGAATAAAATGCAAAATGCATAGGCTCTGGGATTTATGGCACATTACAATTATTGCAATTTATTATGCACTCTGCTTGAAATGAAACATTTTTAAATATTTCTGCTCCACTGGTTTAAGATGGATTAAGATTTAAAAAAGCAAAAACTGCTTAAGCACCAGTAATATGATTCTCTTGCACAAATGCCTAAAATGATACTGTTTATCTTCAGAAGAAAGAGTAGATTAGAAGAACACAGCCTCTGACAACCAATTGATTAAATTTAGGGCATTGAGATACATGTTACAAAAGAAGATGAAAGTACTCCTTATTTAAGATTTATTGTTAAAACAAGAAATTGTATAAAATTTGGATTAAAAAAAAATTCAATTGCAATGTAAAAAACGCAGTTGTAGTTTTGCTTTTTAGAGAGACAAAACTGGTAAATAAACCTTTGAAGGCTACAAAAACAACTTTCAAATAATTCTAGGTAGGATGGTATATGTGTATGTGAAAGGCAAAGAAATCATAGACGCATTCAGGCTTACACTGGGGAAAAAATCCCCTCTCTTAAATCATTAGGGAAGCATTTATTCAGCAAAGCAAAAATGCATTAAAATATTTTATGATCAGTATTATACTATTTACAGAAATGTGATCAAATAAAGGCCAAAATGTAGTTCGTTAGCACAGGCTCGTACGTACCACTGACGAGCCACAACAGTGTTTTGAATTCCCCATACATTCCTTCCCTTTTCACAACTTGCATTCTCAAAGCAAGCCCTGCTACCAAAGGCTGAAGATGCTGTATTTCATACACTAAAATACATAATGTTAAATTTTTTGCATAGCAGAAATGAGGCATGTTCAGTGTCACATCTCTGTGCTTTAGAAAAATCTCCAAGAACAATATCTCAAATGCCCAGTGAAGCCCTTCTTACGTGGAGCATTTTGAATACACAGAATCTTATTTCCTGTGACATGCAGAAAAGATGAGAAAAAATATGGAAAGATGAAAGAAATAACATCAATCAGCTGCGTGAGAAAGGAAGATACCTTCTCTTTATATGAACTCTCATTGTTTCCCAGGAACACAGCATAAAAAGATAACACACTTCCTTGCATTTTGTAAAAGGCTCTTGACATAATTTGTGACTTATTAACTAGTGATGCTAAACTCACATTGCACATAAAGCATTAGACACTGTTTCCTGTTTCTTAAAATTTAACACTGAGGAAAATTAGAATATTTTTCATGCAACGCTTATCTAATATTAAACTTTACATTTGCTTAACAGAGCACAGTCTTCACAATAACAGGGTATATTGCCAAAGGCAGCATGCAGACTTTTTGGAATTGCTCCCATCTCTTTCGGTTCACCTGTAAAAACATCTACGCGCTCCCTAGGACTGCATCTGTGGCTAGTTTTAAAGAATGACTATCCATGCAAATAGGCATAATTTCAGCATGAAATAATCTGTAAAATCCAAAAATCAAGACAGTAGTCAATGCTTAGTTTGCAACCAGGATGAAAAAAATAAACCAGCTTTTAATACTTAGAAACATTATGTTTATTTTGCAGCCTGTGCTCATGTATTCTGGATGTACTAAAAGAATTTTCAGAGATCTGGTGTCAGAGAGAGCTATGCAAGGGACATGATGTTTGTTTACATTACAGGTTCCTTGCATACAGGAGACCAAAGAATGATAAAAAATATATTAAAACCAAAAAGTATCATTAATTTGGATGCAAAATCCAAACACCTTGACCTATTATCAGGTCACTGTCTTCAGAGATCTTTTCTTATCAAAAAGTACATTAAGCAAGTTATGTTTGGTTACCTCATGATGAAAATAATGAAATAACAAGGATTTCTGCTGCAGGGGCCCAATTCTGCCACCTGCACACCAAGGAGCATCCCACCCTCCGAGCAACGCCCCTGGAGTCCAGGAATACCAAAATCCTGCTATGTGTGAGGGGTAGGGTCAGGCCCTGCTTGGCAGCGTGTAAAAGGCTGTCTTCTGTTTTCTCCCAGCTGATGCAAATTGAGCTTTTCAGGGGGCAGAATCAGGCCTTACAATTAGACCATCCCCAAAAAAAACCCCAAAAACCTGAGGAATATCAGAAAGGCTGTTTTTGTAAAGAACTGGCCAAGGCACTGGCACAGAATAAGCCAAGGCTGAGTTTGACCTTTCAGTCCAGTGGTGTTCATTTGAAAGAGATCTAAACTAATTGGAAGACAACAGAAAGAGCTCCTGCTTATTTCACCTAAGATACTCTGAAGGCATCTACCATAAAGATAATACTTGCCAATAGGGAAAGAAAATAAACCACAAACAAAACCCACCAACACTGAAAACCTTCACGCTTTTCCTTCCTTTTCTGCAGTCAAGCTATGCTTGATTGAGAGCCAGCAATACGTTCCCAGACTCACACCAGAAACCTCATGTCAGGTTACAAGTTTTGCACTTTTCCCAGAAAATTCGAGGTGCCTGACCACAGTTCCCCTCTCTCTTGCCCAACCCCAACCAAGGACACACATGGGGAGGGCTTGCTGTACCCTTGAGTCAGCAGCTCAGGAAATAGGCTGTCCTGCGCCAGGTTGGAAGGTCATTGCCATGCATCCTTCCTCCCCAGTGTCCATTTCCCTCCCCAAGCCCCTGCGCCAGCCGCTGCTCCACAGCCCATTCCTGCCACCACAAACATGTGGCAGGAGGTGCTGCAGAGCCACGTCCCCTCCTTCCCTCAATGGAAGCTGAAAGCATCGGAGTTATCGTACACTTAACCTGGGTATTAAGCAACATCTCCCATTTGCCCTGGTGTTATCCTGAGCCAGCCGGGCTGCCAGCTTTAAGGCTTACGTGCCTTTCGGCTTAAATACGAGAAATAGTTCTACTTTAGCCTGACAAAACAGAACGGGCATTGAATGGCCAGTTAATATTTCATTCTCTGAGGACCAAAACCAATTTGCACCTCAAGGGGAGTGGAATGGCACTTAGAGCGGGATGCAAAATCCCAGCCACAACAGGTAGAATTCAAGACTGATTAGATTAGAACTGAATAAATAAGGAAATCTTGGGGAGGGGGAGAAATAATTAGGAAGCGTGTGTCCTTTAGACAGTCACCAGTACTTTGGCTGTACATTGTCTCAAAACTATATTTTATACATCTAAAGTCTCTGCCCAGCTCTCCAGAAAAACAGAGCTGGCAAGATAGGCTCTGGTTGTCAAGATCTACGTAGAAATCTCCAGAAGCACCATTTCTTTTTGAATTGCAGAGTTTTAAATTTGCGAAAGTTAAATTTGGTTTATGCATCGCTTTTGATACTCCTCGCATGCCAAGTGTATTTATGTTAAATTCACCGGCCACATCTCCAGCCTCAACTCGCACAACGTGGCTTCCTCAGAAACCAAACGTTTTCCATGCCGATGGAAGGAAAAATCATACCAAGGACCTCAGTGCTTTCTATGTCCATCTATAAATATAGCAGTAGTATTTTATTTACAAATTTACTTTTCAAATCTTTTGTTTAAGGAGATATGATTACAATGTAGCTATGAATAACCTCTTAACAGCACAGCAGCTACAGGCATGGGTTTATTTCATATCCATTTGATATGCATTGACATTTAAAATGGTAACAGATTAATTTCTAAGTCTCAAAGAGTTGCTGTTACCAAACCTTTGGCTATGGTTTGTCAAAATGAGTATGCTGTCAGGTATTTAACCATACTCACTATTAATAAATCAATTTTTGTAATCAATTGTGTTAACTCATCTTGATCTAGAAAGATGTTGATCATTTTCTCCTCTATTAATTCAAACACCTACAGGATGCAAAGGAGATGTAAATTCAAACGCGCCCTCGTCAGCCCCTTTAAAGAACCCTAGCCTAACCTGAACAGCCATTAAATACACAGCACAAGAGTGCTAAACTTGATGGATATGCTTGGATTAATTCAAGGAGATATCAGTTTATACAGCTGAAATCGCTCCCATCTTTTCACAAGCTGACTACTTTCGTTGGTCCAGAGTCTGCCTGCTTCATGTCAGCCCATTATGCCAATACCACGCAAGAAATTTAACATCCTTCCGCTAATAGAAATATTTAGATCTTACACTCTAACGCACTACACAAGGGTATGGCTTTGCCAGAATCAGCCAGGAAGCAAAGGATGAAAATTATTCTAGTCAACAGCATTTCATGCACAAAACCACAGCTAAAATTTGAAGAACAGATGACATCTGTTCACCATATCTGTTCAGTGCTAAAATCACATCAGCCACTAATGAGAAAGTGCTACCTTTTTGCACAGCTCTGACACAAGCTTTCTTGGGAGAAAGTACTACCTTTCTGTGCAGTTCTAACACAAGTTTTCTTGGGAGAAAAGATTATCCAACTCCCTTAGCTGAGATGTCTAACAAGGAGTTTGAAACAAGGCAGTAAGGATGAGGAACTATTTGGGCAGTAAAAAACTACTTTACTAGGATTTCTCCACAAGAAGAAGCAGCAGCAAAAATCAGTGCCTGATTTACTTCAAAATTATGCTGCTTGCTCTTTAGCCTAAAAGGAAAAAGCAACCCTTGTTTTATGAACCTGGTGATACCCAGGGCCCAATAGAGCAAGGTATTCAGCAATTCCTATGAATGCCAAGCATCCACAATTCCCATCAACTACAGAGCTCAGTAACAGGAGGGATTCGGCATCTCATTAGTTCAGGCCTTTAAACTGGGGAGATGCAGGGCCCTCCATCACACAGCCCTGCTCGGCACTGCTTGAGGAAACAGATCTTTTGAATGAGAAAAAGAAATCAAGCTGCTCAAAGTAGAAAACTGAAAACATTTTTCTCCTCTCAAGCCAGTTTGGTCCCTGTTATTTCACTGATCATGAAGAAAATAATTCACATCGCCTCTGTGTAGAGACAATACTGAAAGGTTCTCAAGATTCCTACTCTGAATTCAGCCCAAGTTTTCCAATATACTATTTTTTCCACGCTACACGATGTCATTACATCACAATTCTTAAATTACTTAATTTAGCAGTTAGGCTGCATGCACTTTGAGTCAGAATAAATCACTATTTAGAGACTACAAATTGCAGTATTTACAATTCTGCCCTGAATCGAATTAAACCTTTCAATTTGAAAATGTGTCCATTCTTATGAACATCTCAATTTATCAAGCAATCATAAAAGAGATAAGTTATACAAACTGAGAGGCCTCAGAGTTCAGCAGGCAGGGAAGTTAACTGTTTATACCGGCAGTGCCATTCAGCGAACACAGGATACTTTACAGAATAATTTAATAGGGAGCTGTTAGTGAAAAGTATATACATTGTACTTTTTATCACAGTTCAACTCCTGAAATGTTGATACTCTGTCTACCCTTGAGTATTAATAAACATTTCACAGAATGTGATATTGCTGCTAAAGGTAAGCTCTGGACAAAAAGCGATAAAATAAATGCAAAATGAGCTGCAGTGGCCGTAAATTTAAAGTGATTGATGGCAACTCAGAGAAAAACTATGAGAAGAAGACGTAAAGGATATGTACCACATGCAAATCTACGGCTAAGGAAACTGCCTCCCTATAATTCATCCTGGATATTGCCAAGCCTCTACAGGCAATGGAAGTGACAAATAATCTGAGTTTTTACACCTCACGGTGACACAAACACGTTTCTGTGTCCTGCACTCAACAACACAGCACCTTCTGCCACCAAGCCATGGCCAGAGATGCGTGGATGCGTTCCACGTGCTCCCCGCCCGTCCCCAGACCCGGATGATGGGTTTGGGGTGACACTCGCCATCCAGCCAGAAACACCACGGGGTCTGCTCAGCGCTCGGGACCTGTGCGAAACCAGCGGCTTTCCAAAGCTCGTCCTGGCAACTTTCGCCCGACGTTCAAGGGCACCTCTAGTCTGCAGCCGCGTCCCTCGCCAGCCCTGACTGAAATTCCCTACTTTGTCAAAGACATTAAGTTAATATCCCGCGTACCTGCTCTTCCGCGGCCGGGGCACAGCACAAGGACGCGACGCCGGCCCCTCGGGGAGCTCCATCCCGCCTCGGCCGCGCCCCCCCGGCACCGCTCCCGCGCCGCTTCCCGCTGTTGCCCCCGCCGCCCCGGCTCTCCCTCCCTCCCTCCCGGCGCAGGGAGGCGGCGGCGCCCGGGACCCCCCGGTCCCGCTCCCCCCGGCGCGCACCTGCCCGCAGCGCCCCGCACCTGCCCCGGCCCCACCAGACGCCGCGCACGGACCGCGGGCGGCCGCGCAACTTTGTCCCTGTGTGCAAAGAGCCGCGGGCCCCGCTCCGCCCCCGCGGAGTGCCCGGAGCCCGTCGGGCCCCGCTCCTGTCGGGCCCCGCGATTTCGGCCCCCCCCCCCCCCAGCGCTGCCCTGCGCGCCCCCTCCGCGCAGGCCCCACGCCCCCCAGCACCGCTCCCTCCTGCGCTTTAACTCCGCGCAAACACATGGCAAAGTGAGCCGGGTCACTCAGCCGCTAAACAGAAAATCGAAAAAGCCAAGAAAGATCTCCATCAACGGCTAAGAAAGAATTAAATCCCCCCCGGAGGAAAAAAAAATCAACAAACAACAACCAAACAAATAGAAAGTACCAATAATCCTAATCTTTTCCCAGATCAAGGCTCTTATCCCGCGACTTGCATTTGATCTCTTCTCATGTGCTCGCTACCTACCACTCAAATCCCATTTTCTATACATTTCCACCATTCGCGGCTCGTCCCACGCTTGGAAATGAAAAAGTAATTGCAAGGGTAAGGAGAGTAAGAATAAAAAGTCCCTGTCCTTCCCGGCTTGGGTTAAAAAGGAGAAGTAGCGACATGCAAATGACAGGCAAATTGGAAGAGACAAAAAGCAAGGCAGCTATAATAAACAGGACAAAGAGGAGGCTCGGAGGAGCGGAGCAGGAGTTTAAAGCGGGGATGGGGAACTTCGGCGGGGACGGGGGGAGAAAGAAGCTCGAAACAACAACAAGAAGCCAAATACTCGCTGCGCTTTCCGTCCCCGCAAAACTGCCCTCCAACCCACGGAATAAAATAAAGAGCGGTCCACAAAAGGTGGCAGCGAGAGAGCGAAGGGGAAGGGGGGGAGGATCACCTAACAACGAGCAGGTCACTTACTCTTCAGCCCTGGGCAGGCTACGGTGAGCGCTCCATCGGGCTCCTTACCGCTCACAAATCCTTACCGCTTTATCTACCGGGGAATTAAAACTACTCAGCTAATAAAGTCACTGCAATTTTGCCCCCTGGAAAAAGAAGCACAGGTTTGATAACGGTGATCAATATTTTGCTGGGGATTTCATCACCGCCCCCCTCCCCCCGGACCATTTAGAGCAGCCCAAGCAAGTGCGAATTTAGGGGTAAAAAAAAAAAAAATTAAAAAAACCCCGAAAGACCTGAAAAGGCCGAGAAAGCGGGGAGGGACGGAGGGGGCGCGGAGGGGGAGCGGGTACTTACTCGGTGCAAAGGCGACGAAACTGAGCCTCGCTTTTTTTTTTTGCCGGTGGAACGAGAGAAAGGGCGACACGCACACGCACATGCACACACACACGCGCCCCGCACACGCACACACGCACACGCGGACACGCGCGCGCAGCCGGCAGCCCCGGGTGCCGCTGATGAATATGATAATCGCGCGGGGGAGGGCGAGCGAGCAGCGCGGGCGGGCGGGCGGGCGGGAGCGCGGGCAGCGGCCGCGGGCTGCGGGCGCCGAGCGGAGCGGAGCGCAGCGGAGCGGCGGGCGCCGAGCGGAGCGGGGGCGGCGGGAGCGGCGCGGGGCAGGGCTGGGCTGGGCAGGGCTGGGCTGGCCGAGCCGAGCAGCGCTCCGCACCGCCACAAGATTTACTTTAAGACACAGCTGAAGGAAACAGGAAGACTAGACGTCACACTCGGAGTGACGTGGGCCCGGCCCGGCGCCCAATCGGGAGGCTCCTTGGGACGGACGGGGGGGACGGGGAGAACTTGGCAGGAGCGGGGAGAGAGGAGAGGGGAGCGCGGGGGGGTTGGGGTCGCCCCGCCCCGTCCCCGCGGGAAGGTGGCGGCGGCCGCGCACCTGCGGCGGGGACGGACGGACGGACGGACGGACGCGGGGCGGGAGCGCCGGCAGAAGCGGCCCGACGGGGCGCCCCCCTCACCTCTGCCGCGCACCGGCGAGGGGCGGACAACAGCCGCCCCGCGTGGAGAGGGGTGGGTGACAAACTTTAGGAGAGTCACCCCCGCGTGGGCGGGGGCTGCTCTGCGGTGCCCCGCGCGGTGAAGTTTTTCACGCGAGAAGGCTTCCGCCGAGCGGTGTCGGGGCCACGGGGTGCGCCTCTTCCGCGCGTACAGCATCGAGCGCTGGAGCAAACGCGCTGCCGCCCCACGCGGGTCACAAACTCGGGGAGAGACGGGCCCGCGGCCGCCCAGCCCGCGGCACGGCGTCGCTCGCCACCGCTCGGTGCCCCCGGCTCCGCCGCGCCTCGCGGGGCTGCCAGCGGCAGCCGCGCGGGCATTTTCCACGTGGGAGGCAGGAAATAAACACGAAATCGAGCATCAGGTTGCGGCGCGTGGAACAACCCGTGGTACTGAGACACGGGTCTTCGCTGCTGCCGGCCCCGGCCCCCTGCGCAGCGCGACCCAAGTTTAGCTCAACTTAACCCTATCCCGTCCCGCTCCCGGCCGCCTCCGGTGGAAAACTTGGGGGGAAAAAAATTGGGAGATAAAAAACACCCACAATAGTGGATCTCGGCTGGTCCGGGCTGCGATCCGGACCGTAACCTGTCGGGCGCGCTCTGTCCCGGCCGACCGCGGCTTTCCGCAGCGCGGGACAGGGAGCGCCCGCACCCCTGCCCCTGCCGGTGCGATTTGCCCGGCCGCTGCCGGCGGGGAGGCGAGGCTGAACGAGGCAAGACAGCCCCAGGCTTGCGGACAGCGGGGGATACACCAGGGAGAGGGAATAAAGTCCTGCGGAGGGCCGAGCGGCAGCGGAGCGCTGCAGGGCGCTCGGCGATAGGTAAGGACGGCGCTGCCTCGCCGGGCCCGTCCGCCCGCGCCCGCCCCTCGGGGCGGCGGGAGAGGGAGTCCCGAGGGCAGGGGAGAGCCCCGACGGGACCAGGGCTGCCAGGGCAGGCGCACCAAAACCTGGCGCTGCCACGCTGTGCCAGCGGCGAGGGGCCGGGCCGCACCTCGCCCCCCGCTCGCTCTGGTGCCGGTGCCGCCGCTGAGGCGGGCAGCTGCTCCGCTCGTCCCGTTCCCACCGTGAACATCCGTCTCACTAGAGGGGAGCCGCGGCGCCGGCCCCTCGCCTGGGCGCGGACAGCAGGCTGCTCCCCGTGTCAAAAGTTTGGGAGCCGGCCCGGGCAGCGCAGCCGCCGTCGGGGCCAGCCCGTGCCCTGCCCGCGGGGTGCAACGCGTGTGCCCCGCGCCGGCTGCTCTGTGCCCGCCGCCGGGCCCGGCTGCCGCCCTCGGCCGGAGGCGGCTCCGCGGGCCTCCGCGGCGGGAGCGGGGTCACTAACGCGGGTGCATGAGCAACGCGACAAGCCACCGCAGCCGATCTCTGAGAAATCGCCCGGGACCGGCTGGAGGGACTGCCGGAGCTGTCGCAGAGGAGCTGCTCCGCATTAAAAAAATTACATGTCCCTGCCGGTGCCGGGATGGCGAGGAGATGCGGCCGCGCTCGCCCTTAGAACCCGGTGCCCGAGCGAGGCGGAACCTCGGCGGCGGCGGCGCCCGGCCCGTCGGGGCTCTCAGGGCGGCAGGCAGGAGGGAGCCCGGCCGCTCAGAGAGCCGCTCCTCGGGGTCGGGGACCCTTGCAAGAGCCTTGCTGTGCCGTGCCGCCGTCCGAGGCCCGGCCGGGGCCGGCGCTGGGCAGCCCCGCGCTGTGAGTGCGCAGGAATCCCCGGTGTAACGGGACGCGTCCCGGGATGCCGCGCTGCTGCCGCTCTGCTGCCGCGCTCCGAGCGCTGGGCGGCCCCGCATCGGTGCCCGGGGCCCGTGGCGCCCTCCAGGCCCGCCAAAGTGCCGGGACGGCTTTGCCGAGAATTATTGTAACGTGACGCTTTCCGAAACGGGAGCAGCGGGCCCTCCGCCGCCGGCAGCGATCGATGGGGATAGGGCTGGGGCTGGCGCGGCCCCACGGGACGGCCCGGTGCGCTGCGCTCAGCGGGCGCGGAGAGGCGGCACGGCCGACCCGGGACAGGTCCCGCGGGCTCTTGCGGGGCTCGGCTCCGGGGTGAAACACTCAGCCTCCCGTTGTAGCTGTAAGTGCTGCAGGGGCTGCGAGACAAGGGTGCAGAAGTGTGTCTGGACGCAGGAGGAGATAGGCTAAATTTGGCGGGGGAACGTCTCTCTCGGACGCTTTCCTTTTTTATTTTTTTCTCCTTTTTTTTTTGTTTTGTTTGTTTGTTTTTTGTTTTAAAAGCCACCGAGATACTCGTAGAGAAGAAGCTGAGCCGTGCAAATGCAAATAAATAAGTAAATAGCTGCCTCTGACACTGTGCTTCTCACCACCGGGGCTCACCTTAACTTCCATCCCTGTTAATCTACCCAAAAGAGAAACTGAGGCTCTGGCAGTGAAGCGATGTCCCCAGGGTCACATGGCAGAGCAGTGGCAGCCACTCTGGCCCCAGGCGTGTGCACAGGCTTCCACCTATTCTCCAGCCCAGCTGCCTCCTTTCCGTAGCTGCTTGCAAGTTACCTTCCTGCAGCCCCGTGTCTTGCAACTTTTCCAAGTCTAAACCCACGGGCCCTGCGATCTGCCACACCAGTGAGCACAACTGGAATGAAATTCACATTTCCCACTCCCCTGCCATCTGGGGCACTGAGTGCTCGGACCCTCTTAATCCTGGGGATAGGCAGACAGCCTCTTAAGGAATGCAAGCTGATGATTCAAAGCTCAGCATTAAAAGTAATCCCCCACCCACCACCCAAATTTTAGAGTTGGAGGAAAAGCTTTTTTCCCCTCAAGAATTTAATCCCTCGGAAGGGGTCAGTGCCAGCAGCTCATGTTCAGGATCTGTAGCGAGCAAAGCCATCCCTGGTGCCTTCTCCTGGACCTGGTGGCTTGGGCAGGGGCAGGGCAGCCTCTGGCTGGCGTGTGTGGTTGTGTGGCTCTTTCTGTACCTCGCTGCCCCCAGTCCCCTGAACACCTGCAACTGAGGCCCCTGCTAGCAACCTGTCATAGATTCCAGTCTGTCTGTGCACTCCTGTAGAAGCCCTGGGTCTTTTTCCTCGTAATTAATTGGCTGTAAGGTAGACACCAGTCCTCTTCTTAGCCATTTCTAGGTTGTGAGGCAGTTACACTGTTTATTTTTTAAGTTATGGTGTTTTGAATCCAAACGAAAAGTAGTCAATGTTCACAAAGTTTGGATGCAAAGCCTGGGTGTGCTCAGGTTTGTGGGGTCTCTTCTGCTCTGCTTAATGCTTGGTGTGTGTCACAAACTTCAGGTCAAAATGCTACTTGTCCTCCCAATATGAGGTTTGTCAGTTCTGTGTTCAAAAAAAAAAATCCTCCAAATTTTGGTGCCTCTGAAAAGTTTTGCTGCTGTTGATGGCTTTCTGTGCTTGCATTCCATTTTTTAAGGAAAACAAACAAACAAATAAACAGATGCAAGAAACTTGGAAAACTTTTGCAGTGTGCCCATGACCATGAGTGATTCCTCTGCCCCTTTGGAGTCTGACAACAAAATTGGAAGTGACAGGGGTATATTGTTGAAACTGCCTTTTCTTTGATCATTTTCCTTGCTGTGTCTGTTCCAACTAAATGGGGAACAGGGCTACGAATACATATCAGGCTTTATTTTTTATTTTCTTTTTTCTTGTCCCTTTTTTTTCAGCGGTGGGAAAGGTCCAAGTATTCTTGGGCATAAAAAGAACACTCCACCACCACAAAGGCCTGATTCTGCTCTTCTGCTGATGTAAATTAAAAATAACTATACGGATATCAACAAAGCATCATCAGTCTGTGTGAGAAAGAGAACCATGTGCCTGATGTGTGTAATTGCTGAATTTAGAGCCTTTCCTTGCTTTCCTTTGCTGGCTCCTCATTTCAAAAGGGAAACCTTTGGAGGAAAATGCCTTCAACCTGGAGAAGGAATACAGCCTGGGTGATTCAGCAGAGTGAAATTTAATTCAAGAACCCAGTATTGAAGGAAATAGAATTGTTAAAAAATAAAATAATTAAAAAAAAAAGTCACAACCTCCAGAGAGGAGAAAGTGAACTAAACTAATCCTATTAAACATGGTAGCATGTTTCTGTGCAGCTCGCTGAGAGATTAAGCACAGGAAAAGGGATAAGTGCTGCTTCAGTTTCACTAAACTAATGTGACAACTTGTCATTGGAAATCTTTACAGCTTGTTAGCAGATGACTAGCTGATTCAGATATGTTTTCTACCATTTCCTTTGTGTCTGGGGGTGATGTTTTTTTCTTTCCTGTTCCTTTCTTATCCAAGCTGCTTTATTTTGCTTTTTAATCCTTCATATCTCCTTCAAGTCAAAACATTTAACTTGCTTTAATCAATATTTTGTTTTGAAGATGTCCCTTGACCTTTTGTTTGTGCAAATTAACCTTCAAGGGCAACTCATTCATTCATTAACCTCAGTGGGATGCCATATCCCTTGTACATGGCATTTTAGGATGCATAAAACATTTATGAATGTTTAGCCATATTGTAGTGAATGACTGTGATACTGCTGTGGTTACTACTACTGCTTCTGTAATATATTAATTTTTCTTCCATCTCCCTCCTTCTTTCACACTTTCATCTTTTCTTTTCTTTTCTTTTCTTTTCTTTTCTTTTCTTTTCTTTTCTTTTCTTTTCTTTTCTTTTCTTTTCTTTTCTTTTCTTTTCTTTTCTTTTCTTTTCTTTTCTTTTCTTTTCTTTTCTTTTCTTTTCTTTTCTTTTCTTTTCTTTTCTTCTTCCTCTTCTCTTTTCTTCTCTTTTCTCCTCTTTTCTCCTCTTTTCTCTTTTCTCTTTTTTCTCTCTCTTTTCTTACTTCAATTGTTTGTGTTGTCAAGAAAAATAGCTAATCTGGGAGAAATGTTAGCATTAGCAATTTCATTTCAAAAGCAGGCCTCTCAATGATTTAGAAACTTATGCTGAGACTTCTCTCTCCTCTCCTCTCCTCTCCTCTCCTCTCCTCTCCTCTCCTCTCCTCTCCTCTCCTCTCCTCTCCTCTCCTCTCCTCTCCTCTCCTCTCCTCTCCTCTCCTCTCCTCTCCTCTCCTCTCCTCTCCTCTCCTCTCCTCTCCTCTCCTCTCCTCTCCTCTCCTCTCCTCTCCTCTCCTCTCCTCTCCTCTCCTCTCCTCTCCTCTCCTCTCCTCTCCTCTCTCCTCCCACCCTTCCCTCTTTCCCTTGGCCCTCCCCCACCGGCAAAGGCATGATTGTTGAGTAAATGGAAAAAAACATTTTACAACATTAAAGGAAGGCTGTTTAGAAAAGGAAGGCCCTGCTGAGGTGTAGAGGAAGCCTGTTTATTAACACTGGACACCTCTTATCTCAGGCAGCTCCAGATGGATGTCCCTTTGGTAATTCCCACTCCGTGCCAAGTGGGGTTAAGCAGGGTAACCACCTTGACGTGGGCTGGCGATCACCAGGGGATCATCGGCTCCTTCAGAGAGAAATTTTAGGTGAAATTTAGGGTGGGGGAGGGAGAACCATAAGACTTCAGCGTATGCTTGCACGTGGCCAGATTTACCTTTGTGGCTGTAAATTGCTTGCTGCCTGGTCCAGAGCCAGGTTCTGATTGAGAGATAAAGTAGTTCAAATCTGTCAATAATTAACTGTCACTCAATTAAGGCTTTCTTAACAAATTAGCACTTGGTAGCACCTAGGGTGCAGGTTTTTCATGGGAAAAGGCTGATGATGTTGGCCATTAAGTTTGCCCACTGAGTATCAGCTAATGTCCTGCTCAGTTTAAACACCACTGTGTAAATTTGGTGAATCGTTCCCAAACCCCATTCTTACCAGGTTGCTTTTAAAATTAACTGTTTGTGCTCTCCCAGGCTCAACATTTCAGGTCAGTGCTAAATCAGAGAGCTATCAGTGATTCATGGGGGCTTCCTGGCCGTCAGCCCTTGAGGAGAACCCTGATGTAAATGAGGCTGTAGTGTGAATTTACAGAAATGGTGTGGAGCCCTCCTAAGGCGCTGCCAGTCCTTTAGAATGGATGGATCAGAGTTCCATAGGCTGCCTCCAGTGTAGATCACTGTGATGTGTTTCTCTCTCACTCAGGGCCTTGGTCTCACCCCAGCTGCTCTTTCCATTGGTTTGGTGTGAAGGTTAAAAGGGAAAACTCTTCCAACCACTTTATCCCATGAGGAAATTATCACCCAAGCAGCTGCCACCCAGCTGTAACTTCATTTCACTTCCATCCCCATGTTGCCATGGGTACCTGGGTCCAGCAACACTTGCCCTGAAAAATGCCATGTATTTCCAGAAACATTGCAAAGCTCCCTTTCTCTGCTTCTCTCTCAGATTCCTGGAATAATCCCTCTGTGGCAATAGAGGAACTATTAGTGTTTCTCTGATAGCAGATATTGTGCCAGTTCCCTTTCACCCCTCTCTGAACTAGTTGTGCCATCCCACTATCATCCCACTCTTCCTCTTAATTCTCCAATCAGAAGTTAAAAGTGAGGGTCAGATGTCCTTCAGAGCTAGCAGAGCCATCCCAGCTCACATCAGCTGCTCTCCAGCCCCACGTTTGTGCGCACTGCTGGATCGATGCTGCCAGGATGGGAATTCCCTCGGTTCTAAATCCACAGCAAACAGCAGACTCTGGGAGCAGTGATCATTTGTCACATCAGTCCTGCCAAGGCAGAATCTGCCCCTCCCGAGTCAGAAACAACTCAGTCTCCTGAGTCCTTTGCTCTCAGTCAGCATCAGATTCTCTGGTGTCACTCGCAGTTGCACCTCCAGGAGGTGTAGCAGCCGAGTGTTGAGAGCTCCAGTACAAACTCTGGCAGATGCAGGTTCTGATTCATGCTGTACTACAGGAAGGGCTGCGAGGTGGAGGCTGGCTTTAGCTTCAGCTCTGGTTCGTTCCTCTAACAGGGTTCATTCTCAGTGTGGTTTTGGTTAAATCAGTCACTCCTTACCTCACTGAATAGCTCTCCTTCTCTTTTGACCAAAGCATGCCTTACCTGCAGTGGGGGCCAAAGCAATGCTGGACAAAAGTTTAAAAACAAAATTTGGGAAGCTTTGCAGCTTGTTCTTTTTTTAGTGAAGACCTTGGGGGATGCACTCTGTTGTCTCATACAAAAACTAATCATGTAAAAACTAATGCAGCTTTCTATCAATCATATTGGATGGAAGAGCTGCTAGAGAAGGACAGCTCTTAGCCAGCACCACCCTACTGAGGTTCAAAGATCTGAACTCTTTCAGCAACCTCCATGTGGAGATTTTAAGAGCACATTTAAAACATACTTTGTGCTGCCCCGTCCTGGTACTTGCATTAAAAGTCTTAAGAAGTTTAAAACCATTGAGCAGGAGAAAAGGAAGCATATTTGATGGTTTAAAACTCTACCCTATCCTGTTGAATAATCAAAGCTGGGAATGTAATTTAGTTTTATAGACTTACATTCTATTGATTGGTGGAGGTTTTTAAGAAAGATGAAGATATTTCTGTAGAGAGACTATAACCTGGGGGAAAGATTTTTTTTTTTTTTTTTGGTGATCTGAATTAATTTGGCTTTTATATTATATAGCAATAGCTTTTAGGAACATTTTGAAGAATTCTTTTCCAATAGTTATTCCTGTTATCTGAAGAGTGCATCCAATCTGTCACCTATAAGGACTCAGGCTGGCAAGGCATTAAAGGACAACTTTTTCAGGGGCAGAAAGGCATCTAATAGCCTTTCAAAATATTAGCATAAATGATACTATTGATGTTAATAGAACTGAGGTGCCAGGGTGGTTCTGTAAGGTCCTGAACAAGCCAATGGTTTTAGGAGCCTGGAGCAGAGTGTAGGTGTCCAAATCCAAAACTGTCACTGTGGATCACCCAGCTCAGCAGATGGGCTCCCCAGGTGCTCGATTCTGTTTCTGTTGCTGCGCCTGCCAGAGCCATCCCCCGGCGGGCAGGTACCAGGGATACCTCGGAGTCCTTCGGGAGGCAGCAGGGGCTTTCCCCACACCCACGGGCTCCAAGAGAACCTCTCCCAACCCTGCTCCCTTTGCGAGGCGTCCTCATGGTGGTGTCAGCTCCCGTCTTTCGCAGGAAAGCTCCCAAGTTAGGGTGTCTCCCCTAGAGGTGGGAAATCTGCATTTAACGCCTACCTCGTTCCAAAGATGTGCAAAGTCACGGCTCTCTTCTCTCTAAGAAAGTCTGTTGCCACCAGGCTGTGGGATGGGATCATTCCTATCCCTCCCGTGCTGTTTTTTTGTTTGTTTGTTTGATTTCCAGTGGCAGAAAGGGACCAAAAAATCACCGGGTCAAAGGGAGAAAAAAACAAATAAGCCTGACTTTGTGAAAAAGGTGATTAAACCAGGAAATTAGAAGGGAGCAACACACTGCTTCCAGAAGTGAATATTTTACCATCTCTTACGGCTCTGCCAATGCAAAGCACAGCACAGGCCCAGGGAGGAGGGCCTGGGAGTACCTTTGCCCAGTGATGATGCTCTGAGCCTGTTTGTGGTCCCAGCAATCTGTGAGCCTTTCTGAAATGCTGCACACTCTGCCGGAGTGGATGGAGGCTGTTGCAGCAATTAACGTAAAGGCACTAACATCTTTTATGGATTTTAGCCTTGAGTAGCTGAATCATTAGGTACCTACATAATGTAAAAATCATCCCACAGTGCCCTAAGCTCCCACTGAAGTTACTGTGTTTACATGCAGCACAGCAGGCCCAAAATAATGTAGGTGCCTTTTTATGAAAAGGAAATACATCCCTGACATAAAGGTCAAATGGCATTTATAACAACATTAATAATTTCAGAGGGCCATGCTATTGAATTCTAGGAAAGATTAGACCTGTTTGGCAATACTGTTTAGTTGCTTTTACAACAGAAATACGCTGTTTACCTCCTGAGAGGTTCATAAGGAAAAAAAAATCCAATCTATATCAATGAGTAAGATATTTTCCTTACCAGAGATATTGATTTAAATATTGACTTCGCTGCTGGAGGGTTATTTCACTTCATGCTGCAGATACTCATTGTCAAGTGACATGTGTTTTATGTACTAATAAAAATGTGATTTCTGGCACAGTAATCTTATCTGCATGATTCTGATTTTTGCATTCAGTTTGGTCTGAAGCAGTTGTCCTTTCTAAAACTGAGTCCTTATTTTCTTCTGCGTGTCCGTGCACTTCACTCCATGTGAATTACTTGCAACAAAGATCAAAACAAACAAACATTAAAAAAACCCTGTACACAGCCCCTTTGTCCTATTAGTTCATTTTCCTTTCAATCTTTCAGCAATGGGTTTAGGCTCTGCAAGACAGAAGTTCTTTATTTAGCAGCAGTAAAGGTGCCACTGCAGAACCTGTTACAGCTTGTCAGAAAACCAGCCCGAGTGTGTTCTGGGACAAGCACTGTCTTTTTATTGCGGGGTTATACAACAGCTCTCACGCTGGCTTGCTGACCCTGATCAGGCCTGGTGATAGTGACAATGACAACAATAGCTTATGCCACCGAGCAGCAGCCCCACGCTCAGGAGGGCTGTGACACCTCCCATCGTGGGCCAGACGTGCCAGCTCCTCTCGTGCACAGTACCAGACCAGGAGGGGAAAAAAAGCCCCAAAGAGCAAAAATCCCAGCACCCTGAAACTGCCGATTTATAGACATGAGGATTTACTTGTTCCACAAGAGCATTGCACCCATGAAGCAGAGGATGCTGCTGAACAGCTTCACTGCTACTAAAATTCTCATTGCTGCCCTCCTGGTTCTTCCTGCAGCCCCTGGATCCATGCACATGTGTGGAATTGCACACTCCAAAGGAAACTGCTCTGCAGTGCTGCCATGCAGCTTGGCAGCACTGAGATCTCCTGGGATGGGGAGCACAAGGTGGAGGAGAACCTTTGGAATGCTTGTGGTGTCTCCCTCTTTGTCTTGTGCACCATAGGGAGCAGGTGAAAACATGAGGCAATGGCAGCGCTCACACATTGGCTCTTTGGCGCTGTTGGCAATCACCAGCTCCTTGCAAGTGGCATGACAAGGGAATAGGGTTATTTTCAGAAGGGAATTGCATGCAAAAGGTCTGAGATTCCTGAGGTTAGCTGTGCCCATATCTTCTAGGCACTATCCAGTTCACAGCGCAGGATCACTGGTCCCTGTATGTGGGAAGATGGGCTTTGCCTGGCTAAAGCCTCCCTGTAAATCTTTTCCTTGGGAACACCGAATTTCAGACCATACCTATGGATCCAAGGCCTTTGCATAGCTCAGGACACAAAGGGGCAGGGACAGACCCTCCAGGAGGTTGTTCACAACCAAGAATTGGAGAAGTTGGCAGAAAGGAAAATCTCAGACCCTGTTAGGAAGCACTTCCCTGCATAAACTTTGCTATTGGGGGCTGTGGTGCTGTGAGCAGAAGTTGTTTATTTTGGAAGAAACAGGGAGACAAACAGGGCTTTGGGCCACTTGCAGATTTTTGTTTTTGTTTTTGTTTTTTTTTTTACTGTAGAGAATTTACAGCGAACATGAGAACTGGAACCATGGCACAAATTCACCGTGTATTTTACTAGAGGTTACTTAGCTTAGTTATATTTCCTTCTGTCTACTTGCACACAAGGAATTTTTCTTTTTCTTTGAGAACAATGTTTTAAATTAAATTTTGGGGAAACTAACGTGACAAGCAAAGTCTTTATTAACCCCAGCAGTGTAATTTCTCATTACAAGACTGTGATTCAGAGGAAACAGCGTTGCTAAAACAGCTTCTGAGTCGCAGCAAAAATGACAGTTTTCCTCAATCAGTTCCTTTTGTGACCTTGATCTGAACCTTAATCTGTTTTAGCAAAATTCTTTTTATTAGCCATTCATTCTTAATCATACCGCTAATTTTCCTGTTTTTAAACTATCAATTTAAGGCTGCTTTTTCATGGAACTAATCAAGGCTGATGTATGTTATTTTGGCTATGATTTCTAATAATTATTCTTAAGAGTTTTTTAAGTCTGCATTTTCCATAGATAACTGTCAAAATTGTAGATAGGGAAGAATGGCTTGTTTCTGTGATATGGCACATCCAAGTCTGCTTTCTTATCTTTAGTGAAAATAACAATTACAAGCATCGGGTAGGCAATCTGAGCCTCACCTTCTTTTCTTTCCTTCCATCAGCAGTTGCTTTTCATTAGTAGTATTATTATTGCAGACAGCATCATTGGAAGGAAGAAGGATTTTCAGGATCAGGCTCCATCTGAGATTTTTAGAATAAAAGAATAAACATATACTTGCAGCTGTCTCACAGAGATTGTAAACCATTGTAGCTAGTGACTAGTGATTTTTCTTTGCCTATGATATTAAGGAACAGATTGTGTTACTATACTTATCTCTACCTTTACAAACAAATACATCAGGAAAATATGTCGAGCAGAAGAAACCACGCTTGTTATCAAATGCCTAGCTACACTGACTACAGGTTTTTGTACTTTTTGGCAAAAGCTTCCAAACATATTGTGGCTTGGTTAAGCTGCGAATTCTCCTTCGCGGCATAAAGGGAGCCTGCCTCTGTGTGCCCGCGGTGCGCGCTGGGCTCGCCGCTGTTATTTGTCATTCCTGCGGCAGCCGCGCAGGGATCGCAACCCCTTGTCCTGGGCTTTGTACCCACCAGAGACGCTTCTTCCCCCGCCGGACTGATTAACATCACGGCGGGGCTATGATCTTAAAAGCCTGGCACTTCTGATTAGGCTTTTGTTGAAGTTTGCCGAGCTGACTGAGTAGCCGGGGCTTTGTGCCTGTGCAGCCGGGTGGGTGCAGGGGGTGGCACTCAGCCCCCCAGCTAGAGGTGCCGTTGGAGCAGCACTTGGGGAAAAACTTTACAAGGGTTTTCCAGCCTAAACCTCTCTCTCTGTGCTCAATGGGACTTTGTCAAGTGACGTGCTAACATTTCGTTAGGGAGTGAAGCAGATTTCTTAATTGCAAGTGAACTAAGCTTGACAGATAGGATTTTCTACTCTAAAGAGGGAGGAAAGCCAGAAATTTGGGGGTTTTGTGTGTTTGCTTGTCGTGTTTTTTTTTTTTTTTTTTTTTTTTTTTTTTTTTTTTTTTTATGAAAGATGCTCAGATGTCTTGGTAATAAGTTCCCATGCCAGATGGAAGGCAATGGCTGGAAGAGTAGAGGAACAAAGACTCTTCTCAATCTTTTTCCCTAATTAAATCCCTTTTTTCTGTAAAAGTGCAATGTTTTCCCCACCAGTTTGAAAGGATTGCCATGTCTGATTGTTAGAAAAGCTATAGGTTAATTGTGTTATATGTATCTGTAGAAAAATTAATGCTATATGCAAAAATGGATGAAAGTGCTCAAATAGCCCATTAATTAACTCAGCCCTATTGTTAGCAGGGTTGGCATTAGAGGAAAGAATAATGCCTTTTCAATCCGAAACCTTCCCTCCCTCCCCATCCATTTTATCTCTTCTTGTCACTTCCTATTAGCTGATCATGACATCTTATCTTTTTCCTGAAGGGTGGGCCAGAAGATTACTTTGGAGCTCATGTAAGTGACACTCCAAGGATTGGCCGGCAGCAGGTTCAGCGGCCCCGGTCCCGGAGCCGCGGGATGTCATCCCTGTGACATGCCTGGAAACCCCGGCTCATCCCTCAACTGTCCGGTCACAGCAGCGTCTCCGTCATGTTGCACTTCCAGCCTGTCACTGCCTTGGGTTCACACTCCTCTCCCGGGAACCCTGCTCGCTTTTGCTGAGGACTGTGGTTTTATTTTTAACACGGAGTCCTTCACATCAGTGGCACCGAGGGTTTCGTTTGCAGGACAGGATTCTGCTGTAGGAGGGAATGGCTGGGGATCCTACACCAAATGTGCCTGCGTGTGCTAAGAGGGGAGCTGTGCGTTAAAGCACACTCTGTTTTCCATCCCTCTGTGGGGAGGAGTTTTTGGGAGATCTCTGCCTGCCTGGGTGTGGGGGGTGTCCCAGCAGCTTCACCCCACAGCAGCCACCTGCTCCCCAGAGCCCAGGATGCTCCTGGTGAGGGAAAGCATCCAGAGTGCTCCCACCAGCTGCAGCCAGACATTATGGCTTGTGCTGGAGGGACTCGCTGCCGGCACCGTAATTGCAGGCTAGCTGGATTTTTGCTGTGGTATTACAAATTCCCCAAGGGAAGCCCACAGCTATGACCATTTTCATGGTAACATTGTCAGGCATGAGTCATTTTCTTCCCTCTCTGTCTCTGTTTGTCCTCTCTCACACACACACTCAAAAATGCAAGGACAAATCAACAAACTGGTAAATAAAATTTAAATGTTGCTTTAGTGCATTCTCAGCCCTCTTCTTCTGGCTGAGTATATAGTTTGATCAGTTTGAGGTACTTTTTTTTTTTTTTTGCTATGAGAATGTGGCATAAAATGTATGGGCCACATGGATGTTGATACTAGAATGATGACTTTTTCATCTTATGCTTTACCTTTTTTTTTTTTTTTTTTTTTGCTGTGTTACTTCTAAGAGTGTTTTGATTAAAAGATTAATCAGTAAAACTAATCCTTAGACAACATCTCATATCCAATACAAAAAACCAGAAAACTGGCAAAGTAAGTAACAGGGTCACAGTTTAAGAATTTTTTTTACCTGGCACTTCTTCCTTAATACTCTAGGTCTGCTCAGCTTATTGTCACCCTTTCCCTAAACATCTGAATACACGCTCTGTGTGTCATCCCATTGCATTGCACTGGCTACACTATCCCATCTTACATGAGTAAGTACTTGCAGGGTTGGTGTTCTTGGCTGTGAACCAACTTTCTGGTGTTCACTTTGGTGCCTTAAAAATAAAACAAAAAAAAACCAACAAAAAGCAAAAAAAAAAAAAAAAATCACTGAAAGAAATTTAGGGAAAAACTGTGAAATTGGATTCTCCCCTCTCCTCTTTTTTTTTTGTCACTGTCTCTTCTTCAGCAAAATACCAAAGAAAACAGGGCTTGTGGAACCAGTGCTGTGTGTGCCTAAAATAACAGGAGGCTCTGCTTAGGTGATTCTGGGCAGTGTCAGAATGAAGGATGCAGGTAGAGTGAAAACCAGGTGAATTTGTATATCACAGTGGGTGTCTGGGTGAATACTTTGGATGCAGTGACCAGATCTGTGGGGCCAAATGTGTGCTGAAGACACTGCCAAGAACATGTGACCATGAGTTTGCCAGAGAGGCCTCAGGTTTTATATTTTGTTAGATTTACGTTTGTGGAGTGAGCAGAAGTTGAATAATTTATGGTGGTGACCACTTAGATGCCATATGTCATGTTTTTTTTAAACCAGTATGGGTTTTTTAATACACAAAAGGGAACAGACACTGGAGCTGAACTTTCTTCATTTTATTCAAGAAGAGAATGCTTAAAATGCTTGGAGAAAAGGGAGCTCTTTTTATACACTTTGAATCTGCACTAGACTTGACTAGTCAGCATCACTCTGTTTTTGCAATGAAAAATAAAAACAGTGATTGCACAGTGTCACACACAAGAGGAAACAAGACTTTTACACAGGTCTCGTAAAATGCCATACTTTAGTGTGGTTCTAAAGTTTAGTGAAAACCTATTTCTGTCCATTGTTTAAAAATGCATATTTAAGTGAACAGCCACTCAATTCCCACCCCAGTATAGAAATGGTAGCCTCAATGTCACAGGCAAATTTTTGTAGGTGGTTAGCACTGATATTTCTGGGGCATTACATTGGAAATGTTCTATTGTGTATTTTATTTTGCTGTGAGAAACAAGAAATCCTTGCAAGCTCAGAGTTCACATGTCCTTTTAAGTCTTAAAATATGTTAATTTTACATGCCAAAGTCTTAAGAAGTGTTTGACTGCCCGTGGCTTTTGTGTGCATCTCCAGATGGCAGATGCCATTTTGTGTTTCACATTAATTGAGTAAATTTCCTTGCTCTTTGTACATATTGCAGAGGAAGCCATTCTCTGCTTTCAATAGGACAGAACAGCTCTTTGGCATCAAACCCTTCTGGTCTGGTGGTACTAAAACTGTTTTAAGGTGGAATTCTGAGAACAAGCTTTTGGCAATACAGATTTCCTCTATTGTAGATGAAAGTCAGACATTTAACAGTTATCTTAGAAATATCTTGAGGGTTTTTCCTGCTGAATTGTGAAACAAACCAGATAGGATAACCTCAGGGGCTGAAGACATAATAAGATATACGTTTTTTCAATATTCATTTAGCTAAAGGAAAAAAAATACTCTTTCATCTTGAAGGGCATTGTTTTTTGGTTTTGTTTTTTTTTCTGCCAGTTTTGGTTTTTCCCCCTCTCACTTTCTAGATAAAAAATAAAAAGAATTCCCAAGGCCTTTAAAACGCCACATTTTGTCCAAACATCAGTCCTGCTGTAGGAACTTGCAGTGCTGCTTTTTGGGGCACAGGCAATGGAAGAGGGTGTGAGAAGCACCTGAGGGATCCTGCCCAGTGCTGGGAAGCAGCGATGGCCACCCCACTGGGCATCTCCATGGACCCACCAAACATCCTCTCCCAGCACAAAGCCCATGGGATCCACGTGGTACAAAGCCACGCACTCCCTACCCCTCACACAAGGGCATTTTAAGTTTAAAAGCTGTGGTGCTCTGCATAAAAAGGTGTAGCAGCTCTATAGCTAAACATGCTCCAAATCCAGATGAATTCCTGTATGGAGCTAATAGTATTTATAAAAGTTAGGTGTTTATGAGGAGAATTCATGAGAAGTTTTGCACAGCAGCACCTTAGAAGTGGCTGGATATGTTTTTATACCAAGATAAAATGAGTCCAGCAATGAGATTTTAAATGACTTTTTTTTTCATTTTTCCTGTATGATCACTCTTCCAAACTCCCTGTAAAAGGGAGGCAAAACAAATATCCTGTCTGTTTGAAAAAGAATATAGAAGACAAGTTAATGTTCATCAAAGAAACCAAGATTATATGTCATGTTAGTAATCAGATTTTTATCATGGTAAGTGGTGTCCAGATATAGTTGAAGTGGGCAGTGTACATAATAACATAATTATGGGTGTTGTAGTGACGTCACAGCAGCAGGAGCTCCGCTCCTGACTCCTTTGTTTTCCATTCACACCCACTATGATCCACTGCTATATTTAGTTGTTTTTCACAGTGCTACCTAATACTGTCATCGCAAGATTTTTTTTTTTTTTTTTAAGTAATAAAATAAAGATAAGACAGTATTGATTTTCCATGGAAGCTGAAACACTGGAATCTTTTCTTGCAGATGACAATTCAAACTGAGGGGGAGGGTGGGGTTTTTTTTTGTTTTGTGTGTTTTTTTGATACATTATTGTCATCTTTTGTGTGCGAAATGCAATTGCAGTGGAGGCAGAGCGGCAGCTGGTGGGAAGCGTCCCAGTGCCACTGCCTTCTGTGAGCTGGGACTATCTGCGGCTGAGGAGCTGCTCCAGACAATTTAAGGCAAGCCCGTGGAGCATGAAAGAACTGAGATTATTACATAACTAAGTGGTGTTTGGGGATTTAAATAAAGGAAGTTTTGACTGCTGAATTGCTGTACTTTAACAGTTCTCAGTCTATCATTTTTGGCACAGCTGGTTTGCATGGCCCTGCAGTTCCAAAGGCACCCAAAAAGCAGCCCTGTGCTTCTCAGGTAGTGCTGGCAAGGTGTAGGGCAGCCCAGCTCAGCCCCTGGGTGGTGTCTGCAGCACAGGACGTGTCATTCTGCTTAAACTCCATCACAACTGTGCTTCCCGTGCCTGGAAGTTAGGCATTACAATTCTCCCAAAAGAAAAGATCTCATTTTCAAAGAGCAGCTTTTGTGGTTAAATACACCTGCTGTGGTGAACTAATTATTGGTATGTGGGGCTGTGTGACACCCGTCGGCATTTTGCTTTGGCCCACAACAAGAAAAAAAGAGGTTTAATGCCTCATGGAGCACTGGTTTTCCATCTATGTCCTTGTTATCACCGAGCTGGCTCCTGAATTAAAGCAAAGGCTTTGTCAAACACCACCAAATCAAGTACACCGCAAGTGGACCTTGCAATGTGAACATCAGAAATGTCTTCTGTGTTTAGCAGTATGGGAAAGTATGATACTGTTATAAAGAATAAAACACTGAGGAGTCCCAGACTAGATGAAGCCACAAGTCCAAGAGCCCTGGAAGGATGCTGTTTGCCAGCTTTACAATAGGTTTATTCAGCAGGAGTCAGCAGGGTTGCCTATCTGTGTTCCTATAGTCAAAGCTCATTCATTCTGTGCAATACAGGTCAGCTCTGGTGCAACTATTGATATCTGTAGAGTACTTGCCCTACTGCTGTGATTTAAAAAAAAAATCAGCACTGTAGCTACAAAGCATTACTGGACTCCTCTGTGTTGTATTTGTTGCAACATCACAGCTCCCTCTTTCTTTAGTTGAGTACATGTACTACATCTTACCCAAAGCGGCGATAACATGTGAACAAAGATGCAGGGGGGTCTGCATAAGAAGAGCTTTCAAAAATTATACCCTCTTCCCAAGATCTTTGAAAAAGTATTTTGACAGCAGACAAACAAAACTCCACTCCTCAGTCTCATTCTTTGCATACATTCAGCGACGCTGCACGGAGGATCCAGGTAATTCAGTATTTATTCTGATTTTAAATTATTCCAGGGTAACTCAAACACTGCCCTTGCCTTCTCCTGGGCCTCTTTTGATCCGTTCAGCTCTGTGTAGGAAGGTGGTCCCTGTGTTTCACCAAGTTCCTGTGTGCTTGTGCCTTGGAGCTGCCTGCAGTGGTCCAGTGTGGTTTTTGTGGGAAAGACGCACGGTGCCATGAAGAGCTGCCCAGACTCAGGCTGCCAAGATGCAAGATAAGAGGATCACCTGTAGCCAGTCTCTCAGAAGGCAACTAATATATTGGATAACAGTAGCACAGACAACTGATCTTTGTCTACTGCCAAGACAAGCAGTTCTGCTAATGAGATCAATGCAGTCTTCCATATGTAATAAGGCTTATTCTCAGCTTGATGAAGGTGAAGACAAAAATTCCTAAAAAGCTGGATTTTAATAGCCATATTCAGGCAGAACCCACTTTTGCCTCATTGAGCAGTGCAAAAGTCTTAGAGCATAGGACTGGAGGTTAGGATCTTGGGCAGAGGAATTATCTTCCTCACTTTGCAAGGCATATAGCAGACCTCTGCCTCACTTTCCCTGACTTCATGGTGTTGCTCTCTTGCCCCAAAAAGAGTTGTCTGACTGAACTGAGAAGCGTGAATGAGGTTCTCATATGCAACAATGCTTAAAGCCAGAGTGATGCCTATAAATATGGAAATTAGAGTTTTACTTTATTCTGGGAAGGGCTGGAACTTTCCTCAGGAGACTTTCTCTGACTTCAAGACTGGTTTCAGTAAGTACCCTTGGCAATGCAAAATGGAAGTGCATGAATAAATTAATTGGAAGATGTACATGCAGCTCCTGCCACTCCCCAAATACCTTTCCCAGCTCTGAATGCAACACAGATTTTAATCATGGAGCAACAGATGATTGATGGATGATTAATAGCTAATTTATGAGATTCATTTAACTTCATTTTACTTATACACTGTATGTAGAATTAGTTAAGGCTTGTACAGGAAAGCAAGTGATGAACCATTGTTCCCATTAAATTATAATGACAGCCTTCCTCATCACTGTATATTTATTATGTAAGAAAGGGAAATGTCTAGTAAAATCTGTATAGGTTAATAACACCTTCATAATATAGTCTCTCTTTTCTATTGACTTGAATAGCCCTCCTACTGACTTTTACTGGATTATTAGAGTTAATTACATCAATTGCAATATAATTGATTCTTAAATACTATGTAGGAACCTCATACAATTAGGGAAAAACAAAAGTAATCTAGACATCTCCGATCAGAAAAGATTTGGAATTCCTGCACATTTAATTCCTGTTAATCACCAGTCAGTTTGGACATTAAGATTGCAGGGTTTCTTGTTTTCTTTCTGTTAGGTTTTGACAGAATTGATAGTTTTACAACATTTAACTCAGTGTGCATGGAAATATAAGATTAAAGAGACAAATGTAATTTGCTAAAATCGTTACTTCATCTCCTAAAAGTGAAATGAATTACCTACCTGTCTATATCAAAATACAACTTACTCACACACATGCATGTTCAAGAGGGAAAAAACCTCAAAATAGGTATTTAACATTCAAAGTTGAAGTCCTTTATCCACAGGTGCAAGCAGTCCTGCAGATCATTGAAGGGCCTTCAATGTAAGGACATGAAGCAGAGCTGAACACTCATCTCCAGAGAGCAGGAGATCTATACATTATTTCACTGAGTAACTTTGACACGAAAATTATTTCTAAAGGATGGTTCTGTATTCCAGAAAAAGATTACGGACCATTCAAAAAACAAGGTGCTTTAAGATAAACCCTCTGAGGGATGCTACAACATTATTAAGCAGAAGTTCAACTTTAAAGCCAGTCAAATATAACATTTTTTGTGACTCTGTTCTTGGTCAGAGTCCCCTGTGGTACCAGTGTAGAAGATGTTAGTAATTTTATTTTTTTTAGCTGACTTTGTTACGGTTCTCCAGTGGCCTTCCAGGAGCCGCGCGGCGTTTTGCAAGAGTGAGTTTGCTTTGTGTTTGTGCAGCTCAAGTCCTCAGAAGGTAAATTCAACACTCTTTGTGCTGCTCCATTAAATATCCTCAAGTCAATTTGGTTGGTGTGGGGTTATCACTTCTGAGTTTCAGCGGAACGAGGCGTGCAAGTTCTTGTTATGCAAAATAGGAACTTTGGTTACGGTTTTTATTTTTAGTGTTATTAATAATTTTGCTTTACAGTTTAATGCACACGCTTAACCACACCGCAGCAGCCGGCTATCAAAGGCTTCCCTGAGGAAAAATTAAGCACTTGGAGCAATAAATTATGAAAAGACTACATCTAAGGGCACCATCCACCTTGTTCTCACACCCGCTTTAAGTGTTAAATAAATCATAACATCCTGTTCATCGTGCCGTCAGTAGGGGTTAAACAAGTCACTGTAAATGAGCTCCAAATCATAGGACGTAGCTGGCTTCCAAGTTTTTTGTTTGCAAGGAGAAACAGCCCCAGGCTTTTGATAGTTCAGGTCTTTAAGGAAAGTCTTTTTTTCCATTCCAACTACTTCCTGTTAACGTGGAAATGAGAGGAAATGAACATTAGGCAGAAGGATGGGCCCATCCTTTTCCAGTCGTGTGCCTAATTTGTCAGGTGCAATATTGGCACCTGGAGGCTTGTTTTGGCTGCTATTACATCCTTGCTGGGGAAATATCAGGATACTTGTAACTAACAGCATAGGACTTCAAAGCATTTTTGTTATAGGGAGAAAGAAGAAAGGCTGCCGCCGCTAGAAAATGCAGAGCTGCACAGCCCAGTTTGTTTGCAGAGTGTGTTGTAAACAGCAGACAGTTAAAAAAAAAAGAAAAGAAAAAGAGAAAAAGTCTGTGACATTTCAGTCTAAAACTAGTTGTGGCCATTAAGGCTATAAGATAAATACTTATAGGCTATGTACTCCCTGAGGAGTACATCTACCCCATAAATTGCCTTTTGGAAATACATGTTTTAAGTGTATTCTTCATACCTCTAAATCTTCACATAAAACATCCTTTTTGCTGAGAACTTGTCAGCACAGATGTCCATTTCAGCAGGAAGCTTAAGTGTTTTGAGGCAAAAATATTTATGACCTCTCAGTTGCAGTGATGGGAAGGCTGTTTGAAGTGACTCTGGATCAAAACCTGCAAACCTAAAGTTCCAGAGTCTGCCTGGTGTCTTTACTTCATGCCAAACACCATAGCTGTACTTTCTCCTGTGGGCCCTTTCTTGTATTAAGAAACTGTGCAGGATGAGTTAGAGACCCCATGCTTGGCCAGTGTATTAGTGATGCATCTCTCTGGATGAATCTATAGAAAAAAAGTATTTAAGAGTCTTGTAAGGAAAGAATGAGATTGAAGTTGAACTTATTCCCCAGCAGTGTTGCAAACTCTGAATTGACTAGGGTTGGTTTGGATTTTCAGAACTGATTCATGTTTTGGGCCAAAGTAACTATTTATGTGCCACTTTTTTTTTTCCATCATGAATTAAAATTAATTAGCATTTAGTGGTGGGAGGAGAAAAGACACTGTAGCTAATTAATATTTAATTCAGGTAAAACATAGTAAATCAAGCCATGAGTGATATATACAGATCTGCAGCTGTTCTGAGAGCAAATTCATTCAGATCAGTGAAATGAGATAACAGACTTGGGAAATCCAGCTGCTGTGCAGATGTTGGGTGGAATTTTCCAGGGAGAAGCAGCTATGCCATTTTTTGTGCCTGATTCTGCATCTCTTGCTCAGGATGAGGTCTCTTTTTCTGGAAGGCAAAGTTGCAGACAAAGCAAACCCCGTGCTGAGGAAACTTTGGTGGGTTTGGGATTCACTGACTCCTTTCTCCCACGTTATTTCCATCTGTACCTGGGTCAGATGGAAGTCTCAAGGATTTTGGAGTCATCTCTTCCCAGAGAGCAGGCACTGTACTGTGCCTCATCCCAGCCGTCCTCAAGTGTCTCAGGCTGACTGTTGAAGATGGCCATGTGCTTTAGAGTGACTGTTTTTTTCTTCACCTGAACATTGTCTGGTAATCAATCATTTGCTGCAAGGGTACTGTATTTTGAAGCCATCAAAGATTTCTTTTTTATGCTTCTCTTACTTATGTAGGGCATTAGACTGGTAGAGGAGACATGAAAGGAGTTTGATGATAGTTCTATCTTGGTACTCAGGGCACTTCAGCAATTTTTTTGTCAGAACCAATGATTCTTGGCCTTCATCTTCCTGAGAGTGTTCAAATGACACCAATATAAGGCTTCTTTGTTACAGAATCATAAAATAGTTTGGGTTGGAAGGGTCCTTGAAGGGTCATGTAGCCCAACCCCTCTGCAGTGAGCAGGGACATGTTCAGCTAGAACAGGTTGCCCAGAGTCCCACCCAACTGGCCTTCTAGGGATGGGGCATTCACCACCTCTCTGTGCAACCTTTGCCAAAGTTTTGCCACCTCACTGTAAATAAGTTCTTTCTTTATCTGTACCCTGAATCTAAGTTCCTTCAGTTTAAAACCTCTTGTTCTATCACTGCTGGCCCTGTTAAAAACTCTGCCTACTTCTTTCTTGTTGACTCCCTGTAAGTGCTGAATGACTGCAACAAGGTCTCCCTGGAGTGTTCTCTTTTCCAGGCTGAACAATTCCAATTCTTTCAGTCTGTCCTTGTCAGGGAGGGGTTTCATCCCTCTGATCATTTTGACTAGGGAAAGAAACCTCCTGTGGATACACATACAACAGCCGCGGCACATTGTTTGATGACTTCAATGCAGCAAAGACCATTTGGCCTAAACTGTTTAGCAGACATTTAAACTCAGCCCAAGGACTTTTCAAAGAAGTTTCTGAGGATCACTGGTGGGATGTGTCCTGCTGACTCAGTGCTGTGGGTGCTTGAGCTTTAGGAGAGGTACAAAAGTGGTTGGCAATAAGGAAAGAGAGGAACTTAACAATCCTTTACTCCCACACCCAGGGACATTTGTGCTAACTCTGGCCTGATTTATGCTAAACTGCAAAGCTACAAGAAGCCAGAAAATATCTGAAATAAGTGCAAGGATCATCCTATATATGATTATTTGTATATTTGCAAATAACTGAAAGGAGATTGTAGCAGGGGAGTCACTCTTTTCCCAAGTAACAAGGGCCAGGACAAGAGGAAATGCCCTCACATTGAGCCAGGAGAGGTTCAGATTGGATATTAGGAAAAGATTCTTCATGGAAAGGGTTGTCACACATTGAACAGGCTGCTCAGGGAAGTGGTTGGATCAGTAACCCAGGAGATATTTAAAAGACAAGATTGTACACTGCAGCACACATCTAGTGAACTCACTCAGGGACGCTGTTCAGTGGTGGACTTGGCCGTGCTGGGTTTACAGTCAGGCTCAGTGATCTTACAGGTCTCTTCCAACCCAAATGATTCTATGATTTTCCTCTGGTAACTTTCCCCATTCTCTATTATCCCAAAGACACCAGGAAAGATTAGTGCTGCAGGAGACCACAGTGTCCTCTCTGCCCCCACAGATCACCCTTTTCCTGACACTTTCCTGCACCAGTCTGAGATATGTACATTCCAGCACTCAGTGGTGCTGCATGATCTAGGTATCTCACTTTCTTGCTCTGTTACTTTTGGACTTATATCACCATCTACAAACACAGATGGTGTGAATTTTGAGGAATATGTAACTTGTCCTCCCTGTGGATAGGTGGAAAGGCTTTGCAGAGAGAATACGGCCTTGCTCTGGTGACGGGTTCCACTTGGAGCTCATCTGGGATATTCTTTGCCATTGTGTCAATTACCACATTTCTCTGCAGCTCCAAGAAATACAAATAAATAAATACACAGGCTTTGGGAGCAATCCTTGACAGCTACAGCAATTGTCAACTCCTTAGATCCCTCATGTCCATGAGTGCAGCTGGGATTGGTGTGCTACTCACATGCCATTTGTGTGGCTCAGGAGCAGTAGCATTCAGCCCTTCCTTTTCCTTTGTTTTAGCGAATTACAGGGCAGGTTGTGTGCTGGTGCAAATATAGCTGGTTGCTCTCCACACTGGTATCTTTTTGTACCGTATGTATAGCTTTGATAAGCAGCATATGTGTCTGCTTCCCGACTATACAGTGTTTCCACTCTGATCTCAGGAGTGTAGCTAAATCAATATATCCTTTGTGATGTGCAGATGGAAATAATCTCTAGAAAGATATATTTCTGAGCTTGCCCAGTATGTATTTATTTGAGAGGTACAGCTGGTTTGTGGAAAGGTACAATCCAAGACCATATGTGAGCACACTGCTAACCCAGCTCAAGCAGCTTTACACTGGTATTGCAGCCCCTCATGACCATCAGCAGGGCCTCTGGAGGCTCCTTTGATGTGAAGGGAATTGCCAGGCAGGGTGTGCTTGACCCCTGAGGGGCAGAATGAGAACAGCCTGTCTGTACAGCCCCTGGTGCTCTGCTGCTGGCTGCCAGCATCCCTCAGGACCCTGCTAGCTGCCCTTGATCAGGCTGCCACAAGGTGCTCTCCAGTCCTGCTCCCTGAGCTGGACCAGGTGCAGACAGACCATTTCCATCTTAGAGAGCTGTGGGTAAGGTTTGTTGGTGCATTTCTGTCTACTGCTGCTAGTTACTGGATCTAAATCCAGATTTCAGTTCTGTAACCAGATACCAGTCAAAATGTCCCCATATTCCATGACCATTGGAATCCGGTTCAATGTCCAAAGGTGTCTGACAGACTCTAAGTTTCCCATCCTATGATTTAAGAGAATTAAATTTCTGGTAGTTACGTCCAATTCAAGCCCTCTGGATGCTAAATGGGTAACACAGATCTAGTAAACTCACACTGTCACTGTAAAAACTCTTTTGTTTCCTTAAAGGCTTCACAGTCAAAATTTACATGATGATTTGAACTAGAATACATGAGGAGGACCTGGCAAACCATTCACACCTGTAAAAACACAGGCTTATTTCAATACCTGCGCCATTAATGACATGCCCCTCATAAAATTGCACAGGGCAGATTCAAGTAACAAAAGAAGAGAGACAAGTGGTTTTTGGTGAGATTCACCTCAGCTGTTAGTATGAGCTGTTTTCTTTCCATGGATTATGCAGCAAGCCCAGGACAAGGGGAGCTGTATTTGGGATACCCTATAGGGGTGGCTGGAGGGCAGCACTTGGGTGGCACCATGACCTGTCACACTCCCAGCCTACAAACTGCATGGTGGATATGGGTGCTGGGGCAGTTTGCTAAGAAAACTCATGTTTGCTTGCACAGATTTATTCACAGATGCTTTAAAATATAGTTCTCTTGTGCAAGTCAAGCTGTGAACATCTGAGTGTTCTCAGAGACCTCCTCCCAGAGCAGTTTCACAAGAAACTTGTGCTTTCTCTCCCAGAGTGGACATTTTCCATCTGATTTTACACCCCAAAAGCCTCACTCCTCTGCATAATCAGATGTCCAGGCAGAGAGCTCTCCATGAATAAAAACTTTTGAGACTTCAGCTCACAAGTTGAGCTTCCAGTAACATACTGAAAGCAGCCCTGGAAAACTCACTTCTACCCACTGAATTTTGACAAATACTCCTGAAATAGTCAGTTGTCTGTCCCGTGCTGCTCTCATTGCCATCTTTAAATTACTAAGGGCTAATTTTAAATCAAGTTGCAAATACTTCCTAAATACAAGAGCCCATTGCTGTGTGCTGGAATCATCTGGGAGCTGCTTCTCCTCTTCCTTAGTAGTGAGGTGGCTTGAGGTTAAGTGAGGCAGGAACGCCCAGCACCATCAGTTCCCTCCCTAGAAAGGTCAGTGCAAGCTGCCAGGAACCTTGGGACCATCAGGAGCCTTGGGAGCACCACTTTGTGCCACTCTGGGGGCCTTTGGGACAGTACTTTCTCCCCTACAACAAACATGGATTGTTGTGTGTGTGTCTACAACAACTTTCACTGCAGGATCCTTCAAATATGCCCTTCAGACCTTACAGGGAGTGTCTTTTGCCATGTGAGGAGCCCCTTGGCCCCCTGAGAGGAGGAGCACAAGGGGCAGCAGGGGTCCTGCCCCTCCTGCAGCACTCTGCGTGCCCTGGGCAGGACAGTCCCCAATGCACAGCCAGGCACTGTGTGTGACACTGTGACGTGGGCTTTGCAGAGGTCAGGCATCAGGCAGCAGCAGGGCTCTGGCACCCCCTCACAGCTCTGCTGTTTGTAATATTTATTATCTGTGCTGTGATAATGCCTGAAAATGGATGCTTCTTTCTGAATGAAAGGAAAGTCGCTGCTCGTATCTCAAGGATAAAAGCCTGTCTGGCTGGAAAGCAGTGCAGGGTGCTGAAAGCAGGCAGAGCAGCTGAGCCAAGCACAGTGGTCCCTGTCCCTGGAGAGCAGGGCTTTGGTTCCCCAGAGGAGAGGCTGCTACTTTGGCACTGAGATGGACCTCCCCTTCCTTTTGCCATGGCAAGCAGCAGTGGAAAACCCAACCCACTCTCCAGCATGGACTGCCTAGGCAAGCCAAGCCTGCAGAGCTTGGTCCTGGCTGGCCATGATGATAACCAGCCGTATGTCTTCTGTTCACACCCTTACTATTGATTTGTCGGCTCTGCCCCCTCTACCAGCCCAGCTCCCCAAGTGCTCTTCCTTCACTTGCATTTGTTTGACCTTGTGGTCCTGTTCTTGGTATATTTAGTGTGATGCAGCAGCAGGAGGTTTCAGGTTTTTTTTCACGAGGTCTTCAGAACATTTTAGGATGAAGGCAGTGGAATGATGCTGTTACAGGACAGCCTGTGAGGAAAGGTGCCTGACAGGACTCACATCTCTTACCCAAGAGGAGAGGGAAACACATCAAATCCTATCTGAATTCATGGTGTAAAGGGACAATGTGAAATGGCAATATTTTTGTTCTGTTGCCAAAATGTGAATTTTTCAAATGTGAATCTTGCTGCCTGAAAGGTATTCAGTGTCCTTCAAGACACCATTTCAGTGAGCTCACCCCCCAGGACCATGTCCTCATTGGAGCTGCGTGTCTGTGCATGCACACTCCCCAGCACAAATCCAAAAATCCTTCCCTCTAACTAGTTTGCATAGCCTCACAAAAACCTATGGGAATATCTGGTTTTGCATGCAAATATTTACCAAGAAAAAATGGATACTTTTCCACAGCTTCCAGTACAAGGCTTCTTCTGCAGAGAAACTGCCAGCTGTACATGCGTGCTGGTTTGGCTCTGGGACAGCTCATTCTCTAGAGAGTGGAATGAAACCACAAACCCCTTTTGCTTATGGAGTAAACCCCTTTCCATGAAGCAGGTGAGACCGTGCTGAACTCGCTCCTGCATTCTAGCTTGGCTGTTTTCTAAATGTCATTTGAAAGTCTCGCCCCCTCCTCCCTCTGTCCCCAGTTTTATCCCTCTTGCAGGAGGCAGCCATCAGCAACAAAACCACAATGCAGGGCTTGGCTGGCTGCATGCATCCAGCAGCTGCTCTGTTCCAAGTTCTGGGCAAGCCACAGCTATCCAGATTCCCGCTTGTCCTATGTCTTCTGCCTCAGTTGCAGTACAGCATCTTGAGCTAGAAGTACCACTAATTGACCAGCTTGGACAGGTTGCCAGCACTGCAGTACAGTCAGCCTGCTGTCCCCAGTTGTCTGTGCCTTTCCCCCCTTCACTACACTTCCAGCCCTTCCCGATCCAAAGCTTGTGCCATCTTCCAAGTTCTCCTTGCATTCAAGACTCTAATTCGGCATGTGGTACGCTGTGCTTTTCCAGCAGGCTGCTTTTTGTCATTATCTCTCCACCCAAGTGAATGTTCAGGATGGGCATGTTCTTTCTTCAATTATTGCAGAGGACTAAAATGTAAGCAATAAATGCTAAAGCCAGATTTTTCTAGCACAAAGCATCAAGCAAAATCTTTGTGTTCTCATATAATTATTTCGAAAGAGTTGCATGCCTGGAAATAAAAATGCACTACTGTGTCTTAAAATATGAAGCAGTGTTTTCTTTCGGGATAAGGATAAGAATGTGATTTAAGTTTGCTTTATCCCATTTCTTCACTGTGTTGTGCTGACATGATTGTTCAAAGAAATTGTGCTTTTGGAAGGAAAAGGTTAAAGTTTGCTACTGATATTCATCAGGAGATGGATATTTAATCTTTAATCTCTTGTTCTAGGCCCCTACTTCGGATCAACTCATTATCCCGAATAAACGATGTGTCATTCCCATTATTTATGTTTCACTGCAGCCAAAGTATCTGGACCTCGTTTTGGTAAGCACCATTCATTTCGACCCATTCAGTATTAATCTCCCTTCTAACATCTTTCCTGTCCTATGTGCTGTCCCCTCTTTGCTTTTATGTTTTCCGCAGAGTGTTTATAAAAGGATAATCTTTTACAAAGCAGACAGAATTTTTGTGTATAAACTGCTCTGTTTGAATGCCTCATTGATATACCATCTAAACTGAAGTGTTCAGCAAGATTAGTGCATCCACTGAGCCACTGAACTGGGTAAAAATATGGGAACTGCTCCTTTCTTTATAGCGAGAGAGGGTAGCTAATGATGCCATCTTCTTTTAAATAGGATACTTTTAGCAGATGGACTCTGAGAATATGAATACATTGCACAAATAAAAAATAATAAACAAAGGAGTGACAAACAATAGGAGAAAAAGACACAAAATGTATATGTGTAAAGACCATGAGCCAGCTTCCATGTTAGTGAAACTGGTGTAAATGCAGAATAATTCAGTCAAGATGACGTAAATTAGTGGGGTTTTTTGCATCGTTGTCGCTCACATCAGGAGCTGGTCTCTTTGTACCATAAATGCCGACGATTTCAGCTAGGATAGGGACTTGCAATGCCTTGAAATGCAAATGATACTTCTCTCTCTTTCTCATGCTGATACAAATTTCCAGTGAGAATATTTTGAGCACCATCCCCACCTTTTTGCATGGAACAAACCAACGAAGACTGCCTGGCAGACATAATGTACACTTATTTCAGCTGTCTCCTTTGCGGCGTGTGTCTGGTGACATCGGGTGCCACCAACACACCCTCGGAGATGCCGACACTTTATGTTAGAAGAACGCAGTATGCAAGTGAATCTGTGCCCATATTCCCACATTTAGATGGGAAAAATCCCAAACAGACATGTGGCAGTATCATTTGAATGGCATAGATTCTTAAATACATTTGTCACGTTGTACACTTGCCAGCTCTTCTTTGAAGATATAAACCACCAAAACACTCCACATTTTATCCGTCATGACTCCATCAACATGTAGCACTGTTTAGCATGTTATTTTAGTTAAACTGCACTATTGTTGTCCGTCTATTATGACATAAACTAGGATTGGTGCCCTTGCATTAAAATGAAATGAAAACTGTAAGGAAGTGTTAGGAGAAAGAAAACATTGAGAAAGTCATGCCGTTCATTTAGCAGTGAAGGAATGGGAGGAGAAATATTAGAGAAGCAGGAAGCACATAAGGTGCCAGGCACCCCCAGTTCCATCTCTAAAAGGGATCCCTCATGTTTACAAGAGGCTGTGTGTGGGGCATGGATCAGTGCCACCTTTGGGGACTGTGTGTAGAGAGGGATGAGACCCCTTGGAATGGCTCCCCCTGTCATTTTTCATTCACCTCCCCCACCGACACGACCCAGACCCGACTTCTAGTAAGAAAACACTGTTCGTGGCTATTTCTGGAGGCTGTCAACACCACTGCAGGGTTACTGAGAGCAGTTTGTGGGCTGGCGAGAGAGGTAACCCAGCTTACACCCAGCTTACTCAGTTGTCACTGCTCTTTGGAGATAGTCCATGTAATTTAGTGCACAGGAGCAGTCTCAAGAAAATAATTGCCTGTTCAGTCCTAAGAAGACTGGTAGTAAGAAAATGAGTCTGTCACCTTCTGGATGCCATTAGCTGAGGTTAAAATCTTCCTGTCATAGCCGCTACTCAATGCTCTGTGCTGGTGGGTGGTCTTGACACAGGAGAGGAAAAGCCATATTTGGCACAAATTGGCCTACTTACTGGTGGGATTAACGTTGGACTGATCTGGAGAGAGCTGCTGCCTCAGTGCTAGGACCAACGCTCTCCAGAGACTTGTGTTCAGTGGAGAGCTCTTGCAGAAACCAGTCCAGTTCCCACCGTGCTGCAGGGGCCAGGTACATGGCAGTGTGAAACAAAAGAGATTTAATGGCAAATGCTTGTCTATTTCTGATGTTTTTCACCAGTGGAGGAATTAAATAGAGAATTTTCCTTAGAAAGATGATCAGACATGACCTTCCTGGCCCAAAAATTTTAGTGACAGAGCACAGCTTGTAAGTGCAATGTATTGCCTAGCAGTTTTGTGTGATTAACCTGGAAATCCCACAGGAAAGAACATTTCTGTAGACATCAAAATCTTTGCACAAGTGGTACAGAGATGACTTGTTCCAAGAGTCCATGGCTCTGAAATGTGTCAGACTTGCTATAGATGTGCAGTTCAACTGCGTGGTGCACTGCATAGCTCAGATGCAGGATGTGGCATCCCTGTCACTTTGTACTCATCATGTTGGCAGGCCTTATCCAGACAGATTTTTCCAAGCACCAGATTTAAGTCAGTGAAGACTTTATGGAACAATCTTTGGGAAATATTCATGAACAATTCTAGGTGCAGCAGTGTGGGGACAGATTTCTGGGTAATTTAGTGGCACTTAATTAGCCTGCTCTTGTCACTTTGACTAACAGTGGGCCTGACATGGCCCCCACCAGGAGTTTGGTCGACAATTTTGTGGCTCTAGATCTGTAGCAGAACAAGAGAGATAAAGGGAAGATGAGTGAGAGAGACCAGAGGCAGATTGAGGGAGGTTCAGCTGGATCCCAATAGACCTACTTTCATAGACATAGGTAAAGAAAGGTCAGAGACTCAATAATAAAACCTCTAGGCCATCATGCACTGAGTGTCCATGCAGATTAACATACATAGGAAAAGCAGAACGGGTTGCTAATGAAGGTGCAAATATAAGACAAAATAAAAATGCACTTGAGAGATTATATGATTCAGTCCTATAAAATATGATATGATATGATATGATGATATGATATGATATGATATGATATGATATGATATGATGATATGATATGATATGATATGATATGATGATATGATATGAGGTGCCACCTTTGCAGCAGATGTGGGGTGCCCCTCCAAGACATGGGGCTTGTTGGAACAGTCTTTGCCATAAGGAAAGGCTAAAATCCAGCACTAAGATACTCTGGTGGTGTGCCTGTATCCTTCCTGCTGGTTAAATACCACCCTGTAAGGCAGGAGAATGCATGACTGATGTGGATGGACTAAGCCCCTTTTTTCCACGGAACCCAGGCCATGGACACATGAAGAAGCAGGATTTTCATGTGGAGGCTGCGTGCCATCCTCCTTTTTGTGGTGTAGATTGTGGATAGCCGGAGACAGACCTGGCTGTCACTAATGGAGATCACTGGGAGTGCTGGTTGTTCCTAATCTGGGAATACACTCACATAAATGCTAAGCAATGCCTTCATTTGATCCTGACTTGTACTGGCCTCCCTGCTGTCACTACTGTGAGCTGTATGGACACTCAGGACAGGGCAGTTCCCACATCACTCTTTCCACACATTATCTTAAACATGCAAAGGTATAGACACTGTGGGGAAAAAGGAAGAGAGAATGCTGAAGTGACAGTGGATTGTTAAAGAACCAGGCAATCCCACCTGTTCTGAAGCATAAAATCAGCCAGAAGATGGTGTATTTTTAGGAGCTGGCTGTAGACACTGAAGCAGTATATCTTGTTGGTCTAAGGGCACAGGGATCTAGGCACCAACATGATTAATGTCGTGTCTCAACAAAAGGGATTTCCCACGTTTATATCACTCAGAAATAGCCTTCCATAAATTTGATATGAGTAGTTGGCAAATGAAGCAGCCATCAAATACCAGTAAAAATATGTTTGTGATGCAATATACACTTAAAGAACCAGAGAACATTAGTATTCCAGAGGGACTCTTCAGGTACCCATAAAAATTGGATGTTACAAAGATTCTGTCGTGGTAGGGAGGTTCAAACCTTAACCTGATGTAAAAAACTGCACCATAAAATTTCTTTCTTCTGGTGTAAAATCAAGATTTCATACTAGCAGCATGGTTGAAGTGAGTGCTGACTGACCAGGTGACTCCAGCATGCCTGGGATGCATTTGTTCTGTGAAGGACATATGGGAATATTTTCCTTGTGGATTGGTTGGGGTTTTGGCAGTGAGGGGCCAAGTCTCCCTGGCTCCAAGTGCACGGGGCAGCCTGAGAGACAGAGTATGTCTGGGCAGAGAGGGGTACAGACCTTCTTTGTGTACATGAGGTGGTGTGAGGGGGAGCTATGCATCCAGGGAAATCTCTTTAAATAGGATTCCATGTAGGGCACCATTTTTAGCTGCTCAGGCAGGGTGGCTCCGTTTGAGGGTCCAGGGTGTAACGAGTGCAATTCCTTTTAAGGCTCTCCAAGTGGAGAGTCTGAACTAACTTCTACATCAAGATTGCACTTTTCCCTAACACCCTTTTCTCTGCTTCCCCACAAGTACCTCCTCTGTAAATGAAATGAAGCTCTTCTGGGGGTCCCACTTGGGATAACCATCCCTGACCACTTTACTTGGAGAATAATTGGGAATGTTTCCTGCAGATGCTGTCTGAGCACACAGAAATGCCAGAGTGATAGACACATCCTAAATCCCTAGACTGCCAGACAGATAAAGATGGTCTGTCCCAAAATCTGCCTATCCCTTGTATCACCATGTCAAAATGAAGCAGAAGCCTTTCACACATCATCACTTCTGTTAGCTGAAGTCCAGATCCTTGCATCCTTACTCATGGCTAGTAATGTGTTACTGCACAAATCTCCGTGGCCCCTGTTGGAAGAAGAATATCTTTAAACTTGCAACTGGAATCTGAGTATCAAAGCTGCAACAATTCCTTAGCTGTGTTCAAGGCAGCACTAGTTAATTTATGAACCAAATTTTCAGCAAAAGAAAATTATGCTGTTTACTTAACTAGCTCTTCCTCTGGCTATTAGTACTTTGAGGGCTCAGAAAAATACAAATGAATACACTTATAGCTCTTCTTATTGTCCTCACCAAAGAATCCTGTTAGGGCTGGAAGGCAGGTTTTTAAATCCAGAACAGAGAGTTGTAATTGTGCTGCCTTATGTGCACAGCCCAGGCCACTCATTTTGCACCCACCATTTCACTTCATGGTATCATTTCACTTATGGGGACATTTCTGCACATTTGAATACATCCCTACACAAAGTGTTTTGCCAAGTGAGATTTTTTGGACCTCATTTGGAAAGCCCCCAAAGATCTGGCTTTTGGGTTTCTTCTGAGTTCAGGAAAAAAAATCTGATGAAAGCTGAATCAGTTAACACCAAATTGGGTTGACTGGGGGATCCTTGTCCTCTCAGCTAGCGGTATGAAAGCAGATAAAGGGGCTGATCTGACAGCTGAATAGATTTCCAAAGAGCAGTCATTTTCTCCGATGCCCAAATAATATGATGGAGATATGCAAGGGTATGTGTGTGCCTTTCAACAGCAGGCAGGGTCCGAGAGCTTAGTTATCTCTGAGCATCTTCTCTGGTGTCTGAAGTGAAGAATGCAGAGTTTCTGAACAATCAGGGAGCAGATGTGTTTTCTGTTTCACCTTGAGTGACCAGCCACACCAGGAGAACTCACGGCCTCATTCTCATTAGCGCTGTGTGTTTTCATTAGGAACCAGAACGCTGCAGCTCGCAGAAAATGCTCAGCACCATGAAAGATTGAGCCTTTAAGTTCAACAGTGTCATCTTTGTTGTGCCTTCTCACAGTCTTCCGCTGATTACGTCACTCTGAACTCATTCCACAGCCACTGAGACATTCTGATGCACTATTGTTCCTCTGCACTTGTCATTGCCTTTATGAAGGTCTGTGGGGGGAAGAAATGGACAGTAAATCCCTTTGGTACAAATTTTGATTCCTTTGCACATGCTCACATAAAGAAGAGCCTCTGGTCCTTCCAAATGGATAGTTTGTTTTTGAAGAACCTGATGACTCTACTCTTAATTTACCTCTGCAACTTTTATGGCAAAGTTGTAATTATTTCACCTTTTTTTTATTATTCTATTTTTTTTTCAGTAACTGCAAATATGAAAGATAGATTTTTTGACTGTATGTCTCTCATGGTAATCTACTTTTTTGCCTGGTTTTGCTTTCCCTTTTTCCACATGTCGTTTTTGACAGATAAGGATTTTGCATGTTGCACATCACCTAACCAGCAGTGGTGTTTGATGTTTGGATGTGGAGGCTTTGAAACTTCAGAAACAGCTGATTTTCATGAATACCTCAATCTTTTTAAAGGAATCAAGTATTCTGTTATTCACTACAGGAGAGGGAGGTGGAAGGCACTTGATTAGTAATGGAATCCAAAGTTGTTTAGCACTAAATAAGCAGTGGTAGTAGTGGTACTTGCATCTGAAGGCTGGGCAGTGTGAAACAAGCTTGTGGTTTCCATCCAGTTTCTTGTGGAAAGCACCAGTACCACTGCATACAGTGTCACTGTTTGCATTCTCTCCCACAGTTTCAACAGAAAGGCAGATGGTCTGTTTTCTGACCCAGCTTTTGGGAGTTAGTGAGAGTTCTGCCATCAGTTTCAGTGGCTCTGGATCAAGCCTAAGTAGACAAGGATCTTGACCTTCCCCAGAGCCAGGGAGAAACCTCTAAGGTCAGGGACAAGGTGTGCCACAAAATATTGCACTGCTTCTCTCCATAGTCAGAGTAAGAATCTCAGTGGTTTTGAATCTGACTCTGGAGCACATTTTCAAACATGTCAATAGCTACTGGACATTCATTTTCTAGTGGATTACTCACAGCTAACAAAGTTCTCTATAGCTGGAGAGCCACACATAACAAAACAGTCCTTCTCACAGAGACATCTTTTCATCCCACTGACAGCAAAACTATTACAGAATTCCATGGACAAAACCCCATGAAAGTAAAATAAGAAATGTAACCTTCTGACTTGTGAGTGGAACTATATCATCTTTTACATGGTGTCACTTCTGATGCTTTTCTTTGAAACTGAAGGCAGTGTTTTAACACAGTTTGCATAATTCTTCCCTGTGTTTTTATGCTGAGCCATTACAGGACTCTGCTGTGATGGCCAACTGCTCTAGCCAAAATTGTTGACCTATACACTTTTTAAAGAGTTCCTCATTTCCTCTACTCAGATTAATCAGGAGCTTTCCTGCACACAGAAAAGTTTTGCTACACCTCTATGGTTTTTTGCAGAAATTAGCATAGGTCACTCCCACTGACAGTGTGCAAGTTAATGTGGAATCATAGCATGGTTTGGGTTTGAAGGGACATCAAAGATAATTTAATTCCAGCTCTCCTGCCATGGGTAGGGACACCTTTCACTAGACCAGGTTGCTCAGAGCCCCATCCAGCCTGGTTTTGAACACTTCCAGGGATGGCATTCCATAACTTCTCTGGGCAACCTGTTCCAGTGCCTCACCACCCCATAGTGAGGAATTTCTTCCTAATATCTAATCCAAACCTACCCTCCCTCACCTTAAGGTCTGCACTGCAGAGGTGCTCCAGCCTCTGAGCATTGTTGTGGCCTCCTGTGCGCTCACTGCAGCAGGTCCATGTCCTTTCCATGCTGGAGATCCCAGAGCTGGACACAGCACTCCAGGTGAGACGTCATGAGAGCAGAGCAGAGGAGGAGAATCACCTTCCTCAACCTGCTGGCCACGCTGCTTTTGGAGTAAATAGATAATAGCTAAGTATTTATAGTAAATAACTGGTATGAGACTGACATAACCAGCATTATTTGTATTACCAAATTAAATGCAAAAGTGTTGGAACACTCTAGAATAGTTGAAGTGGATTGCTGACACCCAGAATTACATAGGTGACAAGTGGGAGCAGGTTCTCTCTCAGTGAGTGACTGTGTGATTTTGAACAAGCACGTAGCATATGTATATTGCTATTTCCTATGGTGCAAATGAGACTGGTATGATTCTGTCCAGCACATGGGAATTATCCCTAAAGGAAGCCCTGTCCCTGGAGGAAGAGCCCTTTTCTACTATGAATTTTACTTTTGTTGTGACATTTTGAAGGTACTACATGGTAATGACACATTGCTCCAGTAATTTTTGTACAATGTCTCTATGAGCTCTCTCCATCTGTCATGACAGCATTAGTCTTGGCATCTCCGATGAAAGAATCAAAATTAAAAGGGAGAACAAAAAGTCAATTTCTAATGGGTTCCAAATACCCATATCTTACAAGCGTGAATTAAATATTGCTCTCATCTTGCAGCCTTCCAGCCACATTACATGGATAAAAACCTCAAAACTATTTAAAATTAAAAATCCTGTTAAAAGCTAAAATATATATGAAGTAAAATAATATTCAGCTGTTTAAACTAACCTGTTGATAGGCTGTCAGCTGTCATTTGATTTGCACTTCATTTGAATTAATAAAAAGTAAACCATAAGCATCATGATTTACAGTAATATAAAAGCTATTACAAAGGACCTTCATCATAAGCTTCTTTGTCATAAAGCTATTGTATCTTACTTTCAATCACTAAACACTGTTAAAAACATTTCCTAATACGATACTGCCTGATGCAATATACAAATTCCTTTGCTGCAGAGACCAGCTAGAGAGACAAATTGGAAGCTTCTTCTTGCATAAATACTTTAAAAAAAAAAGGATTGTCACAGTGTCCTTCACCTTTTCTTGAGGCTGTGCACACATATACAACCACGTAGCTCAGGTTTACCCACAGCCATTAAAATACCTTTATGCCTCCTCCTTTATTTTAAATAATCCTTGGACAGACAACATCTGGTTACTCAAATACACCAATTTTTTTTACTCCTATGAAAAGTGTCATGGACTCAATATTGATCTCAGTTTCATATTTTTAAATAATTTCAAAAATTATTTGTCCTCCTCCCCAATGTGCTGCTTTAAGCTGGAGTTGGTGGATGCCTAATGCTACTTCCTTTGGGTTGTCCTCACCCGTGGTATGTGAACAGTCCCCCAGGCTCCTGTGCAGACTGTCTGGTCATGCTGGTGCTGTGGTTTCTCACAGGACATGAGATCCCCCTGTCTGTCCCTGGCAGCACTCCCCAGGCGCCCACAGACAGGAGTGCTCGGAGAGAACCTGGGAGCAGTCAGGCTCCACAAGCTCCCCAGGGCACACCAGGGCTGCAAACACATTTCAGTTTCTCTCAGAAGAGCTATCTCTCAGTATCTTCTTGGTGCTCTCCAACAAAGCTGGGCTCAGTGTCTGCTAGTCCCAGCAAGAAGACCTGGCCTAAACATAAATAAATTTTCTTGCCAGTGGGGCAAGAAATGCCTGGTGAGCTGCTGTGGGCAGCACCTTTCATCCTTGCTGTGGGCCGGGTGAAATCAATGCCATTTGCTTACACCTGGGAACACAGGAAAAAAGTTCATTTGAGAACAGTTAGATATGAACAAGAGGTTTGGAATAAGTGTCCTCCTGACGTCCTCCCCAGCCTGAATCACCCTGTGGTTCTACCTATGATGGGTGGTACCATGGATCAATAGAAATTTGGCACAGACTGAAAAAAACTGTCCAAAGCCTTTAGGATGTGCCTGGCAGTGCAAGTGTGTCTGCTCCAGGGCTAGCACAATATCCTGCTCCAAGGCCATGCTGGTGGTCTTTTGCCTTCCAAGACTACCAGTGATTAGTTGACCATTCACTTCTGGAGGCCACTGTGGTTTTGCTGAGAGGAATTTGTGCCCACAGCCACTGAGTATATAAAGGACCTGGTTTGGGCCTCTGGGAATTCAGCCATGTGCTTAGTGCACCAGGTAGGGGCTGAGCTCTTGTGTCATTGTATACTTCAGAATTATTTGTGTAAAATTGTGTGAAATTGTAGTGTGATAGAAACTAAAAATATGGCAGTGGACTGACACTGAGGAGCACTGCCTTGCTGGAGAAGCAGGGAGTTTTCTTCCCTTTGTTTTGATCTCCCCAAAGCCTCTTGCTTCTTTTCTTGTCTGTCCTCACAAGTCACAGCATGTCACGTCACAAAACTGATATAGCTGGGCATGCTACTTCAGGGTTTCAGCAGATCCTGTATTTGGAGTAGTTTGAGAAGTGTCTAGTGGCTCTGTCACATGATTTGTCCGTAGTGTGAGCCCAGCCGGCAGAGAGCCGTGAGCTCACATGTTTGGATGGCTCAGTTTCTGCATACAGATAATGTGAATATCTGCTTGGCAGTGTTTTACAGCAACTGAACATTCCTGACGCTGCCTCTTTTCATCCTTCTGCTCCCCCTTCCTTAACAGCAGAATCAGCAGCTGTAACAACACATGGAGGACACTTGGCAGCTGCAAGACACAGATGCTGAGCTCTGTAATAAACTTCTCCTGTAGAAGAATCTGAGTGCTTTTGCTGGCTGCTTGTAAGTCCTTATTGCTGTCTGACTCACTAGCTCAACAAGCAGTTACAGTGTGCTGATGGCTGTTGCTAATCACTCTTGGAGTTATAAGGACCAACCTAATTGTCCTCCTTGATCCTTTAGGATGCTGCCATAGCCTGGTTTTAATAATTTGCAAGTGAATTGCATGCTTTGAAGGTAGACTTTTAAGAATAAGGTACTGTGGAGTGTTTCAGTGGGCCATTTCTTTTTGTATCTAGAGATAGGCAATAGGCCTGGTTTTGATCACAAGTCACAATGTGCAAACCAGAAATAACTTCACTGTTGTTAAAGGGGTAAAGGCTGCTATAAAACAAATGTCAGTGAGGTCAGGGGCGAAGGAGAGCTTCACTTGAAGTCTGCATTACCTGCTAAGGAAATGGTATATCTTTAGTATCTCAGAAAGTGGTGTTTGCTGGAATTGGTCTGATAGGGATGTGGGTAAGGACTCATGGCAGCAGGTTAGTGTTAGGATGGGAGGCAGGCTCTTTTCAGACAAGACTTGCAGCTGTGTATTTTAAGGAGCCATTTGAATCTGCAGGGAATGGCCAACTTGGAAGGTTGTGCTGGAGTCTGAAGAACACTGGGAAAGAAACCAGAAACAGATGCTTGTGGGCATAAAGGCAGGAACTGGGCAACAAATCACTGTGGCCAAGACAGAAAGGAGGAATGCTACAAAGAGATGGCTGGAGACACAAGCAAAGGAGAGCTGTAAACATAAGCACCCACAGGTTAATCTCGATGAGGGGAAGTGATGAAGTAGCATGAGAAAAGGGTGGCATGGTCAGTGATGGGGGAACGAGGCTTTTGGTCAAAAGTTCCTTCCATGTCTTTCTGGGGAAAACTGAAGTCACAACAATAGCAAAGATTGTTATGACTTTTTGTGACTGTTATGGTACCAGCCGCAGTGGGAAGGGAAGCACAGGCACAAGCAAGGGCATGGCATGGACAGAATGGACCTCATATTCAGTGACACGGGGCTAAAGGGACAGCTTTATGTGACAGGATTAGCAAGCAAACCAATATGGGCAACATTGTGATGCTACAGACTGCAGGATCAAGAATTAGATGAGGCCTTCTTCAGAAAACTGTGAGAAGCTTGAGGATTGCAGGCTCTGGTTCATATGGGAGACTTGACCACCCTGGTGTCTGCTGGAGGGGCAGCACAGCAGGGTACAACCCATCCAGGAGGGTCCTGAAATACTGGTGGCAACTTCCTGACACTTGTAGCTGAGGAGCTGATGGGAGGAGGCACTCTGCTGGACCTCAGACCTAAAACTAAGGAAGAACATGTCAGGTAGGTGACATTCTTGTCTGCAGTGACTGTAAGATGGTAGAGTTCAGGATCCAGAGGGAAAAGAAAAACAGCAAAAAGCAGTATTAAAACCCTGGGCTTCAAAAAAGCACAATTTGACCTGTTCAGAGACTTGCTTCAAAAAATCCTGTGGGCTACAGCTCTAGAGAAAAAAAAAAGGGTCCAGAAGAGATGATTTAAAAGTCATCTGTTAAAAAACAAATTATCTATCCTAACATGCAGGAAATCAAGCAAAACTGGTACCAGGTCTGTAAGTATGAACTCCTGATAAAACTCAAACATGGAAAGGAAGAATGAAAGAAGTGGAAATAGGGAGAGGTAACCTGTGAGGAATAGAGAGACACTGTCCAATAGTGGAGCTGGGCTTAGGGAGGCCAAACCCAGAGTTGCATTTAGTGAGAGAGGTGAAAAGAAAAAAGAAATAAACATACTGGAACAAGTCTGATTAATAAGAAGACGATTAAAGAACTGAAGTATCTCTTATATAGAGGAGAGGCTGAGAGAGCTGCAACTGTTCAGCTCTCTCAGAAGAGAAAAGTTTGGGGGAGGATCATATCAATGTATATAAATCCCTGTGGAGGGAAGTGGAGACAGTCACTTCTCAGTGTTGTCCAGTGAGAACAGGCACACACTGAAATGTAGGAAATACCATTCCAACATAAAAAACTCCCTCTTGTTAATTGTGAGAGTTTTGAAATGCCAGCACAGGTTGCCCAACAAAGTTTTGGAGTGTCTGGCTGTGGACTTATTCAAAACCCAACTGGACATATTCCTGGGCAACATGCTTGGAGCAGGAGATGTGTCCAGGTCATCTTGAGAGGCCTCTCCCAGCCCCAGCAATTCCCTGAATGTGCTGTATAGGAACAAGCAGACCAGGGAAGTGGCAGCTGATGGGAAATAGTTACCAAATAGCACAGAACAGGTGGATGCTTCATCCCAGGCAGCACCAGTGTCACCTTGGCAAGAAGCTACCACCTAATCTGTGCCTGAGGAGAAGACTCCTGTTTCCACTTCAGTTAGCCCCGTCTCCTTCATAAGACTGACATTCACACAAATATTTTTTAACTGGAAAAGGACAGTCCTATTTCTAGTTTGCACAGGAGATGTTTTCCTGTGACCTTTTTTGCGTCCTTGTACTCTAGCATTTGAAGACAAACAGCTGTCCCAAGCTTCAGCTAGAGGAGGAAAAGGAAGACACCATCAAGCACAAATGTTAGTAAGTCACTTTTCCTCTCATTGTCTGGTATATCTAGGATGATTTTTAACCTTAGAAACAGTTATGTCTCTGATGCTCTGATTCTTGATATTATTACCTAGCATTGGACATCAGCATTTAAAAATTCCTTCTTTAAGCTTGAGCCTTGTTTCTCTTGATATTCAGTAGAAACTGATGTGCTTCTTTTATGGCTGCTCAGTAAATGTTTTGGTAAATAGCTATCAACACTGAATTATATTTTATGTAAAAAATTGGTATTCTGTAATTTTATAATATTCAAACATTCTTGACTAAATATAGCATATCAACATTTAATATTACAAAAAATCTCATATTCCTCCCAATAATCCACAGGTCAGGCACAAGAAAATACAAACCTTCAAATAATAGGACTTAAATACCTGTTTCAGCAGTGCTTTCATGCTGTTTGCTTGCTTGAAAACATGTGAACTATTTATTTTTAATTCCTATTATCTCATTATTGCAGGTTTCCTTTACAACATGGCTCATTTCAGGCGTTAAAAAAACCCTAGTGATTTTTATCTGAGTTTCAGATTTTCCAGTAGTGATCAGTCAAATGCGCAGTGCTAGTTAGAACTGAGGTAGCAAACTGATTTTGTTTTTTCTTTCATCACATTGGTCATCCAGCAGGCAAGAGGTGTTACGACAATTGCCTCCAAGATGCAAAGATAAATGTGAAAAGAGCCAAGCACTGTTACAACTGAGGTGTTCTGCTGGGAAGCTGAAGGTGACCACTGAGAGTTTCTCACTCCTGCTTGCATAAAGAGTGACAGCTTTTCAACACAAGGACTCCCAATCTTTCACTCTGATTTGGCAAATACAGCCTGAGACACATTTTTCTCCATGTGAGTAGCCCCACTGAGGTACCAATGATCCACCAGCATGACAGGAACAGGATCAAAGACTACAAAGAAGGGAAGTTCGGAACTCCAGAGGATTTGCTTATCAAAATCAGGTGCCTACCACCTTTAATTGTTAAATGCAATACATGCTTAGAGCCTCCTCTTATATCCCTGCTCTTTCTTCTGCTCGGGGGAGTTGTGTCTGAGCTCATGGGCCCAGGTCATGGCAGGGTGCAGGGTCACACTCCCTCCCTGGAACAAGGCACCCAGTCCCACTGAGCACTCAGATTCCTCCTTTTCTCTTGAGACCTGGCTGCAGCCTGGGATTGTACCCAGACCTGAAGGAATATTCTGGGTACTTCAGCTTAGATACAGCCTCACAATTTCCTCTATGAATGAAGAGTCTAGTTTGCATTGCATGAGCAAAAAAGTGGTGAGTAGTGCATGTGCAGGGGAAAATTAATTTAATCCTCCTACAGAGGGTTAAATTAATTGATTGGATTGAAGGTATAATGACCTTTGGGGTCTCATCTTTATTGCCTGTGATCACACAGAGAAGTGAATTAATGAAAATGAGGGGTTAGCACTTTTCAGACAGGAGAAGAATACCAGGAGGGTGACAGAAACTGAACATGAGGCAGCACTAGTGTAGGAAAACTACAAAGGAAGTCATGAAAGAGTCTGGTGGTGTACACAGAGAGACAGGGCTGAGGGATGGGTGTTGGTGGATGAGCTACAATAATGAGGGGAAGCTGTTTGATCACTTGTAGCTCCTGGGTCAGTAGCAGCTGCACCTGCATCACCCCTGGGCTCGCTGTGTGCTGGCCAAGGCAGTGGCTGAGTGTCTGCTGCTGGGCTGCCCTTCTCCTGCACATCACTGCATAAATCAAACATCTGGGCTCCAGAGAGACCTTGTTAGTGCTAAACAGCCTTGATTCAATTATGCTACAAGATGCACACAAGATGGTATCTTCTGTACACTCTTGTGCTGTGAAGGGCTTATAGGAAGTATGGCACTGGGGAGGGGGTGGAGAGCGCGGAAACTCAATTATTCTCTCATTTCCACAGTTGGTGCATTGTAGTATGTAAAGGGGTGGTAGCTGAAGAGTTTGTATAACCTAATGCCAGGGATAACTTGAGTGGTTTGTGTTTTGAAGGTTCCTCATTCTCATATGCTCCTCAAACACCATGTCTACGTAGACAAAAATAAATTAAGGCCTGACTTTCAGCCCTGGAATCTGAAAGTCAGCACTTGACTATGTGACCAGAGCTACTCAGTGGAGCCTCTGCAGCTTCTGCTGGTTTAAAACTCTCTTTTCTTTCCTGACATTAGAGAATGGATGGACAAAAGCCTGAGCAGCAAGGATTCTGCGAAGAGCAGGGGTGCGAAGTGCCCTGCCCGGGCCAAATTCCACACCAGATAATTCTATTGAGGCGCTGGTTTCAATTGGGCATCGTTATCTGCTCTTCCTGTCCCCTGCTGCAGCCCCGTGCTACCCAGCAGCTGCTGATTTCCTCAGTCCCAGGCCTGGCTGCCTCACCCCTCCCAGCCCTTTGCTTTGCTCACAGGAGTTACATGGAAAAGAAGCAAACTGTGGAAAGTGCTTTGAATTCCTCCGTTGAAATTTACATCTTCTAGTGTGATTATTTTTCTCTGCTATGGAGAAAAGTCGTATTTTAAAAACTTTCTGGTTGTTTCTGTAGATCTGTGGTTCATTTCCATGGCTACATGAGTGGTGTAAGGCAGCCAGAACTGCCAATTCCAGCCACTCACTGGCTGCTCAGTGAGCAGTGAAAAGCTGCTGAAGTCATTAGGATTTTACACTTGAAAATAACACAATAGTTTGAACCTTCCTGGAACTTTTCAATCAGGAATCCCCAGGTCTGGCAAGGGAGTTACTGCTATAAAATAATTATTAGGTGTCATAACAGCTTGGGGAGTGTGTTTGGAGGACACAGACACTGGGGAGTGCTACAGTGACCCATTGAGGGCCACCCCAGGAGCTCAGGGCATGGGCAGGAAGATTCAGCTGTTCTGACACCCTGAGCTCATCTCTGAATGAATTCGGTGTAGATCACCTACAAATCAGGTTATGGAAATGCACCCATCCTCATTTTCTTAATGACAAAACATCTTTCTCTTTTATTTCTGCTGATAGTCCAAGACATTGATTTCTGCATCAGCAAGAGCCATCAGATATTAGAAGGGCTGCATTCCTGCAGGATATGGCATATGGTAACTGTTCATTGAATGGTTTTCCCTGTCCATCATGTTGAATTCCTCAGTCAAGTTCTTGCTAGCTTTTCTCTAAGGATAAGTCTTCTGCCACTGTGACAGGCAGATTATTCCACAAAGATGTGAGATCACATGCCATTATTATCTCTGATCATCAAGACATTTGGCATTTCCAACATAAAATGTATCTTAACTGTATTTCAGGGAATTAAAACAAAGAGTAAAATAGAGGAAGGAATATTTTGAAATATATATACAATGTTATTACAGCATGCTCTGGTTTTCCACGTTTGATTATTCAGTACATTTCCCCTATTTCTCAGCTTTTAATTTCTGCTCTGTGAGGTGTCACACTTTAAGTGATGACTCTCTCATTCTTGCACATTATCCACTGAAACAAAGAGATCTTTGCATGTTAAACAATTGTTTGAAGTAATTAAGATAGGTGGAACTGGGCCCATCACAATTTACCTTCTGTGAATCCTCATTTTGTCTTCCTAGAGGACCCCACAGGTGAGCAACTGTGTGTGTTTATGAAAAGATTTATAGAGTTTTGATAGTAGACACTGTTCAAGTAATTCTCAAGTCAGCTAACTTGCCATCATATTTTCCAATTTACAGGAAATACACCTGAAGCTCTTCACAGCCTCTCATAATTGTTATTTATCAAAGTCAATCCCTGCAAGCACTGACAGGGTTGTGCAAGTAACTTTTACACAGAGCCAGACTGCAGAGTCAGGTCCAGAAAATTATGGTGGCATCACCCAAGTATCCCCAAGCCCTCTACATTATCTTCTTTGAGCCATTCTGTCGGATCTCAAGATCTCAGTCCTGATATTGCTGAGCCTCCGAGACCACCCTTGGGGGGCCCGGAAGTCCTGGAATGTTGCCAGAAGTGTCTGGTGGCAGGACTTTAACCCTACACAGGAGACGACAAGGATGAGGGCTTCACAGGGTGAATGGTGAAGGGATTAGTTAATTAGAGGGTGAGACACAAGGTTTAGGATTTATGTACAGGGGGGTTTAGAGGAGTAAGATGGAGGAATTGGGGTGTGTCCTGTCCTTCTTCTTCTTCCTCTTCTCCTCCATCTTCTTTGGCCACGGTGGCACCTTTGGATTGGTTATTACTAAGAGTACACCGAGTTATAACAATAGATGGTATTGGGGAAAAATGATAAATATTATATACGTCACAATGGGTATAAAGATACGTGGCTGCCCGGGAGGGCAGAGACAGTGTGCCCATGGCTGACTGCTGAGCAGATCTCTGGTGGCTGAAAGAACATCTTTTAGATAAACAATTAATAAACATAAAACCAGAAAGAAGAACTGAAGCCTCTTCTCGTCCTTCGATACGCGGGCTGCCCCAAGGCCACCCCGGGCCTTCCAGGCCCCTCAAACAGCCGAGATAAACCGGACACCATTCAGATGGATAGTCAATGAAATTGGACCCAACAGAGACAATAATGGTACCCTACAGTAAACCTCTTTCTGTTCTCAGAGGAAGCTCTTTATTATGACCCTTAACAAAGACTTCATCCATAGCCATGGATGAAGTGATTATGTACTCCCCTTTACAGTATTTTATGAGGGACCTTACCCAAAACATTTTTAAAATTCAAGTAAATTAATATTTTGCAGATTATCTTTATCTAATGGTCTACTACCTTTTTCCAAAAAATTTTTCACATTATTAATTGGCTTGGGGAAGACATACCAAAAAATTTCAGATGTATTTTGATAGCTACTGCAGTGGTTTAACTGAACTCTTCTTGGATTAGCACTGTTCTGTCTGTACTTAGGAACTCTATTTGTTTTCTGGCATCTCTCTCTTCAGGTCAACCACTAGTTCAAGGTGGAAAAGATAAGCTGCAGCATCTCAAGTGTGCTGGTGTTAGCTCTTGGGAAGTCAAGAGGAAGGAAATAACAGTCCATAAAGTTTTGATTGCTTGGAAAAGATGTTTGCTGAAAGTATGAGCAAGGCCAGCTGCAAAGAGCTCAAGCATGAGTAGAAGTAGTGCTGCATTGTCTGCTCACTCACTCTAGCAATGAGTGTACAGCATTTCATATTGGACATTGGCTAAAGACTGTTTTTCTCAGGCCTTTTAGGGTCTGTCTTATAACATCAACTTTTTAGTTAGTGGAGGTTTCACTTTAAAGATGGATAGAACAGCATGATCCAGGATGGTGTGGCAGGGAATGTTTTGGCAAAAAATAGTGGCACTGAAGAAGTAAAATAAATGTGCCATGCTCTATTCCTCCCCCAATTTTAAAATATCAGCATTTTGCAAGCAATGGGCCATATGCTCCCAGGGCTTGCAAGCCAAAAAGTATAGCAACTTACTACAAAACCGCTCTCCAAATTCTACACGCAAGCCAAAACCTCCTACTTGGTATTCTGCCGTCATGCCAACTTGCAGAGCAGAGATTGGACCTGAACAAGGAGATCTGCAAAAGAATCCCAGGTTATGCACATCCACACATGGAAGGGAGATACAGGCTGTGACTGGCTGGGGCTGGAGTCAGGACACATACTGAAAACTCAGCTTAGGTAGAAAGGAGATAAATTGCCACTGATGGTGAGCACATGTTTCCAGGTCAGAATGTCCCCTCTCTGGAGAGGGAAGGCACCAAACTCTGCTGGGGTTTGTTTCTGCTGGGCTTTCTAGGAAAGGAAATAGGAATACAGACCCAAAATCCCAGCCTCATCCAGTCCATGCCCATGCACAGCTCTTCAGCATGACAGGGTGGCTGAAGGGGCTCTGGTCCGGTTGGATGGGGACCACCCTGCATGCCCTGGTGTCAGAAATTATTAACTAATGCTGAAACCACATTCCCGAAGCATAGTAGTGCTGCCAGGGATAGACAGGTGCTCTTCACCTGTACCTCACAGGACTGTCAGTCTGTCTGAAGCCCTGCAAGAGAGGTCTTTGGCCAATAATCTTCTGGGTGGCAAAAGTTAGTCCCATCAGTGCCAATTTATTTTCTGCAGTAATGGACATTGTACTGTGGCAAGATTAATAATCTCAGCGTGTGCAAGAACTGATGGACTTGTGTCTGAAACCTCACAGGGCTGTTCATTCACATGTTCCTCGGCCCCTTGGAACAAGGCTTCCCTCTATTTTGCATACCCTATACACCTGGAGAGTGTTTTATATTTCTCTAGGATGATCCCTGCACTATTTTATCCATTGGCTAGCTCAGACCTCTTCCCTCTTCTGGCTAAAACATTATATGCTCTTTGGTAGAGATTTAAAGCAGTACAGATACTCACATTTTCTGGATATTTTTGTGGACCCTATACAACAGAAGAAGGTAAGACATTCCAGTCTGAGGACCTGCTCTCGCCACAGCAGGCAGAGTGAATTGGGGCAGTGAAATCACAGGACAGGGTGTGTGGAGCAGAGCATATGCTGTCTCTCCACCAGGAGCAAGTCAACTGCTGCTGGGAGGACGGGGCTGGGAATGGCCTCCGGACCAAGCGCTCGCTCGATTTGTGCGCCTGCATGGCGGCTGGTGGATCCAGCTGCTCCTTCCCCCGGCTGCACACACACACACACACACACACACATGCACTGGGATGCTCGTGCCCAGGCACACAGGGGCAGAGCTGCTCCTCGGGAACCAGGGAGCAGGCAAGAGAAAAGGAGCTGCTCTGGGAAAAGCATGTTCTCTGCCCCCACAGCGGTAAAAAAGCGCTGCAGGTAAAGCTGAGGCATAGCAGGCAGGTACTTGAATGAGGAGTTTCTGGGGAGCAGCTTACACCAGGGTGCATTTTTCTGCGTACAATAAGTGATAATTGCTGCCTCTGATATTGCCCATTTGACTCTGGTGGAAGAATTCCCAAGGGCAGTTGCTGGGAGAAGCGATGAAGTAGGAGTTAGGTTTAACCTTCAGCTGGATGCTGTATTGCACCCTGAATGTGACATTATCAACAACAGGCCAGTCACTTCTCCCTTCCCAGGAAACATCCACTGCTGGGCTCTTGCGCCAGGACAAATAACTGTGGTTATGGTTTTATGAGGTTGAGATAAAATATATATGCTCTTGTTATCAAATCTGAGAGTTAAAGAAAAATTGTGCTATTTTAAGCATGCAATTTTGGCAATAATATTAACAAGAATAATTTTCTTCATACTGCCTTTATTTGTAATGTTGGTATGGAACAAACTTTTAAGAGCAATGAGAATAGTGAGAATATGCCTGGAATTTTCTTATCCTAAAATTTATGTGCATTTGTTTTCTGCAGCAAGCAATCAAAAGTCTCATGCAGCAGTACATGAAACAGGATTGCTCTTTTTATTTCTTGGGAGACAGCCATCATTACATTGGGCCAGAGCTATGAGTCAGGGCTGCTGTTTCCTATCCTAAAGTGAGGAATCTCTCTCAGGAAGTCCTGTGTTGTGCTGGAGATCAGAGCAGGTGATAATGGTCTCATCTGGCTTTGAAATTTACGAGCAGGAGATATGTCATGTAATGGAGTCATTATTTTGTTTTAGTCCATTCTTCAAGTTGCAGTACTTGGAGATGTAAGAGCCGTGTGGTGACCAGATGGAAGGAGTAGGGAACAGGGAAGAACAGTAGGATGGCTTCCCTGTTACTAGCAAGATGATCCTGAATAAAAGCAAAAAACATTGGGAAACTTGGTAAGTGATTTTATCCATAGAAATTACTGTAGAAAGAAGTGTAGGTTTTGACAATATAGGCTCTAAACTGAGTGGAGATAGAAAGAGGAGGGAAGGATCAGAGAATATGGGCTTAAAACCCAAGAAAATACAAGCAGTTGCATCCCTTAAAATCTGAATCAACTCCATTTGTTGACAGCAGCTGGAGCCTCTGAATTCTGAAATGAAAATGGAAAAACACTCAAAGAACATGAACTTAAAAATAGGGCTAAGAAGATTGAAATGGATGACATTTATGTAAGGTTTAGAAATACTCCAAATTGTTAAAAAAAAAATCCTTCTTCAATTTCCCTTTAATCTTCTACATACTTAATTCAGAACTCTGAAACTCAAAATTACCATTGCATCCAGGTTCAAATTTTTTACTTTTTTGCCAAGGTTTTGTTTTCTTTTTCTCTTTAATTCCATTCCTGTTCAGTAAGATATGGGTTCTATTTGGAACTCGGCAATGTAGTATCAATTCTTAACCTTCCAGTCTGTCTTCTTTGTGGCTATGAGAGGAAAATGCATTTTAAAACCATTAGAAAACAGTATATGCTTCAAACTAATATGTTTATTTCATAATGGACCAAAAAATAATTATAAGACAATGTTAAATAGTTGAAACTTTTCAAGATAATCTGTACTAAACTGTTGCTTTATTTTATGAGGAAATGCTGAAATTTAATTGCCTAATGTAGCAAAACTAAGATGGAAAGGAGTTTTCACGAAATTTGGGAGGTGAACTTCAGAGATAAAAAAAATAATTCTGGCACAGGATCAAGTGGATGCAAGCTGATTATTAATACATTCATATTGGGATTTTAGGGAGACATTTCCATCCATCCATCAAAGAAGTGATATTCTGGTACTGGGGACAGTAAGAGAAATTCATTGTTTTAGGCTGCAGTTGGGTACGTTACTGAAAACGATTGTATCAGAATTCTTAGGGACAGAAAACGAGGCTTGTGATGTGGATCAGTTGGTGTCTGATGTTTAGGTGTCAGCAGCTGAGTTTGAAAAGAGACTTGCTTGTTTATTTGCACCATTGCTTTATTCTATTAATCACATGCTTCAGGACTTTTGTCTGCGGCCTGCGGAGGTCAGGAAGGGTCAGTTTTACTTTTGGTTTGTGCACTGCCAGACTTCTAGGCTGGTCTCTCTTTCACCTCTGGCCATGAAAGAGCAGGAGCTAGGTTAGAGCCCCTAATCTCCGCATGCATCCCACTCGTAAGCTGAAGTTTAAAGTGATCAGCAGATTTGAGGTAAGGAAGGAATTTTCCTGTTGATCAGATTGTCAGGAACTGCTGCAGAAGAGGGGTTTGTCTTTGCAGGTCTTAATTTCTTAGGATTTGCAGGAGATTTCACCTAACATTTCCTTCCTATTAGGAGGACTTGGGCTATTGACAATGCATTGCATCTTGCCTTTTTGCTTCCTGGGGCTCATTAAATTTGCAGCTGCTTTATGATGAAGTGTAAAGTTTGTTACAGGCTCCCAGGGCCAGTGTGTGTGGGGACACACTGGGCAGGATGCCTGTGGACTCTCCAGGCTTATCATCTGTGAAAGTCTGCACTTGCTGGCCCTACTAACCCCTTCCAACCTTATTTCCTACATTCCTTACTCTTTCTATTTTTTTTTCCTTCTTTCTTTTCTTTTATTTTTAAGAGCTTCCAAATGTCAATTTTAATTCAATCTGAAATGTTTTGTGCTGCATGATGTGTCAAACTGCCCTATGACTAAGACATCACTGAAAAAAGTGGTCATAATCTCCTGGTCATACAGGAGCTCCTCATGCCCTGGTTGCTCCATGACCTCGAGCTGGATGTCAGGGCCTGTGGGCAGCAAGCACAAGTCAACCCCTCTGGAGCCAGAAGTCAGAAAACAGGCTGGAAAACAGGCTAGAGCACTGTCTCTGTACTGCCTCACATTGGGCTTGGCCCTCCACTGGGCCAGGTGTCTGGGCTTCCCAAAATTTGGCTGCTATTGGCTGGAAATGTACTGACCTAAAGTGGGCTGTGGAGGAAGGGAAGCAGCTGTGTTTCAGAGGAACATTCCTGAGGGTCAGGCACTGCTGCTGGCTGAGGGTTCAGGTGTAAATCACCACTGGGCCTGAAGCAATGCTTGGTGGAGGACTCACAGCTCCTGACCATCTGAGAAGACAGAGCTTTCAAAGGGGACAAAATGGGGATTTAGGAGATGGGCAGACAGGGGTGGGGACAGCTCTTCTTTTCTGCCACAGCTCTCATGAGCAGAGCCACGTGGTGCTCCAGGTGGCTCTGACAGAAGAAAGCACCACAGAGCTGCTGGAGATGTCTTGCTGATGAACTATTTTGAAGCCACCATTGGGCAGCAGCTTAGCAATTAATCAAGGAGAAAGATGAATCAAAACTACAGTGACCTGCAAGGTCCTGTTACTCTGCTTTCTAACTTGCACATGCTAAAGACATAAAATGGTTGTGATGCCTTCTTCCTTCCTTTCCAGACTAAAGATAAGAAAAAAATTGCCCCCTTGCATGAAACAGACAGGTAAGCAGCAAGAATTCCTGTGGTGCCCTGGTTTAATACGTGCTGTTTAATTACACTGTTATGGCTGCAACAGGTAACAGTGCTCATGCTAAAAATATTTAGACATATGGATTTGCCTTGTATAGAGACTTGTTTTCATCCACCAGACTCACAAAATAGTGAAGCTACATGATAATGCCATATGTACAATAAACCCACATTTTTTTGAAGACCACATAAATACATACTACTAAAATACAGATATTTTGCTAAGGAAATTAAAAATGAAAGATAGGTTTAAAACATTGTTAAAGACTATAATGGGAATGGCAAGTGGCATAATGGGAATAATGCCCTGGGATTATCCTTGGGCAATAGGGAATAACCAGAATGAGATAGTATTAAGGACAATAAGTCCAATCCTGCAGAGCACAAGCAATCCTGAGAAGTGCTGAGCCTGCTCAGCTCACGGTGAATTCAGTGGGAGCTGAGGGCATTGAACACCTCTGCAGGATGAGGCCCCAGTCTGACTTCCAAACTAAGGCTGTCATTTTGAGCCTGGATTTTTATGAGATGCCAATTTGATTTTTATGAGATGCCAATTTGGATGTCTTAGTGGGACCCTGGCACACTGAGAACCACTCAGAGCAGCAGCCAAAATTTTCCGAACGGGCCTGATCCACCTGCCACTTACATTGAAGGACAGATCCCCATTGTCCTCTGTGGGCTTTGTTTCTGGCCCTGTTATCAGGAGGCACCCTAAGAGTGTTGAAAATTGGCTGAGGGAGGCATGGAAGCAGCACATGTCACAAATGCCGTGCTGCTGGCACTCTGGTTAGGTGGAGCCAGCTTAACTCCATTTTCAATTGTGAGATGGCCAAGTTGTGCAAGCGCCTCTGCCCATTTCATTCCTTAGCACAATAAACCCCCATTTTACATGCCTCAGACAGCCAAGGTTACACAGCTGAAAGGACAGGGAGAGTCACGTATCTTGATTTAAAGCAAACAGTTTCCTTAGATGGAAAAACTACATATTTGATTCCCTGAGCAGAAAAATCCTGGAAAAGCCAGCTTCCCATTTCCAAGAGTCGAAGCAGGGTTGTTTTAACCTTATTAAAAAGGTCTATGTGAAATATGAGTGACTATGGCTTCAGTCCTGCAATTTCAGCACGACTCTCTGTGACTGAGGAATGGAGGGGCGTATGTGAAATATTTGCAGAACTTGGGGCTGTGTCCCTGTCCCAGTGAAGTCCTCACATGGTTACCAAGTGTTGTTGCATTTCCTCAGTGACAGACCCAGTGTGCACATCCACAGGGCAGGTGGAAACTGAGAAATTTAGCCGCCTTGGGGGTTCATGGACTACTGTAGCCTGGCCCCACAACCTCATTGTATTTACTTGCATTTCCACGCCTGTTTGGAGCTCTGTATTAGCTGCTACATCAAAATCATGCATTTGGAATGAGGGCAGTAAGACGCACCCTGTTCAAGGGGCCAAAAATCTCCAAGGGCATGGAAGCAGCTCCTACAACGCATTATCTGTGCCTACACTGCATGAGAAAATAGTCTGGGCTGCTGGAAGGTGGCATGGCTCATCTCCTCCTGCTGTCATCCTTTCCTGGCCCCAGCATGGGCAGCTGTGCACAGAGCTCTAACCATGGGTGCTCCCTGGGAAATCTGGAAGATGAAGCATCCTCAAAGTGGGCAGTCATGTGGCTTCAGCTGGCCTTGAAGCACAGCCCAGCGCATCTCTGACCCATTTCCTACTGCCTGGACACGGCTTAGGAGCTCTCCAACAAGGTGGGACCGAGGCCAGCCTCAGCAGAAGACTTTCAGGAGAAAGTCAGCTGTGGTGTGGTATTTGTTTCTCTTAGGCTGAGCTAGATGTCAGGCCGCCCTTCCCTGGCTGCAGAGAGGGGAGAGCAGCAGCTCTTTAGTGTCCAGGTACACCTTCAACAGAGACACCAGGTACACCTTCCACAGCTGCTCCTAAAATGCTGCTGCCTTGTTCCTTGAAAAGGCACCTGAAGGCACATCACAATTCTTGTGGACCTTCAGCACTCTGGAACAACCCATAAATACCCTTGTTAAAACATGCATTTCGGCATAATGACAATGAGCCTAACTGCTAAGTCCAGCCTTGCAGGGAGGATGGCACTTATTTCCTTAAATGTATAATATAGAGCATCCACATTCATATTTTTAGTAGCATATAGCAGTGGTCCAGCCTTTAGTGTACTGTATGTACTTTTAATAATCTCCATAAAAGCCTGATTTTCAATCCCTAGGCTCAAGCTGACAGTGTAAATAAAATCACCCAAATCCACAGGGTAAGAGAAATGAAAATGACAAGGATTAAAATTTTGTCAAACCTCTTTCTTTTTAAAATTCTGCTTCCCTTCCAATTGGATCACGACCCTCTGTGTGCACAGCTTAAGACCAGACGGTATGCTTTCACTTTTATTCCGCTCTGCAGCAGGCTTACAGTATTTAGTGAAAGTCTGTAAAGAATGTGTGCTGTGTAGAGAGTTAATACCATAATCCCCTATCGTTAGGGTCAAATGCTGAATAGAGCAGAAGAATTAGAAAATATGTTACATACAATGGCAGAAAAAATGCATCAGCATGCTGTTCTGTTAACACACGCATTCATTACCAACAAGTAAATGACAATGAGGTAATAGAGTATATTAAGAGATGTGTACTTCAAGTCTAGTGCCCGTGTTGTTATGAGAACCTAAGACTTTGAGTGAGAATCTCATTCTGTGGGTACACACACATAACAGGGTTCTTCTTGCCATATTATTTCATCTTTCTAGGAAGCAATTTGAAGCAAAAATTAGCTTTTAAAATTATTTGGCAGGGATAAACTTTGAATACTCCTTTTATTAATTTCCTGTGAAGTGAGATATCTCTATTTTGCTATCCAAGCATGACAGTACATCTGTCTCTAGAGAATTCCCAAGCATGAATTGAGGTAATTTTAGCTAAGGAAGTATTCAGAAAACAATCCTAGTGCTTGCCTTTTCAAGAGATCCTTAGGGGGCTAGCTACTTACATCATGTAGAATTGGCATGGGTGTTCCATTCCCTTGGGTTTTCAGGAAAAATGAGCCAGTATATGCTGGAGGAGCGACAATTTGCTAGAAAGAGGAGAAAGAAAATACATTTTGCACGTTGCATTGCCTGAAACCAATTGCAAAATACAAGAATCACCCGATCTAAAAATCTTATCAGTATGAGTTAGCATATTGTGCTTTCCTCTAAGGAAAAGTCTGAGCTTCACAAGGAGGGGGGGGTGACCTTATGGAATAGGAAGAGATAGAGAAGTTATTTGGCTGCCTGTACTGACACTAAGTAGTGTCTGATTCCCTAATTATTCCTGCTGATTTAGCCTGGTTATTAAGGGAGAGAGACAGCGCTGGGCTGGAGACAGGATGAAGGTACTTAACAAACATCTTGCAATAGCTGGTTAATGACAAACTGTGGAAAGCACGGCAGGAACACATAACCTCAAGACTTTGTCCAGCGCGGGCTGCGTTATCTTATTTTATCTTATCTCGTGGCTGATCAGGTGTCAGCAGTCCTGGGCAGGGATTCGGCCAAGGGGCCACGGATGCTGCTCTGGAGACACAGCTGCTGCCTGCGAGCTGCCACCTGCACTGTGCCTCCAGGCCTGCACTGTTCTCTACAGCAGTGGCTGGGAGGGGTCAGGAAACTATTTTGTACCTGAAGAAGGAAAAAGAAAAATTAATTTCTCAGAATCTTAAGTTTGGCTTTTTTTCAACTAATTCAGGAAATCATTGGCTAAAAGTGCATGTTTCCCACAAAAGCTCTCTTTTTTGTAAAAAAATAAGAACAACGTTCTACAAAAATTACTTGACTGATAATCAAAGTTAAAGAGATTTCACTTTTTAAAACTTTCAGGTCCCTGAAGGGAGAATTATTAGGGCTGTTTTTTCTCAGAATTTGTGCATCACAATCAGTTAATTTTAGTTTTGAAAATTTTTAAAAATTCTTATTGAGCATTTTTGAGTTCAAGCAGCTGTCCTGGCCCTCTGGCAGACACCAAGTGTCAAGCAAGGTTAGCAGGGCAGGGTCTGGAGGTGTTGGTATCTCACTCCTGAGTGATTTGTAGTGTGCTGTAGTGGTCTCATCTCAAATTTCTCTCAAAAATGCTGAAGGCTTCCTTTCTTCTTATTCTTCATGAAATTTACTTCACCTACTTTACCACATTCTGACAGCTCTTCCTTCATTGTTGCACAACTGCAGAAATAAATTTAGAAAAATTAATTAAAAAGGAGCCTTCCCACTGAAACACAAAAATCCTCTCCTACCTAGGTGAGTGGTTTCATATGCATCCACTGGTGTCAAAGACATTTTTCATCTGGGTAAAATTCATCTTTGTGATTTAATTTCCAGTCTCAGGTATACCTGAGTTATAGAAAGGTATATAGAAAGATATTCCTTTCTAGTCCTGGGCAATAAATGCAGAATTTATAACTAAATTCTGGGTAATCCGTTTATTTAGCTACATTTACTACAGCATGGTGGATACAAAAAGCCAGGTTGTGCCAGGCTGCTGCCCAAGGAAATAAATACTTGTGAGAAGACTCATAGACTGAGCTGCATTTATCTGTTTGCCACTCACAGTAGTAGGAGTGCTCCATTTTTTTTTCCAAGGGGAGAACTTCTCACGTGGAAACTGCAGAGTTGATGAGTGGATATTATTTAAATCAATAGATTATGTGTATTTGTCTTGACTCAATTTAATATCTGAGTCAGTAGGCTGAAATAATTAGAAATTATGACTGGAAAGGGAAATGGAGTGTGATAAATTAAATCAAAGAAACAAAACCTGTTATTTCTTTGTGGGCAGGAGAAGACACAGCAGTAGAAGAGAAATTCTTTGATATTGAGTTCCTTCTCTAAGACAAAATAAAAATAAGCAAGATAATTCAGGTGATTGAAGGGTTATTCAGGTTGGCGCTTGTCATTCAACAAGTGGTTCAGGTCAATAAAAGAAGCATTAAACCTAGACCAAGGATCTAATACTGATCACTGCTATGGCTAATTTTAGGGCTAAAACCCCACAAAATAAGCCCTTTACAAAGTGGGGCATGAGGGGAGGGGCAGGCTGGGCCAGCCAGGCAGTGAGAGGCAGCTGTGGGCTGGTACCTGGGCTTTGCTGTCCACACAGTTCTCCTGGTCAGGCCCAGACAATGAAACGCTGCACTGGTGGGTTCCTCACACTCTGTGAAAGGACAATTAATGCCCATTCACCAGAAATGCCTGGATTGAGGTTAGTTGTCTTAGAGATGGTTTTGTCCTCAGATCTGATTTTGAGTTCAGCTGAGTGGAATCAAGCCGGACATTTGACTGCCGAGTGCTCAGATCTGTGGGCAGCAGATGAAGACGTTTTCCAGACAAATTATTCTTCACTAAGTTATGCACACAAACTGCTCTGTAATTATATTATTGATAACATTTGGACATTTCAGTGCTCATAATGTGACTATACAGGGTTAAATCAACAAAAAGTGCAGGGTCATTTGCTTAAATGAGCAGGTTGTGTGCAGGGACTCTGGTCACCACCAATTTGCATCCTCTCATGTGGCTCCACACGATCTTTCCTGTGGTTCAGAGGGGGATTGACTCAAGTGAATCACCCAGGAAATGTTCTCCTCTTGCAGAGACCTTCAGTTCCCTTTACACTCAACAACACACAAGTACCAGGAACAAAATTTCTCCCCACAGCTTCCTTGCATAACCAGTTCATAACCTGCAACCCTCTTTGGGACAAAAATTATTTGAGTTGAAGGGATACAAGCTCTTTCTGGCAATGTCCATGCCCTTTCCAGATCAATGGTAGCTATGTGTCTTTGAGTGCTTCAGGAAAGGATTTAAGGCTGTCTGGTATAATTTGAAAGAGGTGATATTAATTATTATTTCTTATTTCTTAATATTGGCCTCTAAGCATAGAAAACAAAAAGTGACTGGTTTGGGGTTAACCCTAGTGGAATTTACTCTTCTGAAGAAGTGTTGTGAGAGTATGTCTGGCAGATGTTTATTTTTGAAGAAGTTATATTTACTTCTTGTAGCATTTACTTTACATTCACCAGCACAATATTGCTTCCAAATTATGCCAGTGTTCTTAACTTTTCTTTTTCTTTTTTTTTCTTTTCTTTTTCTTTTTTTTTTAGCCTGCAAGAAAAGTAGCTTGCTTAGCATGTTTTTGTTTGTGCTTGTGTTTGAGCTTAGATGTGGTCGTACCTGGCAACTGTGTGTGAAGAAATTAATGAGGCAAAGTTAAGTCAGAGAGATGAGTTTTGCAATTAACACTGAATGTGGTGAGATCTATAGTTATTCTCATCTCTTGTGAAAATGAATTAACTTGCCATAGGAAAATTGTGTCTCCTGCCTTCATGGGTTTCTCTACATTGGTTGGCCTTTTTTGGTTTTGATAGCACATACCAGCTGCAGGGTGTAACGTGATGCAAAACCCATCCATGAGCAGAGTGTCAGGAAGGCTGGATGATCAGCTGCTTGTGCCACTGCTCCTTTTTTTAAAAAAAAATGCTGCAGATGCCCCATTAACAAAGAGAAAAAGTGTCATTTATTTGAACAGAAGGATTCTGGTTGATTTAGAAAATGCCCAGCAAAATACATAACACAGCACATCATTGTCCTTCACTCATTTGCAAAGACAAACCATTCACAAATCAAACCCCAATATTGCATTTCAAAGAAAATAATAACTTGTCCCTACCTCTGAAAAGTGACATAAAGCTTGAGTTCAGCACATGTGCATACACAGGTAGAACTCATCATTGTCACCAGACAGCTCATGTGCACATAGTACACACTTGTTTCCAGCTCCATGCTTTTCATTTCCTGAAGATTGCCAGTTCAGTGCCTTAGAAGCTACAGCCTGAGAGCTGTGTTAAACCTGTCTGCTCAAAGCTTCTTCTCTGACCTCCCTTTTGGATTTGGTGTTGGAAAATCCTGTGTAAAGCTATCCTTCATGCTCAAAGGAAAACACCATAATGCAGAACAAGGTGTTTTTTTAAAAGTGCTGATTTCACGGGGAAAAGTTCTTCCAAGGAACTCCCAGCAGCTCTAATCAAATTTAGTAAACAATCAATTAAAACATGTATTTACTGGAATTTATGAGAAGACAAGAAAAATTTCAACTTCTCAATTAATTTCTCTTCAAAAATTTGAAGAGAAATTCCCTCTCTTCTTTTTGCTCCTCTTTTCAAAGCAAAAGAGCTACTAGAGAATGTAAAACAAACACCAATATTAGAAAGCACATGTTTAATGCAGAGAAACACTTTGTGCTAAACCAAGAATGTTAAGACTTCTTTTATCTTACCCATTTGTGCATCCAAACAAAAAAGTGCATCAAAAATATGCCTTATTCACAATGCTGCAGCATCCCTGTGGTTTTAGGATCACAGAATCCCCAGATTATCATTTATGGAGTACTGGCACCAATTTTAAGACAATTTTTCAGAATATGAATTTTTACACAGGTTTTGACTGACTCATGAAGTTCTTTTTTGGTGGCCTAAGGTTTCTATAAACCCCCTGATTGTTGTCTGAGGAAATGGGAATACAGGTCATATGCAGCCACAGACAATAAAGGAAGGGCCGTGATCCCACATGGTGTTTAACTGTCCTGATTTTCTAGATGCTTCGGTCACAATAAGGATTATGGAGCATAAACACAGTTCTGCAATTTAACCTATCTGTAATCTGCATCTGCATGGAGCTCAGTTCTGACTATTTCAGGGCAGAAGCCCCACTGAAACACCCGGGAATAAAGTTTGCTGCAAAGATGTTTGCACATTTTGTATCCAGACTTTCGCTTCTTGCATTAGATCCAGCATGGGTCAAAGTTGCTTTACATCACCTTGGCTGATTCCAAAGGAAAACTTCCAATAAAGGGATCATTGCAACATTGCCTGTTGAAATACATCCAGGTAAGTCAGCATGGCTCAGCTTAGGCAAATGAAACCAAGTAAACTTAAATCCATCTTGCACAATTCAGCTTGGTTTTGCTTCCTACCTGCAGCACAGGATGCTCACAGAGCACCAGAGTATTCTTCAGGTGCTGTGCACAGCATGGATCGGGACTGTCATTATATCTTAACAATTTAGGAGATGAAGGGGAGAAACATTAACACTTTGCATTTATTTACTTTTACAGCATGCCATAAAGATTAAAAATACATTGTACACAAGTGCAGTATTTAATGTAGCACTTTAATTACATTCAAGTGTGTTACTAAATAGTCTTGAGAAAACCTTAATGACCAGCTGTTCTACCCTCTTCCCATATGTCAGAAATGGTTTCAGAAATCACATTCTGGGACAGTAAGGTTGTATAATTAGACAGTGTATAGTTAACACTTCTAGATTTTCCTCTTAAACTGCGGGCCCTTTTCACTAACATATTGTGGTTTGGTGCCAGTTTGGCACAACACAATTATGCAATGTGCCAAACTGCAACTGAGATGTACAAACTCTCAGAGACACGTTATGATTGCACCATTATCTTTTTGTATCTTTTTCATCATTAGGACTGGATGCTTTTTATGTTATGTAAGATTCAGCTTTTTATGGCCAACAAATAAACTTAGTAAATAGGACTATAAATTTTTAATATTTGTTCCATAATTCCATTTGTCTAATCAGAATTAGATGATTACTGTAACCCCACATTAGTTTTCACCAAAAAGGCACCTTTCCAAGAACAGCAGCTATGTCAAAAATGTCAAAGGAGGTACCTTTTGGCCCAGTTCAGGAATGCACTTAAGCACGTGCTTAGCGTTAAGCACATGAATGCTTGTGCAGAGGCATGTGCTGAAGCTGGATCACAAAATGCTTTATGCGGAACAAATAAAACAAACCCTTTCTGGAAGTTATAAAGGGTAGGGGCAGCTCAGTCTTTTGAACAATTATCATCCCTCTTCCCGTTAGCACCTGAAAGTGCCGGTGTTTTTCTGGGCCGTTTATTATTTTGCAGGACAAACAACACCCCGGGTTTGCAGGGCGGGGGGAGGCAGCGGGAGCCCACTGAGCGTGAGCCGCAGCCGAGCCGGCACCACGCGGCTTGGGGAGCATCCATCCATCCTGCCCGGCCTGGGGGGGCCGTGGGAGGCAGCAGCAGCAGCAGCTTCACCATCCTCACAAGAGAGAGGTTTATGGCTAGGGCACCTTTTTTTTTTTTTTTTTTTTTTTTTTCACATTTATTATTATTTCCCCCCCCCAGCGAGCCTCAATTTCCAACAACTTATTTAGATGTAAGCAATGACAGCTGTAATCATGTTTTAAATCTTGCTTTGTATCCTTAGTTATAATGTTGTTCAATTAATATTCAGAATAATGGAAGTGATGTGCCCCTTTGAAAAAGACTTGAATGCAGGCCAAAGCTTTGGGAAACTGATTCTCAAGAGGATTAATCAGCATTTAAAACTTGCATTAATAAAAATCTGATCTTCTACTGTGTAGCATGCATAATACTTTTCATTTTTAAGCATTTTATTTTAATAGTGTGGTATCCTTTGTCCTGATTTTTAAAGGGATTTTAAAATCTAACTCCTTCAAATCAATCCTGCTTTGACCCCTGTGCATTCTTTTACTGAATATAAAAACATTAAAGAAATCCTTGATTCACAAATACCTCTATCGCTAAGTATGAGCAAAGTACAGTGCACAAGCATGCTTGTAATAGAAATTATATATAGCTTCCACAGGAATTTATGTTAGGCAAGGGCTCACCTTTTCATGTAAATTATTGACGCAATAAAAACACAGATTTACACGGAATTATTTAAAAGTCTGGAGGTAAATTACACCCTGAGAAGTCATGAACAGCCCTGCCACTCCATAAAAAGTGCTCTTCATTTTTTGCGTGACTTTTGACTCCATAATAAGGAATATTATTGTACCCTATGCCAACAAGATCGAGCCTATATCTGAAAGACAGACTTAATCGATATTTTGTGTTGTTCTCCTGATCTTATTAGTGGGTTAGAGAAACAAGAGGATTTTTGTATAAAGTTTCTCATATAAATTCAATTCTAGTAAACCAGCTAATTTACATGCTAAACAGCCAGCAGTTGGTAAGATAGTTTTGTTGGATGTCAACTGCAGAAGCTAAATGTGTATTTTCTAGTATTTTATCAGTACTAGAAAACATTATTTTTTTCTGAAGAGGCATTTTAATAGCAAATACCTCACTCAGCTCTTCTATGAAGCAGAGAAATGTAGTTGAGAAATTCTTGTGTTCTCACTCACATTATGAAAGACAACAGTTTACATTCTGAGTATGGACCATCTGCTTTTACTTTGTGTCATACCTAATGTGATGCTTCAGTTCATCACAAACATGATCAGTTTTCTAAAAGAAGCCGGAGATTTTGAGGGATATTTTTATTATCTTGCTACATTCTAGAAATAGAAGGTAAATAGCTTTTTGTACAAAAATGGTAACTGTAAAACACACTGTATCCAATGGAGCATCAAAAATTCTAGTCTCTTAGGCACTGGGCAGGATGACAAGACTTTGAAATACTACAAAGAAAAATGAATAATAAAAAAAATATGTCATCTTTGCCTCCAGTGGATAGTGCACCCAGCGTGAGAAGTGAAGTGTGAGAGAGAAGGGATTTACACAGATGTGCTCTAGTTTGGAGTAAGAGCAGGAAGGCTCCCATTGAGGATGTCCCCTGCCTGAGTCCCTAGACCTAAGCCTGACCCAGTGGTACACAAGGATCCTGTCACTTGGGTAGAGATAAGAGGAGCAAGTCCTCAATCTTCATGTACTTTGTGAGAATGACAGGAAGGAGCTGCCTTGGTGCCATCTTAATGCCCTAACAAGAACCACCTGTCTTTTTCTGGCTTCAGAGGTTGTCTCCAACACTACTGCTCGCAGGCTGAAGCATTTCCCTATGAGTTAAATCCTGGCCATAAGAAGCCTATGACAAAATACACAATCCAGATTTCCAGCTGAGCTAGTACATTTGCTTGAGTTGGTGGACATCTATCTAGATTCTAATCCAAAAATGTACAAAAGCCCCTTTACTTATTGGATAAATATCAGACATTGGCTGTCATCTGTAGCTTCCTCTATCCTCACCATCCTCGAAATCCTCACTTCTGTCTGTCTTTGGTGCTCTCAGAAGAGAGATAGAGAAGTCCCTTTGAAATTCAGTCTGCCATGTTCATGTCCACAACTATAGCTCCAAAGCCAGCAAAAATGATTGTCTCTAATTTGGAAATAATCCAGACAGAGGCCCATCCTCACACTGAGGTGAAGTAACACCACTTGTGTACATGATAACATTTTCTCAGGGTGGTTGTCTTGCCCTGCTGTTGAGCAATGCCTGCTGTGAAGCTCTTTTGCTGCTCTCTGCCCCAGCAGTGCCTGAAAGTGAGCTAGCAGCATGTCCCAGCCATGAGACACAGCCACTCCCCGGCCAGGCCAGCAGAGCCAGGGACAGCTTTTGGGTCTCTTGCCAACTGCCCCATACAGGGAGGAGAGGGGAAACATCCAGAATGATGGTGAGCAACTATTACAGCTTAGCCTGAGACTTCCAAGCGTGAAGAGGGCAAAACAGCAGTCACCCAGCGTGGGGGTTCATTGTAGCAATGATTGCATTCTCTAAACTCATCTAACCCTTAGTGCAGAAGAACAAAGGCACAGTTAACTGAGTGAGTAGGTCTGATGCATCACCACAGGGAGCCTGGGTCCTGTTATTCTGTGCTGTTGGACCACAATCTTCCTTTTGCTATCTTCTACGCTTTCCTTGTTCTCTCTTCCTAGGCTCCTAATTGCAATGAGGAACCAACATCCTCCATGTAGTCAGGGCTATTATCACTCCCACCATGGCTCCAGCCCTGTGTCCTTGCTCCCTGGGTCTCTAGGTACCCCTCACACCGCTCCTTCTCCTGCTTCCATTGCCATTTCCAGGCTGCCTTGCTCTGGGCCGTGTGTGGTGGTGCCAGTGCTGGATTAGGCTGAATACAAGCACCACATTCTTTACTACAGAGTCAGCATTTCTTCCTCATTCCTTGCCTGGCTGCTGCCCAGCAGGTTATTTTGGGAGTTACGCTAGCTGGCCCGGAGCACTGCCATGCCAGGCAGAGCACTGACAGCCAAATGCTGCCCAGGGTTGCTTGCCAGTGCCTGAGCCTGAAATGAAGTGCTGCTTTATTTGGGACACTCACATAGCGTAAATGTCCCTGAGGTTTGTGAGGGACCACTACTGAAAAGGGCTGACTGGGGGAAGGGCAGGTGAGGATGGCAGCCCCTTGCAGTGCCTTCCCTGTGAACAGCAACGCTGCAAACCCACAGGCTGGGGGTCAGAGGAACAGGGGTGTGAGAAGGATTAAGCTGACTGTGTGTTTTCCTCCCACCACTCCTGGTCTCAGACTGCTGTTTCCCAAGTCAGGACAGTGCCTCTGCTCCCAGCACGTGGCTCCCACACTTCCCACTGGGTCAATGTGAGAAGCAGCAAAACTGCAGCAGCACTGCAGGATTGTCCTGTGGATCTGGGTGGGTTGGGACTGGGAGATGTTGGTTGAATATCTAGGTCATGGTACAGGAGTCTCTTCTCACCCCGTGCTTCCCAATCCCATGAAAACAAGCTCTGAATTCCCACTGTGTGGAGATCAAGCAGGTCAGGCAGGGTGTGTGTGGGGACAGGTGTTGGAAGGTGAGGGCATGCAGAAGAAGAGGTAGGAGGAGGGAGAGGAGATGGGATGGAAGAGGCAGGATTGAAAATTACATCTACAATATGGTTGGAAAATATAGGTATGGTTGAGCTGTTCAACAAAAGTTAAGAGTTAATTTTCTGTGTGTTCTCTGAGCTGGCAAATAATAATGATGTATAGGTGTAAAGCAGGGTCCATGACCAGGTACAGGACCTGCAGCATCCCAGGTGTCCTGCCCCTGATATACTCATTTTATTTGGAACCAGAAGCAACTTTACCTTCACTGGTACACCTTGTAAAATGTTATGCTGTACTTCAGTGCCTCCTATACCTGTGGAGTTAGATGGCCATCAATGGTTTTTCATTTTTTTTCTGGGACACAACTTTCAATAGCTTATGTAGGCCTCAATTTCTGCTTTGGAGGACAGTCCTTTGAAAATGCCTTGTGCTGGACAACTGTCAACACGTGTCATCAGGAGCACATGATACCATCACACCTCAGTACCAATGTAGTGGGGCAGGTTTTGGAGGAGGCCTGAGTGCCCTCAGAGCAGCCAGTCAGCAGGTGCAGTGGTGGTGCTGTGGCACCTGAGCTGCCCTATTTGAAGACAATTAAATCTGCAGGAGTCAGGGTAGGTATCCCCATCACTTGCACCTGGGTGTGCTCAGGAGCAGCTACATGGATGCCCAAAGAACAGCAGTGTTAAATGCTATGGTAGGATCATGATGTTGCTATCTTATTTCTTAACATTTTACTTTCTATGACAGTGTTTTTTGGGGAAAAAAAAATGGTTATTGTTTTACTTGAATTTATCATGCTGCTGGAGAGCACTGAGCATGAGTCAGCCTTGAGGCAGGGAGATGGACAAGATGAGCTCATGAAGTACCTTTCCAGACCTATTTCTACAAGTCTGTGAGCAGAACAAGAACAAATGAACTCAAGATGTTTTCCCAGAAGTGGCAAATAAAGGAACCATTTCTTTGAATTCTGCACAAATTGAATATGAATAATACGAATCCCATATCTGGTCCATTCTTCCTTTTCATTTCTTTAAAGAACAAATACAATAACTCCATAAGTACACACAGAAACCAAGCGGGGAGGATCAAGTCAAGGGTGCCTCAGGTTTTACTGTCTGTCTCTTTTTGAAATGGCAAAATATTGAATCCAAAAAGTCTGTATGTCCCCCTTGTTTGAACGAAGCAACTACATCTAAACCATGGCAGTCCCTGTGCTGTGTTACAAAATCAAGACCTGAGAGGGAAAAAGAAGCATGCAGTGGCCAGAGAGGGCTGTCCTCAGAGGGAGGAGAGCTCAGGGGGCTATTTAGCCCATGGAATTCATGAAATGAAGGTAAGCAGCTGGGCTCCCTACACATTGTGTGAAGGAAGTTTGGTCCCTGGTGAAGATGACTCCCAAAAACCAGAGTGCTGAGCAGGGACTGCTTGTCCAAGCCAGTGGCAGGAGATGTGTCCCTCATCCCACCTCTGAGAGCTGCTCACATGCAGATATGGTGCATGGCAGCCCCTCCAAGATGTGAGCACTGAACTCTTCCATGTGCCAGATATTTAGAATGAGCCCAATCTTGCAGTTTGCTCAACTAATTGTTTGCCTTTTCTGAATCTTGTAAGGCTCTAAACAAACCATATCCATTGGTCTTATAAATATTTATTAATTTCCCCTTTGTTAGCTAATTGTTTTGCAACACAGATTACTTTATTTATTAAACATCTTGCTAAAATGCTATTCTACAATGCATTTATTGTTAATTCCCTAATTACTTAGGAATGTCTGTTTTGTGGATTGTGAAGCCACTGTGCACGGTGCTGACAGGTTAGCTTTTAAAATTAACTTTGTGTTTGGATTTGAATGATCAGCAGTGAGGAGGAGAGTCCTAAAATGCACTTGAAAAAAATTAATTAATAAATGTAGCCCAAAATTGATGTGGAGTCGGCATTATGCAATTTACTTGCACATTTCCTTCTACCTATTGTAACTCCAAATAACATTTCTGAATCAGATTTGTTGTACTAAGTTTAGCTTCTCCACAAAGAGCAGATTTTTTAAATGCTGTGATGCACCTTTTAAGATGCATTTTGACATTAGTTGTGTAAAAATCATGCCTCTTATTTTGTGCATCCATTTATTTTGTTCATGGTTTTCCTTTTTGTAGCCTCCTTATGCCATTTTTCTATTCTTGTTATGCATGTGCTTTAGAAAGAATGCATCCACATTTGAGTGGTTAATCAAGGGGAACTAACCAAAATAATCACTTCCCAGTACTTCAAAATATTCTGATTTTTTAATGGAGAACATGCATTCTTAAATTAAATATGCATAATAAGTAATAAGTACTAATAAGAATAAAGTGGGCTCTGTAAGAATGAATGTTATGTTTTAAGCAAAATGCATTTGATTTGCCAGGTTCAAAGCCGCTTTGAATCAGTAAGAATCAGTGCAAAAAACGGGGTGAGAGAGCCTCATAATGCCTATAAATTGTCCATAATTGTATGGATTTTTAAATCTAAAAGTTGGCAGTGGCAAAAGCTAAAAGCCATTAGGAGAGATCCTATTGTGCAACACATCAGTAATCGTAACTCATAATCTTAGGGGAAAAAAAACTAACTCGAGTTTTCTAAAATTTTCATAACTGTACTTGAGCCTTGTCTTGATGTTTACTACAATGATGGCATTGTTTGAAATGACATAGCCTAATGCATATATAAGTCCTGTTTGAAAAGAGCTACTAATTAACATGAATAGTCTTCTTCTCTGAAGGTCATTTATTGCAAAGTTCATTTTTCAGCCGAGCATTGCTAAAGTAGTCACCCCCGCTAACAGCCATTAGATTAAGAGACTTAGGTCTGTTCTTGTCCTGACACTGGGTCAGGATTTTCAAAGGAAGAGGCTCTTCCATGCCAAGAAGCCCTTAAAATAATATTTGAACAGAAAAAGAATGGATGTAATTACACTGTAAATATTTCTGCGGTTATTGAATTAATGAAGATAATTCTATTCATTTTATCTTATTAAAAAAAAAAAAAAAGCGCACCAAGTTTTCCTTGTCTGATGTTCCAGTGCATCTCTTCCCCATGGGACCTTCCATTTCTTCAGTCATAACGATTCATTAAAACTGAGAGGCGCCGAGTATTTAGCATCTGATGTGAGAGCATGTTCACCTATTGCCAAGTATCAGGCACGTGAAGCCCCAGGTGCCTCTGCCTCCCCTTTGGAAGCCCCAGAAAAGCTTTCTGTGTCTGTGTGTGTGCCAGCCATTGCTGCTTCTCTCCTGAGAAGAGATTTCCAAATCCAAAGGGCACCAATTTAATGCTGCCATACAACCTTACAAACTCGCCACCTTACAAACTGCCACTTTACCAGGACTTCAGCATTGTATTGTCCTGTGAATCGTAAAAATCTAATTCTGAAACACTTTCTGTGCAGGAGCCACATTAATGCCAGTGCCATGCTATTCACTTGGATACAGGTTTAGAGGGACATTTCTTGGTCTAAGGGACAAACCTGGCAGGTTTCCTGGTCGTGTCTGTGGGCAGTTGAAGGGCTGAGGATCCTTGCTGAGGCTGCAAAAACTTGTTCACCCTTGTGAGTAGCTGCAAACAGGTATGGGGGCTTTTCAGCTGGGGTGTGACAATAAATGCATTGCTCTGAGGACACCATGGAGGTTCTGGTAAGCCTCGTCTCTCTGTTTGATTGTGCTTGCCAAGGGTGGGACCTTTAGGAGTCAATTGGAACTGACAGTCATTCCCAAACTGATCCTTTTTATTAGGGTTTAGTGTTACTCTTGTCAATGAAGAAAAGGTTCTGCAACCTAGTGCGATTTTTGGGGATGGCAAAGGATTGGAAACTCTTACGAAGAGCCAAAAACTCCATGGGATTTCTCTGAAGTTACAATTTTGTGTGGCAAAGCTTCTCACAATGAAGCCAGCTAAGGCCCTAAGAGCAGCAAGAGAGTCTCACAGGCCTCAGAGTACTCATAAAAATATTGTACCTTGCAGTACAAGATTTGCGTTTGCTTCACCCATGACCATGCCATGCTTCCTGCAGTCAGGCTTCCCTGGGCTCCTGTTGGAACCTGGGACATCCCTCTGGCTATCCTGGACTGCCAGGACCCCTGCCAGGGGGCTCAGAGACCCTGGCACAGAGCCCAAAAATGTCTGTTGTTCTGATTATGACCCACGGAGCAAGTTACCAACCTTGTATGAAGATCTGCAAGCCACAACAGTTTAAGTAGAATGATAGTGAATTTATTGTGGGGTGAAAAAGTAGATTTTGGGGTTTTCGGTTTTCTAGAATGGGGGTTCAGGAGGCAAGGTGGAGGGATCTGGGCATGTCCAGCCTTTCTCCTTCTTCTTCTTGGCCTTCATCTTCTGCCGTGATGTTGGCACTTTTGGATTGGTTTAGAGTAGAAGCTCACTGTCTAACATAGGTGATAGGTATTGGGAAGTAATTGTAAACATTGTACATGTAGTTTTTAGTATAAAAACATAACACTGCCTGGGAGCAGGCTGAGTGCCTCTGGCTGTCTTGCTGAGCAGACCTCAGCTGGACAGGTGAAAATAGTTTATAGAAAAGGAACAATAAACAACCTTGAGACTGAGAAATGAAGAGCTCTGACTCCTTCTTCAAGCACTGGGCTGGGAAAAAAGACTTTCCAACATTTCTCAGGGTCACTGTGACCAGCGAGAGGCCTTGAGAGGCTCCCAACAGCTACAGCAGGACTGCTGGATATCAAAGCTGCAGGCACAAGGAAACCCCTCCAAGTGAAGGTGACAGTGCTGAGGGAGCAGCAAGGCGTTCCTCTGCCCCTTCCGCTGCTCCCTGTCCCCATCCCTGGGGCAGGAAGGTTGCAGATAGAATGGAGGGGAGTGGGACACTTGTGAAGTGGCTCAACTGCTTCTCCCTGGCAGCTTCCACAGGGTTTTTGCTCCTCTCCGCTTGCGTTAGCAGAGGGGAGCATATGGGCCTTGGAGATTTAATGTTTCATGGCTTACTTGGCTGTCAAAATGTTTTACATTATAATTTGTTGCAACATTCACGGTGATCATCTTTAAGGAAAAAAAAAACCTGTGCGGCAGGTCCCTAGATGCCCTTGCTGGGAGCAGATGTCGGAGTAGGAGCGCTGCTAAGCCTCTCCTGGATTTTTCATTTCCCACCCTTTGTACAGCCAGCACAGCTCGACATGGAGCACACACAGCCTCTCTCGCTGCCTGGCAGGACTCACTGAGTGCTTTAGGACTGCTGAAACTGGGAAACTTGCAGATTTATAGGGTGATGAGGCAGATTCATAATCTGTATTGATGACAACATCCCCGACCATGTGACAACCAAAGCAGATAAGCCTATGACTGAACTGGAAAGATTTCTTAAAGCTGGTAATCGATATTGAGCAGCTCAGCCTGTTAAGCTATCGGGTTTGGAGATCTCCCTGCGTGCAGGGTCAGGGAAGCTCTGGCTTTGGGAAATGGGGAGAGGCTGGGCTGCTGCTAAGATGCAGCCTGGCACAGTACTGTGAGTTACTGGTACCTGCTGCAGGCAGTGACTTCAGCCGGCATGGGGCTCTACAAAAGCCATGGGGAAAGTTTGATTATTACAGAGGAGGAACCAGAATCAAAGGGATGATGAGTAAGGAATCTGAGTATTCACTAATCTGAGGCCTTGAAGTTTTGCTACAGGTCAGACTTTCCAAGGGTGCTGCATTTTGTCCTTTCTCCCTGCTGCCAGAGGCTCAACAATTTAATCTCTACCTGACACTGAAGGTTTCCATTGGGGTTTCCCTTTTCAGCATCTGTGGTTTTCAATTACTTAAAAGTTTTCTGAGAAACATGTGTTTCAACAGCAGTGACAAACCTGAAAGACTTCCTAAAGGAGATGTTCCCATTCTTTCCAGAGCTCTTTCCAGAGTTCCTCTTGGAGTGAATCAATGTAAAAAAAATGAAATGATCTGACTGTTTGTATAGACATGATAACTTTACAGGAAGAAACTATTCAAGTCATTATTGTCCATAGCACACGATTAAAACAAGTCTACCCTCAGCCAGATGGCCTGGGACAGAACTCCCCCCAAAAGTCACTGCCTGCCTTTCCTGATGCCTTTTTAGACAGGGAAAGGAGCTAGTGTGTGCTGAGAGAAGTCATGTATGGGCAGCACCTCCTCAGAGAGAGCACTCCCACAAAAGGCAAACTAATTGTCTCCAGACAACCAAGGCTTTTGCTTCGTTTCCACAAGATGACTGGATGTTATGGAGCTGGACTGGTTAGACTGGCACATAAAGAGGAAGGGAGAAGCTGAGCCTTTCTATTCTTCTGTATTTATTGGGCAAAACAGCTGGGGGTTCAAACACACTCCGTATTATGAAGCACCTATTAATATCGTCTCCTGATGGAGAACAGGGCATTTTTTTCTTCTTAAATGTTTAATTAGCAGGCATTGTGTTATGTCTTTACTTCAATAAATTCCAGTTGAGAAAGATTTTGGGCGCACATGTGAATGAACGCTTGTCTTGAAAGACAGAGCAAAAAGAAATTCATAATCATGTTTCCCTTGTTGTATTTACTGTTTTGCTTCTAAAGGGAATATTACTCCACTAAGAGATTCATAATTAGGAGGATGCCAGATGGGTTATCAATGTGGTTTTAAAATTTTATACGTAGAGTGCTTGTTTTTGCAGGGGATGCTTTGGTTCCATGTACAGTAGTTAAATATAAATGTCTTCTATGAGGCGACTGCTAACTATTCCATGATTTTGAATTTGCTGTTAATTTAATTCTTTATCCCTCCCTGCCTCCCCTCATCCCTCCCCCTCTTTTCTTTCCAGCTTCTCTGGTGGGGTAGATTAACTGAATCAACTACCCAGGTGAAAGAAAAGAGCTTGAAGCAGAGCTAAAAGCCATATATTCACCTGAAAAAGCCAACAGCTTTACTCAGTAAAAAGAAATTAAAAATTGGGACTTTGGACACCGATTCCCCAGATTCCAGGGAAAGGTGTTCTGGTTCAGCTGGGTGCCTTAGAGGCCAGTGTGTGCTTAGTGCCATTGCCACAGAGAGGTGCAGCAGAGTGGTGACAGTGAGGAGGAGGAGGAGAAGAAGACCTGAGGTTGGAGAACCTCTGGTGGGGAGTGATGTGTTCACAAAACAATTTCCACAAGGAGAATAAGTTACAGATGACCAAAAAATCACGGTGTGACAAGGCCATGCAGCAGATCCCACAGCTTGAATTACTGCCCCACAGGAATCCTACACTTCCTTGGAAAGAGGGGATTCTGCCTCAGTGGTTTTATGCTTCCCAAATGCAGGCTGGCTGAAGAGCCCTGCTGCAAGCAGCTCTGGCCCAGCTGGTGGCCAAGTCCTGTGGTGCCATTAGGGACCAGCTGCTGGAGGGGCTGCCTGCACAAACACATGTGGGCACAGACACAACACACGGGTGTGTGCACACACGAGTGCTCACATGTGTGTGTGTGTCTGTGTGATTGTGTGTTTGTGTGTGTGTGTGCGCGTGTGTGTTTGTGTATGTGTGTGTGTGTGTTTATTTGTGTGTTAGTGTGTGTGTGTGTTTGTGTGTGTGTGTGCGCATGTGTGTTCTTCACCTTTTCACTCAGCGCACCTCGACCTTCTGTGCCAAAGTGAAACTCCCCTCTGCAGGATTTATGTCAAAGCCACCCATCTTCATCACCTGCCAGGGCTCTGGGTCAGACCAAAGGGCTGTGTCCCCCTTCCTCTTTTTTCTTCCCAGTCCCCTCTCAATCCTGAGGTTTAGGCACTGCCATAAACAGAAGGGAGCCATAATAATAACCCAGAGGACACTGTCAGATCTGCATTCATTCCATGTGTAAGTCTCACTGAAGGAGAAGATGCTGTTATTAAACACTGGGAAAGGCTGTCCAGAACTGGCAAAAACCAAGAGAAGCCACAATGGAAACAGAAAGACCATTAACTTAAACCAGTTTATGAAAAATCTATATCAGGTTAGGGACAAATCCAACCCAAAACCTTAGACATAGCTCAGAAAACTTGTAGGAGTTCAGCTCATCATCTCTGAACATGGTTTTCAATGAAAAACATCACTGTCACAGTGTGTCTTGGTGCAGGGAATCACAACCTTGCAAGCTCCAAAACTGAAGCATAGACCTGGTTCTCTAGGGCAGAAGCCAGACTGAAGACTGATTGATGAAAACAGATAAAAACCAATTTACTGAGGGCTTTGAGTTAAATGACAGCTCATAAAAGGATACATTTTAAAAGGAAAATAAAGCACTGTCATACATGTAAAAGCATGTTGGGTTTACATGTTGTAATCATGTACTGGTATAAATGCAATCAGGAAATCACTGGATTATCAACAGAAAATAACCCTTAATGATAGGGACAGTGAGGGAAAGGTCATGTGAGATCATTAGGTCATTTTCATTAGAGAAATTTAAAATTATTGGTGATGAAATATAAGAGAAAATTGTGTGGAGGAAGCTCTTACATGGTACAGAGATTGGACCAAAGTGGTATCCATGGATTTGTGTGGATAAAGGCGAAACTTCATGAGAAATATTAATTGGGGCTTTATTTAACTGAAGGTCAAGACCCACAAGTGCTGGCTCTGTGGCTTGCTACTGAGAGTATGGCCTTGTGTTTTCAAGTTTGCTTTAATGGTCTCCATCTCCTGTGGGGCGAGGTTTATCAAGGGGATAGAACTGCCCCTCTTTCCTTCACATAGAGCATCTCTGCGTTTGAAGAAGTTTGTCCTGCTGGTGCTCTTCAGTTCTGTACAGCCACATATTACAAAGCAAACATCCCACAGCCTAACCTGGTATGTGAGCGGTGCAATTTCACTATGTGCTTTTAATTCTTCCGTCCCTCTGCTTCTCTTTGGCTTTCCTCCCGCAGAGCCTCTGGGGAGGCTCCCTCCTTTCAGCGTCAGGGAAAGCAGAGACAGGAGATGCTCAGGGAGGAGGCTGATGTGACCTCAATTTCTGCAGCAGCACAGCCAGGAGAGTTTTGGAGGGGTTAGAAGTACCCTTGGTTTGCACAGCAGCGATGAATTTCGCTAAATGCAATGGGGAACATGATGGTAATTAGGAGAAGTTAAAAGATGTAGCAGTCCAAATTGAAAGAGGTAACTGGCCAGTGAAGGAATGGCTGTGTGTCTGCTTGGAGGGTTGCCTATCTCACACACATTCTCTACTGCTCTGTAGTCTTTTCAGTAAACTCACGTTTATTCAGGAGCAGCAGGGTTGGGAGTTTTTCAGATTTGCTCTTAGCAACATTTATGGGACAATGTGGCAAACATTCCCCTGCCTTGTCAGGTCTTTATGGTAGGTGTGCAGCTTCACTGAGCTTAGGGGCCATTTTTTTAAAAAATAGTGTGTTGAACCTCTCACATCTTCTAGATATGGATAAGAGGAAGAAACTGTGGTGATTTAAACTCCCAGAACTACTTCACTATACAGCTACGGCTCCCTGTGCTCCTGTTTCTTATCATAGCAGTGTCAGCAACCTACTGCTAACATGTGTGGGTGAAGAAGTTTTTCTGAGATCCCAGAACTGAAAGACTCTTACCTGTATCTTTGTTTTTCTTCTTGTAGCTATATTCCTAATAAAAATATTCAGAGGACCATGTTACGCCTGTTTCTTAAATTGCGATCATTATGTGACTAATCATAATAATAATATTATATTAGGGGGGAAAATGTTGGAAGATATTCCCTAGAGGAAAGTGAATTTCTTTTTATCATCTACAGTAGTTTATTTCACATATTCATGACCCTCCTGGTATTCTTTTTTTCTTTTTTTTTTTTTTTATGATGAGCCATAAAAATGACAAAATACATTAGCAAAGTTCTCGGTTTATGCTAAAATGACCATATTCAAAAATAATAACAGAGACTTGTATCAGCAATGCAAAAGATGCATGAAGTAATTGGTGCTTAATTTGTACACAAACTGTCAAGGCAGTTTTCCTCACGGCCTGCATCTTCTGAATTCATTAGTCTCTAATTAAGGCCAGTTGGGACCAGCAGTTAGAAGGTTAAAGAGGTTCTGACAGCCCTAATCATTGCTCAGGAAGCTGAAAATGTATGCAAAGTCTCGGCAGATGGGGTGAGATCTGCTTCTGCCAAGTGATAACTGTTATTCCTTTGCACCTCCAAAGCTGTCATCCTAATAGGCACATTTTAAATTTATTAATGCTCTAGTTACAATGCATACACAGTCTCTAATGGTATGTCATTCAGAGTATATAAACTGAGCAATTAACACATATTACCTGGTAATGGTAAAATTATTTGTTGCCTGTTTGATTTTTTTTTTCAGTTTCCTAATTCAGCAAGAATAGTCATAAGAAAAGACTTTTCTTTGTTAAAAAGATGGAGATTCTGAGCTGCTTGTTTGTTGACCATGAATTCTTTGTTTCTGCAGACAAAAAGCTCACAAGCCATAACTAACTTTTCTTTGATTTCCAGTGCCTTAAAGATTTCAGTTTTGGGGATTATAGGTTTTTCAAACTGGAAATTTAAAGATGTGTGTTTTCAATAGTTCAAATATAATTTTAGAAGGAATATTTTTTTCTACATTTTTTAAACCTTTTTAAAAAATAGTGGGTGAATTTCTCAGCCAGTTGTTGTTGCTGTCCTCCGCTCTCTCCCCACTACTTCAGTGAGGTACCCATATTATATTCCCCTCTGTGGTGGTATCTCTCTCCTTAATCCTATTTGGTTTAAAGCTGCCTAATCAAGGGAAAGGCATGTTTTTAGGTCTCTCAGTCCATATGAAGGCTTCAGCCATGGGAGGCCTTTAATTGCACGTAGCACGGGTGCCACAGCAGGCTGCGAGAGAGAGCCCACAGCAGAGACTCCAGGAGCAGGCACCGGAGCTCAGGAATGGCAAAGAGTGCTAATCATATGCTAAGATGTCAATGTCAGCAACAGAACTATTGTGTACCCAGTGACTTATGGACAGGCCAGGAACCCACTCCTCTGTTAGAATTAATTGATTTCGCTCAGTGTAACGAGCACAGCACAAATAACAGACAGGGAAGGTGGTGTGACTGAACTGTGGGCCTGGCTCTACATTCACCAGCCTGAGTCATGACTGACTCCAAAAACATCTAGATTTCAAAAAGGTACAATATCAGCATGAGGCACAGTCACAGATCAACTTTCTGCTGCTCTGATTTCTCTAGGTTGCATTTTAGACCACAGCACCTGCAAGAAGATCATCAGAAATGAGGCCCAGGGAGTGCCTTCCAGACAGAAACTCCAATCTTGTGTTTTCTTGACATGTCAGCAGTCCTGATGAAGTCCAAGGAGAGTTCTCCTGAGTGGGAGCTGTGTGGCCAGACCCTGTGGTAGACAGCAGGACTTCCCTAATGGCTACAGATAGTGGCAGCAGAAAATGCTGCCAAGATGGTCCCTGCTGGAGCCTGGGGTTAAATGGCCCTGCCATACTCCCTCACTCTGCAAAAGTACTTTCTTCAGTAGGTCTCCAAGCAAATAAGGATCATTAGCCTCATTTTACATCAAGGGAAGCTCAGGAACAGGATGAAAAAGTACTTGTGTGTGTAGAGGAAAAAAAAAATTAAAAATTGGAAAACCTTGAAACCCCCACCTGTAGAACATATAAGAAGGGAAGGGAATCAAAGCTGATAAATTTTATAGAACAACTTTGACCTATATCGTTTTCAGAGAATGGGTAAAAGCCTTGATCAACTTGACCTGCATCACTGTTGTATAGGAGAGCGTTACTCTAATGATCCTCACCTTCTGATGTGGATCTACAGCAGAGCTCTAATCCCAACACCTTTCAAGTTTGAGCAGCACATAACCAGCATGGAGTATGCTTAAGCCTAAACCATAGATAGCCCCCTGAGTTACGTAGCTTTATGCCAGGACAGCTAATTTCCACTGAGATCTGTCTTATCTGAATGATCTACTTTGCTCCTAGAGCATCACTGAGTGGTGCCTTACCTCCTAGGCTGAGCATCAGGTTACAAAATGCACCCTATCCAGGCCTCTGGGCAGGGACAGACATTTATTTCCTTCAAAATAAAACATACATGAAGGCACAACAAGCTCTCAGGACACCCCTCTGCACCCACAGTTTGATGTGTATACCCACAAAGCCCCATGAGGGAGGGAGGGTAGTCAATAAGCAGGAGAAGTCTCTGGAGGCTCTTTACTTACGCTGAGGCACTGCTCAGTAGGCTGTCCAAGACATGTAATTTTAGATTATTGTATATAGCAGTGGACAAAAGCTGAATTTTCTACAAAGCTTCTAACCCAATAAATAACTGTATTAAATTACAGTGGTATAAATGTGGTGGGGCTCTGGTTTAGGAGCATTTGAGCAGCCAGAAGGCACACCATGTTGACACAAAGCTAGGAAACTGCTCAGCTGTGGAGACACAGCTTCCCGTTTCTTGAAGTACCTCTCTCCCAACCAGTCTGGAGCGGCGAAACCAGCAGATATCATATGCTGCAGATGGATCAGCGACGGATTGTGCACAGCTAGCTGAGTCTGGCATGGTCTTATTCCCCTCGCGTTTGCTGGCTACTCACCCAGCCAACAGCCAGACATTTGTGGGGTAAATAATTTCCAGTTGTTTCACAGAAGAAAACTGTCCAGCAGTATTAATAATAATTCCTCTCAGACCTGGGTTTCAGTGTTTGCCCGGGGCTCCTTACAAAACCTCCCCCTCCCCAGCACACCTTCTCCTGGAGAAAGACAGGAGGTACCAGCTACAGGCCAGTCATAGGCAGCAAAAAGAGGTGCCAGCTATTTTTCCTAAATTTTTGTCTTTGTCCTTACGTAAGTGGACAATATTGCAAACGGCCATAGAAACTCTTGGTCAAAAATAATGGAGGCAAATTGCTTGTAAAATTGTAAGTGACAAAGTTGTTTGGTTTGTACCACTTGTAATGCATAAAACTTGAGGGACTGAACACAGACTGATGCTTTGCTAAGAGCCAGTTCAGCCCAGGTGAAAATTACTGGATGTGGCTGTGGCCTTTGCTGGCTGCTGTGTGCTGAGGAGGCTCTGGGGACAGGGAAAGCTTAGCCGTGTGGATCTCAGTTTTGCTTAAATTCTGCAATTTGTTGCTCTTCCCTTTACCTTCTCCTCTAGGCAGTCCAAGGTGATGCCCTCTTCTCACCGCCTGCCCAGAGTCACACGATAGCCACCTCCTGCCAGCCAGCACAGGGATTTCTCTGCTGCTTTCCAGCTTCCTGATGCTACTGCAGAAGGGCAGCAGAAGGAAAGGGGCCATGCAGATGATGACCCCACACTGAGCTGAGCCCCAGGTGCCATCTCTGGCCCACTGGCATCTGGTGTGGCATTGAGAAGTCAGGGCAAGCACAGAAACATATGGGGAGCTGTTGTGTAGCTCGATGGTGTCACTGCTCTGCCCTGAGTCATGGCATGTTGTCCTGGGAGGGTCCACTGCTCACTGAGGAGCAGCCAATGCTCAAGATGCAATGGGAAAAGGACTCTGCAGCTGGAGAGAGGTGCTGACTTCCCCCAAAGCCCACATTTGAACTGAGGGGTCTTCCTCCAGCTCAGCCAGCGTCCTCTTGTTCGACAAAGCGCCTTCCATGAAAACTGTCAATTCCTTGCTGACTACTTGTTCTGCACCACATCTTGCCTGTAGCCAGAATTTGGGACCTGTCATGTCAATTCAGTCCATATTGCTGGGTCTTTATATCACAGACCCAGGAAAAATGAGTCTTGTTGGGCCAGGCGATGCTGAATGATGTTCCACTGGGGATGAGATGAGGGCAGATTGATCATTGTGCTTGTGTGCAGTGTCTGCTGCAAGGTGTGCTGTGAAACACACCCAGATCACATGGGCCACATTCAACAGAGCCACAAAATGGAGGGCAGGAGCTAAGCTCTTTTTCAGTAGGAATTTACATGGAACAAGCTAGGACCATAACCATGAGCCATCTTGGGTTGCTTTCTGAGTGACTGCCTCTCTACTGAATCCCCTGACATCCATACTTTCCTTCAGGATGGGTAACTTTCCCGCCTCAAGGCCAAACAGAGCCTTTTCCCTCAGCCTTGTGCTAACTCTCTACAGCAAGGAGAGCTGGGGGAACTGAGGCAATTAGAAATATTTTTCTGCAGGGTCAGAGTCTCTTCTGGCCCAGCAAGAAGGTCCCAGTGGCATGCCAAGCCTCAGGACCACAGCTCAGGATTCACGGACTCATAAATGTCCAGTAGGACTCAAGAACAATCCACAGGCTGTAAACACAAGCTGTGCAATGTTTCTGTTGAACTGGTGATAGCAGCCTATGTAGTTTGGCTTAAGAAATGTTCTAGTTGTGTTTCAGAAATTTCAAACCATTGCCATTTTGTAGTGATTCTGTGTGGATCAGAAAAAGCCCAACAGATTAAAAAGAATTTGAGCGTTTGACCTCCTGCTGTGTTTTTCTCTCTGTCAAAACCTTGAAAAGTGTCTACCTTAATAACTATGATGCTGCATAGTTTAAATTTCCTTATTTGTGTGACTGTTTTCTTGTATTAAATAACCTCTCTTAGTCCTTGCCCAGTGGTTTTTTTTGTGGTGGTTGAAGAGCTCTCTGCTCCTGTTTTATCACACTTGTCTCTCTATTTCTGCTGAAAAAAATTTAAAAAATGGAGGTTTGGGGCAGCTAAGTGAACAACCTGAAGGACTGGCAGCAGCAGAACCAGACAGCACAAAGCTTCACACCGGGGTGAAACTTGGGTTGCCTTGGAGCAGCTCTTCCAGGTTATATCAGAGCAAGCAGGGCATCTTCTGCTTCCAGGGACCCCTGGAAATCTTCTATTTGGTTTGCAACAGGGTACAGCAGCCACCCCAGGTAAGAGGAAGCCAGAGTGGTTTTCTAGTGCCACCTTTTTTTCTAGGCTGTCCAGCTCGATAAAAGCAACAGATGCAGGGCCCCATAATCTGAAAAGATCTTTTAAAAGTTTTGGTGTCAAAGAAATAAATAATGTAAATCATAAAGTAGAAAAATGGAGGCATTTATAAAACTACAGACAGGAGCGAGCTGTTTTGCCGGAGCTCTCCTGGACACTAAGCATTTCTCCTTGGATATGTGTACAGTGATTTTAAGCAGATTGTATCTTCAGTGCTGCAGCCTCTGACATATAGTTATTACAGCTGATGCTGCATGCAGTCAAAGCAAGATGTGACTTGTCTACTATACCATGCAAAGGTGAACAGCTCCCTAAGAAAAGATTCAAGCAGCATAATCCATTAGAGTCCATTTACAAACTAACAGATATTTTACAGACATTCAACAGACATTCAATCAAATCATAATCTCAGAAACCTGCCAACAATAAAACCCACAAATTAAAATCAAGTTATATAAGCATGACTTGATGAACCTGATGTAATCTGATGGCATGAGAGGCATATCCTACATTAAGTAACAAATTCCCCTTCTTTTCTCTTATCCATTAATAGTGGGGCAGAAAATGAGCAGCAAATGTTTTGTAGCCAGCAATCCTGAACCTGAACACAAAGAGATTATTTTACGGGGGATTATTTGTCATTAATTTCACCTTTTTATTAACAAATTGATGGCTGAATAGACTTCCCATTAAAGGCAAGACAATTTTTCCTCCTTTCAAAAGGCAGTTTACAGTGTGTGGTGTGTGGCAAGACCCTAGCAAAATGACTTTTGCTTCTCTGTGTTCTGTGCTCCTTGTAATCAGCAAAGGGCTGTGTCTTGTGGCCATCCTCAGATTTCTCTGCTACAACTGCAGACTCTGGCTGGGTCTTACTCAAGGGAGAACTGATAAGCTGCAAATTCTCCCCTGAACTCCCTCATGACTGCCTGCAGGAAAGAGAGTATCTTGTAGGAATTGGGTATCTTGCCTTCATGATCAGGAATTATGCTTTAATAGCATCGCTGGTCATAGCATGGAAGGTAAAGCATGAAGTAGGTGTTTCTTCACATGTTTAGGAGAGAAATTCCAGCCTTTGTGGAACATGAGGGTGCACAGGAGTCTGAGGGCAATCACTGGGGAATGAGCTGCCTAAAACTGCATGTACAGGGCCATCTTGGGAGCATGTATTTATTGCCTTTATTATATAGCTCATACACCTCCAGTGCCCATCTGCAGAAAAGGTCTAAGGCCTGGACTTCTAGCTCTTTGCTTGGAATAGCAAAAGCATCCTGATCCTGGAAAAGGAACAAATGCCCCATTTCACACCCTTTGCTGTCCCATCCACCCCATGCTTCATCCTGGAATTTGTGGAAATAGCTTCACAAATACAACCAGATAGCTGAGTAGACCTAATGAAGCCTAATTGCCACATGTTTATTACATTTTCAGAGTGAAGAGCACTGTGGTCTGAATGTCTAAATTAATCCTGCGTTACCAGGCCAGCTACCATGACATTTCTATGTTCCAGCATAATGCAAACATAACAATTAATTTGATTTCTTTGTATCACAAAAGCAAACCAAGAAATGGATGTCAAAGTCTTGACCTGAACTCTTCAAACAGAGATGAGGTTTTCTATAGACTAAGGGACCTGAAAGCACCTGCAAGCTGCAGAGATCAGGCAGACTCTCACTGGGGACATTGGGGACAGCTGGAGAGCACCTGGACAAATGCAGCCTGCACCTTCTCCTGACCTTTCCTTACCTAAGCTCTGGCTCACAATGCTTTACAGCTACAGCTTTTGTGGGAGACTGAAAAAGTGGGTGCTGAAAGTAGATGCTGCACCCCTGTAGGTCTTAAATCCGTCTGAAATGTTTGTGGTTGTGATGATGAAGCTGTTGAAATGTGTCCTGCATTAAGGTGACATGGTTCTTCCTGACTCTTAAAGATTGCACCTAAAAATATAACCCTTGGGGATATTTTTAGAGGAAAAATCAGCTAGGAAAAGACAAGCTCCTGAGGAAGGAGCAAGAAGGAACAATTTGAAAAGTAGATGAGAAGCACTGTTCGATTTTATCTTTATTTAAAATTAGGATGCCTTGTTTTACATAAAGGAATTTCATTCATGTGCATTATTTCCTTGTTTCAAACAGAGAAGGATTTGTGACTGACATAGGGTCTGTTCTGTTCAAGTGATGGAAAGACAGCCCTATTTATATACTTATAATATTATCTAAGTAAAGACGTCCTGGGTGGTGCTGGAGCTTTTTTCGTTGCCATTGTGGTTATTTTCACTGGCCTAGCTTTGACCCAGCATACTGGAAAAGCAATGGGTGCTGGCACACAGGATCCTTGTCCTGTGCCATGGGAGAAAATGGGAGCTCCCATGTCTGGGGCCGAGCTGGGGATCCCCTGGCAGGGGCAGAGTCTTCTGCCTTAGAGAGATAAATGAGCTAAAAGCTTTCCAAATGTTGTCTACGTGTGAAAGAAAGAATAACTTTCTCCTGATATGTTTTGCTAAGGTGCCGCTTCTCTTTTGAACGAGAAGCCTCTTCAAAGGCTCATCTCAATGCCATAGAGAAACAATACTCAATTCTTGCTGCTGAATGTCTTCAATTACCACAATACCTTGCAGGATATGACACTAGAAAGGTTATGCATAGAGAGGATAATTTTGGTTCATAGCCTCTAAATGTTCCCAGCCGCAATAGCGTGGTGAAAGAAGATGTCTTCCAAGAAGTTCACATTACTGGCTGGAGTAAAATAAAATAGCTATATTGTTTCAGCCAGCAATTTCTTCCCATTGTCTTCGCTTTAAAAACCGAGCATACTCAAAGGCGAAGGGATGTGTTTCACTACAATTTGAGAACTGTACTGTAACCAAATATTATCTTCATTTTGCTCCTTGTTTCATGTTACTTTTTGGTCCTTGAGTTCTCCAAAGTTCATCGCTGTCTGTGACATTACTGTGACTTGCTAACTTTCTCATTATTTCCCCAATCAATAGGAGAACAATAAATGGTGTTATTCTGTGTTTCAGTTACCTGTCACTCAGTGTTTTATCTCCATTGATACTCCAGGTAGCGCTCACAGAAACCAAAGTAGGCTGTCTTGTCTTCCGCTAATCTTGAATGCCTTTTGTTCAAGAGGTGTTTTATATTCATCAGTCAACTAAGGACTCATCCTGAAGAAGCCCTCAGTCAGCACATAGATCTCAGTGAAAAAGGGATATGCAGCTCGTGAAATATTCATAGCAAAAGGTACCTCAATCATTTTCACCTTTTGACCCTTTGAGGCTAAAAGGATTATCAGCAGTAAGTGGCAAATCTTCTGGATGGGAAATTTTCATAGGTGAAATACCTTGCCATTCCTTTTAGCCACTTTTGGTATTAAGCCTATTCAGAAGGTCCATTTATCTACCCACTCTATCTGCCACTGAAATTATGTCAAACTCAAAACACTTCTAATAAAAGTCCAAAGTTAAAATGATAGTGATCAAAACCTGGAAATAGCCAAGACTTTTTTGAGAAATGAAAAAATGCTGTGGATGTTTTCTGCTTTCTGCACTTCACTGGGGGCAATGAAGAGTCCTTTTAGAATAGCTGTAATAAATACAGCATGGTACTATTCATACCCAGAAGTGTCATTTGGGGAATCAAGTGACAAGTCATATCAATTTGTGAAGTTAAAGTCTAGCACAATAAGTGAGATTTTCTGATACTTACAGTCTGCTGAAGGAGAAAGATGAATGCTGATGGTGGGCAATTAACTTGTTCAGGGATCTCCACATCTAAGAACAAGGCTGCAAAATCTGCAGCAATGGCTTGAGGAATGATTGCAAACAGAAACAGTCTTCAGAAAGTGGATGCTCCACATCTAAAAAAATTAAATTTTGCCTGCCTAAATAAATAAAATCATCTCTGCTTTGGCACTAATCCATACAGTCTGACTCACAGTCTGTATCCTCTAAGTAACAGGTTCCATCCTAAATCTAAACAGCAGATTAGCAGAATCAGAGTTAAGGCAATGAAAATAAGTGGCAAAATACAGTGTACAGCTGAGCAGAAACAGGGGCAAGTTTGGGGAATCCTGAACTTATACCCCAAGGTCAACTGGGAAAAGGAAAAGTTTCTTGGTGGGGCAACCCCATTGGAAGCATCAGCATAAACAACCCTGATGTCAGGGCTATCAGGACACATGGCTTGTCCCACACAGCCCAAAGTTTTGGGTGACTCTGGTGTCACTGTCTAAAAGGCCAGGTGGGCACCAGACCACCCTCCAGCAGTGTGGGTCCTGCCCTCCACTGGCATGGATTAGCACATGGCTGCGTAATCATCCCATGTAGAAACAGCTCCTGTGGTGGTGTTTCATCAGTGCAGATGAGCAGTCAGACAAACATCCACTGCTTAACAAGCAAGTGCCAGTGGCCTGGAGAAAACACATCCTGAAACACGAAATGCAGTCAGGATCCTCAAGGATAAGTCAGTGCTGCGCTCTCGGGCCAGAGAAAGGACAGCAAAGTTATCCAAGGCTGCAGAATTGCCTGTGACAGGATACCTGGTCTGTGCCTCAGTTTCCTGAACTGCAAATCTCAGTCAGCATCAACACCTTTTAAAAAATATTAACAACCCCCCTTTTCTGTAGGGGAATTCAGCCTTCTGTGTTCTGCAGCACTCATTTGCCTTCTGCTCATTAATCCACTTGTGAAGTATATCATCAGTAAAAAAAGAATGCTATTGTATCAAATTTTACACACCTGTCCTTGATTTTGGTAACACCTATGCAGGTTCTTGCCATAGCTTGTTCTTGCCCTCTGCCTTCTCTCCTTTCTTGCTAGAAGAATTTTTGGTTATGCATTCACATGAGAAAGACTCATTGGAAAAATAGGGCAAAGCAAAGACAATTAGTGTAAATAACAGGCCTTGTGTCCTCTCTCCGAAGTATTTTCTTTATATCAGGAAATGAACAGCATATTTCAGTCCAATGTGATTCTTGGAGTGCATGAAGAAGTATGCCTGGTGGAAATAAATGGTAAAATATTTTTCTCTTTGATTTCTGTTGGAAGTATTCTTTCAGTAGGCATATTGGATAGCAGATTGACAGAAGAATACTCTTGGTTGGAGGTATCCTTCTGGATGACAAAAGCTTGCTTCCCTTCAGTGGTAAATCATATGGATGTAGCTAAAATAAAGATTTATATTTCTCTTGGAGTCACGTCTTGTGATTGCTATTCTCTTCCCGATGGAAAAGCACAGGCCTGTAGCTTTAAAATGAATTAGCAGATTTCCAGAGTTATTTCAACACTGTTGCTATAGGGGAGAAATGAATGTGTTTCTGAAAACACTCCCCAGCAGGTTCAACACTTAATTCTCTTTGAGATGTCAGTGTTTCCAGAAATCTGTCAGTTGGCGGCTGAAGTTGGAATATAAATGCTGGTCTGGACACCTGGAGGAAGAAACATGGTCTGGGAGGCGCCAGGAGTCCAGCAGTTTTCCCAGACCCTACTGGGACTGGCTGAGTGAGTTACACTGGAAATCAGAGCATGCTTTTGGGGATTAACCACTCGGTTTGAGCACGTTTAAGCAGAAAGAAAGAGCTCTCTGAGGTCTGGATCCTGCAGCAGAGTACATGGCTCCAGGTCATCCATCCCTGATGTGCTCTCTGTAAGCTCCCTGGCACTCTTTAAGGGACTGGCACACCAAAGGGGAAAGCTCTACCCTGCACTGCCAGGGCAAAGAGCCATGGAGTGCCCATCTCCTGCAGGAACTGCAAAAGTCTCACTTTGTGTGCTGCTGAACTCTTCTGAGATTGTGTCAGAAAACACGGGATAACTAATTACACTCCTGGGAGAGCTATATTCATAACATGCATGCAGTAGCCTGGTATTGCCCAAACTCTGATTTTTTTCCCCCAAAATGGACCCAAGGCCTAGGATCTGTGTAAAATGTCAAACACCTGCTGGAAAAGAAGCTTCTGCAGTAGCAAATCTACCTCTGTTTCTCTCTTCTTGGAGGCCTCAAAATATTCAATGGGCAACTATGAAGCCAATGAAAACACAGACAGGGAGGCACATCCTGCCATTAACTTCAAAAGAAAATTAACAAATGAGTGTGCTCGGAGGGGAGCCCCACGGCTCAGGGAGAGGTGGGGCAGCACTGAGCCTTTCACCCCAGGCTCCTGGATCCAAATCCCATTGAGCTCACAGTCCATCTCCAGGACAACACCAAATGGGTCCTTCACCTCAGCCCAGCTTCAGGTGTACACATCTGCTTCTTGCTAATGCCTGGGAAAATGAGCAGTGCTGAGGCATATGCCTGATCCTATTGGTTTCACTGACTGAAGACTCACTGTTATGTGTCTGCAGATCTGGCTCTTTAGTATATACAGCTCTTATCTGATCAAAAAAAAAAAATATAATTTAACCATTGAAACCAGAAGTAGGAGTCAACATAAGCAAAAACAGTGATTAGAGCTGTTGGTTGTAGGCAAAGAAAGTATAAAGGATGGTATCAACAGCCCACTGTTGCCCCATAAAACAAGAAACATCCTTAGAAACTCAGCACCAACTTCACCATTTTAATGCTCAAGATACCAGCACATGCAAAGAGATTTTCCTTATAACTGTAATTAATGAACCCAATATGAAAAACAAAGGCAACACCTTGCTGTCACACATACCTCAGTATCAAAGAGCAGCATTAGCTAGAAGTGAATCACAGTGACCCTCTGCAAATGGGCTGAATGTTTTCATTTCACATGCTGAACCAATTGAGTCATAAGGATGCAGCAGCAAGATTTTAATTCCATATAGTACATCCCAACCTCTGAATTTATTTACCAAGTATAACATTTATTTAATGTAATTTAGTTCTAAATATTTAAAAGCTCACTTTGTTTAATATGTTTTCAAGTACAAGATGTTAAGTAATTATGGATGATGTGGTGGTCTTTTATTAGGTAGTTAATGACCATCTGGGAATTCAAGCCCCAAGGCAATGCCAAGGGCTTCTGAGTATTAGCTGGCCATTAACATAGTGGTAATGGACTAGCACACTCTACATGATTATGACTATTAACTAAGCATAAAAAAGTAACATTCAAATTAAAATAGGAAATTCAGGTTTAAGGCTTCTCTAGCATCCTTAATTTAATCAGATCATAGTGACCCATATGGCTGAGTCTTGTGCTGAACTGGATCATACGGCAGGGATTCAAGCTGGCATCTCCTGTGGCCACAGCAAAGCTGTGTAGTCAGGTCACCAGTGCTCCCAGGTGCCACTGTCCCCTTGTCACAGCCACAGTCTGGGACCAGCTCGTGCTGGGACTGCTGCCATCCAGCCCCTTGGATCATCCGGGTGTCTGCAGCAGGAGCATGGGAGGAGGCTGCTCTTCCCTGGCACCACGAGCGGAGCCAAGAGGGATGCCCCGACCTCCTTCCCACCCCTGGGGCTTGGAGGCTCCTTGCTGGACCAGCTGGCATGTTGCAGACTGGCATTACCCCAGAGCAATGGCAAATCAGGCTCAAGGCTAGGATTGTATTTCCCCACTGCACAGTTTGCAGTCATTGCATTTTTCTGGTGCTTTCTTTTCTCTTTTAATTAGGTGATGAAAGACAAAGATACTCATTGTGAACAAATCTTAGATAAAAAGATTTAGTGCAGTTTAATATGCTCAGGCAGTGTTGCAGCTCATAAACAATACTTGGGGGAGGAGGCAAGAGCAGATACTGATTTCATTTTGCTGCTGGCTCAATTCTGCACTTCTCCTAGGCAGGTATCAACACTGCTTTCACAGAAGTTAGAGGCAGAAAAGATCTATTAGATTATACTGTTCTCTTGACACGATAATGTGCTCTGTATAGACTTGTATTGAGTTGTTTTGCCATTGCTTGTCAGAAAGTCTCTGCAGGCTTGAATTGCCATCATTTTGCCATCAGAATGACATCTTAATATGGTCTCTGCTCCACAGAGTTGTATGACATTATCATGAGATCATTAGACTATGCTAAGTCACATGTAAGAGAGAAAAACATGATGTTATAGAAAACTGCTGTTGGGATTTGAAAATTTGATTTCTATTTCTTCATTGCACTACAGGTCTTTGGTCAAAGAAAGACTGTGCTGGAAACCTAATGGGCTGTGATAATCTGTGAAAATGTCTTTATTGTTATCGCAAGATGTTAAAACATTCTTGTTAAAACAAAAACTCTTTATTGTTATCACAGAGTTCTTTTTAAAAAATGAAAGTGAAAAATGTGCATTTTGCTCTGGGATGGGGATCTGATTAAAGCTGGGTGTAAACATGCTGAAATAAAACATTAAAACAACAGAAAAAAAGAATCAGAATCAAATAAATGTTCTTCACAGAGAAGAAATCACAGTACATAAGAGTTTAGCTGAAGACTTTTTTTTTTAATGCAAAAAAAAATATTTGGAGATTTATTACCCATTTATTTATATAGCACAGTGCATCCCCAAAAGAAAGACCAGAGAAATCTGAGCTCCTGACAAGCCCTGTGCTTCTGAGGTAAGAGTTTCTCCACTGATGAATGCAGCCATCTTTGTGCTGAAATACACCCATTTAATAGGACATAGCAATGCTACATGAAGCTGAGAGCCAAAGGGAAAAAAATATGCCCAAGGTGTGTGCACTTAATGCAAAATATTTGTACTGCTGTGTCCCTGGAATACACATGATCTCAAGTTCAGGAAAAAATTAAAAGGTTAAAAAAGTTACAACCAAAGAAACAACAGGACAGTGCCAAGTGAAAGGTCACAAGAGAAATGAAAAACACATCAAATGGCTGACCCACTGATGTGCTCTAATAGCAAAATGACCCCCATCAAAATGTTCACCATAAGTGTAGTATCAGAAACTCTTCAAAGAATGCATGAAAATGTTGGCTTCCTAAATTAAGCAAGTTTTATGGCTTGCTTGGAAATTTTGGTCAGGACTTCTAAATAATAATGTATTACCTCAACTAATACAATTTCCCCTTGAAAGCACACTTTCTTTTCCAGTAATAGGAAGTGTGCTTATTGCTGCCACCACCCCAGTTTTATGACACCCTATGTGCTCCTGGTAGTGCCCAATACTAGGAATGATCTTGGCTTAAACCCTGTGTCCATTTGCCTTAATGATTTCACTCTACTGTGCAAAGGGGAAAGAGAAAATAAAGGTTTAATGTGAAATCTGAAAGCAAAGGGACTGCACTTTCAAACACTGTGTGGTATGCTCATCCAGAGCAATTATTATTGCTCATTACATTTCCATGCAGAAATCATTACATTTTATATCACAATATGCATTTCTTTATAAGTAAGCTTTAAACAAATTAGAATACTTAATATGCTTTTTGAACTTTTGCCAGATGTGTGCTCCCAAGCCGGTTCCTTCTATTTACATTGTAGCATTTATCCATTTCCAAATATGAGAAGATTTATCTATCAGATTCTGTGCAAATTCAGTACACAGATAATTTGTAAAAAGCTTTCTTTTTCAAAATGTTCTGTGGTTTTTCTAATCTCATCTCTTTTCTAATTTCCTAATCATATAACCTTGAAGTCTAAAGACACAGCCTGTGATAATCTGTGTAAACTGTCTTTATTGTTATCACAGACATTTATTAAAAAAAAGAAAACAACACATACACACACATACACATTCAAAGCTGCCTTTTAAGTAATACTTTAGTCAAAGTTCAATCAGATCCACATTACTGCTACTCATCAGATAGAAAGTGTTTGCGAGCAGGAGGGGGATATTGACTTTAAAAATTCACTGGCGAGGCGTACAGAGCCTGCAGGAATGTCAAAACTCCAACCTGCATTTTGATGTTTTTGCCTCAGGTTAGTCTTGACTGACATGCTTGGAGCACTCTTGTTTGTGCTCCGGCATCCATTAACTGTCCTTGACTCAATGTTACACGGGCCTTTACGGTCAGCTCGGTGCCTAATGGTTACAGCAGATTAGATGCCACGAGGTGTAAGAAAAGCATACGCCTCACTTTAAGGGATCACATTGGTTGGTCCCCGCTTCATTAGGGGGTATTGTTTGATCCTAAATTAATGAGAGCCTGTTAATTATTATTCTGATAACTCTGCTTCACATGGGAGCATGTCAGGCAAGCGGTGCTGTAAAGAAACAGAGTTTTGCAAAAGAAAACAAAATGTCAAGGTTGAGGTGTCTTTGAGTGGGCTTGGTTTACACGTAAGGCATTTCGCTCGGGTGCAGATGTGGCTAGATGTGGGGAAAAGAAAGTCTCAGCTGCACTTTTGTTCAACATTAAATGACTGCCTTGCAAAAACAGCTCAGAGAAGGCTTATCAGTCCAGCATATAGATAGATGTATACATCCATAATCCCTTGCGACGTGCATTGCTGACTTTCCTTCTCTTTGACTTTGTCCTTCCCTGGTTTCCACAAAGTTTTTGAAAAGTGATCCAATACCCACTTACATTTGGGTTCATGGAAAGTCTCCCTTTCAAAATAGGGTAAAATGGGTGCTAAAGCAGTGTTAGCATTAACAATAATTTTAATTATTCTGATGTCACTCACGTTACTATAGAGAGAGATCTCTACAGTAAGTGCTGACAGGTACAAATGTGCCCATAGAAATGTTTTTCTTTAACATCAAGCTTAGATAAGCTTCTGAGGTGCCTATATTCATTTACTGGGAAGTACTGAGATTAGACAGATGTCTCAATTTAAAAAGGGAGAAAAAAAATCTCATGTAGATGTGACACTCGTTCACCTGTGTTTTTCTGCCAGTCTATATAATGCTATCAGAACATAACCAGAGTTTTGATTTAAACACCTCATTTGACATTGACTGGCAGCTCTACAGAGAACACATGCACAGAGATGGTAATTTAAAAATATGGAGATCTTATTAGGCCAAATGGAAAGAAAAAAAGATAATTTCATTTTACTTCTTTTGAAATTAAATGGGGGACAAACCACCAAACCCGAACATCTCCGCGCTGAGGCGCTGGGAGCGCGGACCTGGACGGGGCCCAGGATGTGCAGATGGCCCCGTCTTTGGAAAAGCCCAGGCGAGGAATACCAAGTGCCCTAAATTCTAGCATTGGAGGGGCTTGGCATTTTAATCTGACTTAATAGTTGAGGGCAATCTAGGTTATTAAATTGACCTCTTCTATTTATCTGAGATATTTCACCAGAGAGAGGGAGAGAGGTGCTCCTCACTGCTCTGTGGCCTCATACTACTCAGTGGCTCTCTACAGGAGGAAATGCAGAAGGTGCCTCTTCAGCTCTCCAGGTCATCCATGACTATGAAGTCGTGCCTAAATTTAACATCTTTCAGTTTGAAAGCCTTTGCCTGGCCTTAGCAAATTCCTCCAAATTTGAAAAGCTCTAGGCTAAAAGGGTTCTAAAGCGAGCATCATTTTTTCTGGTAGTGTCAAAGTTGACTCCAGCCAGATAGTGCTCCCAGCAAAAGCTTGGGGCTTGTGATATGGTGAAATGTTTGGAATTAGAATATGGCAATAATATAAAAAAAAATTGAATGAACTAAGAAAAGGAAAGAAGCATATGTGCCCAAATAATTGCAAGGATTTTGGTTAGGAAATGTCCGGAGGTCACATCACTGGCTCCTTTTCTTCTCTAGACCATAAATTTCATTATCTTGAAACAATATTTTTCTTTCAACAAATAAAAAGTTAAGAAGGAATTGGAATGCTTTAAGCACAAGGGTGGTGAGAAATGTCTGTCAATTTTTCTCACTTTTTTGTGTCTTGCATTGCTGAGACCACTTGAATTGTGATCTGTTTATTTTCCTTTGGAGGAATTTCTACTGTGAGTGAATAATTCTAAGACGACAACTCTTGAAGACCAGAAGCTTTCTTCCCAGCTGCAGAATGCAGCCACAAGATAAAGCAGCTTCATTGAGCTTTCCCACAATGTAAAGTCTCTCTGCCTCAGCCCTGACATAGTGGGTGGTCAGCTCAGTCTGTGTAGAGTCTCCAGGTTTCCAGGAAAAACTAATGTCAGTAGCTAAGGTAGGCTCCCACTTGGTGTTAATTTTCCTGGAAATTTCTGAAAGGAAAAGTTCAAAATAAAAACAATTTAAGTAGACAAAGTACTCCCTCCTTAGCTTGACAATAAACTCAACTTGTTGGGGGCATTGCTGAAAAGAAAGCTTGAGTAGAGCCAAAGTCAGGCAGCTCTGTGTCACACCATCTCACAAAGAAGTACAGAGCATGCTTTACACCTTCTGCCAGGTGCACAAAACTGGAGTGGGAGCTGCAGGAGGAAAAACAAGTTCTGCTTTGGCCCCTTTCCTGCAAACCTTCTCTTGATTCTGCTTTCAGGTGCCTCAAAAAGCACATGGGTACATCAGGAACAGCTGCAGCAGGGTACCTCAGATCTGCCGGGGCTTCCTTTTGCAGGTTTTGGAACCAAGGGCAGGTGAGTATGGCTATAAGCCATCACCATCTGCCAGTGCTTCTCAGTGCTGCAGGTGGACTGGTGCTAAGGTGTGATTGCAATCCCATGGAAATGTAGGGAAAAAAGTGCATTCCTGATCTATCCTGAAGTCAAATCACAATATGCTTAACAAGCTGTGCCTACTTGGAAAAAGTATCTTTATCTTCTGGAGAAGCTCCATTTCCTGGTGACGTACCGTCTTGTCGAGGCAGCAATGGAAAGCAAACCTTGAGGTTTCTGGGAACTTCCTTTGGATGGGGATTTGTCTAAATGCATAAAAGTATTTATATGGACAAGAAAAAAAGGTGTGTCATGAGATTTGGCATAGTCTTGCTTCATACACCTTGCAGTGTGTGCTTGTTTCTTTTGGCCCTCAACCATTGCACAAAAGAAATTTCAAGGTGACTTTGAGCCTTCCATCTCTTCTAGAGGGTGACACAAGTGAACTCAAAACTGGGAAACCTTGATGAACATATGTACAAATTTCTGAATTGCGATGTGCTTCACCCTTTTTACAGCAGACAAAGACAAACCTTGCATGCACTCTGTTGCTTCGTGGCACTCTGCGGAAATCACATGCCTACTGGAAGCATCCATGTGCAGAGGATTTCCCCCCACAGAATACACATGATGTAAATGAAACTTTCAGCCCTGTCTGGGGGCAGCTTTCCTTGCTGTGATGGAGGCAAGACCAGGGCAGCGTGCATGGCTCCCACCTGGCTGAGGGGAGGCATGCAGGCTGGGCTGTGCCGCATAGCTGCTGGTCCTTGACATCTGATACGCTGCGGTCGAGTGACAGGAATTGGGATCTCCGGAGCTTTGCAGGCATTTGTCACAGCCCAATTTGTTTTGCTATGAAGTTTCCTGCAGTTCTCAGCTGTGTTGGAGCTGCTGTGATTGTCAGATAAGTGTGTTTGGCTGTGGGTGCGGCTGAGCCAGAGGAGGGTGCCATTTCAGAGGTTTTATTTTGGGATATTTATAGCTGGAGGAACAAGCACGTGCATGAGAGAGTTTTCCAGATGATTTCAGCACACTATGGAGCTCACCTTGGTGTGAGATTAGCTGCTCGTAGGGGATACGAATAAAAACAAAAGATAACTTGATTTGGCCAATACTGATGCTGACCAGGAGAGCAGAGGAGCTCCTGCTAGCAAACCACCCACCCATTGGTCTCCAACATCACTGCTCATGTGCAGCACCCAGAAATGACAAAGGGATGTCTGCTTTTGATGGTGCTAGTTGATTCTGTCCTTTATTGTGCAAACCTTGCTTTCACCTCTTCACAGAGACACATTTTTCATGGGGGGATGCTGGTGAGTTGACATTAGCTTATAAAGTGGTGCCCATGCTCCTTCCCAGAGTAAAGATGAGAACTCATTTTGGCAAAGTTGGAAAAGCACTGAACAGAAATCTTAAAATTCTTGGCCAGATGTTTGCCATGAGATTGTGAAGGTGCCTACTTCTAGAAGGGGATTGAGGGGCTGAGTCTTGAAGTAAGGAAAGACATTAAACTGCAGAGGTAGCACTAGAATTCAGACAAACATCAGCTTCACACTTTTATTAACAGTGAGCAGGAGTTTCAGAGCCTTTTCCTGGAGCAGTGACCTCTCGGTGCACTGCCATGGGCTGCTTTTAAAACTCCTGCCTTGCTGGTATCTAAACCCTTCATTTGATCTGGCCTGCCTGTGTCTGCAGCAGCCTGGAGACTCAGTGAAGGAGCAAGGCTTGTTGGGGCTTCATTAAGGTGTTAATGTAGGCAGAAGGAAAAGTGTCCCCCACATAACTGTCCGTGAGCCGTTGAAAAATAAACACATCAGCATTTTTATTGCTGTTATTCTTCATGGATTCTTCTAACTAACCCTGCAGACACTTTACTGGTGTCAGAAGAACTTTAAAACATGCTGCTTATGTCCTCCATCTACTGAAAACTCTGAAATCACCCATGCTGCCCAATTAAAGCTAGATACAAGTTCATTTTTCAAAGGGTGGCTTAAGTCAATCCTCATACATACAGATGAAAGCTAAACTTCTGTATGAAAACTTTGACAAAGGGGAAGGGCAATTGCTGCATGAAATATAGACACAGGAGAGATCACAGCTGATAAAAGTAGCGCAGTTTAGCATATTAACAATCATAAATTGTAAAGGTTTATTTATATTAAGAAAATTACCTGTCCAAAGATAAGTGTTCAGGAAAAAAAAATTCATTTTAGGAATCTTTCTGTGTAGCTGCTTTTTGAAGCCATTTGTACCCTGGGCTTCTATAACACCACTTGGGAATAAGTTGTAAAATTAAATAGAGCAGCACATGTAAAAGTAATTTCTGTTGATTCTGCTGCCTCCTCATTTTATCAGGTTGTCTTAGTTCTTGTGTTCTAGGAAATAACAAATAATCATAATTATCCCCTAGTCACCTTCTCTGCATTTTTTAGGATTTTCTAAACTTACTTATTTTTCAAGACACACAGTCTGTGTTATTTTCTCTCTTCCCTGGTTGTATTTATTTTCTCATGCGTATCTGTTCCTATACTTGTGCAATTGAATATTTTTTATTTTTGTATTTTGGAGGAGGAGGAGGAGTGAGAAAAGCTGCTCTCAGCACAGGATGTTGCTGGTATTCATCTAATTTATACTTTTCAATGATTTTTTACATTCATGTTTTCTGTCTGACTGAAACTGAGGTTTTTCAAAGAAGCTCTGACAGGTTTGCGTCCATCACTTCCCTCTAAAGAACTCATAACCCTGGATATATATTTAAACTCAGTTATTTATCTCATTCCTTCTTACAATTACTAAAAATTCTATCAGCATTATAGGATACTCATTCTAGCTATTTGTTTCTAAAATACTTTATATTGTGCCACTTGCTTGAAACAGATCCACAGCCTCATTCTTTCAGAAGAAACAATCTCCATTCAAGTTTTTCCTAAAAACGAGTATGGATCAGACCATGTAGAAAACTGATTCATATAGACATTACATTTTTATTACTTTTTTTCTTGTTCCATTTGCCTGGGAGTGGGTGCATGTTGATTAAAATACTTGCAAAATTGCATCAGAGTTGCTGGAGCTGACGAAATCCTTGCAGTGCTTCTCTTTGTTGTTTTTTGGGGTTTGTTTTTAATTTAGAAATAAATGCAGGCTACAGGGACATTTCCATTCCCTTTCCCTTTGGCATTTCTTTCCACACAGAGAGATGCTCCTTCTGGAGGTATTCTTCCAACACCAGTAGCTTGTATCTGGAATCCCAGACACCACGTAATTCTCCAATTCCCCTTTTTGGCTTCTCCTGCCAGCACTGGAGACTACTCTGACAGAGACTGTGAAACTATTTTAATGCTGTACATCTTTCTCTTTCTGGGAATTTATACAGGCAGTTTGTAGAGACTGAAAAAGTATGCAGTAGATGTGGGGATTGCATCTTCAACTTTTTCAGATGCTGTGAGTTTCCCTAACCTGTCAGATATTTATCTTGGATTATGCTGTCAGTGACTTTAAGTCTGATCTCAGTTTTCTCATTTCCAAAATCTGTCAAAGAAATGATAAAGCCAAAATTCAGTATGTTCAAAATACATATATGTTGCTGTAATTACAAATATATTGAACATATGCATTGTTGAATACACTGACAATGTAGTGGCTGAATTACAAGAAAAATTATATCTATATTCATATATGTATGTACATGTATAATATGGTAATCAGCTCTTCTCCTGCATTCATCCTAATTCTTTCAGAGAATTCCTAATCCATTCAATTACACCAATACTTTCCCATGCATTTCCTATTTTTTATCTCAGAATTTCTTTTTCTAAAAGAAAAAAATAAAATTAAAAAGTAAAATAAAAAGCAACATCTCCATTATTCTTCCTCCCTATACAGGCACTTTTCTTCTGTTCCTTTTCTTCTGTTCTTCTGTTCCTGTGTGTCACAGGCACTTTTAAAAGGCTGAAGAAGAGATTTCCACTGGACCCAATGTGGTAAACATATTCTGGGTTTCCTCATCAAAAAGCATCCTGGGAAAAGATCCTCACTTATTTGTTCTTGTGATATCTTTCGTTTGTAATTGGATAACACATTCATTCATAGGACACTAAACTGGAATAAAGCCTACATTCTAGTATGTTCCAAGTCTGGAACAAATAAATATACAACATCTCCCCCCCCCACACTTCTGCTAGTTAGCATGTGGTAATTAACAGTTGTTAAAATGACTAAAATTTCAAATGTGGACATGCTCTGTGAGAAAACCTCAGTGTGATTACACAGTGAGCCTTCTGTCAGAAGATAATAGGTATTTTTAGCAACCCCCATCTCACTTTTGTATGAGTTTTGTCATATCCCTATCCAAAAAAAAACCCATAATCAATTTTGGATTCTGGCAATCCTGGTTTTCAATCAGTCAGAACATCAGCATTTTCACATTCCGGAGGATATTCACTCTGTTGTTTTCATCTCCATTTTACCAAGAAATGCTGGAACTAAACCATTCCAGATCCCTGTGATGAAAAGAGTCTGGAAAGGGGTCGATGGGCAGCAGAGGGAGAGCAGCTGCTGAGATCCTGGGGGAAGATGTTTTGGAGCAGCCATTTCCCTGTTGCCCTGTGTTGTTTGTGTGGGTTGTGGGAGGGAGAACAGTTCACTGGGGACAGGAGAGAGGAACCTTTGGTGATTTTACTCTTCTTGTATAGGTGGAAAGTACTACCAAAATGCACAGGAGCAGAAGCGCAGGTTCAGATCTATGAGATAAAAGCCACGTAGCACTGGTCTGAGGCATGCCCATCAAATGATTCAGGAGTCAAGACACCAAGAGAAATTTTTTCTTCCGAGTAACTTGATTTTGGATAGCATTATACAACTACCAACAAAAGGGATAAGGATGTTTTCTGCAGAGGACAGCAGAGTGACAAGTAAGAAAGTGCAGCAGGCTGGTGGTCAGAAACTTGTTTGCTTTTATTTGATTGCCTTTAACTGAACAAACTGGCCTCACAAGGCACAGAGGCATTCCAGGTTCTGCCCTGGCAGCCAAAGGACAGCACAGCACTGTTGGGAAAGATGGCAGGGAAACATGGAAAGGTGCTGTAAAAGCGAGAGTTAAACAGATATTTGACCAGGGAGCCTTCCCTAGCAAAGGAGCTTTGGAGGCTCTATCCCAGGCTGGATGAGAGCTGCTGCTCCAGGGCGGCCGGGGAAGGAGACTGGCAATTATCACTGGCACTTTTACAAGTGAGGAGCTTACGGGGCTCATGTGATACCAAGTGCTCGTTGTGCACTGAGCAGTTGTTCTGGAAGCCTTGGCTTTGTTTTCGCTTAGTCCTGAGAACAAAAAAGAAATGTTGCAAGGAAAGTGCAGAGTGAATCCAAAAAGAACAATGGAATTGTGCTTGATTTGTTTAATTCTGAAATCAAGGTCACTTAGAAGTACTACAGCTTTTATTTGTTTTATTGGGGTTTTTTCTTAAGGATTTTTTTTTTTTTTTGGGCAACATCTTTCTTTTCATTTGACGGTTCTGTCATCCCAGAACTGTATAGGTTACTGATCCTGCCTGTATTCAAAGCTGTTATTAAGTGGAGTCTTTTAGATTTTAGAGAAATGATAATGGTTCCAAAGATGACAGAAAGTGGCAGCTGGTGACAAAAAACCCCCTTGATAAGACGACAACAGTAAATCAAACTACTGCCACTTTTTCGTTTCATGTTTGTTAATACCACCTCGCCTTTTGAAGTTTAAAGCAAGGTTCAAAAGAGCCAGGTGCTGAATCATAATATTAAAGCAAGTAAGGAGCTCCATGAAAGAGAGGAGATCTGAGAGGGGAAAGCAACAAACACGGCTTTCAACTGCCTTTTGTCGGCCTTTCTGCAGATGTCACCAGTTGTTATCCCCAGCAGAGGCTTCAAGCTTGTAGCAGTGCCTCTGGCTGATTCCAACTCAACGTTTCAAGTGTCAGTCAAAAGGGAAGGACGCAGCTTAGGTCCTGGTCATTGTCCTGTGAAAAGAGCCAAGCATTTAACATTGATTTAGCTCCCTCAATATACAAAGATAGAGCCAGCTTTGTGCAGCAAAAGGGCCTTTGGCAAGGTTGCTTGTAGAGCAATTCCATCGCATCCGATGCTCCTTGGTTTAGCTGTCACACTGCAGTGTCTGGAGTCCTATGAAAAGTTATTCAGGAATGAATGAGCAAATTAAAAAGAAATAACATGCTCTCCTAAATAGCAATGTAAGCTATAGAAAGTGCTTTTAGCATCATATAGCCCTGAAAAGCATTTTTAAAAAAAGTATTTTGTGCTTTTAAATGCCTTTTAACAAGGAGAATGAGATGTTTTAGGACAACAGGAGGCCCTTGTGAAACCCATCTCCACTGGGTTGGATAAGCAATTGTACCCACAGTGTCTTGGCCAAGTAGCTGCTTATTTTGTTTTCAAGGACCTTACATTCACTACCATCCATCCACACACTGCTTTATGCTCCCATAAAGGTGTAAAAAATGCCCCCAAACCCAGTGATGACAGAAAAGCCCTTCCTGAATGCCACAGATGCCCCCCAGTCTGACCTTCCCATCCTCTCTCATGTCAAATCCTGCCTGCCCCTCATATTTCTCTTGAAAACACCTTGGAAACTAATTTTTTTTTTTTCTCAGGCATTGCTCTCCCCACAGCTCTCACAGGCACCACATGGAAATGACAACTCAGTTGATGGCCACACTTTGGCCATTTTGGCAGAACTCTGGTGGGAATTAAGTTCTCACAAATATGGTAGAAACCCCATCTTTCTCCCTAAAAATACAAAGTAAAACTGGGTGAAACACAAAGTGTTCCTGTTGTTTTAAGTAAAGTGAACACAGATACCCTTTGTATCTGGAAGTAACATTAAAGAGGAAAAAAATTACTATCACTGTGCTTGCAAGTGTGGTTCTTCTTTGTGGGGTTTCCAGCATCTTTCCATTCAAGTTTAGCGCACCAGGCTGAGCAACAGGCTGACCTGATATCACAGAGTCAAGAGTCTGGGTCCAACAAAATTCTTCTGTATGCATCCAGCTTCAATGGGGTGAGGAAAGAAGTTTAAAGATGGGGAAAATATTTCCCTTCTGCTAAGTCAGTATTACCACTAATTTCTGATTTGCACAATTATTATTTTCACCCAATATTCTCATCCTTTCCTGTGCAGAAATACAGATGAAAGGAAATGGTAAAAATTCTCATTAGAATTAGAACATTTCAGTAACGTGATGGCAATAGTCTTTCAGAAGCTTGTTTCCCCTCTTAAAGCTTTCTGGTAGTACCTTCCCAGGGCAGAACCACACTGAGCAGCTGTACTTCTGAGCTGCAGGGAAGCAGCACAACCCTGAAACCAGCCATGCCTGGTGCTGGTGTTCCTAAGTGTGGGACTGGGTTAGTCCTGATGAAGGAGCCTCATTCCTGCAGATTCCTCATGCAGCTTGTGTTATCTGCAGTTTGGAAATACTCTAACAGAGGATCTCATAGGGTTGGGTGTATTTTTAAATCCCTGTATCACTGTGGACATGCTCATTTCTGCATTCCTCTAAAGGCATTTCCAACAGTCCCCATTGCTGCTGGTCCAGCAGGCAGTTTAAGAAAGTGTGACTCAGTTCAGGGACACTTGCACTTCTCTAAGCTTTAATTGGGATTTTTAAACTCCTTCAATATGATCTAGCTCACATCCTTTTCTTTTGTACTCATTTTCTGTCACTTGCTTACAGAAAATGTGCTGGTGGAATTTCTTCTTGGCCCCCTGAATCTGCCCAGCAGCATGAGCTATACCAGGTGTCCACCTGCCACATTTTGTCCTTCTTCCAAACATAAAGAAAAGCAGGACACATATAGAAACTTCCTGCATTGCCATGTTGGTCATCGCAGAATATTCAACAGGCAGCCCAACACACACTTTGAACTAGGGGTCAGTGAGAAATCAGAGACTACAAATCACCAATGAAAAGGAAAGCTCAAATTTTGGTGGGTTTTTTTTTTTTTTTTTTGCATATTTCTAAACAGCAACAGCTTGTTGAGTATTTTTGACCTCCTACCTAACAGGGACACAACAACAGCAATAATTTTGAAACAGCATTTTGTTGAAGACATTAGAACTTGTTTGGAAAAAAGTTCCAGGAAAAAGAAATCATATGAAAGCAAATATGGAAGCAGGTGCACACGGACATGTGTATATGTTTGTGCATATGAGAGGGAGAGCAAAAGAAAGGCAAAAACAAGCATTACAAAGCAGAGTCATGAAACCAAGGGCTTCAGTGACCCTAATAAAACCCACTAAAGGTCAAATTTGTTTACCAGCTTGTCAATATAAGAAATGCACAGTTAAGGTGTAGAGACAGTTTTGCCATTTCATCACAATAAGATAATGAGGAGAAAAACAACAGTTAAAAAATGAAGCAAACATCAGCTGGATCAAAGTTTTGGTCATGATCACCAAAATGTATCACTCACACCGTGGGGTAGTGCAACAAGGGAAACAGGACACAGTTATCATTTGTGATCTTGGTGGGCTCATCCATGCAGGATAATTTTTTATCCTTGCAGTCGTGGTTCCCTGTGTGCGCTTCTCACAGTGCTTTTCCAGTAGCACATCTCTCTTACTTGTAGTGCGGGGTCCAATTCAGGCTTAGTTTAAGCAAATGTACCTTCCCTGAAGGTGCCAAATAGCCCTGGCCTGCACAAGGACAAGGTTTGATGGACCCCAGATCGGGGGGTAGTGAAGGCCTTGTGATACACTTTCAAAACCACCTTTGTTTAACCATTCTTAACCTTCTGGGAACCAAAAAAAATCTCTCCAATAGCTTTGCTGGCTTGTTTGCTATTCCCCCACGTGACCACGCTTTTATTTCACTCCCCACTCACAATAGCTCATTTCTGTTAGGCCTCCTCAACCTGCTCACTCCGAGCCCTCCTGCTCTTGATGTGGACATGTTTTTAAAGATCATGTATGTGAGTCCATTCACTCTCCTCAGAGGTCAAAACAGAACAAGCGACGGGAGTCATTTTCTATGAGCAAGTAGACATAAGTACTTCGCAAACCAGTTTCAGAACTTTTGGAACAGCAGTGCCACATCCCATTTCCTGGGAGGTCATGAGCTAATGCATTTGCATTCTTCGGTATTGTGAGTGTAATGTTCCTGGTGGCCATTGTATCCCTTGGAAATAATGGCTTCTGGTCACCACCAGTTAGTCGATGCAAACAGACTCTGTGCCCAGCAACTTCGCTAATGCAGGAACTATTGTGCATCCAGATGCTCCTGCCTTATCCATAAAGAGGAGTTGCCTAAGGGTTTAATTGGAAAAAAATGCCACAGTCCTGGGAGTGTCAGGGATGTAGCCTATACAAATCAATTAGTAATTTTGTTTATATAAGGATGTATTTTTTTATTATGATCACACAATATAATCTTGCTTAAGAGCCCATTATTACAGGCTAAGGGCTACGGACAAAGAAATTTAGTTTGCTTTTATTTTAGACTCTGTATATGCACTGTTTCTTTATTAACAAAACCTCAGTGTATATTGTCTATAGGGAGCACTTTAATTCATCTTTCCCACTCAAAACCCCTTTTTTATCCAGTGATTTTCATATGTCTTCATTGGTGACAGACTGCAAAATCTAAATTACAGGCATTACACTCTTCTTCATTTGTCATGCAGGTTTGTGATGACATCTCCAGCCAAAATTTTCCAGAGGTAGTGGGACTACAGGAAATATCAATGCCTCTAATAACGATTATTTTCAGTGCTTCTAACAACAATTATGTCTCAAATTTGAATGTTGTTTTCAGGGCTACCAGGAGTCCTCAGTCCCAGACCAAACCATCACCAAGTGTTCCAAAATTATTAGCCAAACCTGGAGGGTCTGGGCCATGGTGGACTCTTCTGATTGTTAAAATCACTTACTAAATATGTCTCAGTGGCAGAGTTGTTTCTAAAAGCAAGGAGCCCCCAGCTTCAGGCACCTGCTCTAATTCAATACCAAAAGTTAAAGAAACCAGACAGTTTTTCCAGGACCATCTCTGTTTATCTGTTATAACATAAAAGCAAAGGAAACACCAAAGAAGAAGTGCATGTTCACTATAATAACCCAGGCTGGTCTGTGGGGTACATGTGTTCCGCTGCTTCACTAGTGCAAAGAGGATTGGCACTACTGCTACAGTCCTGGTGCTCTCATGAGAAATGTGAGCCATGTTTTTGCAGAGAGGGAAGTAACATGTTAAGGCAACAAATCTACCCACAGGTTATCAGGCTCACAAGCCACTGCTCAGATTCAGTATCAATGTGTTCTGAAACTATTCTGTGAATGAGAATGCAATTGCAGACAGTTTTGGCTGCTCTGGAACAGCATTTTCATCTGATTCTTTATTTTGATCACCCCCATGAGATGTATCCCCTTATGGTCACCATCAGCAAGCCACTGCTTCCATGGTAGGCATCAGACTTTTCAGTTTCTCATACGTGTGTCCCCCTGTCTCGCTAGCTTTTACGGGCTTTGAAATAATATTTATTTTCATCATCTTTCTGCTTGCAGTGTGCTGCCACCAGCACATTATCCCTCCTTTCCTCCCTGACTCCTTATGTCACTGCTCATGCAAGTATCCATGACTTTAAATAATAAGCTTACAGCTCATGTTAGTCTGTGTAACTGCAAGAAACTTGTGCAAACTCCTCAGAGGGCTGATATGGTTCTGCTCAACATTTCTATGTGGCAGCATCAAACCTCAGCATTTTCCCTGTGAATTTGCTGGGTTTGTGCTGTGCTCTATGATACTCCCCCTGCCTGGGACCACCAACCCTGGACTGGGCTTTTCCTGCTACTGGTTATCCACTTGCAATTTCAGTATTTTTGGGATTAATCTGTCTTCTGGACTCTGTACATTTAAGTTTCAGGGCTGGTTAAGATTTGTTATATTTTTTAATTTCTTTAGAATCACAAGCATAAAGAACTTTTCTGAATATACAAGTGAATAAAAGTTGCACTTTCAGGCTGTTCACAGATAGGCAGAGGGAAAGCTTTAGGAAAAGAGCTGGCTGCTCACTAGCACTTGAAGTACAATTAAGGCTGCAACTGAGATAACATAAGCCTGTCACAGAAAACTTCATGCATATATAATCTTAGTATTACATACATGAAGAAAGCCATGCACACATGACTTGCAGATCAGATGTTAACATTGTTCTTCAAAAATACTGATCGAGAAAAATAAAGTTGGTAATTAGCACGTGTCATTATTGCATCAAAATACTTTCTATTTAAAGTAACACTAAGAATTAAATGTACCATAAATATAATTATTGTATGCTTTAATCAGCTTGATTTTATCCCTCCCCCCCTTTTTATTTTTATTCAAGTTTGTGATAGTGAAATTTTTTTTGCTTGTGAAGCTGCTGCAAGGTGGCACAGGCTACAGTGTGCTGGGTTGTGTGTACAGTGTGACAGCCACATCTGCAGAACAGCAAACTTGCTCAAACACTGGCATCACCAGCTGAAGATCTGGCCCCTACTGTGTTTATTATTAGATGGAATGGACTAGAATATATTCATTTTCTGCTGAACTTTTTGATGGCCTTGCTCTTTCTTCCTTTCTTTCCATTTCTCATACCCCATCCAAAATTTGTGCTGCAGAAATTCAATGTCCCTGTTGCTTTCTTTCACTTGAATCTCAATTGCGCAGCCAACCAGATTTCATCATGGCTTATACGCTCTTCCACTTGCTATCTGTAATCACTGTCATTGTGAAACTCAAAGCTAAGTCAAGAATTGTTGCCTTTTTATGGCTTCCTCTTTTATATATGTTGTGTTGGAGAGCGGTCGTTACCGCTTTTTTGTCATTATTTCTGGGCTTCACTCCATTAGCTACTGAGCAGGCCTTCTCTCATTGCTTTCCTTCAGTAAATACTGTAACATTCAGCTTCCTTTCAGCCTTGTGCTTTTAAAGAAAATCTTTGTACAATTAAAGATATGAAATTGCTAAATACAAGGCTGCATTCATTGTTCTCCCTTTTTAAAGGTTTAATCACACTTAATGGCTCTCTTGAAAACTTGAATTTTCCATGTGGATGGTTTTACCCCACTGAAAGAGTTTGCTAATATACTTTTCAAGTGTTTTCTCCTTAAATGAGCTATTCAATAAGTTTTGTGCAGAATAAGATTGAGGAAGGATATATCCAGAAACAATTATGAAAAGAGTCCATGACTATCTTTTTATCCATTGGTGGAGATTCATGACCTCAAGCAGCAGCCAAAAATAGGAATGAGAAAATACAGTCCTGTCCTGGTGTGGAGGAAACATCTTGAAATATCTCATGCTCCTTCTTTTGGACCAATCTCAGAGCAACTGGTGCTCCATATTGAGCCCTCACGAGATGCAGCCCCTGATTGCCACGTGATGAGAACAGGACACAGTGAGAACTAGGCTGAGTGTATATCCCAAAGAGGTGCCAGCTTTGGTCCTGTATGTCTCAGAGCAGCCCCAGCCAGCAGCCCATTCTCTGAGAGCAGCTCTCTGAGGCGCTGGGAGCTGCAGTGCTTCCTGCAGCGGGCTGGAGTGTTGTTGATACAGAGAGGGCAAGTGCACAACTTTACTCAGCCCTTGGCAATCAATTTTCTGCCTGTGACTGACCAGCCAAAGGCACACAGATGCCCCTACGAGACACAGGTTGGGCATCGGTGCGCTGTTTCCTTTGAAGTCTTGCCATGGCTGTTTGTCACATCTAGGAATGAAGCCATGACTCTGGAAACTTCTAAACATGTCAATCCATTTGCTCAGAGGCACAAATTCCTTTGGTTTGTCCAGTGCTTCTGTCTTGACAGTCAAAGCCATTCAGGGTATTGGACTTTGCTTCCTGAGATATCACATCTCCTTCCACCAACATGACCTCCCATGACATTTGACAAGAACAATCTGGACTGTGAACCAACAGGGAAAGTTTGTGAGCTTGTGCAATGAAATTCTCACAGCTCCTGAAGCTAGACTTCATTATTTGCTTTTATGCTTTCTGATGGTCATTGTTCTCAATATATTCAGAAATAAACGTTAATTTCTTTTTGGCAGACCTGTTCTTCTCAAAAGGTTTAAAACAAACATGGAGATTCCCAGTGCCATTCAGTCATGCGTAAGACCTTAAACAAACCAAGGGCAAATTTTACAGGAAATCTTACATGAGAAGTAGAGAGGCAGAGAGCAAAATAAACTCTGCTGTTTTATTTATATTTCTAAATAATTGGCAGCTGCTCAGCTACTTTGGTAATGGGGTCCATATAAGTAGGTAGGTACAGGTCTAGTCAGATGAAGATTATAAATTAAATGGAGTAGCAGTAATATTTCATTTGTCTGTCTCTGGGCTGGTACCACTACATAAATCCTGAGATACTTTAGATTATATATATGTGATATGCCAATCTCCACTTAAACATTTTGGGGCTGCTCCCAATAAAGTTAATGGAAGTAGGATCAGCAATTGCTCCCATGCTATCAGTGAGTCTTTACTTCCCATCAAGCAATTCCTGTGTTGTATTACCTTGATACAAAAGCCTCATTCTGCCAGTCTCAAAGTCAGCAGGCTTTGTTTGATCAGTGGGAGCCCCATTAGGGTATTAGTGCTTTACACTGCAGCTCCCAGACTGGATCCAGAAGAGAAACCCAGGCTTTAGAGGCTTCATTATGACCCACATTCTGTTATTTTTGCATGTCACCTGGTACCTGGAATGGTCCTATCTGGTCACTGGCACAGCCCACAGAAGTCCCAGCACACCCTGAAGCATGGACCCCACTTCCACTCAAGCCAAATATGTGCTTTGGGAGAACAGTCATTTGAGCACTGTGCTAAAGCCAGATGCCAGATTTGCAGTGAGAGGTAAATCAGCACTCAGGGTGAGAGGCAGAACCCAGATCTGTGACTTTTCCCTTAGAGAGAGTTAACCACAATATATTATCAGACTTCTTACAAAGGCAGTAACACTCACTTCCCAACTCATCTTGAAGTGGGCATCATCAAACTATGCCCTGTGTTCTGGTTCCAGTTTCCTTGTGAACATTGCACTGGAAAATACTCAGTCCTTTAGTGCCTCAAACCCACTGGGAATGTCACATGAGGACGTCTTTAAAAGCCATGTGATGTTCTTTCAGTTTGTTTTCTTAAACACAGAGTGTCTCCAAAGTTACTGATTAATTTCTCACAGCACAAGGAGAACTATTGATTTCCCATGTCTGCTTCTGACCCTTTAAGATATAAAAATACAAATACATTGCGTAAAGAGAATATTTATTTATTCCTTACACCTGATACACAAAAGGAGCTTCAACACAAAACACAGCTTTTGCTGGATTTGTTTTAATAAATGCAGCATGTTTGGTGTTTCACTGAAACAATATGCTAACATACTCATTTCTGAGCTATTTCTCATCTCAAATTCCCCCTTTTCTGCTCTATACTCCATGGCTCTCCCACACTGCAACAGCAGACACAGAGTGGTGGACCTGCAACTTTGCTGGCAATGTTTATTTTCAAAAGACAAATATTGTGCCAGTGTTAACTTCAATTAGGAGACTTATTTGACAATCTGACTACTCCATCTGATGCCTCAAGGGCAAATTTCAGCACTTTATGAAAGATGTTGGCCAAAGACTGATCTATATGAATAAAATATAGGGGAGAGAAGTTTTAATGAACACTCGAAAACAAAACTACCAAGAATTAATTGCAAATATTTACATGCAAATAAAGGGGTTGGTTTCTATCTGTGAAGGCTGGTGCATTCAGACAGAAAGCTGCCACTCCATCCTTTTACTCACCCCACTGTGCCTCTGTATTGCAGGCATCCCTGGAGGAGTATAATCCATACCACAGGAGGGGCAATGTGCAGCCCCTACGGGGTGTGGATCCTGCAAGGATCCCGTGGCAAGGTGCTCTGCCCAGCAGGAACCACACAGGGAGGCTTCACCTCACCACAACTCCATGGATTTGCTCTGCATTTGACCATTTTTATTTACACCCAAACATCTGACAGAAGTTCTTTTGTGCTGCTTTTTGATTACTTAACGGTGCTTTGCTCACAGAACATTTCCAGAGCGTGTAAAAGGCTCCTGTGCCGTTCTGTGAAAAGCTGCTCCCATTGGGCAGAAAGTCACCTGTGGCTGCGGAGAGGCTGCACAAGGCCTGGCACAGCTCAGGAGCACAGTGTCAGCTACACCTGCCCCTCTTGCAGCCCTCGCTTGGCTGAAGCTCCAGGTGCCTTCAGCAGGAGGCTTGCCCCAGTGCAGACTGAGCTGGCTGCTCCTCTCTGCTGCTGCCAGCACACTGGGGACTGTCACACCACACGGAAAGGTTTTCCAAATTGCCTCTACTGCCCCACTCAGGTGCTAACAACAGGAATTGTCCCCGCTCCTCTGGAAACCCAGAGCTGGCATTTGGCACCCCTGCTAGGGGAAAGCCACAAAAGTGGAGGCATTTTCTAGTGCAATCTACAGTCCAGCAGCTGGAAGGAAGGGCAATGTCTTCAGCACAGAGTTGAAGATGTCACAGAGAGAAACCTGCTCAGGACAATGGGTCCTGACTGCCTGCAGCTTCTCATCTCACAGCCCTGTGAAAGCTGCCCTCAGCTCATGCACTGGGACTCCCCAGCATCACTGGCATCAGGGCAACTCTGCCCCGAAATCCATAGATATGGATGCCACAGGCAGGACCACTGGCCTGTTTACCACTGAGAGAATTGCCCCCGACAGCAGGCAGATGAAACAAAGGTGACATTGTAGCATAACTCTAAGTGAAAACTTCCTTTTTTTCCCTTCTCTCTCACAGTGTCTAATATGCCACTGCCAAAAAGGTTTCTGTTCCAATGAGACCACAAAAGCTGGAATACTTTTCTGAACCAGTTTGGTCATAATTGCGAGCTGGGAATTATTCTCACTAGAGTTCAGGCCCGTGTAAATTATTCAGAGGAGACATAACCTTGCTATGTAAGTCTTAATTATAATCTCTAGTATTTTATAGGAAAGATAGCACCCCTCATAGCTCCTTTAAGGTCAGGTAAATACCCCAGGCCTGATCCCTGGATGATGGAACCCTGCACATTGGTTCCCAGGCAGTTCCTATTTGTATCTGACTGTTCACCCACCCTTATTTCACAGCCAAGCACACGAGCAGCTTTTTTCTATAGACTTTAATTCAAAGGTCTCTCGAACTACAGCAGCTGGGAATGTTCTGTTGGAATGACTTTCTGGGGGAAAAATATGCCTTTTATAAAATTGGGATTTCTTTTATGGGAAAATTTCAATTTTGCCAGAAATTTCTGATTTGCTATTAGGAAAAATCAAACTGATGGCTCCGTGGCTGCTTGGCTGGAAGGCTCCTGTCGATTTTGTTGTCGTCTGCAGGGAGAGAACAAAATTGACAATAGTCTTCCAGGCAGGCAGCTGGGGAGATGCAGCAGGTCTGGAAGAGGGAGGAGGGGAGGTTGAGTGCCCTGGCGCTCTGCCGGCCCTGCAGCCCAGCTGCCTCCCCAGCAGCCAGGCTAGGGGGAAGGCGACGACAAGGAGGAGGAGGAGGAGGAGGAGGAGGAGGAGGAGGAGGAGGAGGAGAGGCAGGCATGGGGTGGCCAGCCTGCAGTAGCCTGCCGATGAGGCTCCCGCCACTCTCCCTTTTTGCCAGGCAGCTGGCACGCCCCAAGAAATTCCAGTTTGCTTCCCCTAGAAGAGATTTTTCTTTCTTTCTTTTCTTTCTTTCTTTTTTTTTTTTTTGTTCTGGAGAACATTTACTGGTGGAAAAAAAAAAGCTTAAAAACAAAATTTAAAATCTCACAGTTTAACAGGGAATGATGCAGGGCGAGGAATAATTTCAAAATGACTGTTTTCTCATGAGAAGGTATTTCTATGATTTATGCAGCTCTACCTTACACCTGGTACTATACTGGTGGGAAAAAAAAACTTCTGTTCTCTGTTTTGGTAAGAAGTACAATGCAAGAAATAAATACACCTGCGTGGCTAGCAAAAGACCCCCACTAGTCGCACTTCAGATTGATTTGGGTAAGTCACAGATCAAGGGTAAATGTCTCCTTCTGTGCCTCAAAGTGTCAGGTGGGAGCAGTGATCCCAGGTCAAGCAGCAGCACTGCCTTTACCAACAAAGCCAGACCCCAAAATCCCCACCAACCCTGTGCCTCTGCCCACAGTTAAGCAACAACCAGAGAAATCTTTTAAAACCAAAAAGAAAGCGGAAATACATTGGCAAGTTCAGTCTGATGCAATTTCAAAGGGCTGGCTAATAAATCCTAAAATTCAGGGATATTTATGGAATTGGTCACAGACCAATTGCAATTACATAGCCCGAGTACAAGGCAGTGAGTGTGTCTTGCTGTAACATAGACCATAAACTAGAAGCTGAGCCCACTGCAGGCTGTTTTGCAGGCTGTGAAGCCTCTTCCATTGTGTGTTTGTGTGCATGCCTCAACCTTTCTGAACACGTTCAAGTTAGCTCCTGTTTATTCCACGCTGACAAAAACCACTAGAAGCTGAAATTATAATGACAGGAGGAAAACACAGATTCACTTCCTGACTCTAAAAATATTTAGCCCCAGTAATGTGTTGGGGGCCACCCTCTGAGATTTCACACACAAACACACACAAAAGCACTCTCGTTCTTGCAAGACTCATTATTCTCATTATCCTAAGCAGATTTTTGTAAAAGAGAAAGACTAACGGTAATGAAATTTTTGAATGGTAACATTCAGTAAATCACAGAAAATATTTCTACAAGTACCTTGAAATAAAAAAAAGTTACATAATATTTTTAAATATTCCAATAATCCATCCCTGATTTCTATATTCCAATGATCTATTCTATAGACACTGTGTGGTCCATGACATTACTATTGATAAAACAGCAAAAGGTAATTGTATCAGCACAGAGCAACATCAGCAGAGCAGAAGAGCAAATATGAATTTAATTGTAGGCTCTCTATTATTATTTTATAGTGTAGGTTTTTGGATAATTTATTAATCCTAACAAAGACGAGTGATTTGGAGGCTGCATATTTTTTATTTCTTAGGAGTTATTTTATTTGATAATGACATTAAATATTAGAAACTATAACAGCTGGTGTGTTTATCCTTACTTGAGTGTATTAACCTCTTTAGCCCTTTTTTCCAGAAGAAGGATTCAGCATTACAGATTTGACTGTCAGCTGCAGTGCCTGGCGGCCCGTTGGATTGGCACCCTGACAGAATCGAAAGTCCAGTGCTGCAAGTAAACATGGATGACATTGCAGATAGATAGAACTGGCTGACTTGAGGCACCTGCAGCTGTTTGCACCAGAATAAAAGCAAAGGTTGTGCTCGCTGGAGTGGAAAAACACTGAATTTACCTCTAGTTATTTTGCCTGGGAAACCCCCCCTCCACCTTTTTTTTTTCCTGGTTGTACATTTTGGAATCTTTCCACTAAAAGCATATTAGGCTGAAATACCTAAGTGAAAAAATCCGCCAGACACCAGAGGGTTCTATAATCTATTTCCCCCCACTCCCTTTTTTTTTTCTTAAATTCATTGAACAGTTTTCCCACCAGTTTCTGCTCGGTAAAATTCACTCTTTACCAGTGTTAATACTGGGTTGTAGGGAAGGATGCGAACACTGAATAGCCAAAAACAATTCTCAGCAGCTGATTTTTCAAATGTTGAATAGATAGAAACACTTAGAAGCAGCTGATTTTTTTTTTTTTAAACACAGAATACACAAGGACTGCCACAAGTGACAGTACAACAGCATACCTAACCATTTTTCTCAGCAAAAAACTTTTGATCTCTTTAGCACTCCCACTTCCCAGGACAGGTCCTCAAAGTCCTTGGAAACAAGGAAGACAGCACAGGAACTTAGCAGCAGCTCTCACTGGTAGGCTGTGATAGATCTGCACAGCAGAATATTCTGATCCTCATAGCTGAATATTCATTTCTGGAGCATGGAGGATCTCGGCGCGCTTTACAAACAGCATTTAATTGCCATAATCCCCAGTAAAAGTATTATATCTAGTTCACCAGTAGCCAAACTGACGCACAGAGAGCTTAGGGGACTTGCCCAAGGTCACACTGTGAGTCAGTGGTGAGCCAGTGACAAAGACGGGGCTCGGGGCAGACGGCACAACCCGGGGGTGAAGCCGTGCCGGGGAAGCCGCTCTCTCCAGAGCAGGATCAGCAGCTGGACTGACAAACGAGTGGGAGAGGGGAGGGTAGGTAGGTATGACAGAAATGAGGTGTTTGATGGCTGGGCTTTTCCCCTATGCCACCTGCATCCCTTTATAATAGCGGATCATTTACATTTTTAAAGAAAGTGTATTCTTTTTCATCACGGGCCACTGGTGGGCCTCGCGCTATCTTTTGTGCGGCACCCCTGCTAACAGAGGTGGCGGAGTATCAATCACAGCTTTCCCTGGGGCCATACCTTACTATGCTGGCTCTTGATCAGAAAGAAGCAGATGGTTATTTACAAACAAAATAATCAAGACCTCAAGAAGGTTGGGGTTTTTTTCCCCAAACCCTCCTACAGATGAGGCCAAAACAAGGCAGAGTTGCTCGTGTCCCCTCCTGCCAGCTTTCAAGGACACTGCTTGTCCTACCAGCACCTTTAAATGCGTTATCTGTTAAATTTGCCAGAGAAATGCATGGCACCTAACAGAGTAGAGTTGCCTTAGATTATTCAGTGTCTTTCATGAGGATCTGGCACTTAAACCACAGTGTGAATTACTGCTAGATTATTGTGCAGGAATATTGTTATCTGCCCTACACTACATGTTTGCAATCAGTTCTTTACAAGCAACGTGCAGGCTGCCTTTGAATTTTTTTCAGTAGTCATGGTCACCCTCCTTCTTTATTTAGTGTTAAGTGTTATTCATTTAGCAGTAAAAAATGAACAAAAGGGAAGAAAGCAGGTGCTCTAAGTTTACTCTACAGCCAGCTGTCAGGAAGACACACTTTACTTATTTATTTATTTTTTTGTGGCACATAAAGGGGATTTATTGAAAGTGTTGGGGGGAAAAATATGAAGCATACGTTCAATCAGTCTTTTCTGTAATCAATAAGGTTACTGAAGCAGAAAAAAACTATAATGAGTTGTCACAGAATTTGAATTCCCATTTACTTCCTTTTATATGTATTCAGGCAGAAAATCATCATGGAAAGTGAAAGTTGGGAAGCAAGGCCTGGCTGTGACTCTTGGGTTGGGCTTTTTTTGAATTTTCCAGGTAGCATTTGACCAACTGTTGGCTGAGTGACAGGGGCAGGAGAAGTCATAGGCACCAAGGTGCAATTTCCTTGCATTTCATGTGGAGAAACCCCCTGGTGAAGTATGGCTGATCTTCCTTTTAGAAGATGCTCAGCACAATGGTCCATCCAGCTGGGCTCACTCGTAAATTCCTTACCACTCTAAGTATTCAGCACTTCCAGCCAAGGGTCAAAGTGTCCCCAGCTCTAATGCAAAGGAAAGAAGAGCCCAGGACGTTCACTAAACACATCAATCCAAAGGTGTCTGGAGGAGATTTGACCATATACCCCAACAGCTTTCACTTCCCAACGTGTTTAGAATTTCTTAAAAGCATTGCCAAAGCATGTAGAAAAGGAAGGCAAAAAATTCCTTTCCTCACATCAAGGTATAACTCCCGAGGATCCGAGGATCCATGGATTCAAGACACACACTACCGTGAATTGGTTCAGTCTCAAATATTTTTCTTTAGGAATCACTCAACATGATATCATTTGCTCAGCCTGCTTTCAGTTTGTCTTACCTTATCTTCCAAAGATTCTCATTTTTCCTCAGTGTTCATCTTTAATTATTTTTCCCCAAATCTTCATACAAAGGCTATGAGTTTTGATTTTAAAAAATCCTGGTACTTTGTGGGCTTGTAACTCATGTGTTTCCTAGCCACTCTGATAGCCTGGTCACCCTTTGGCTCCATGATTCACTAGTCCCACTGAGAAAGTGCCGAACACCTTTTATTTATATAAGAATATATCTTATTTTATTTATTTTAAGAATATATTATATTTATATGATAGAGAATGAATTATTTGTTCTCAACACCTGTCAGTGCATCTTGGGAAATGTAGACAAAAACCTGGCCCACATAAAAGAATAAAAATTAGGGTATCTGAAATCCAATCTCCAGCAGCCAACATGGTGGCTTTTAAAACACAGGCTCCTGGTAACTACCAGTTTAAAATTAAAAATTTTATCTTGTGTGTTTGTACATATGTAAAGACAAAATATGGAAAATTCCAGAGTAGATAATTTTTATAAAGCATAAAACCCAACTGGTTATCCAAAAAACATATATGGAAACTCTGTGACCATCTCTAGACATCGATCAATTCATTGCATTCTTTGAATTCCTCTGAAGTGTGCTATCTCCACCAGCACATCATCTTTTGGTGATGAGGATTTCAACTTTAACCTAAATGGTAAAGCCAATGTTAAACTGAAAAGAATTTTCTCTGAATGGCTTTAATTCTTCCCTCTTTCTCTCCTTGTTATTTTTTTTCCTTTCCTTTCTATTTACTGGTTTTTAATTTTTTAATTTTTTTTTTTACATACTGACAATCATAGGATTGAGACAGGGAAAATACAGCACATTGCCAAAATCACATAAATTTTAATGGCTTTCCTGTTCACTTAACCCCACATCAACAGTGTGACCTTGCTAGTCTGAACCATGAACCATCAGGGTGTGGAGGCCAAGAGCAGGGTGGATCTGGCCTTGCTCCAATGTCTCTTGCAGAAAGGAAACTGTGGGGCATTTTGTGGGATATTTTTGAAAACACTGTGTGTCTTTTTCAAGACACTTGTGCCCTAATTACATGGAAGCTGGCAGTAGAATTGGTAACCAGTCAGCACCCACCTCCAACAAGACTGACACACAATTAGCACTTGTGCAGCACATGTTACTCAAGCTCTTTCTAATAATCTATGTTTCTTCAGCAAAACGTAAATTTTTAGTCATCCTTCATTTCCAGGATATTTACACACCCTAAAGTCCTTAATGGTTTTGTTCTCTGAGGTAAGGAATTCTAATTACTGCTAACAGGAAGGAAATTTAAGAATGGAGAAAGACTTAAGGAAAGATTTTTTAAAGGTGTGCTAGCACCACAAGACATAGAGGCATGTATCATTAGTCCAGAAAGGACAAAAGCAATGATCTTCTCTGACCTCTTGTACTATGCAGGCCACTTAACTTCCCCAAATCCAAGCATTTTAAGTAGAGCAAATCTTTCAGAAAAACATTCCATCTTAATTTTAAAATTTCCACTGGTGTAGAAAGTGCCACAACCCTTGGCAGTTTGTTCCAAAGGTTAATTACATTCCCACAGAAAAATGTGCACCTGATTTTTAATCTGAATTTGTCCCTATAAAACTTCGAGCCTTCAGAGCCTGCTATTTAACAGACTGAAGAGGCTTCATTTTAAAAATTGCATTCCCCATGGAGGCAATTAGTGTGGGATTATCTCACTCAACGTTAACCACGCAGAAATGAAGCATCTTGTCTCACCCAGTGTTTGGGGATCCCTCTGTAACCAATTGAGAGAAACAGGTGCTACCTGAGGGCAATCCATTGCAGCTATCCCAGTACAGGATTGGTTGCTCACTGGAGATACATAAATTCTGCACTGACTGAATAAGGGGACAAAGTAGTGAGTTAAAACCCTATTTTTGTCATTCGCATGGACAAAATGGGACAAAATAAAATCCCATCATTCTGGACAGGGATCAGCTCACTTCATTAGTCTTCTGTTTTCTGGAGGAAAATAATTCCTTGAGCTCTTCATGATAAATCACCTCTTGCAGTTCCTTAGATGCACTTTGGGGCATTCTCCCAGCTACTCAGCTTATTAGCATCCCTCTTGAGATGGATTCATAATGGGAATGCCAATATAAGTAATAATAGAAACCCACCCTGCTCAGACCTGATATTCCCTTCTGAACATGCAATTATAACCCTTTTAGGTACCATACAGCCCTGGAAGTTTTGTTTTCCTGATTATCCACCTGTAATGAGTTTAAAGTACTTTTTAAAGTCACAGTTATTACAGTAAAATCTATAAAGCCAACTTTTGCTGTTTCTAGACAAAAAAAAATAGATTTTGTCTAGAAACATCTAGCTTATCAGCAACATATTCATTTCAATAATGTCTATTTTCCTAGTGTCTCTGTGGTCTGTAAGTGTAGTCTATATAATCTATATCATCTATAGGGACTGCTTTTCTTTTTTCAGTACATGTTTAGAAATGTTAAATAGCTTTGGACCCAGAACCATTCACTGCAGGATTCCAGTGGTGACATACTTGCTCAGTGAATATTCCCCATTTACAATTACATACTGAGATGTACCAATTAGCTGGTTTTTAATGCATTTGATGTTTGCTGCAATGATTTTGTAGCATTCTCCTTTATTAACCAAAATGTCAGGTGGTACCAAGTCAAATGCCTTACAGATATCTAAGTACATTACATCAGTGCCATTACCTTTCTCAACCAAGCTTGTAATCTCATAAAAATGATATCAAGCCAGTTTGACAAGATCTATTTTCCATAAACCCATGTTGAAAGGCATTAATTATATTACCTTCCTTTAATTCCTTATTAATCAAGTCTCATATCAGCTGTTCCAGTATTTTGCCTGGGATCGATGTCAGGTTGACAGGCCTATAATTACTCAAGTCATCCCGTTTAACCTTTATAAATGTTGGCTCTATATAAGCTTTCTTCCAGCCTTCTGGAACCTCCCCAGGGCACCAAGATTTGTTGAAAATCATCATTAATGGTTCACAGAGCTCCTTTGCTAGATCTTTCAAAATCTTCCATTAGCGTCTGCAGCCTCTGCTGTGACCATACGTCATTCTTGTTGCAAAAAGGTCTGGGAGATCCATGGGACGCTTTCTGCATCTTCCAGTACCAAAATATGTATGCAAGCCTGGCTGCCAGCAAGCTGCTTAAAGAAGGGAAAACAGTGAAATAAAATTTCTTCACATGAGAGTGTATAAATTCATTAGAATGTGTGTCACACTGCTCTGCCTGGAATACAACAACTTGTGATCCCACCTCAAACTCAGAAAAAGTATCCATCATTCCAAAGAACATCCCAAATTTCTCCTGAGAAGCACGGCTGGTGCTGTAGCACAAGCCTGGTCCCACACCCTCTGCAGCACCCAAACCCCTGATGTGCTGCCCCTTTTTCTCTTTGAAGGTGCAGGTTTCCCTCTATCTGCATCCTGGCACAGCTGAGGTGTAATCAGGCTAGGGATGTACCCCAGCAACCTGATTTGTTCAATTAGTTTGTAAATACACAATACTGATAAATTCTACATGAAAGAGACTGGCATATATATATGTGTGTATGTACATGTGTGTGTGTGTGTATAAAGTCCTGTCTGAAAGAAAAGCAACTACCAGGAAATAAACAAAACAATGACGTAGCATACCACTCTAAAAATGAAATATTTCAAATACTGAATTGTACCATGTTTCCAAAATGCTGACACGTACAGATGGGACACTGAAACATTGTCAGTAGTGAATATTGCATTTTTCTGGTCAGAGAATTGATACTTTGGTGGTATGAGTCATATAAAAATACCATAGCAGAAATATATCCTGTTGTAATTTTTTAACATTCTTGTTAAAGTCAGTTTTTTCTGCGAAGAATTTGTTTTGTGGATATCCAGGCAGCCCATGTTCTTACAGACAGGAGATCAGGTACTTCTGTGCTCCCATTCTCCATGAACTCGTGGCAGGCAGAAGGGGTGTTTTCAATTCTAAGTCTGCATGCCCAATTTAACTTTGCCGGTAATTTAGCTAAGTTGTGCACTGAGATTTTTTGTGAACAAGTAATAAAATGCATGGACAATTTTCCACATAAACATTTTCTGAGGTACTTGCATGCTATCTGAATTCTCTGCATGTTCATTCTTGCAGATGAAGCCCCTGAAGTTTTTGTTTCTGTTGGTTTTGGTATTTTGTTCAGGTATCCTTGAGATTAGTTAATGAATTAATTATTTTCTAAATTGCCCTGTGCCAATACAGCTTGTAGGCAGGAAGCATGAAGGGAGGGTTTTTTGAAAAGCTGAGTGAAATAAGCAGAGTAAGTTCAAATGTGAGTGTATCTATACAAACATATACACAAATCTGTATGTAGATAGAATTATAAATATTTATGTTTGTATGCACATGCATGTGTAGAATGTCAGTTGTTAATAATATTTTTGGATAAAGAAAATCACCCCAAATTTAGAAGGGTAAAATTAACAAAAAAAATTAACAAACCTTTAAATTAATTAAATATTTAAAATTAAGTTGTACCAGGTAGAATATATTTTGAATTGTAAAGGTGTATTAAGTGAAAGAATAACTCCAAAAATATTGTATTATTAAAGAATACACCAACCAACCAAAAAACTTGTATTTCTTAGCTGGTGTCATGGATCTGGTAACCTCACTGAAACAAGTGCAGCAGAAACAATCATTACCAAGAGTAGAAACCAGAGTGATCTGATGCACAGGCCTTCTTCCTTCAGTACTGCAGGTTATTTCACATGAACATGAGCAGGAACAAGTGACTTAATGCATATTTTATGTGGGACAAATCTGAGACTCCTAAATAAATTCATACAGTAAAATTAAAACTGGAAGCACAAATATTTTACATTTCATGTATTTAACTTGTAGAACAGACTCTGTTAGAGGATGTTACTGAGAAAAACAACCAAGGAGATGGATAAAAAGGCATCAATGGAATAATAATGATGATATGAGCTGAATTACCACTAGTTACAAAGCCTATATAAATACCTAAATATAATAAATCAGGAATTTTTAACTTGATATCCATATTTTGGATCTCACCTCTATTCCAGGGCTATTTGTGCCATCATTGGAGGCAAAATATGTAATCACATAAACTGTGGGCTCAGGACATAAGTATTCGCTGCTTATGCAGCAGCACACTGCTAAAAGTGTACAGTCACTTCAGATCTACCTGTTAGCCACACCAAAGGCATGCAGGGGTAACACTCCCCTGATTGAAAGAGCATTGCTGACACAGCTGGGGCAACCAGCTCCAGGCAACAGCTCTACCTGAGCAGCATTTGGGACCCTGAGCTAAACCAGACAGGGCTTCAGTGCTGGCACTGTCCTGCTCGCAAATGCATCAGTCACAAATAAAAGTGACCTTTTTGGAGGCTTTGTTTTGGCAATTCACAGTTGAGGAACAACAGTCACAAATCATAAATTTCATACCTTTGTCACCAGGATTTCAAAAAATCCGCAGGGTTCTTGTTTGGATGCAAATCTGAGTAGTTGCACCCCCTGTGATGAACATCAATAAAACTTTTAAAAGGTTTTCATTTTGGCAGCTACTGTCAAGGCAAAACTTTCTTTCAACCCTCTCCATGTCTTTTTGGGGAATGCTCTGCTTCTTCTGGACCCCACCTCTTGCACCTGCATCTTTGAAGCCTAACAGGAAAATAGGAAGTTAGTGATGTTTTTGGTATTTTTTTCCCCAAGCCCAAAACATCTCTTTATTGCTTTGCAGTAACTACTAGTACCCTGTGACACACTGACAAAAGTTGCCTTTTCCCACAAATGCCTCAGAATAATGAGATGTGACAAATTAAACTGCTTTTGCCTTTTGTCTAGCATCATCCATTTTAAATTATTTTTATTCTGTGTTTAATGTGCTTTACAGTTTAATGTTGGCAGCCCAGGTGAGTAAAGTTTTCCTCAGCTCCACAAACCCACTATTGACAGACTGCTGCCAAAAGGAGCTCATCCCTACAGTCCCACACCTGCCCTCAATGCAGTGGGGAATCAGAAACCAACAGATCCCCACTGCAGAAGTGACCAAGCACATCCTCCCCAGCAGGATAATGAACAGCAGAGGTCTAGGTTGGAGTTTGAGAAGCAAACTCCCACGAGGAGCTCTGCAGGACATTGTCCCAGGTCCATCTGGGTGAGATCACCCAGCAGGGCACCACACTAAGTGCTCCTGGGTGCACCTGGAAGGAGCAGGATGAGCCACAGCAGCCTTGATGGGAACCTCAAAGAAACCAGGGCTGTGGAGATTTAGTAGGACATGGAGGCCTCCACAAAACACCTCCTGACCCCCAAATCCTCACCTCTCTGGAGGCTGTGTACTCCTTCTCCCCAAGCAAATAAAGTGCTGAAGAAAACGAGTTTCCTCCTGTGCTATTTTCCCTCTGTCCTTCAGGCTGGCCCTGCTCAGCCTCCACATTCAGGCAGCGTGCCTTTCCTCTCCAGCACATTTAAGGAGCACAGACGTGATCATTTAAGTGCAGGCTTTACTTAGCTATCCTTAAGAACACAAAATAGGCCCAGAAAAAAAAGACGGTGTCTGTATGCTCATTAAAACGCTTTCAGCCCAGGGCAAGGATTTGATCAAAAGGATTCCTGCCAATGGAAGGGCATGCTGGAGCCATTGTAAGAAGTTATGTGTGAGCGTCTGCCTTCCTTTCCTTTTCTTTCTTGTGCCCTGTCCCTTCCACTGCCACCTCCAATCTCTTTTCTTCCAGCTGGGGGAACAGAAGAGATTTTACTTCCTTGATGACAATTGTGTCCTTTGAGCAGCCAAAGCAAAAGGCACTTTGAGTTCAAATGAGACTGTGACTTAAACCAATATTAGCCAAGACCAACACATGTTTATTGTAATATAAGTAACCTTCATTCTGATCAGCAGGTTTTCCTCACCCCACTGCAGTTTTACTCATTGCCTCTTTCATTCTTCCAAAATGAATAAATGAAATGGCTGCACATTTTTATTCACAGCAGTGGGTTTCAGAACTTCAAATCAGAGAGGCGTTTTGATTTTAGAAATAAACTCCAGAGGAAACAGTTTCAGCCAGAACTTTCATATATTTTTTTTACCAGTTTAAGGTAACATCAAAACTCACCTTTCCAAAAAAATGAAACCTCACAGCATTCTTTTAATCCAAATTAAATAAAGTGTCATCCCTGTGTCCTCTTCCTTCATATTTAGAGGGAAAGAAAACTATCCTGCCCATACTTTAATGGTTTTGTCTGCAAATCCTAAATGCTCTGCTGCTGCACATTTCAAATGATCTTATACAGCCAAAGTCTCTTTGGTGTCAGCAGCTGCCCAGGTAGCAACACAACCACGAGAACGCTGCTGATCAGAACAATGAATGCCTGATCTACAGATGTCATATCAAGGTAGAAATCTTGATGAGCATTGTAGTGACATTACAAAGTGGATTACACATGCTGTATCTGGGTCAGAGAAGGAGTTATTTCAGTAAGGTCAACAAAGTACTTCTGGCCAAACTTATTTTTCAACATTTTTTAGAGATAGGCTTTTGTTTGTTACTTCATGTTGCATCTAATAACAATGCTCTCTCTGTTCCCCCATATCAGCCTGGAAGCAAAGTTAAAAGGAAGGCAAACACTCCCATGCCTGGGGTCATGCAATTTCAGAGCTGGGTTCCAGCTCCCTGCTCTACTTTCCTTCATGACTGGGGGCCCAGCTGCAGGTGCCAGAGAAGCTTTTGAGCGACACGGTCAAAGTGTGTGTCCCTTGTGTCCCTCTCTCCCTGCCTGCACTCCCCACCCAGTGAGAGGATACAATTAGGACTGTGTTGCTTTCCAGGTGTGTTGGTGTTTGTCAAGGCAATAAATATAACAAGGCTGACAGGGCCTCAGATGCTCCAGCTCACAGATAGAGCAGGTACCATATTACTTTTTTTGGATGTGTGGGTCCCTACCCAGCAAAGTGGTCACTGGTCAGCACAAAACAGACCTCAGCTTCAACCACCTTTCCCAGAGATGGACAACAGGCCAAAGGCTAAGGTACCATCCCTGAATGGCAGACAGGAGATGAAGTTGCCCTATCCAGGGAATGTGACATTTTAAAGCTGTTGGTTTACAGTACTGCTGGTGGGAGGAAGCAATACCTTTTTTTTTTTTTTTTTTTTTACTGTACCAATGCCTTTTCTTGCCTAATTTTGAAAGTCCTACTTTTTTTTCCCCAAAATTTGGGGCAAACCAAATACCAAATGTTGTTCTTGATGTCTGACATCTTCCATTTCCAAATTCAATAGGCTCTCTGAGATGCTTGCAGCTGCAGACAAAACTGGAATGACTGTCCATCCCTTTCAGCTGTGCTGGGGTCTCAATGCCAGTAGCCCTGCAGCACTGAACCTCCTGGCTCCTCAACTCCCCTGCAGAGCACACCCTGGGTCTTGTGCCTAGCCTGGTATGACTTGGGCAAGATGTGCATGCTAAAAATATGGCTATGAGATTGTCAAGAGGGCAACACCCTTGTGTTGGAAAGAGAGACTTTCAAGGCAGTATTTCAGCTCTATTAGTCCTTATCCAACTCAAAAGCTTAGGATGCAGCTTGGGGATGAACTAGCCATCCCCCCTGACCATCCACTGGACCCCCTTCCCCATTAAGGGCTTAGAAACTTTTTCCCACTTTCAAGTCTTGACAGAAAACTAGTTTAATGCTCAAGTATTACTCAGAGTGAACTCAGATAAATTGACTTTTGGTCAGGTCCTTGCCACTACAATTGCCTGCCTAAGACTGCAAAGGCAGATCTTAAACTGAACCATTGATGTCACCTCTGAACAGCTCAAGCCTAAAAGAAGATATGTGACTAAATATATATCTAGAGATAAAAAATGTTCCACTTATCCGACCTAATTATAAACATAATCCAATTGTGTTGTTTCTAAGGAGGGGAAAAAAAAAGAACTATTTCTACTCACTTGAAGAAGTGGCAATCCTAATACCACAAATCTGCACATTTCAGTAAGAGTCAAAAATGGAAACCAGATCTGTAACTGAAAGCTGTAATTATCAAGGTTAACCTTTCCTGACTGGGAAAGGCAGAATGAAGAAAGATAAAAAATCAAGTTAAGAAAAAATGTTCAAAAGCTTAAATAATTGAAAGCAACAAAACTGTTTGGGTTTTTTTTTCCAGTTGCTATCCTACATGTCAAAAAACCTGTGAAACTGAATGAGGGTAGCTAGAAGCCTATGCTGTATCTATTTCTCCATGATGACAGTATACTTTATTCCAGAACAGTGGTACATGTGTCAGACACATCTGGCTCAACAAGGGTATGATCCAACACCCAAGGAGCACAGCTAAGATTATCCCATTGCCTTCTCTAGGCATTTCTCCAAGCTGGTACCCTCTTGGTGCTGCATTACTTCCCTTAATGGATAATTCTGAGCTCACATCTGTGTTCTAAAACGTTCCTGGTGGTTCATAAAGAATGAGTTTATTTGCTTTTATTATGGTGTATGGTTCACATTCTATCAATATAATCCAAGGTTTAAGTTTGATGTTAAATAATCGACCTGTTTAAGGAGGAAAGTAAGCCCTCCCCCCTATGTTTTAATAAAGCTTTACCACATCTATAAATAACAGGCACAATTTGTTTCCATTAGGAAGATAAGCTTTCTTCAAAGCAGTTCACTGTTTAAGGCTTTAAATTTTGCCAGCACTTGCACAAGGTTGCAACAAACCTTGACTTATTTACAGAGAGATGTTGAGGGGAGATAAAGCCACTTAATGATCCACCAGTTCTTGCTAAATACATTTTCCTTCCATGCCCTCTCTGAAAGCAGGTAGGATAGCACCATTCTTTGGCGTATTCTTAAAGTACTTGAACTAAAGGTTTCACAGAACAGTTCAACAAATGGGGCTTATGACTTCTCTGACTAAATCTTCTAAGCACTTAGGGCTAACAACAACAAACAAAAGTCCTTAGGCATTTATTTGAAAATAACTATATTGTAAGAATAGAAAAGGGGAAAACAATGGCATAAACAAAACAAAAGTTTGATTTGCTTTGCTGCCTCATTCAAGACCAGGTGGTTTCTGTGACAGAAACCGTCAACTTTCAGTTTTTTGAACTTTTGTCAGGTCTGCAGCATCAACAGCAGAAAACTGCCCCAAATGCCCCAAGCTTTGAGAAGAAAATATTCCCATCAACAGAAACATTTGACCTCTGCTTGTCTGAGTGCATTCCAGCCTCTCTCTGTTTGTTCATAAGGACTCTGCTTGAGTGGACATCAGCTCACAGCAAGGACTGACTTAGTAAAGCCAATATGTTGCCATAGGGACCCTGATGTATTTATCAGAATTTCTCCTTCCCCTGTGTTCAGATTTGACTTGAATAGGATAAGAGTGGTTTGGGTTGGTTTTTTTTTCCTTTTAATTAAGAGAAAGACAAACAAATAAAAAAAAATAAACCCAAAAACACAAGAAAGACAAAATCTAAACCAAACAAACAAATCAAATCAAACAAAAAAAAAAAAACCAAAAAAAAACCAAACCCACCAAGTAAAAACCCCACAAAAATACCCTCCAGAGCTCATTTCTTATCACTGCATTTGGTACAGTTCCCAGGCTGCCCAGAAGCACCCCTCTCTGCTCACCTTAGAAATGTGCAACTACAGGTTGTCTGCTGAGCCACTTTGCAGGCCCTTGGAAATCAATGCTAAGTGTCCATGTGCCTTGGTTGAGGACAACACTGCTGCCCAGGAAGCAAGAGAGGAGTCTCTCTCCATCTCCCTCACTTCTTTGTCTGCTCTCCCTGCAGTATTAGAGGTGGCAATCTCTTACAGAGACAATTTGGAGGTAAAAATCAGCATTGACTGCTCAAGCTCTACAGGGGAACTCGAGGTTAAGAAGTGAGGGAGAGTTTTAACTTGGCATAATTTCAGCTTTGTGTGTGACTGGTGGTGACTGCTGCAGGTGAGGCATGGTTCTGAACCCAAAGGATCTTGTAACTCCTTATTACCTCTTCCTTTAGCAAGGAAGGTGAGCACCTGGAGCATTAGTTATCACATATCTTATTCTAGATTCCTCCCTCCATTACTGCCTTGGCCATTTGCCTGGGGAAATGCATCTCCCTCCCCACGTGAAGCAAAGCGGACCAGGAGGTCTTTTTTCCCCTCTGGCTGCCTTGCAGTGAAAGCAAAGCAATCAGCAGGGTCTGTTTGCAGACAGGGTTTGAGAAAATCCCCCTTTCCCCCTCCCACAGGTCCTGCGCACACAAGTGCCGCATGGGAAACAACAAACACAACGTTAGTCATTTCCTCCGTGCTGCCAGCTGCTGAAGGTTTGCATAAGAAGAACCCTTGGACTTCAGATTATTTCTTAAAACACCTCTCGCCCCAAGTCTTTCAGCAAACAAATGCAGAAGTGGTGCCAGTGGGGCCAGTTGGGTCCTGTTTCCTGGTGTGCCCTGCCACCCTCCTTGCCACCACTGCCCCCACACGCTCCCCTCCCTCACCCACAGCCACATAACACACCCGCTGTCTGCTAGGGACTGCACTTTGAAAGCCTTCTGCCTCTGCTGCAGATGCAGGGCAGATGCTCAGGTTTAGATGCTTTTTTTGTGGTCAATGTTTAGGCAACGGTGGCATCTAAAAACTTCAGTTTTGGATCAGGGCCCATGTGACACTGCAGGGCTGAGTGACAAAGGAGACAGCCTTTGCCCCCAGAAAACAGACAGTCAACAAGGCAGCCAGGAAATGACCTGTGGGGAGAAAGGGAAACGGGTGGCACGAGCCAATAATGAAAAGAACAGATTTAGCAATAAGTTAAAGCTTCAGCCTCATAAATAAGATTGCAATTTTGATGTGACCCCTGCTCCTGAATCAGGAGGTGAAAGCTTCTGATCATTATCATCATCACCATGATCATTATGCTTCTGACGCTCTCGAGCATTTTGTCTTGTCTCTCATTTGTTCTGGCCTGAACCTGGTTCCTCAAGCCTTCCTTTGCCCTCCTCAGGGAGACATATGCTTGGAGAGACCTGGCACTGGCTTCCACTGCTCTGAGTAATTCCTGTGCTTTAGTATACGATAATTGTTATCCCTGAGCTCACATCATGTTTGAAGCCTGCTGCCTCATCTCCTCACACCCGAGTGGAACATGTCCTCAGGCAGGTGGGAGGATGGCAGCATGTCCTGGTGCTGTGCCCACACAAACCTCTCCCCAGTGTTTTGCTGCAGCATTTCCACAATGTGGAGCAGAGTGAACCAAAATGAAGACCATGGGAAGTAGGATGGAGTTGACCAGGAGGTAATTTCCTGGTCCTGCTGACTGGCCCTAGCTGGGAAGATCAATCTAGGGTCATAGGACTGTTGGAGAGCACTAGAAACTTTCAAACAAAAAAGAAAACCCAAACCTGAGTTTCTGCAGCTGATGCAGCCACTCTGGTCCCTCTGTACACTCTACCAGAAACCTTCATTTCTTGCCTTATTCTGTAGCCCACATAAGCTTTCTTCTTTCTTGGTTTCACTTCCTGGGAAGTTTGATGTTGGGGTTGAGTAGTTTAAGGCATCATGCTCATCAAGTTTAGCCTACAAATGTGTCTCTCCTCTTTGTAACCACTTTATCCCTATTTGACCACATTCTCCATTTCTTGCTTCCACCAAAATATTTTGATGGAATAGTACATTGCCAAATCTGCATCACTTATCTTAACAGGAAAGGCAAGTCCTGCTTCAGCCCTAGTTATAAGGAAGGTGCTCTCTGGAAAATATGTTTTGACATGAGGCAAGCTCATAGGAGCTTTCTGATTTTATTTACTATTTGTTTTTCTTCCTCCCCAACCCCCAGCATCACAATCCCAGGAAGTTATTTTCTGTAACCATCCTCTTACATGAGCACAATGAAGCAGTGGATTTATTAATGTTTCTGGCTATGTCTACCTATGCTGTCAACTAATCACATTCACCATCTGATCTTTACTGATCTTCTGTTTCTTACATACTTGAACACTTTCTGGTTATTTATGTTACCCTCCTCTGCAATCTTACTGCACTTTTTAATCTGTTTTTGCCTTATTACTGTTTATTGTCTCATTTTGCAGTCATGCTCAGAACCTCCTTATAAGATCTCACATGCAGCACTTCTCACATACTTTTTCATTAATCATTGGTCTTGGAGGAAAAGCAGTTTTCTTCACTTGCTTCCCTTTTGGAGCTACATCACAGATCTCTCAGTCTTTGCTTCCTTCTAAAAAAAAATTATCAGTGTTAATATCAAAATTTTAATCTTATCTCAAGCTGACCATGGGTTTACACTCCTCAATAGCAAACAGCTTGTCAGGAACAAAATAAATGAAAATAAATGATGAAGACATACAAATATGGGCTTCCATGATGAAAACTCTCTGCCAGGCTCCTGTAGTCTGTGGGTATTGCCTCAGGACAATATTCTTGGTCTCTTACAATAAATTCTGTATCTGGGCTTTACAGTCTTTTTTTACTTTGGGTTCTGGTCTCTGCCTTATATCTCTTCATTGCTGGTCTTTTCCTACCTCCCCATCTCTTCATATAAGTGGGAAGAATGGGTAAAACTCAGCACACAAGTACAGACAGGGACACATGGAAATACACAGGCTGAGCTGTACTCTGATATTCAGCCGTCAGATTCAGTTGGTGTGCTAGGATTAGAGTGCCAAATACATCAGAACAAAGGCTATTTACAAAATATTCACACCAAAGTTGTAGATGCTAATCTTTGTAACCATACATGCTGCTGAAGGCTGATGAGATCTAAACGTGTATTCCAAAGCATGAGGGAGTACCTAAATATAACTCCTGTGACAACATTATACACTGATGTGTCTTTCAGTACTCACAGAAAAGGGCAGCTACTCAAGCCAGTACTGCTTATGTGTGAAGAGACTTTCCATACTGTACTTTTGGATTCTCTTATTCTGTTATTTCTTGAGGATTTGGGAAATAGCCTTTGTCTTGATTTCTAGACTAGGAATTACTAAGGTGAGTAGGGTTTCATCTGTGTAGACCAAGATAGACCATCAGCCACTTGTGCATTTTCAAAAATCATGGTGCACAATACTTGCTCAGAAAGCAATAGAAAATTTCATAATTTTTGTCCATATATACGTATATTTTAGTATACTCTCTCATTTGCTACATGTTCCTTAATATTGATCAATGAGTGACCAAAGGAAACAAAACCTCAAGCATTCTTACCAGAATTCACCAGAAAAATTCAATTGAATAATCTAGTTGAAGCAATGCCTTTCATCAACACTGACACTCTTTATTGATAGGTACTGAAACAGATTTCAAGGGAAGAGCCCAGACAGCCAGAAGCCCAGTGACTATGGCAGTAATGAAGGAGGTAGGAGACAGTCTGAGTCCCTGCTTTGCCTAATGTAATCAGGGACTGGTTGCTCTGACATTGCAGGCTGAGTGTCAGCTTCATTTGGCCCCTTATAGATGCCTTCAAGCCAGGCTTCTACATCTGAGCTCACCATCCACACTGCCTTATGGCTGTTGGGGAGATGCAGGAATTTTTAGTATATGTTACTCAAGCCCTGAGTATGACTGCTGCTCTCCATCAGCTGTAAGTGGGGCCAGAGGGAGTGAATCAGAGGGAGAGCTCTACCCTGCACTCCCTGCAGCTGAGAAAGAACCCCCTGGACCCTCAGTCAAACCCCACAGGATCAAACAGTTTGAGAAATAAAGCTGGATGGGCTCATCCCACCTCCTACACCTATGCTTACCTACCTGGGTCAGTGGCTGCCTTTTCCAGGTGCTTTCTGCTGCCATATCCAACATCATCTGCCCTTCTCTGCTGCGTGCAGATCACTTGCACAACACATGGTGAGTTTTGTGGGCAATGCCATGTCCTGGTCTGCTCTTCTGTTTGCTTTTCTTGCTTTAATCTGAGGTGAGTGATGCACTTCACACCTGACAGCTCATCCTCTAGAAAGTCCACACCAGGTCAGGTGCTCATATTTTAGTTACCATTCTGTTTTTCATGCTGTGGTTATATATACATCAATTTCCACAGTCCCACAGAAGGCTTCATGGCAATAAGGTACTGCCAAAAAACTTCCCTTAACTGACTAAAAGTTTACACTTTTCCATCCTAGGGGCTTGTCATATCACCTGTGGTATTTAGTGGGGTTTGGTATTTTCAAGTAAGGTATTTTTCCCTCACCTACTGCTGCTAAAAGAGAAGAAACAGCTCATCACATTCTTAATGCCATTGCTTCCTAGCCTGATTAAATCCTTCTTCATTCTTGCCTTTTGGGATAAGAATTAGTTTTCTTTTTCTACTTTTGCCGTAGCGACACTTATTTCTTCAGAGTGCTCATGCCATAGGAAACTCAAGGCTGAGTTTTAGAATGGAGCACCAGCTGATATACTGACATACCTGAGAGGACCAAGGTGTAAAGGTATTAATACAGCTGCCAGGGACAGCCAGACAGCCTCATAATTTAGAGCAGTGTCAGGGCTGTTCTGAAACATGCAGGTGTTCCTGACCCCCACTGAACTCTCCATTAGCCAAGGATCATTGCAACTATTAGCCTCTGCTGCCGTATTCCCTCACTAGGCTGAACTAGGATGAATTTCAATTACTGCTCCATTCCCTTCCCTTCCAGCTTTACAGTCTCTTTCAAAAAATATCCCCTATTGCATTTCCAACACATTACAATATTCCAGTCAATTTACATTAGCACAACTTTCATTTGCTTGAATTTCTTCCTGTGTCTTACGTGCTTGTGTTGCCTCTTCTTGAACATTTTTTTCCTGGTGATAGACCGTGTCACTGGATCCTAACTACTCCCCAACTTCAACTTCATTGATCGAGCTTGGCACGTTTCCTAGAATTAGGACTGTGTAGGCTCACACTGCACAAGCTTGGCTGTTCAGCTGGCCATGTGAGATGGCAATCTTGCATTACTTCTGGAAACCCATTTCCCCACTTCACTTCTGCATCGTGGCTGTCCCAATCAATAGCTGAGTAATTAAAATCCCTCGTGATCAATGTTCTAGCTGTTTTACAGACTTCTCTTATCTGTAAAAACATTTCCCAACCTACTTTCTTTGCTTGCCCTGGGGGTCTGTAGCAACATCCAGGAATAGCATGACTGCGTTCATTGTCCTTCCTCAGCTTCTGCCCAAACAGTCTCTGCTCTGACAGACAAAACATTTATAGTGTTTCCTGCTCTGGACGTGGGTATACACTGCTGTCTCTGCTGTGATTGAAGAACACAGCCTGACCCCTTAGTAAACTTTGCATCTCCCTACTCTGTTTTCAGTCCATTCTAGCTCACACATTCCAGGAATATCACACTTAGCCTTGGAAATGCATGTTTTCAATTGCTGACCTTATTAATATGCTCACAGCATTTGTATAGAAGCTATTTTCTCCTCCCACCTTTGCTTTACATTCTCATTATCTCCTACAATGACAACCAGTGGATACATTACTGAGAGATCCATGCATTCCCTCCTTTAAATTCTTCTCCTCCCACACCACTAATCTAAAAAAATGGCTAGATCATTTCCTTATTAGTGGACAATCTGTTTGCTCTCATAGGGTGCAGAATAATGCAGGCCATCTCTCCTTTGCCATTTTGCTTTCTCTGTTTTGTTATTTACAACATGTCAAAGTCTCACATTTCTCATTCTCCTGATCCCCCCTTCTCCCCAATCAATCTAATCTCCTAATTTTACTGTGCTAAAATGAGCCACTTGCATACTGGAAAATACCTTTATGCTGCTTTATTCTTCCATGGGCCAGCCAGGGTGTGCAAGGCTTTCTTTTTACAAATACTTGTATGTCTTCCCTCTACCTAATTTGTAGAAATCACCATCCATTATGCTAGACTTGTTTTAAAGCTTTTTATCTACCATAACCCACTCACAAAAAATTCCCTATCCCTTCTCCTAGAAGCATTTAAGTTGTGTGCATTTGTGTGAGGATTAGGTGTTTTAAACAACTGTCTGCAACATCAACTCTGCCATCAACCCTTCTCTGATCTAATTGGGCTGCAGATTTCCCTATGACCATTTCATCATTTTGTGAGACCGTGTCTTCTGAATCATTAAAACTCTGGGAAATGTTCTATGCCTGGCACAAGCCCCCCTCTCTTTATTACACTTATTCCCTCCTTTACAACCACTTTTCAGTTACCCAGACACCGTCCTTTATATCCTCCTGCTCCTGCTGGAACAGGGCAGCTTCTCCAGCACAAGGCTGTGCTTCCAATGCACTCATCCTGCAACTTGCTCACAGCTGGTTCTCCTCCTCCTCTGTCACTCCTTCAGAGTATAAAACCAGCCATCTGTCATCAGTGAACCTCTCATATTCATTGATCTCCCCCAGCACATCAACCTGTCCTTCTAATTCCACTCTCCAGTTTCTTGGTGCCACAGCAACTGGCTGTGTGTGTACATACGAACGTGTGTGCACACACGGGGCATTGTTCTGCCTGTGCCAGTCCCCATGCTCAAAACACACAGCAGCTGAATAAAAAGGAGACTTTTTAGCTGTTTGTTTCTGAAACCAGGGCAAGGAGAGGATGACTGCAATTCAGTCACAGACAGTAACAGACAAATTGCACATAATTTCATGAAACAAGGAAGAAAGAAGCACTCAAAAATAACATGGAGAATCCCTGATTCTTGAGGAGCTGCATTTATGAGGAGTGGTGCCCACCCAAGCACCACAGCTCCTGGAGAATGTGCTGTGATGACTTGCAGAGCTTCTTTTCCCTTCTAGCATGCAGTGTGGTGCAGGGTGGGGTACAGAAACAGAGCTGTGCACTCTCCTTTCTCTCTCGGACCAATATGGATCCATTCTCTTGTGACACCACCCCCAAATCTTCTTACCCCACCTGTGGTCCATTCTCTCACCCTTGGACTGTGGACTCTTGTGCTGCATTTGTACAGAGTCAGTTCAGTGGCCCTGCCTCATGGCTAGTGCCACAATGGAGTGAGAACCAACAAAAACAACAGTAGTAACATAAATATCAAGTCACTGTGAGGTCAATCCTTCCACAATATAAGTAAAGCCAGGAGGAGCTGGCATTCTTATATGGTTTACAGTGTTGGTGGTTTTTTGGACCTCTTCTAATAGCTAAGCTTAGGTCCAAACTGTACTTGTGCCACTAACTCAACCCCATACTGTTCAACAGAGAAATTAGGCTGGCTGAGAGTGGCACTCAGGCTTTCTGGTTTCTTGGATCTATTTCTCTTAAAAGGTGCAATGAAGTCCTCTGTTTTATGCACATAGTCCTGCTGAATTCAATCACATCCTAGCATGACAGTGACTTCTGTTCTTGCATGGCACAAAGATGTTTATGCTTCCAAAACAAAAAAATCCATGAAAATGTGAATAATCTCCTTTCACCTCCACTAAATCACACTGCAGTCTCGTGTTTTCCCTACAGCTGATGACATCAAATTAAAACCTACAGAGGCAATACATCTCACATCAAATATGATAGGCCTGTTAGTAATTGTTGCAAAGTTCTTCTGTGTCAGTCTGCCTGCTGCATATGAACATTGTATCCCTTTGCAAAAAGTCACTGTGACATTTTTAGTAGAAGATGTTTACTGTACATGATCAGGGGTTGATTTTTTTAAACCTTGGGTACCTTGTCTGAGTTTTTTTCCTCAAAATTCTAAAACTGATTAAAACATATGATCTTTGTCAAGTCCCATCATTATGGTAAGACACCTTTGCTGTTGTACAATGGGAAGAAGAGGCATCTTGTAATACTCAAAGCCCTTGTTTTGCACATCTATGCCCTACCTAACTTTTTCTTGAACGTTGGCCTTAACTGGTACCTGTGGTCTGGCTGATTCACCTAAAGAAATTAGGAGAAAAGCACTTGGCCTATGAGGAAGATGTTTCTTTATATATAATCAAATTTGTTTACCATTTATACCTAGAAATTCTTGTTTCTCTGAAAAATTGTGAAGAAAAGGAACTTCCCCAGTTAAGAATTCAAGCCTGTGTCTCAGGCTTTGGTAAAACCTCTCTTGGATTTCTCCCAGGACCACCTCACCCTGCTTCTCTTACCTCCCACCATCTGCTCAGCAACCAAATCCCCACATTTACAATGATAAAATGCTTTGGCCTGCACGAATTCAAGTTGGTTGGCTTCTCCTGAAGCCTAATTCCTTAGATGAAGTCTTTCACTGTCTTTATCTTTCTTCATAAGGAAAACTTTCTCTGTGTACCACCAGTGATACGTGGCTGCAAACCCATTTGCCTTAATGAGGTCAGCGACTGCCTGCAGATGACAGACAACTTGATTGCAGCCATTAGCACATTCCAACATGACAAACACGTATTTTTAGTGAATATTTTAGCAAAAGGTGCTGGACTAACATTTCTGTAAAGCGAGATTCTCTCTTGACATACAAGGCCACTCTCACACACGCATTTTGCCCACGTCCCCCTTGTCACCTACTCATGCATTGGCAGTCCTAGTGGCCAATTTCAGGCAGCCTCATTTCAGCTGCTTGTCTCCGTGCTTCTACAAGTGCCTCTGCTGACAGGCACAGGTTGCACCTTGAGCTGGGTCAGAGGACTGATCTGGCTGAAAAGAAACAGGAAAAATCCAAGATTGTTTTCAAGAAAATTGTTTTTCTGAGCTTATTCACCAGAGAGTCATGGGCAATGGATGGGGCTTCATGCTTCCATAAGACTTGGATGAGGCCCTGTGGAAGTTATAACTAGTCTAGGACAAATTCTGCCACATTCCACTACAGCTGTCCCTTCTTCCCATGTTGTGGATGCCACTGAAGACAGTGTCATGCATCCAATTAGAAGCTGAGATTTCCCACTTACTTCCTAGAGCAGTCTGATAGTTGGCTTTGTTTAAGACTGAATTTAAACAAATTAAACTTTTTTCCTCCCCATCCCTTTCTTTCAATAAAACTTGTTTCTGAATTTCTGTTCTCATATTGAAGACTCTTTCTACAAGGTTTCTACCAGAGAAAAATCTGGTTTAATTTTAGTTCCTTCAGTAAGTCCAAGGAATCCACTCATATAACTTGACTGACAAAGATTGTCCATGCTTGCAGATGGTGTACTCAAGCAGTAAGAGAACAATTGCAAAAAAATACAAATGGGACAACCAAAAAGAGAAGAGAGATCAAAAACTCAGTCATGGCCAAAATTATTAGAGAAGTTTTAAGCAAGGGCCTTACACAAAGTCATGATGAAGGAACTCACAGGAACATCATCCATGTCCACTCCTAATCTTTCCAGCTTGAATGTGTTGAACTGTTTCAGTCAAAACAAACAGGAGTCCTAAAACAGTTCTGACCAGTTAGAGAAAACTTTCCACAGCTCTTCTTAGGCCTATACTGGGTTTTCTGCAGGCAGCACACGCCACAGGAGATGTTGTAAGGTGTTCCACCCGGTGGCCACTGCTGCTCCAGAAGGGTTTGGTCTCTCCTTGTCATGCCAGCTGGCTCCAAGAAAATGTCTCAAATAAACATGGGTGTCCCAAACAGGGCAAAAATACTGAGTTTAAGCAACTGAATTTCTCCCCTGTGCTTGAATGGCTGTTGAAGCTATAAGGTAGCTGTGGGAAGGGAACCCTGTCACCTTTATCTCCCGGCTCAGACATGTGCTGTGGCAATGGGCACACAGGGAAAACCACAGGGAGATGAGCTGTAACAAGTCACACCAAGGGCTCCTTCACAACTCCCCAGCCAAGTAAAAATGAATACCAAGAGGTTTGGGAACAGATTCTTTTCTCTAGCTGCAATTCACTCCCTTCCTCAAAGGCTGACTGTGCCAGAAATGGGCCAGCCTGGTACCCTGGGTACTTGCTTGGCTCAGCCCAGCCATGGCAGAGCGAAGCAGGGCCTTCTGCCAAGCGGGGTCAGGACCTTCTCTGCACTGCCCTCACTTCTTCTCAGGGTCTCTCTCCAGGGATTGTCCTCCCTTTCTGTCACACTGGAGCAAGGATCAGCAAGGATGAGCTCAATGCCTTCCAGCATGGCACTGATGCCTTAGGACACAGGGTCTCCCCATCCACTGCTTCCACCCGTGAGCAGCAAGGAGCAGCCCCACAGCTCCCACAAGTCTGGCTCATCACCACACAGGCTTAAGTGGAGTGCTCTCTACTAAGGATCAATAGCAGCATTACAGCTCCTCAATTCTTCCTCTATCTTCCCACACACTTATGCTTCCCTGCACGTTACAGAAAAGCTTACCTTTGATCATTCCCAGTTGTTCCGCTACCTCACTTTCCCTTCAAAGCTGGACACACAGCCAAGCTCCTTGTAATTCACAGAAATAACACCCCTGCAGCAACATTCCCCCAGAAGTGCACCTATAACTGATGAGCGCTGCTAGGATGGATGGCTCAGGAAAAAGAGAGAAAGATGTGGGCTGTGGGTGGTGGAAGGGAAGAGCTGATGTGTGGAATAGATTGCTAAACAATTTAATTGCTTTTTCTGTTTTGCTGTGGAGGAATATGCAGTTTAGCAACCTTAGCTCAGCTAGTGAGTATTTGTGTGTGTGTGCAATAACATATATAATTAAATACAGGTATTTGCACACTTAGCTCTGCATTATTCAGACACTCCATTGTAGAGTATGTTGTAGAGTCATACTTCATTTCCATCTATAAAGAGTAAACCATGTAACTCACATGGGTGCCCGAGATCTCAAACAACTTGTCTCTATAAACCCTGGAGGGAATGCTAAATTGAGCTGAAAACTTTCATTCCAGCATTATGCATCCACTTTTCCTGTTAACCTGTTTTTCCCTCAATCAGAGGATTTTGGGTTTGCTCCAGGCAATACCCTCTCAGGAAGGAGAAAGTATGTGATGTGATTCCTGTTCTGGTTTTAAAAGCTACCCAGAAAGAAATTGTGGGAGGACACAGATTGCATAACAATGATATTTTTAAAAAGGGGAAAACCACTTCAGTTCTGAAGATTTTAGGGGCTCAAGGATTTGTTGTACTCCAATATGTAGTCATGAGGGGAGATAAACACCTAAGTAGAGAAGTCAGTTTGGTGTATGAAAGATGGGACCTCATATCTTCCATCTGCTTGCAGTGACTTGAACCTATACATTTTAATTTCCACAGCATTGTGCTGACCAGTGGTCCATAAAGCAAGCTGGGATGCTGGGGACACTCTGTTAAAGCTGTTTCACTGCACATGGAAGACACTGATATTCACTTAGCTGGAGGAACATGGCTTTAAAATTCCCTGGCCATATCAGAGCCAGTCCCTAGCAGGGACTTGGTTTGGATAAAGCAGACATGAGACTTAGGGAATATCTTCTCATATTTAATTTCAATACAACACATATTGTTAAGAGCTGAGGTGCCCACTCACTATTCATGTATCACTATTCATGTACAGCAAAGTCAGTAACTTGTGCCTCACTCTCACAGCCCAATACTTAGCTTTAAAGACTTCTGACATTAAAACTTCTAAAAGTGGCAGTCTGAAATTCGTGGATGAAGAAAACACTTTGCAACTTCAGCCACTGGCCATCTGATCTCTGAGATGGCCAGCACTGCTGGTTGTGCTTTAAAGGCACAGGGATGGAAAGACTCACTGCTTAGTAACGGGCAACCAGGCCTGGAACCACCACAGTGCTCCAGGGAATGATACACAGTAGCACTACAAACTCAAGTAATAGGGCAGAAAAATACTGTCAGATGAGGAAATGTTTGTGAGAATTGGGTATTGGCTAAACAGTTCATTAAATCCTTCATAGTCCCATCATTGTTTCCCATTTCTTGTCTCAGTTCTGTCTCAGCCAAGAACAAGCGGCTGTAAAGCAATTTCCCAGAACCAAGAATGCCAGAATACTTCTCCATTCTAGTACTTCATTTCTATTTTACTTTGGATTAGATATGAAGTGGTTGTTTTTATGTGAGTGAAAGAATGTGAACAGAGGGTGAAATCAAAGTGTGGTAGAAGTAGCTACAGCTGCCTTAGACTCCGGGGAAAACAGTGCAGTAGGAGCAGACGTAAAGTTGTAACAGAAGGTATGAGAGAACAGCCAAAAAGTCTCCAGTGTTGGTTTGGATGACAGAGATTGCACAGAACTCTTCCCACAGAAATCTGTATGTGCCAGCCCCTTTAGCACTCCTGACTTAAGCTAACATGGGTCATCAACAGACAATTCATTTTTGGACAAATCACTATAGATTTCCAAAGCTATGTGTAGGAGGAAGAGGACTGAGCAAAGCCTGTGTGTTAATCATAATTCTGACAAAAGCTGTCTATTTGATCTTTAATACTTGGTCACAGGCTCGGTGTGACACAGTGGACATTGCAGAGAGATGATGAGTGTGGATCTTATTTCATTATCCATGTGCTCATGTGTACGGAGAGACAGTTCATGCAGCCATCTGCTCTCACTGTGCAGTCATGCAACAGTTTTTCATATCTTTGTCTTCTGATTAGCCTTCTTTCACTCTAATTTTCTGTCTTGTTTGAGCTAAGAAGGACAAATGACTAGAAAGCAGTGCTTGCTTTTGTCTGTCAGCTCACAGTATCACAGTAGTGTATTTATACCAGTAGCAGCTCTAAAGCAATTTGCAAGTATGAAACAGGACAGAACAGCCTTAGAGCATCCCCCAAAGTGCTGAAGAGAGTTATTTTTACTTTTTTTTCCCCTTTCCACCTGCACTCTGTGTTGGCATATATGCTTAAAAAGGAGTCAAAAATAAAAACAGGTTATATACTAACTCTTCAAAGCTGACAAATTATATGGAACAACCTGTATTTTGACTCTATTAATCCTGCCTTCCACCTCATAATAATAAGTAGATACTGTCCCTCATCACACCTCTTGCCTCTGTTTTGCAGCCAAAACCCACTCTGGTCCCCAGTTCACGCATACAAAAGTGCTGGTACAAATAGTACCTTCGTCCATTTGAGGTCATTCTTACCAGATGTTAGAATTAATTAGTGCTTTCACAGCTTTTGGGCTTTTTTTGCTGGCCACTGCACTTGGTTGAATAAAGTCAGTTAAAACAAAGCAGGTTTGCATGCTGAAGTTCCTTTTCAGCCCAACAGGGAAAACCTTTGATGGTGTTTTGACTTTCCCACTCTGTATCGAAACCCTGCAGATTCTCAGACATCCAACCAATCTTAGCTTTATCTTGTAACAAAAAAGGTACCAAGAAACTTAAGCTGAGCACACAGATTTGCCTGATAAAATTGGCTAGACAGGGACCCAATGGGAAATCCAGGAGCAGTCTATATTCTGTTCACTCCATGCAATTTTTGTGCTGGATAGACAACTTGCTAACAACCTGTGTGCCAATTGCTTTAAGGAGAGGAAAGGACAGGCTGAGGGATGAAAGGAGACAGCCAGACAGTTATAATTCAGACTTTCATAGAGCTTTTAGACTCAGATGCTCCTGAAATTCATTTATAAAATCATGTGAACTTTCTCACTGAAGGAATATCAGCAGTGATACCATTGTGGGGGAAAGAAAAGATCTCAAGCTTTGAAAATATGACCATAAGTGCTTTGCTGAATAGTGTTCAAGTGGGTTTGAAACTAGGCAAAATGAGTTTGTCTGTCCCTACTTAAAACCACAGATTAGATAAGTATGAAAATATTTTCTCTGCTAAGCTATCAGCACTTGGCTTCTCTTTTAATTATAGTCAAATAATGTAACAAAGGGCAATTTCCATAACATTTATTCTAGCAATTTCTTTCATTTTACATCACAAAATTATTCTGAACTTTTATCAGGACATGTACAACACCTAGTACTTTGTACTTTACCTTGATGCTGATGCCTCTGAAAGAGCTGTAAAAGGGAGATACCTGTTAATTGCCTCGCACCTTGCCTTCAGAGACCTGTTCAGAAAAACTCTGTAATTCCTGCACACCTTGTACTCTTAAATACAACTGCACAGGTATTGGCTGATAAGCCATCTCACAATCTGAAATCACTTGATTTCTGATAATGTGTTGACTCTATTGTCTCAATTTCCACTTCTCAGCCTGGCACTTCTTCACCTGTGCACACACTGGGTTACCCATAGTGAGTAAACAGCTGATCCTGAGAATCACACCAGTTTTCCTCACTGGAAGACTATTCTGAAAAACAATGAAGACCAGCCACTTGTGCTAGTTTTGAGTTGTCTCCTGTTTTCTCCCAAAATTTGAATCAGGAGCTTCCTATGAGTCTGAACAAATAACGGCTCACATTTTACAGATGGAGCCTTGTTTCAGTTGTCAGAGAACTTTAAATTAACAGGGAAATGCTAAGTGAAAATATTAATGGCATCTCCTTTTAGGGGAGAACATTTGAAATGAAAGAAATTATATCCTTGAAACAAAAAGGAAGAGTGAAGGGTCTTCAACATTATTATTTAGAGAAATGTCATAGAAAACCAAAGCATGAAATATTTATAAACTCTGCTTTGAAGACCCCTATTTGAAACTGCTACTGAGTTTCTTTAAAATGAATATGCAGTCCATGATTTCAAAGCTTACTGTATCGGGTCCTCAAAGTCTTTTAAAACAATTCATTTTCACTTCAGACATGAAAGGGAAAAATGAATGTAACAAGTCTCAAAGAAAGCTTAAATCTTTGCATTCCAGGTTATGGTTTTGGTTTGCTCTTTTTTATTGATCATTTATGTACTAATTCTAAAATGCATTGCTCATATTTAATGTCATACATTAGAAAAATAGTTCCTCTAGGCTACATTTAAGGAAATAATATATTTTTTAAACTCATAAAATTAATTTGGAGAAGTTCCTATACTTAAAGCATCCAAACCACATTGCTCAGTATTGGCAATAATGCTGCCCAGTACATGTCTCCTCGAGAAACTTTTGATCTCAAATGTTACTTTCATTGTTGTTAAAACTGAACACTATGTAATTGTCCCCTGCATTACACTAAGAACGGTGTCCCTCACACAGCCTGAGCCAGTGGCAACAGGCTTGTTAAAAGCAAAATATTTTATGTCAGGTCTGTAAAAAGGAATGAAGGAAACATTTAAATATGAGACAAAATCTCCCATTGCTGCATTTTCAAAGAAAAAACAATCATTTGCAAGACAAATCATAATTTTTCCTCAGTAGACAGGGGTTTTCTTTCTGAAAGGATATTAAACTCCTAAAATGTTATGCCCTATCTGAAGCCCTGAACTCCTCTGTTCAAAGCACGACATCAGAGAAGCAGTAGTTCTTTGTTTAATGGAAATAAAATCCCCAGAAAACTAGGGCTGTTCATCCTCCCTTCTCAGAGCTTTCTTAGGAGCTTTAAGATATTTTTCTACTGATGCTTTTGTGCATTTCCATCTAGAAGGCAATGATTTATTTTTCCATTTTCTGAAAGGAACTGGAGTGAACATGGCTGTTTATTTTTCTACTTAGATAGTGCCTCACCATGCCAAGACAACTCCGAGCACCAGCCTCATCAATTAATATCAGCACCACTCTGAGAATGGTGTTTGCTAAGAAACTGTTGCTACAGAACAAGCAAAATGAGGACAAAACATTGGGCCAAGAGCTAGAAGAGGCAGAGGGGAGCCAGGATGTGTGGATCCTGGCCCAGGGAGCACAGACGGGGTAGTGCTGTCTCCCTGGCATGCTCCCCTCTCCTGCACACCACCCCCTCCCCAGCACCACCTCCTGGCTCTGGGCTCCACACCTGGCTGGGAGGGGCTGTGCTGGGATGCCGTTCACACACCATATGGAGCCTTCCTCCATGTGCAAACCAGCAGAGCTGAACGCTGATTCAGCTGGGGCTGCAAAACCACACCTCGCCAGGCACCTGCAGCGCTTTGGGACATTCCTGCATCTAGCCAGGGGACAGCCAGCCCTGCAAGAGACTCCCAGAAACAGCTCCATGCACCAGTTGCCCTCCTCATATTTAATAAAAGAGAGGGCAAACAGCAGGTTCACCTTCCCAGGTTACACATGGGACGCAGTGCAAGCTGTAATTGCTCCCGCTGAAGTGCGGCTGCACCATCAGCACTTGGACAGAAAGTGAGCGCTCACTGTGACACTGGCCCCTGTGTTTTTCTTCATTTGGATGGAAGGAGAGAGGCTGCTCAGTGGACTGTCTTTTCTCTGTATTAGCACACATGTACAACCCCAGGTACGCCTCATCCCTGTATTTCTTTTCCTCTCTCTGTGGTCCCATATTCCTGCAGCAGTCCCACAAGAAGAGCTACACAGTGACCTTTAACAATTGCTTTGCCTGATCTCCACAAGTAACAGACTAAGGTACCCTTCTTATGCCATCTGCAGTGGTGAACAGCAAAGAGGAAACTACAGGCTTTGACCAGTGAGACATAAATGCCTTTTCAGGCCATAATTGTGAGTGTGGGTCATAACTGTGAATGATGACAATCAACTGCTCATGGAGGAGTACACAAACTAGCCAGCAAGGCAAACAAAATAAACAGGAGCAGAGAGAGGAGACAGGGGAGGAGGGGAAAGAGAGGCTAAAAAGCATGAGTAAATGATTTATTTAAGATCCCACAGGAAGGTACTAAAAGAGGCAGAGAAGATTCATTTTGTACGTCTCAATTCAGTGTTCTGTGTATTGTAGCACACAGGCTGGGCTGTTTTGCTGCTATAACACACCACTCATTGTACACTTCAAAGTTGATATTAATATTTTCTCTGCCTCTTTACACGATCCCATAAAAAGGAATCTCTCTGCCTGAATGTAAAAACTATTATCAAGCATGCAGTTGACCAAATTCTGCCCAGATGTTGCAGCGTGGTTGCAAACTATATGTCAGCTGTTCTTTTTGCTGCTCACCATGCAGTCAGCCTGTTCATCTGGCCATATGGAAGATCCATGGGAAAAAAAGAATAGCTATTTGTGCATTGGTATTGAAAGTCAGAATAATACAGCCTTTAAGATTTAATGGGTACTCAAGCTGGCTTACAAATAACCTGCTTTGTCTGCATTATTTTGTCTATGTCTTTCCTTATGAAAAACAAAGAATAGAAAAGAAAGATCAAAGATTTCAAAAGCAGCTTTGTTTTGAAAGCCAAAATGCCTTACTCCCTTCAAACAACAGGGAAGGCTTCTATGCACAGGCTTCAGACTCACACTGCACCTTGGCCTGCTGCAGTAGATGAGGGCTTCAACTCCCCATGCCTCCCCACATCCTCTCCTTCCCCACAGACACGGAGCCCAGCAAAGCCCGAGGTTCACTCCTCCTGCCAGCCTGCCTGGAAAGCCTCTTGCACAGTGGAAATAGCAGCAGGTCCCGAGGGAAGGGGAGCACACAAATTATGAGAAATGGATATTTCCTGTTAAACAGGATAAGGCAGAAGTTTGTAATATGATTCCCAGACATCACTGAAGACAAGGGGAGATCTGAGGTGGAAACTCAAGCTTTTTATCACACCGCATTTGCTCAGTACAATGAAGCTCACATCTCATATGCTGGAGGCTGATGTCTTGCAGCCACCAAGACTTAGGTGAGCTGGTCTTGCAGCTATTTCAGTGCTGGGATTGGGATGGGGAAGAAGCTTTTGGAGGCTTGGGCGCTGCAAATTTAAGCAGTTAGATTGGGTACCTACAGACCATGCACACCCAGGAGCAACTCAGAGTGCCTCAGTTGAGGCACCAGTACTCACATGCTTACAGCACTTCTTGAAGCTTCTTTTTATCCCTTTGACTCTTTGGGCAGTCTACATTCAGAGTTTAAGCTAACTACATCCTACAGTCTACATTCATAGCTTAAAGCTAAACTGCGAAAAACCATTTCCATCCTTATGGACAACACCTCACTATGTCAAAAATGTGTTCTCCCAACTCCAGGGATGTGCAGGTACCAAACTCTCTGAGACACAGCCTCCAATAGTGCCTGGCTTGGGAAGCAGGGCCTGTCCAGAGCATCTTCACACGTGTGAGCACCTGTTTGTAAGCAGTTATATCTGCCTGCCTGTGGAAGCCTGAGCCTGTGCATGGCCGCACGGGCGCAACTTCAGACTTTTGATAATTTGGCCCTGGCTGCGCTGTCAGCTGCTGTCACTTTCTGTTTAGCGCAGCGTTCATAAGGCAGCAGCTAATGGGGCGGGAGCATGGGGAGGAATTCTGGCAAAGACAAGTCGCTGGGATATTTATTTGGCCATCCTTATGTAAAAGAGTGCAAAAATGGAGCAGTAAAATATTGTAAAACTTAAGCTGATACTTCCACTAATTTGAAGTGGCAGTTTTTAAATAGGGTTGCTTCTGTTTGTCACTTTCAATCATAGAATGCCGATAGTGGTACTTAGAAGGACTTAATAGTCTTAAGAAAATAAACTGTCCCCCTCCCCCAGAGCAGAACAAACAGAGCCATATTGTCATGCCTTGAGATACATCAAGTGTGCCGTGCGGGGATGGGGTGCCGCGCGCTTCCTCCTTGGCCGACACAAACGAAAGTGACAACTTGTCAACTCTCTCGTCCTGTTCACTTTGCATCCTGCTCCGTTTCTTGTGCTCTCTTGCCTTTCCTTGTCTGCTCTTCCCATTTCCAGTCCTGGTCTTCAAAGGAAAAGGGCACTCCCGTGTCGGCAGCTTTTAACTGCGTTGTATTTGTGCACACCCTTTTCCTGAATTAAAAATAACTCCTTTCCCAGACTAGTTTTCACATGTTCACAGGACTTGTACCTGAAGTGAAGCAAGGCACTGGCACAATTGAGGCTTACTGAGGGATGAGAGCCATTATTCCAGGTAGGGAAAGGCAGAGTGGCAGGCACTAGTGCTTCATGCCCCGCACACAGGCCAAGCCAGAAACAAGCAGTAGATCGGCCATGAGGGAGGAGGCTCCCATGCCATGACCTCTTTCCCAGCAGCAGGATGAATCTGTGACATTTGCAGTTGTTATTGCAAAGCCCCTGCAAAATGATGGCCCAGGCCTTGCCTGGACTAATCCTGGTCTTGCTAAAGGGATGTGCTGCTTGCTCAGGTTTATGCTAGGTGAGGGCCATCAGGCAGCAGCAGCCATAATATCAGAATTGTACTATGTTCTTCACATGCCCACCTCTTATTCTTCATTACATATCCTGTTCCACTCACTCTGACTGCAACAAAGTGCAAATCCAGTATACCCTCTGTGGATGGGCTTCCCAGATTTTAGTGAGGGCAGTGAGGCTCCGCTCTGCCTCGAAGGACGTGCACAGATAAAACCCAGGTACTTCCTCTTTAATATCCTTTGTCAGCTCCCTCCACGACCTGCTCAGAATCGCTGCCCGGATGACTTTGCCAGGCAAAGGCAACAGAGTCAAACCAGCAGGGACTGCTGTACGAAACCTGCAGGCAGCAAGCAGAGGGGCACGGGGAGGGGGGTCCCCCCAACCCTGCTGAGGAGCTGTCTCAGTATGGAGAGCATGTTGGGAGGGCTGGAGAGCGAGTGTGCAGCCAGCAAACACAGAGTTCACCTGAGAGAGGACACAGGGGTCACCCCAAACCTCTTTCACACCAAACCTCTTTACCTAATAAATAAACAAGCAACAATAACAAAACAACAACAACCACAACGAAACCTGTACAATGGAACAAAGATTTCATTTGAATCAGAACAGAGAGAGGCAGATTCATTTTCCAGAGTGAAACTCAGTCTAATAGCTAAAATAAGAAAGAGTGTGTGTGTGTGTCTGTGTGTGTGTGCACGTGCGTGCGTGCAAATCCAGGAGGGGGAGTCAGATAAGAAAGAACGATTAAGTTCTTGCGTGAAAGTAGTTAAGCTGTCATCTTAAGCTTACTCTGTCAGAATTATTGCTGTTTATTCATAAGAATACTCAGGAACAGATGTTCACCTGGCCAAGAAAACCTCCTGAAAGGAAGATATCCATATGTGGCGGTGATCAGAATGTGCTCTGATTCTTAGAAAAAAAGTTTTGTTTCCTGGTATTGGTTGAAGCATAGTAGAAGAGTGAAAAGGAGAAAAATAAAAGGTAGGTGGAGAGGAAAAACAAAGGGAAAGAGCAAAGACACAAAAAGGAGCCAAGGTGAAATTACAAAAGCTAGGGGGAACTCAGGGACATTTCTTGAACATCAGTAAAAGCATTTGTAAGGACAATAGCTACACAAGAGGCAGCATAATTAAAAGAGCACAAGTAAGAAAAAGAGTTGAATTTCTTTTCACTGTTTCTTTCTTCACGTTTTTTTCAAGTTAGCAGGCAAAATGTGCAAGCAGTGTCCATTCTTTTCTACTTCCTAATGTATTTTCTTTGCTTAGTCCTTTGTCTTATTCATCTAATGGATTTAGAGCATTGGGATTCTTTTGTGTTGAAGTTTCATGAATCAGCCTGTCTGCTACAGCCTGGGACAAGCACATTCTCCAAACACAGTCCAGAGTATAAACCAAAGGAAACACAAGAGACAAGAAACACACAGACTCATGGGTACCTTAGAGGTAAGAGGAATTTCATCCTGTTAAATTTCTAGAGGATTGCTGACTGCAGCTTGGGGCTGTCCAGGGCACACGGGCAACCAGAACAAGTAGAGAACAAAACCTCAGAGGGGAACTGGGGATGAGGGAGGTGATGCAGGGCTGAAGGAAGATTAGGGGCAGCTGCATTAACTGGGGTCCTACTCCCTCTAAACTCACCATCTGGCAGCTCCAGAGGTGCGGGGCTGAGGAGAGCCCAAGGGAAGGTTTGCTGTTTGGAATTTCTCCTCATCCAACAGGGAAATGGGACACAAGCCTCTGCCCCACCAGCAAAGGATGTTTGGGAGCTGAAAAATAGTGTGGGGAACATGCAGCGGCCATGTTCACATTTAGTATCTTCTTTAATGAAAAAAGCTCATTATATGAGGGCATTGCATAATCATCCCTGGAAGATACCACTTCTTCAATTACTACTTTGCAAGGATCCTATTAAAAGGCAATAAGCCAAACTGTAAGTTAATTTTGAGTGGTTTTTTTCACCCAGGCAGATCCCCTTGTGTTCGGAGCAATGGGTGATGATGCTATAGCCTAAACCATGTCAAGCTGTTCTGTATACTCTGCAGTCAGTGGGATATTCCTTCTGCTGGAAAGATCACTAATTATTCAGTCAGCATTTGCCTGAATAAGGCCTCAAGATTTGGTCCAAAGACAGCAAATGTTCCTTCTTGATTATTTTTGCAAATTAAATGAGAAGAATTTAGAAAGAGAGCATATGAAGCTTATTTGTAAGACAGATGTTAGACAGACTAGCAGCTTCCCAGTATCCCTCTAATACTTATCCCCAGTACCAAAATATATTTCTTTAGCCTTTATAATGACATGGGAGTACTTAAGACTTTACTGATAGTCTCTTGGATGGCTTTACAGGTCAAGAAGCATAAAATTATTTATTCTATTAATAATATTTTACCTCAGATTCAAGACATTTTGGAGTGGACAGAATTTTTCAATTAACGATTTGTTCACTGAGAAATGCAGTTTTGAGTCAATCAAAAGTATTCATCAACACAAAAAGTCTCAAATAGGGGAGGGATTTTTTAATGTCTTATTTTGAAGTCATCTCCTATATCATCTGACCTAAAATAATTCTTCCTATCTTTTGAGGGTGCTTGAACTAAGAACTGAAAATCCTAAGTACTCCTGCAGCTCTGAGCCTATTGAACCTTTGAGCTGTCTTGGGGCACGACTGCAATTTCCTTCTGGTGAGCTTGGAGTGCTCCACTGCAGCAGAAATGGGACAGGTGTGTGTGCTTGGTCCCTTCCCCCAGCTCTCAGACCTTCTTCACCTGCTCACAGCCGCCTCTGAGGTGGGTGAGATGTAACAACCCTTAGCACACAAGTTAATGAACATACTCCACCTTTCTTCCCAATCCAGCCAGCAGCAACCATCATAACAGACTTCAAGATATGCCATATCAGAATTGCAATGCAACTATTTGTTAGCCCTGGAGTGAAGTCAAAATATTACTCAGCAATATTAGGAATAGCAACTGGTATCTGAACAATATTAGGATGCTAAAATATATTTATTAGCTTTTGCTTAATACAGTGCATCTAGCCTTCTGAAAAACAGCAATGTAAATAATGAGGCATTCTGTAACATTTTTTCTCTTTGTGCACCTTCCTTATAAGCTTCTGTTCTGCTTTCAGATCCAATAGATGATTTTCCCAATTGCCAACTCTGCCATATCATCCTGACACTTGAAAATCTATCTGCCACCTCTCTGCTAGTAAGAACCTCAGCAGTGATATGATTTCCACTGCTCAGACCTTTCCTGGGATCTGCGCTGACTTGGAGACCCAAGACAGACCTGCTCACTCTTCCACAGCTGCTTTGGATGTTGACACACCAACAGATTCAGCCACATGAGACCTAAGCAGTCCTCCTGCAATTTGGAGTCCTCCTGTTTTCACTACGATGAGTACAAGGCCACTATTTTCACATGGCTGCTTTGTTACATTTTAAATCAAAAACTTCTTTTTACAGGGAACAGAAAGAACATTCACCAGGTCTTTGGTTGCCATAAAGTTTTACTAAACTCAACAACATTCCACCAGCTTGCACAAGCTGAGAAATCTCCCAAACCCAAGGGAACAATCACCATGAGGAAACATATGAGACCTTTTTCAGGCTCAAGCTTCCAAAAGCTGTGTGTGCAATCTTAATTGAAGTGAGTCATTCTTCCAACACTCACAGAGCTCCAACATGCTCCAAGACACATAGTGAACTTGTCCAGGCTCAGAACATTTGACACTGAATCTGTCACGGATCAGATTACTTCACTGTCCTACTTCTGAAAACATGGGGACCTTATCTCAGCATTCTTATGTGCCCGTCTTGAAGAAGATAGCCAGGGCTGTCAGCTTGCAGAGGTGATGGGTGATGCTCTGCTAAGGGGATGGCACTCCCTGAGAAAGAATTCCTGGGGCCCAAAGATGTAGACAGCCTAGATACATGACGCTTGCAATTGCCAGCAAAACCAGACACTTCCGTTTATTTCTCTTCATATTAGTTAAATAACCTGATTTTTAATTCTGGGCAGTAATCATGTAAAAAAAGTCTATGCCCTCTGTAACATTACTGCAATAAAAAGGAGAAATGTTGAAATTCTGAATGTCTTTTGTCATAGAATTACCACTGTGTTCTTTAAAGGCTGACCTGAAACACATATTAAAGCAACTTAAACAGTGAGGAAAGCCAAAGAAAAAAAATAGGAAATTTTTAAAGGGAGATTTTAGTTGGACACACTAACATGGATAACTTTCATATATATCTGAGGTTATATTTTTACCACAACATTCAAACTACTTTCTTGCAATCACCCGCACTCCAGCTGATGCTCTGGTTTTCTCCAGTGTGGAGAACTATGTCTTATCACTTCCTGCCTGTTTTGAGCCCTCTCCAACTTTGCTCCTTCCAGCAGCAGTGTTTCTCGGCCCATTCTTGATAACACCAGGGAGGGGAAATGGTCTGGAGGAAGAAGAGGCTATCATGGCATTTGAATTTCCCAAGAAATTTCTTCATGCAACATTTTTAAAGGCTTGTGAACAATCCCTGTAACATCCTGACTCTTTTTTCCTTGCTGATTAGTACATCAGTGCTGGTCATTTCCTCTGCCTTCCCCCATCCCTCTTTCTTATGCTACCTAATCCACCTATTCTGGTTTCCTTTCACTCTATCCCATCTCCCCTTTGACCTAGATTCCATCCATTTGCAAATGCTTTCTTTGATATCCACACCAGTTCTTTATCCACTGATGTACCTCACATCCAAACGTGCCTACCAACCTAAGAAGCCATCTTTTGTGTGATACCAGATCAGAAAGGTTTCTTGAGGATCACATGAGCTCTATCCAGGCCTTTCCTCTGCCAGTCTTTGATACCTCCCGTTAAAAATTCCAGTAGGTGATCTCTTCTATGAACCTACAAGACAGTATCTGCTGTAATATCACAACTCTCTCAGTCCTTTTCCTCCTTTTAGACCCTGATTTATGATCCTTTTCTCTTCCAACCCATAGACATTCAATTTTCCAGATCTTCCCTAGACATATTTGTGAAGTACCAGCTGAATTACCATAGCCTGTGGTATTGGTACTGTGGACAATGCCAAAGCATCTTTCCCTTGCTGCACAACTGTGTTTCTGAAGAAAAACTTCCATGTTATCTTGCTGAGCGCTACGCTTGTGAAGATAACCTTGAGCACGTTAATGGACCATAAACCAATAGTTATCTGACATGGCAGAGAGCTGGAGACTGTATCTGTGAGAGGTGTGGACAGCCCCATTCCCCCCACCAGTGTGTTAATGCTGAAAGAAAAATTGAAAATTTAAATCCCAACATTATTAATGATTCCACTGATGATCATTTTAGCAGAAGCATCCAGCCAATGCATTTACTCCACAATCCCAAGCTGCCTCCCATGCCTTCCCAGGTGCCAAAAGCTCCAACTGTCCCCTATCCAACTGCCAAAGACTTCAGCTTCCCCATGGCAACTCCTACAATGCAGTTCTGCATTGTTGTTACAGCGCTGAACCAAGCAGGGAGGGAACGTCAGGAAAATAGCATCAATAAATTGACTTCAGTATCAAAATAAATAATACTAATTGTTTTATTCATTTAGGTATTTAGTTGAGTAAACTTTTATATAAATTTAATTTAAACAAATCTGCTATTGAACTGCAGGCTGCTTCACCAGAAGGCTGCAGGACTAAGGATGCTGCCAAATAATTGAAGTCCAGTTTGTTACAGAGTCCATAATGCCCAGAACAGAAACACTGCTTTAAGAAGCTGACTCCTACATTATATGCCACTTTTTTGTTTTGGTTTTTTTGTTTTGTTTTGTATTTCTTTGTTTTGTGCAAACACTTTGGATGCTATTCACAGCAAGGTGACAAGCATTATGCCACCAGTCCCTTTCCCATAAAGTCCACAGAAGCCTGAAATCTGTAGCCTACCAGCTCCTATTAGCCATCTATTTTCCTACAAACAGGGTCTTAAATAGGCCTGCCTGGGGTTATCCTACCTTGCTTGATGTTTTCTACTGAAAACAGACTGCTTCCCATCTGAACAAGTTATTTTTCAAATCTTCAGATATTCTAATTTCTTAATAACCTGTTCTGGCATGATTCTGCTTTCCTTTAGTGTTTCTTTCTCCTCCCTAGGGAAATTTATGCTTGTTTCTGACACCTGTGTCTGCCACCATTACCTTCTTTTCAGAGCACAAGAGCAAGAAGTGCATTGAATATTTTAAGCAATACCTGAATTTCCTTTCAATAATTTTTCTCTGCCATGTCTTAAAGGCCCTTCTGTCTCTTTCACAGGCCTCTTTTTTCTTGTGTACTTGAAGAAAGTCATAATTTTTCACAATCTCCTGCGCAACCTTTTTTTTTTCATTCTCTATATTTTCTTATAATTTTCATTACTTTCTGAACTTCACATTGTAATCTTTCTGGTCTGCCCCTGTACTTGATGTTTAATACCTCACGCATGCCTCTTTCTCACACTTGATTAATTGAGGGTGGGCTTGTTCATCAGAGTGTGAATGTATTTCTTTCAAGCCTGCATATCAGATGGCCCTTGGGTATATATTAATTTCAGTTCTGCACATTTTCAGTTTCTCATCAATGTTCTTGTCCTCTCCATTACTTTTCATTCAGCTCCTCCCACAGACTTCTGAAACTCAGACTGAAATTTTGGAAAATCACCTGCAAGCCCCAAAGAAAAACTTAGGACATGCAAGACCATTGTGACCATATTACCCTGGATATATAGAGTTCTCAGCCAATATCATGCCTTTCCCCACCTAGGATGAACAGAGACCAACCTGGAAGAGGAAGCACCTTGTTGGCTGAGAATGTCTTCAGCCAGAGGAGGATCACCAGCCTGGAGTTCATCACTGCACTGCCCTTTCTGGGACTGCTGTACTCTCTCCACGTGTGAGGATGTGGGAAATGGAAAACACATCAGCTAACCCCATCAGTCTGTCAAGGACACACGCACAGCCTTGTTTGCACCACCAAAGTGGAGGAAAACGACTTTGCTGGGCCAAGGCTGTGTCCTGTGACCTGTCCTGATGTACTTCACATCACCTTGTCTCAGCTGAAATGAGAAGTCATTGAAATGAAATTTTAATATGTCTTCGAGTCTGCATCATTTTCAGCAGTGATGTCCAGACATCTAGAGCATAAAATAAAATTTTAAAAAATGATTTTGCTGTAAATCTAGATTTTTATCTCCACTCACTCCCACTGAAAGCAGCTGTGTCAATTATGTGGTCTGGGAACTGCTGAACAAGGCAGCAGACATGGACTTCCACTCAGGGCAGCTCAAGCAGTAGGTGATGCTCCTCTCAGCTCCTCCAGCCCCACATCCAAGACACAGCACCCAGAGGAACAAGGAACAAGCAGCACCCACTGCCTGCAGCTCCTTCATGAGTGATAGATGGACCAGCTATCATGAAAGTGATTTAATATTTACAAAGTATTGTCTGATATAATAGAGACTGTTTTTCTTTTCAGATAAAATTTTCTTTAATAAACACTGCTCACACATACAAACCACAGCCCTGGCTATCACAGCAATTGGGAGGAGTTGGTCAGGAGCTGCTGGACACCTCTCTGGGACAGGCTGGGCATCAGACAGTGGGAGGTGAGAAATTGTGTCATAGAGCTCTTGTTTCTCTGGAGTTCTATGTCCCAGTCTTCGTCTCATTACTATTATTATTGTCACTGTTATTATCAATATTATCAGTAGTATTATTATATTTTACTTTGTTCCAACTATCAAGCTGTTCTTATCTCAACACATGAATTTTATTTTTTTTTCTCTGATTCCTCTCCCTATTCCAGTGGGGGAAGGAGTGAGTGAGCAGCTGAGTGGTAGTTAGTTGTCAGCTGGGGTTAAACCACAAAACTTATTATAAGATTATTGCACGTTTTATAGATGAGCACATAGAGTACAAGCAGTAAAAATATCCCAACTCTTGTAAATGTATGTTGCAATTAAGGCTCTCCTCCTATAGAGATAACACAGACCTTTTGATATATTGCGAGTTCAGTGAAATGGCTCAGAAAAAAAGGAGTTCATCACCTAAGTACATCTTTGCAAGAGTAGTAAAGTTTTTTACCACACATATTGTTATGCTATTTCTTATGGTAGACAGCACAGTATCAACTAAATTTTCCGCTTTAGAGTAATGTTTATCTCCTTCCTTCTTCCTTATTCTCTCTTTTTTCTGTGACACAGAAAATTCTATATAAAATAGAAAAAAAAGGAGAAACAAAATTTTCAGGCTTCAAATAAATACTGATACTTTGAATTTGGAGACTTAATCCTGCCCCTTGTGGTTTAAGTCTTGAAACACTCTCATACAGACAGATGAAAATTTGCACAAACTTTCATTCAGGTTTGTAGTGTTCTCTACTATCAAATAATACAGATTTTTCATTAGGAATAATTTCCTGAAAGCAGCCTACCCTTTCTTTCCTAGAGTTTCTATGTGAGATATCACACTGCAGCAATTCCCAAGGATTATTTTTATTGATGTGGTTTATAGCAACTCTTTTCTAGGAACTCCAGCCACTTGTACCTAAACACAAGAAGGAATATAATCTCTACCTCAAAGGCTTCACTCCACATTCAGCGGGGTTGGGGAGAAAAAAATTCTGCAAAGAATAGGTTCAAGTAATGAACTAGATATAAAATAAACTAATACAGGAAGGGAAAATAAAACCAAACCAAACAAAAAACACCACAATTTATTGGCAGCCTAAGATGTGCATTTAAAAAAAAAAAAACCTTCAACAGAGATGGTAACTTCCTACCACCTGGAACAAAGGTAAGAGAAAAGTGGAAGGTGGCTGTCTAAAGAGCAGCAATATGGGTCACGTTTGACTTGAGTGTGGCTAAAAAAGCCCTGCTCAGTGTCACATCTGCACACCCCCTCACAACAGAAGCAGATGACAGCATAAGCTCCTCCAGTCCTTATGGCGTGCAGAAATTCACCATTTTCCCCAGCTATTCTTTTTTGTCTCTTACAAAGTTCAGATTGAGCCCTGAGGGCACTAACAAAGGAAAAAATGCTTCACAGCATTTTCCCCTTGCTATTGCTTTGGGGTATGTGTAAGATGAGATCAAGTCAGTATTACATGAGGAGCATTCTTAATTCACTGTGTGGTCTGCAGGCAGACTGGGATTTGATGATTTACTGCATTCTGAACAGAAGCACTCTGAAGTGAATTCAGGAGGCACTCTAACACATCAGCTAGGCATTTACCATATAGTCTTCTGGTAGGCTGGGAGAAAAGAAGGAAGATTTAGTTGTCTGCCTTTGGCTGCCTCCACCCTGAAAACTGAGAGAAGCCTGGTGTCCTGCTGCAGGGAGAGAGCAGCTTTTGCTACAGCTGGCTGCCCTCCTCTTTCTGATCTTCCCCAGGGGTAGGGGAGGGGGCAATGAAAAGTGCAGGCCATGCAGGCACAGCCCTATGGACATTGCTTCTGTGCCTTACAGACACATCCTGGGACTGCATCGTGGCAGGAGGCTGCCTTTAAAAGGTCAACAGAACCAGCACTGCCATGTGCTGAAGTGAGGAGAAACTGCTGGATTGTGCTCAGCAGCTTATGGTGTAAACCTTACATCTCTGGGACAGGGCTCCTATTTGCAAGTGCAGATGTAGGTAAGGCATCTCCCTTCCATGGTGAGAAAGTGTTTAATGCAACAAACACAATGCCTGTCTCTTGGCCACAAACCCCTCAGACCAGAAAGCCACAGACACAGTTTAGCCACCAGCACTGCTCAAGAGGATCTGCAAGCAAAGGGAATCCCTGTCCTGCTCTGGTTCATCCACATGCCACCCCTCGGAGGTAGGCCTTTTACAGCTGTTTTCAGAAGAGAGGAACAGACCCACCAAAGTTTCCAAAGTCATCAAGGAAAACTGTGGCAGGAACTGGATCACAAAAACAGTACCAAGTGCTCCATGTCCCCTTGTCAGTATCTGCGGTTTTGCAACCGATTTTCTCTCTTCTTTGCTTTCCCCCACCTCCCCCTGCCACTTCTGTCCAAATTCTCCATTTGCAAAAGACCTGGCTAATTGATTTATTGTCAGATTTTAAGGCTGAAATACTACTGTGAGCCACCAATCTGTGTTTTAGGAAATCAGCGCGTCAGCACTTCAGTTCCTGCAGGCAAGTCCACAGCTATGCCCAGGAAACTACTTCTAAAACAAGAACCAGCATTTCTTGTGTGTGTTCTGCTTTTCTCTTTTGATTAAAATTTTTATGCCATTTTTAGATCTATTAAATTTCTAAGTGGCCATTAAAGAGAAACAGCGAACCTGATTGACCCAAATTCATGTTAAATTTGTAAACTAAATAAGCTGAAGAAATTATGATGAATATTTGATTTCTGACCTCACTCTGTTTACATTAAAAACACCTCTTTATCCTCAGATATAGAAATCTAGAAACATTTCAGAACAGTTACATAAAATACTAGCTAGTGCTCATTTCTGTTAAAGATTTTTGGGTACAGCCAAATGATAAACAACTCCAAAATGAAATTGGATATTGACACCCAGTGAATTTTCTACATTGGATTTCCTCAGAGGATCAGTTTCTGATCTGCTATTTGGAACACACTATCTTTAGAGATGTCTGCCTTTAAAATCCTGCATGATTATTGGACCTGTCTTGTTATTAAACAAGTCATTAAATCCATAGTGGTTTATAAACAACAGAAATTATGTTGTTTCAACATTTCCTACATGGATCCTGTAAAGGGTCCCGGTGCTCACTGCCTCTCTGGGAGCAACATGACTATTTCAGGAGGTGAACATAAAGTGTGTGTATAAGCAGTCAAGGCTCAGAAATTATTTGCATAGCAATGTATCTGTAATGAAAAACAAGAAAAAAGGTATAATCTTATTTCAGAAATGAGGTAAAATTACAGCATTACAGGCTGTAGCATAATAATGGAACGCTTTCCACCCTGCAGTAGCTAAATGAAAGTTGGTCCTCAATAAGCAGGGGTGGCTATTGCCCCACATAGATTTATTTAATATTCTGGTGATTCCTTCCCTAGCTCAGGTATATCTACATAGAGCTGTACAGACAAAATCGAATCAGTTTTGCTGAATGAGGATAAAATTCGGAACAAGAGCCACCATATAGTTTAATTCTCACACTCACAGCTAGCACTAAAGTGTCTGTGTCCTGTGACTGCCTTGCAGCTGCCTGGGTAAAAACAGTTGCAAGCTTTGAAAAGCAAGATTTGAAAAGCAAGATAAAAGATACAGGGAAAGCTCATTAAAGAGTCAAAGCATGTTGCATCCACAGTTAAAACATTTTAAAGGATCATAGTTATTAGAAATTCAAGTTTTTCAAGTATTAAAAATAAATCTTTAATTCCCCTACAGATTCCTAGTATCCAGAGTATTTTATAGAAACATCTGGATAAAGGAATAAAGGCAAATCCATTGTGTTCCTAGACATTCCTGGAGCACTGATGTTCTTGAGATTATGCTATTGGATTACTGGTATAAAAATAATAAATATTTTCAGTACTTAAAGCTGTAATGCTTTATGTTGGATTTGAATTTTGGTCTCATTTTAGTAAAAGGTGAATGGAGATTCAGAGTCTCTTCCTTAGCCAGAAGGATGTAGGGAGTTTATTGCTTAGTGACCTACATTTTTCTCCTCTACATTATTTGAAAAGTTATTTAGCAACTTCCCTGCTCTCCAGTCAACCTTTTAAAATAGCTGTCAAGAAAAAAAAATATGTTTAAGACTCTGTTCCTCATTCCCATGACACACAAAAGTGAGGGTTTGTTAATCTATGCTAAGAATGCTGTAAAATATTCTGGTCTTCAAAAATGCATTAATTTATGTTTATTGTTTAAAATGAAGGTCAATAACACATCCAAGAAAAAGCTGTGTCTCTCACAGAAGGGGTGAGGGACGCACTGAAGTGAGATCTTTGGATGTGTTCTCACAAAGTTTTGCAATATTAGAAATACATTTTCTACAGGTCACTAAGCTAACCAGGAACTTAATGCTATAACTGGCTGAGGCTCCTGCTTGTTAAGAGAAAATGTATATAGGCAGAAAATGTATACAAACTGCAGCCTGTGCCCAGAATGCTGCTCCACCACAAACACACGGTGTGGTCACGGAGGCACCCCCAGCCCTTCCCTGAGTGAGAGGAAAGCAAAGCCTGAGGTGCAGCAGCTCAGAGCAGGCTCTCAAAGCTCCATTTGTGCAAGGTCTTCACCCTTCCTGCCTGCCATCTCCCTGGGGAGCAGCAGTGTGTTGTGGAAAGAGCTGGTAACCAAAGACAGCAATGCAACAGCCTAAGTCCAGTGGCTCCAGCCCAGTTTTTTCACTTTATCCCCTTTACTCTTCCCTCTCCTGTTGTTGCTTTTTTTTTTTTTTTCTTTTAACATGCAAGTTGCCATGAAAAATTTGTTAATGAAATATTTGCTTAGAAGTCTGCTCTGGGCTAGGCTGATAACCTATCTGTGTTTGAGTTTGGCTTCCCATATTCTAAATACTCATCTTCTCTCTGTTTAGCTTATTGATTGGTTTGGCAGGAAAAGCAGCCTTGTCATCAGTGACCAAGGTCAACCAAACAAAAAGGGACAGAAGGGGGGGAAAAAAAGGAAAGAAGTTGGACAGATGAGCTCAGTGAGATGGGAGAGGAATATCTGACCTCCTGAAACTTTCCTCTCCCTGGGAGATGGGTCCTGGTCTGCCCAGGAGCCTGCTGGCTTTTGCAAGGTCACAAGAAATCACTGACACCATCAGAACCAGCACTCAGAAACCGCTGGAGAGACAAGAGCTGAGAGTCAGAATCCACAGAGGGAAGAGGTGGACACATCCACACCAAGGCAGGGCGCAAATGCCCACAGGAATATCTCCTGAGAGCTCTGAGCAAATGAGGTGCTGAGTCAAATATCCCAAACAACTAAAATTCGAAATATAAAACCCATGTCTTAAAGCCATATACAAGTAGCAGTCACCTGTTCCCAGAGGTGCCTCAAGCTCTTTTTCAGGGAGCCCTGCAACAGCACCAAAAACCAGGAGTAAGTTAACCTAGTCCTTTAATAGGACTGGATGTGGGCTCATACATCTAATTGTCTGAATAAATTTTACAGGTTTATGCCTCAAACTTTCAGCTCTACTCCTATCACCTGAAACAAGAAATCTGTTGAGAATGAGTCAGGAAGATTAAAGGGCTAATGCAGACACATGTGAGATGTAAGCACAGGCTATCAGCAAAGCAGTGGATAACTTCCTGTCATGCCAAGCTCAGCCTTGTCTGGGGGGAGTTTTATATTACCTGAAAGTCCCAGTCCACAAAATTCATATAATGCCCTTATGTTGATACAGTGCATTCTACCTAAAAATGCAGATGAATCAATGAAATATGTCCAGAACTGTAGAAAACTCCTAATGGAAAATCCTAAATATAAGGTTAAACTTCACAACATCACCTTTCCAAACCCCCTTGCAAAATATTTATTACGTTTATGTAATTCAGTGTGAACAGCAGTGTGCAATTTCACAGAAGAAATGTGAAACTGCAAAAGAAGGTTATATCATGGCTAAGAAAACTGAGATCAGCTGTAATGTAGTGTAGCAGTAGCTTCCTGTAAAGAAAATGTACTTTCTGGTTTTTGCATACTGTACAGCTGAGGTGTTCTGAAAGGAAGCTGCAACAGAATAGACCTGCTAAATAAAATACCTGGCAATATTGTTATCTGGTACAATACATTCATGTTAGTGACTTTACAAATGAATAAGATGGTGCCAGAGGCTAATAATTATGTGACATGAACTGACTGTTAAATCCTGCAGTCTTTACTCAATATTTATATAGTCCTGGCTTGTGGGGAGTTCAGCTTGATAAATGTCAGAGTAAAAGAAGTAAAAGAGAGCTAAATCCATTCCCAGGTTTCTCTTTAATCTTGTTACTTTCCTTCCCACTAAGGAACTAATTCAGTGATCAGTGTGTTATTCACAGGATACTGGAAACAGTATTTTAGCAGAAGTACTTCATAGTTTATAGCACATGACTACAGCATTTGAGAAATTCATCTTCACTGACCCAGCTTGACATATGAGAGAGAGGAGTCCAACCTCCTACCTGCCAGCATGGTCTCATTAACAAACGGAATAAAAAGGGTCCTCACCACAGCAAAGGAAACAGATGCAGAAAGATGTTGCTTATCTATAGAAGGTGACGCCAATTTATCCAGAAAATAATTCCTTTCTGCCTCCCAACCCACATGACTTTAAAAAAGATAACATTTTTCAAGGAATGCAGAAAGCAAAACAATTTTTTGTACACAAGGTACTGGAGACAAGGTTATCTGACAACTGTCCAATTTGCATAAGCAAAGGCCAAAGGCTGCACAAGTACATAGACCTCTATTTTTAGCGAGAGCAAGTTCCTTTGGTGGATCGACAGTGAAACACATTGCAGAGGTTGATTTTAAGGATGGGATGCAGGCCGTGTCTCTGAAAATTAGGCCCTGTCAAAGATGTGCCACTGGGAGCTCTCAAAATCACCAGTTGTTCTTCATCCTTTGGGGCAGGAGAACCTGACCTTCCCAAAGGGTTGCAGGATGAACCTCATGAGACAATTTCAAAGGCCTCTCTACTAATCTGGGCCTATGTGTATGGCGCTGATTTCCACTGCAGAAAGATTTACTCAGGATTACCCAAAGAAGATGGAAAACTGGGTAACAAGATCAGAAGAAATGAGATGTCCCTAAATAAACCAAGGCTCTGGTGTCTGACATGTGGATTTATCTGCCCTTCGCCAAGAGTGCTTTAATTTGTATCACTGTAATCGGGTTAAGAATTATTGTAGCCAAAGTAATTAGCAGCAAGCTACCAACCAGCTTCTTGACACAGAAAGCAAATGGGTTTCTCCTCCAAGTATTTTCCCCCCTGAGGGCTGGGAGGTAAAGAGGAGAAGGAGGGAATTAGGGGTGACCTTGCATTAATGAACAGTAACATGCTCCTGGATCAATGGGCAAACCTGGCATAGCCCAGAGAGGAAGCATCAACTGTGTCATCGAAGTATCTCTGATATCCATGGGGGTTTTGCAATGGATGCTTATGCAAAAGAGGTAAACACAAATGAGGCTGGTGCAACAGAAAAAAGAGCTACAGGAAGAGAGAGAGAAGGTGTGAGGATGTAAACAAAAAAATAAACAGAGCGATTGCTGTGGGGTGGTTTATTTAAAGAGTCCCTACATTTGCATTATTGGATTAAGCATTTTGACCAAAGTTTGTAGAATTTATTTTGGCCAAAAATGACTAATATGAATATTGGCCTCATGCCTGAATAAAGGAACGTAGTTTCTCTCTCTAATCAGGTTGCAACAGATAAAGGCTAAATAGAAATGAGTAATTCACCGTGACTCAATATTACATGGGCTGTATTTTAAGAGCTGAATTTCAAGTGCATTTCTGTTCTTTATTTCAGCTGTGCTATCTTTTGCTCACCCTTGCCACACTGTGTGTCAGCCCGGCTTGGCAAAAGGGGAATAATTTTCTTCTATAAGCCTGATGTACTTTTTAGGAGACTCTGTCTTCCTGGAAGCAAAATCAATTCAAGTATTCAGGAGGCCTCTAGTGGCTTATAGTTTCAGAGGAAGTTTCCTCTGAAGCCTAGCCTGTGAGGCTCAGAAAATATACAGAAGGTCAGGGAAACAAAAGGGACTCCCCACTTGTTGATTAATGCCATTGACAATAAACAGCAAAGCTTGGTCTCTGACTTCAGTATCTAGGAATCTGGCCCTCAAGGCCCGAGATACATTTACACGGAACACTCAGAACGTGCAGAAGAGAACAATAGGGTCTCGGGCTTCTTGGTGTTTTGCATGTTTCTAAGCATATACTGGGAAAGAATTACAACGTGATGAGCCCTATATTTGAAACAGCTGTCAAAGGGGGGCCTATGCCAGTTTCATTTTGATCCACAAATATAGATGCTTTCTATTACTGACACCAGACTACGCAATAGGTTTCCAATGTGGTGCACGAGTGTGTAATCCTCCATTTGCAACTCTTCACCCCGTTCCCACACCAGGAGAAGCAGATATGGCCCATCCTGACTGGGGTAATTGGCATCAGGCAAGCTATTGTTGTTTCCAACAGCTGAGGCTCTGTCCTGTACCCTACTATACACAAATACTTAATATTACATATTGGGTGAGAACCTGGATCACCTGTAGGCTATATTTACACACAGGGTTATTAAAAAGGAAGAGAAGAGTAATCACAAAAGAAGGTGAGAGAAATGAAGTCCTGCTGCTCCTCTGGCGAGTGTTGGCCTAGACAGTCAATGCTTTCTTCATCACATATGTATTTCCCTGGGCCTATTTTTATATGTCATAGGATAGTCGAAGAAATGTCCTTAATTCCCGGCACTTTGATTCACCTCCACAAACTAAGCCTTGTTGTAGGTGACTTAGCAACCATGTGATCCACCTATTATTAGAACAGAGTTAGCCCTCCAAGCCCCCAAAATCCTGCCTCCCCTTGTCCTTATATATATATCTGTCTCCTAGCAGAAAAGTGGCACATGACCTCCTATCCTCAAGAATACTTGGCACAAGTCCCTACTTCTCAGCCGAAGCTATTGTTCTAGGAGAGAATGACACAGGCGTGCAAGAGTCTTGCTGACACTTTTGACTTTAAACATGAAATGCCATTAATCAATCAGCTGCATCTGTTTGGAAAAATTAAGTGGCTGGAATCAAGGCAAACATAATAAATAATCCTTAGGCAAACAGGAAAGAAAATAAGGGAAGACATGCTTGTGACTTCTTGTGGCTTCAAATTCATTTGATTTATCTTTCACATCCTCCTTACAAATATTAGGGTTTACTAAGTGTACGGTGTGAAGATATGAAACTCTAAAGGCTTATGCAAAATACTGCCACGAAATTAAAGGTGCTAAGCTTGCAAGATATAAGTGTCTGCCATGGAATTCACACATGGCATGGCAGCAGAGGGGGTCTGAATTCACAGATGTGAACCAGACTAGACTCACAAAATGCCCAGGCATCACTTGAAAGGTTGATTTCCCTTGCTATTCAGTGAAGTTGCAGATGTAATTTATGGTCTCAAAAACATGTTCATTCCTGCTACAAATGTTTCAGAGACTTAATACTACATGGAATCCTTCCTGGCAGGTGCTCATATCCATCAAAATAAACATCTAGTAGATTTCAAACAACCCATCATTCCTTTCAAGGTGGACACCCACACAAATAGCACCTCAGTATTTAAGAGCCTGCTGCTGTCACCTCTTTGCAGGAATGAATGGAAAAATACTAAGCTGTACCTTGCAGTGGAAGAATATGTATCTCTGCCAGGAGGAAAAAACAAGGAATAGCTGTGAACAAGACATCAGGCTCAAGAGGATCCTTGTCTTCCACACAGTCTTTGTTTTTGCCCAGCCTGGAATCCAGGATTGGAGTCCGGTATTATTGGCCCCTGTGAGTGGTTCAACAGGGTAAGAAAATGTGTGAAACTTTTCTCCCTGATAGTGAAACACAATGTTCAACACTTCCCCAAGCCACCAGGCTTATGACCATGCACACCTGAAAGCCTGGTGTGAAGAAGACACAGCTGCTCATCCCCCTCCCCAGCTGTGGGGATGAGCAGCACTGCTGCCGCTGGCCTGCCCAGGATGGAAAACACAAACCCAACCAGTTTATAGTGTGGGCACGTGCAGCAGCTGAACTGAGCCCACCCACCTATTTCACACAGGCCATTAGAGGAGAGCCATTTCAATCCAGTCTGATGACACCCTCAAATTTCCATCTCGCTACCAATTCCTGCCACAAGGATCTGCCTGAACATTGTAAAGTGATATATAATATCACTTTAATATATAAGTGATACATGTAATATATATATTTCCCTTTAATAATATATAAGTGATATGTATGGGTCAGAATGATACAGGAGGAGGGAGTGGGAAAAAACACAGGAGCAAAGCATTGTGAGGCCATCTCCATTGCTAAAACACAACATGTATTTGGCTGACTATTGAACTATTTGATTAGTCTCAATCTGAAACAAGAATTCATTTCCTTTCTGAGCATTTTAATCTTTTTGAAAACAACATTTCAAAATGAAAATGTCTCTTTGAACTCTACACTTGCTTTGTACTGGCTGAAATGCATAAGAGCAAAACACTTCAACTTTACAGAAAAACAAACAGAAAAGTGTGAGGAGGGAACTAATCTATAAATATTTTGGTCCCTTACACATTCTTCATTTCAGAGTGGATTTCCTATTTGCTAAGTAACAGAACTTGCCAATCTGTATGTGCTCCTGGAAAGCAGCATGAATGTACCTATGGCTTGGCCATGGATGAAGACTCAGCTGACATAAGTTTAACTTTCAGCTTTGTTGGTGTCCTTACAGAATGCACTTCACCTGTGATGCCTCTCTTTCCTTTTCCACCATCATATTTGGGACAGAAATACCCTATTGCTCTTATGTGTTTCTGCCATAATGCTGCCACAACATTCCTGTTACTGATAATATCTAGATAAATGAGAGTTTGTAGGAAGAGCTAAGCTTTTATGAGACTAGCTGATACAACTGATGAAAGTGAACAAGTTGTGGGGTTAAGGGTCCTTCAGGTACACTAGAGAATATGCTAGAGCACTCCAGTTCCAACAGCATTGCTGCTACTGGATAGATAAATAGATAGAAACCTCACTACACAGAATGAAGAGCATATTTGAGATGTCTCTGTCACTTCCTCTAGAAACAACAGAAAAAGGAATAGAATGACATACATATTTTCAAAGGAAACAAAAGGTTAAGAAAATTATTGTGGAGAGTCTTCTTTATCCTCCAAACCTTTAGTATGTGTAAAATGAATCTGCAGTAACAGCTCTCCACAATGCCAAAACCCCAAACTGCTGTCAGTCATTCCACTAGTAGTTGCCTGGGGCAACTGCTTTCACAATTATTTCACGAACTTGCTGCGGTAAAAAATGATGTAACAAAATTTTTTTTAGTGGTCAGGTTGCAAGTGAGCATAAGAATATTCATACTTTCTAATCAGCAACACATAAATATATGAGAAACCCTCTTTACACCAGGCACACCTGCTATAGGCCATGGCCAAGACCACACCATGTCAATTTGACAGATATATGCCAAAATACATGGATCACAGAAACAGCAACTAGATCTGTGACTATGGTGTTCCAAACAAAGCAGTGATTCCAGTAAGAGTAGCATGAAGCTGGTACACAACATAGCACAAGTTAAAAGCCCTTGGTATTACCACTTAAGCATATTTTTTTGACTTTTCTAGTAATCTAATGTTGAATAAGCCCTTTCCTTTCGGAATAAGAAGCTTGGTTTACAATTTTTGATCTTCAAAAGAGCCCATTTAGGAATGAGCCCTCTTGTACCACGGGCAATAAAACATGCTCAGTGTCAACAAGCTCACCGTAGGAAACAGCAAAGGGTTTTCATGAAAAAAAGCCAGGTCCCAAATCCCAGCAGAGGGTGACATTCCTGTGCGCTCATCCCTGCTTTGCCACAAGTGATTCACAAACTTAATCTCTGCCACAGAGCTCTTCTAAATACAGGAAAACTAAGGTTACACCAAGTTTAAGTCAAGAAAGAAACTTTCCCAATGGATACTGAATCACTTCAACTACTGCAATAGACATCTCCCTTTAAGATTTACAGGGTGTTGGAGTTTTTTCTTGCTGCACCTTTAAAATCAGAGTTTATCAATCCAGTTATTTCTAAACATTCTATGTTGGGCTTAGGGAAATTTCAATGAACAAACCAAGACTCAGTGGTGAAAATAAAAAATAAAGCTTTTGCAACACATGTTATCTGACATGTTTGCATAAAACTAAAGGTCCAGCTGATGCCACAGTGCAGTCCCTTAAAGATGAGAGGAGCTGCCACTAATTTCATTGTGGTTAAAATACTTGGCACATCAGGCCAAGATGAGGAAAGAGACAGAAGACTTTTTTTAAGGGTCTAACATACAAAAACATTAAGTCCAAGATATATTGGTTGCAACTCCAGTACTGAACAACAACCAATAAATTCCTCAGCTGCCTTACTGAAAAGACATCTAAACATGCCATCTTTCTCAAAGCCACTCTTCTGGAGACAGCTACTTTGTGATGCACATAGTGATAATTAAAATTTAAAAAATAAGAGCCAGGTTCCATTAAGCCTGGACAGAATGTGCTACTTTACAATTGAAATTACGTCAGAAAACAAAGAACATTCTAGAATCATGCAGGGACCAGGTTTCCTTCTCATTTACAGCAGTTTTATCTAGAGACCTTTCCATCTTGTTCTCTGGAGTCATACCAAAGTTACATGAGTTTAGGGGAAGTTAAAGGCAGGGGGAAGGTAGAAAGAAGACTGAAGTATAGAAACTTCTATACAGATTGTAATGACAGGGCTCTGTTTCAGGATCCTTGCAGCACAGACTGGCAAGGCTGTTTGTTGCCCTCTGGAAGAGCTGCAATGTCTCAGTAATTGAGCTGCAGAGAGACACAGATCTGCTGGACAGTAAGGACTATTGGCCAGTGTGCTCTTTGCCAGCTCTACCTAATAGTGGCTTTCCACAAACTGGGCCATTTGGAGAGTCAGACAGAGATTTCCATCTTATTGGGGTTGTGTTTGAGCCATTTCCATTTCTGCTTCAGGCTTAGTTAATCCAGACATATGCTTAATCACACCTACTTCAGGCAGACTTAATCGCCCTATTTGGTTTCTGTACTAAATTCCTCAGAATTTTCATCCTAACCAGACACAATGGGCTCCCCAAGACCTAAGACACATGAGTGCAGATTTCATGACACCCAACTAAGCGTTCGATGGAAAGACTTATACATTCCCAGATGAAAGTCAATTTCTGCCTTTATTATTCATTATGTGACCGAGACCTGTGTTAAACACTGATTTAAGGGGTTGTAAGCCATGGCCAAGCCAGCAGTGATATTTGTCATCCTTTCTCAGACCTGAATTTAAGCCCTATGGCCAGGTATAAACTACCAGTGAGGACACATAAAAGCAAATTCTGGGCTGTCACAACTCAAGGGGAAACAATGCCTCAAATGTTTTTGCAGTTTTCAGACATGTCAGACATATTAACCCCATAGGAATGGGAATTATTACCTGTGCTGCACAGAGATATACGTGAGAGTTCTAAGATGAAATGAGGAAAACCAACACTGAGAGGAAACTTTGCAACTACTGTGAGCAGAACCGACCAAGTTACTCCAGTTCTCAATTATCAGCTAGCAGATTACTGAAGAATTTTATTACAACCCAGTTGTGGAATAAACCATGTCAACATGTGGTATTGAGGTTTCTTCTTAATTACAGCTGCTGTAATTTAAACTTACATGCTGTATTTTGCTACTGGGGCAGGTTAATGTGTTTTTCTTCATAATTACAGTGGGCTACTTCATTAAGCCTCTGTAACCCATCTGTCTTTGCTTACAAGTTCACACTCTGAAGCTGAGCAAAAGACCTGTAAGGAGAGCACTGAAAGGCTGGCTTCAGGAGACTTTTAAAACTAAATTAGAAAGAGCATTATGAAATGCAAGGTAAGTAGCATTGTACTGGCAAAGAGATGGCCTGGGTGATCTAACAGGTCTTTTCCATCACTAACATGCCTTGTCCAGGAACAACCCATTTAATTTCAGGCCAGTCATTTATTATGACAGAGAAGCAAAGTAGAAGGACATATATTCTACTGGGAAAAACAGCATTTTATTATGCCAACTGAACTCAGAGGACAGGCAGTGAAAACATTCTTTCATTTTGTACCATTAGCTCAGCCAGGCCTCTGCAATGTAACATTCTGTCACTTTCTTTGGATTAGCTCATTTACAAAAACGTGCTGTTTTACTGAAATTAGTACAGAGAGAATATTGCGCTTCCCGAGCTGCCGCAGCATAACTGTTTGTCAGTAGATTTATGTAGTGGATTGTTTTCCTGCAATCCAGGATAAGGGAAATACTTAAACAATAACCGCCATGGGGAGTGTGGACAAGGCAATAATTACTTTCCATGGTGTTAATAAACCTCAAGGCTACTGGCCAAAGTATATTTGCACTGAAGGAGATGTCTGTGGAGATTACATAGGAAATTTTAAGACAGACAAGGGTCAGGAAGCCCATCTAGCTCTGCTTCCTCTGCTGCATTAGCAGACACCCCCGCCCATCCATAACTGCTCTCAGCCAGGTTTTTTAATCAAGCACTGTCTAGTGTTCACTGGTTCCTTTGGTGTCCTCTGCTGAGTGACTTGCTTAGTATGCTGACTAGGAGCCATCGTTTGGTTGTTATCCTTTCTTTTCTGCTCAACTTTTAGTTACAAACACTTCAGCTGTAAAATTGGAATTCCACTCCACAGGAAATACCTAATTTCTGTAAAAATAAGATTATATAAGAATTATTTAAACGCTTAAAACATGAGTGATTCCTGTAAGGTCAAGTCATGTAGCTCAGCTCAATCATCATTTCCAGAGTGGTGTGCTCCCAGTTCTCTGCCAGCCCGAGAGAGCCCCACATCCCTGAGAATCAAGTTGGGATTTCAGGCTTCTAAGGCTCCTGTCCCAGCAGCAAAGAGATAAGCCTTGGCTCAAATTAGAGATCACACAGCTCTGGAGCAGCAGGTAGCCAAAAAGTAGGACCCAGGCTTTCCAATGACTGCAAGATGGAACAGCACCTTGAGTTGATGCTTGCATAAGTAACACAGGCTACAAAACCTTCTGTTTGCCATGGGCCATCTCCAGATGCACCACTTGTCACAGCAAACGGTCAGACACCACAGGCCTTGATACACAGCTCTCCCTGTGGAGTTCCATCCAAGGGGATGTTCATGCTTTGACCATTACACTGCAGGACATTTTCTGTGGAAACCTACTTTCACAGTCATGGTCTCTTTCTTTTGTAGCAGAACAAACCAGGAAAGAATTCAGGGATGGTAACACTTGCGTAAGTCTGGAATGAAATAAAAGTCAGGTCCTCCATACCATCCTCTGACAGTAATGCTATGTCATTTACTGACAGATAAAACTTGTCTCCACTGGTAATGAAAACTCCCTTGGATCATTCTTGGGCACAGAGGACAACTGGCATGAAACAGACAACATCTATGCCATTTAACTCTCCCTGTCTCCAAAACAGGGTGGCCACATCCAAAACACTCACTGTGAAGAGCTTCTGGGCTAAGCCCAAGTCACGCCAGACAATTGTTTAGACACTGGTAGGTGACAAAAGAAAAAGTTTTACCAATAATTTAACCATATAAACAAGCAGGTTCCAGGGCTTGGTCCCACAGACTGGCACCATCTGATATATTGGGATAGGCTAGCCAATCTGTAATCTACCCAGGTTTCACACATGTCAGTATTAAGCATTGCAAAACTAACAGTTGTTCTTTATGCCCACATCACCAGTGAGCAGGGCTTTAAAAGGAGATTGTCAGTGTTCTCAGCACTCTGGGAATGGTTATGCCCATAGACGTCTCCAAGAAAATGTGCTTCTAATTTAAATGTTGTGTCAAACAAGTGGTTACTGAATTTGAGAATGGATATTGTGAGCTACATTCAACTGAGGCAACTGACTTAGATGTTCCCTCATTACAGGAATGACTAATCACACAAGTATTTATTGGATAGAGCACATTCCCCTTGTTCACATGAGTGAGCATGCACCAGCTCACACATGTTACCCCCAGAAGAGCAAACAGGAATAATGATGGGAAGAGACTCACCAAAGTAAGGGCTGTGTGTTCTGGTGGCATCAACTCAACCTACCTGCATGAAGAACATGAAAAATTTCCTGCTGCCTCATCAACTTTAGACTGGATTTTTTTCCTCCATCTGAACGGCCCCAGGTAAAAGGAAAAGCCATCTGTGGCTCTCAACTCCCTTGCTTTTTGTGTGTGCTGCTGGAGCGAGTACCTTCATACCAGCTGACAACTGAGCTGAACAAAGCACAGCTGTATCCCACTCCCTGTCTTCTGCCTTATGCAAGGAATGGAGAGAACACCTGGTGCAGGAGACAAATCCAGTAACTCTCATCCTTAGAGATTCTTCATTTTCAGATAAATTCTTCACTAAAAATTGTCAGATAATAGTTGAGAAAAGACTTGGGAGAATGAAAAATAATTTGGCCTCATAAGTCTAGACTGAGAAAACAGCTCTGGAAATCATAGGGAGATTTTATAAGGGCCTTAGGAACAGCAAAATTACACATAAACATACTTGGAGTATTGCATCAAATTCAATTTTCCATTGATTGTAGCAATTCTGACTTGAACCAGCTAAGAGTCAAGCCTCAGACTTTTTCAAGAAAAGGTCTGTTCTGTGAGTACCCAGGAGCATCTGTAGAAGGTAAATAGCAAAATGCAGTATTTTAAAGGTAATTTGACTACAGCTTAGAGGTATATTTCTTACTGCCCTACCATGAGAAAGTTCCCTATACACATTCACGTAGCCACAATTATTTCTCAATGAGTACAAACATCTTGGCTTGAAGCCATTGGTTATTAGTACCATGGGAAGTCATCACTGTCTTAAACATATTCCCCACAATAGTTAAGTATTTCCCTTATTTCAGGACCGCAGGAAAACAACACATATATAAACTGAGTAACTTAAAGCTAGCCGTGACATCAGAAGCATTTTACACATTGGGCAAAATAAAGTTCACTTCCCAGACAAACTGGTTCCTTGTGAGGCCACAGGATGCTGCACAGAAGCCACTCAAATGCATTAGTAGTGGCCCAAAATGACAGACTGGCTTTGCTTTCAGCTCTCTTCAGTTCAGCTGGCACAATGATAAAAGATTTTTTTCTCAATTAATATCCCATCCTGACACTGTTTGCCAGTCTTCGAAGGTCACAAAGCAGTCCTGTGTCAGCCTGACACCTTCCCCTTTCCCCATATTTCTTCTTCCTCTCTGGGGAAATTTATGTCCGCCTGTGGCATCTGTCCCTTGTCCTCCTTTTGTGAGCACCAAGCCACAGCATACGTTACATTTAGAAATGTTTTCTGACCATAAATTACCTTCACAGCATCTTAGAAGCCTTCTGCTCTCCTTCACTGACCTCATGGCCCTGACACTCTGGAAGCATTTTTCATTATCTCTCTTAACCTCCTGTACAAGCTTCCTTTCATTCTCAGCATTTGCTTTTCTTATCTCTTTTCGTACTCTTAATTTCATTCTGTAATCTGTTCAAGTCTTCTTCTTTCCCTTGTGTTTTGCACCTTAGGCTTGGTTACTCCTTACACATCCAGCTGTAACAATCCTTTGAGCTGCACAAAGTTTTCTGCTCCCTCTGGCAGCCCATTAAGCTCCCTCATCTCACCCACTTGCCTCATGTCCTTCCCCTTCGTCTCAGGCTTCAGGGCTGAAATTTAAGCACCATCCTCAGCAGCTGCCTATTCCCCAAATCTTTTGCACCCCCACCTGATTAGCCTCCCTTGTTTGGGCCCTGAAGCCAGCATGGAGCAATGTGATGTCACTGTGCAGTGTGACAAACCCAACTGGAGACCTTGGAGTGCACTTGAGTCAGTGCCAAGCCACACGGGTCATTCACTCAGCCACCCCAGCCTTCAAACCCACCCCCAGCACTCCAGCACTGGGAACAAAATGCTTTCCTTTCCTGGCCTATTCCTCACTTGCCACAATGAATTGTAATGCTGCCACAGAGGTGAGTTGCATAAATTACAATCCACTCCTTTGAAACTCAGAACAAGTTCAGGTTCAGCTCAAGAAATGGAAAAAGCTTCCAACAGGTTCTCATTTTCAGCTTTCCCAAGGAAAAGTGAACTAAAGAAAAATAGTATTTTAGAGAAAATACAGGATGAAGAATTTCAATCTCAATAATGTTAAAGTTTTCCTATGGTAGCCTTTGAAATTAGTGGGATAACACTGTTCCTATTGATTGTAAGGAAAACTAATCCAATTCACACATACAATTAAATAATAAACTTCCCCTTCTCCACTTACATTTCCCTGGAGATGTTTTGCAGAAGAAAAATCTCTTCTGCCAACTGAAGAGGGAAGCAGCCTGCAGTTTGCTGTGGAGAAAGTTAGCTTCTGTCTGAACCAACATCCTTTCAGTAAATACCATGAAGCAGAAATACTGTATTGCTCACATTTACATTTCCAAAACCTTACCCAAAAAAGTGACTTTTCACTGGTTTCAACAACAGCAAGAGCTGCTTGGTCTCTTATCATGCTTAGGCTGCTTCATTGCCTGAGCTCACTTTAAACACTGTCTTTTTACAGTCACTCTCAGAAAATGTGGATTTGAACAAAGTTGTGGAATTGGTTAGCTGGCAGGTAGCTAATGTATAACGTATGCACATTCAGTTCAGATCAAAAAACTGTTTTGCTAGTGATGTTGTTTTCAATACTTGATCAGTCACAGACAGATACTTCCTCTTCACCTTCTCATCAAAATATGGCAAATTTAGTCCTGTTAAATGCTAGAGACAGTGATCTCTTCTGACTACAGCTGGTGATCAGATTATGCCCTGAAGCATAATGATTGCTAACACTTCTCCCTTTCATCCCAATTACTGCCCTTGCTGCCACGCACCTACCCCGTTCTTCTGAGAAGCTACAGCAACAGGCAAAAAAAAGGATAAAATTCAACTGTAGTCTAATAGATAATCTGAGTATATTTTTATATTGATAATTACTGGAAAATAACTTATGTTGTAAAGATGAGAAATTTCTTTAGCAGAACTGCTGGGGCAAAAATCAGTTTTCCCAAAACTGCAAAGACTACATTCCTCAACAAACAAAATGTACCTTTTTAAAGTGTAAAGTACTGAAGTTTTAATATACTTGAAATATCATCAATATTGACAGAAAACACCTTTGGACACTGAAATGCAAACTTTTTGGCACTGTTAAAAAAAAACTTAAACTAATTTGCCCTTTAAGAATCAGGGGAGAAAAGTATAGGGGGAAAAACTAAAATACTTCTAAGGAAAATGCAAAGCAGTTTTGTTATAAACTGGAGAGAAGGAAAGAAGGAACAATCAACAATGAGTAATATTGTTGAGGAGTGAAAGCATTTCAAAGAAAGAGGAAGGATGGCATGTTTCAAAGCAGAGTACAGGAGGTAGAGGAGGACCCTGTCTCCCACACCGGATTAGATCAGCAGCTCATCTGCTCCCAGTAGCTTGAACCAATGAATCTCTAATAGCGGATCAGTGTTCAGCAGATCTCAGGTCAGACACAGCATATTTCATCTTAAATCTTTGCCCTTAGCTATTATATAATTTTTAGGAAATTCATTAGCCAAATAAGAATCTATTCTAATCTTTAATCTCACTGAATTAATTCTCTCAACAACATCCTGCTGCAATGACCACTACAATTTATATGCTTTTTTGCTACATGTTTTCCTGTTATTTGTCTCCTTCCTAAGGAAGACAAGTCAAATCCTTTCGTTTGCTCTCATTAACCACTTCTTTTCATTCTTTCATGTCATCTCCATTGCTTTATCTGAAGAGTACACACCACTGAGGAGCAGCTCCTTCTGACTTTATGTAGGTCAAAACTGTTTTCCTTTCCTGGCTCAAAACATATACATATAGGTGCATTTACTTGACAAGAAAAAGGTATTTAGGAACAGAGGAGAGTGTGCGGCTAAAGAAATAGTATCTTTGCCTTTTCTCATGGTTGTGACCTCAAAAATCCCAGGTGACCAAAGGACAGTCACTGACTGGTGAGAAGTGCTCTGCCACAGCCTGGAGTGCAGGTGAGCAGAGGGGACACACACACAGGCAAGGGAAGGGATACCAGGCCAGGTAATCATGAGGCAGCTCTCTCCATACACAGTTCTTTGCCTTTATTTGCAGCATCCTTCACTGCCACCACACTGCTCAGCCTCACCTAACCCAAAGCAGCCCACCACATGCAGGTTTGTATAATCAGCAGATGTACCAACACATCTGTCTTTCCCTTAAACTCTTGATTTGTGGCCCTATTTCTTGCAGATATGCAACAGGTCCCCACTTTTCTCACTGAGAATGAGCTCCCTACTCCCTTTTACTTACCCAGCACAGTGTCATTATAATTAACTGTGTTAGGATAGACTGTGGTTAGTTCTCACCACTGAGGCTGGCCGCTTACACTTCCCTATCCACCCTGGCTTGCCTGATGGCTCTCCCAGCCACACTGCTCTGACACCACCCCTGGTCAATAGTCTGGGGTTAATTTTTGTTCTTACTCATGGAATGGCTCGACATTCTCAGCCAGCTGAGCTCCAAACCATTAATCTGTTCCACACTTGCTTCTCAACAGCCTTCAGTTAATAAAATTCTTTCCTCTGACCCCGTTCAGTGAGGTGACCTAGCAATGTAAAGATGTTTGCTACCAAGGCCAGTCCCTTGAGCCTGCATTTAACTGTTCTTCTAGCAAAGGTTTTGATTTATGTAATAACATTTTTTCCTTTATCCTTCCAATCATGGAAAATGTTAGGAAATCCCATTGCCAGTTTACTGTCTCATTGCCTCTGGTTTTAAGACATAAGAGTTGTACTTCAACCACAGCCTTCCAGACCATCCTTCTCCAGTTGCCATAAACTACTCATCCCTGCTCTCCCTGCCGTGCCACCCATTGGATTTTCCTTCTTATTTACTAAACCTTCACCTTCAGTATAATAAGCAAACACTCACATTAAACTGCTCTGCACTACAGATCACAGACAAGGAATTAAATACTGTACGTTCTTCATTCATCTTTAATATCATTACAAGTCTGTTAAAGGATTTGTGTCCATTGAACAAAAAAAGCTGGAGGCATTACTGCAGCTGAATTCAGATTGCTAAATGTTTAACAAAGATGCTGACATGACAAAAGCTGGAGTCTCTGATCTCTCCTCTTGAAAGCTATTCAGGTTGGTTGCAGGGGAAAACTATGTCATGGGCACCTGGGCACCTGCATTTTATTCTGTCTCAGTAACCCCCTCTCAGAGGAAGTGAAGCCATAAGGTCCTGTCCCAGTAACAATTAAGAGAAACTAATGAAGAGCTGGTTTATAGCCTTTTCCCAATCCTGATGTCCTGTCTGTGTCTGGAGGGCAAATATAAAACATGTTTTTCAGTGCTACAGAAGGAAGTACAAGTAATTAGTCCTCACCACACAATTCACACACGAGGTTAATCAGGCCCCTCACTGGTTTTAAAGCAGAGGGGACAAACAGGAGGCTGAGTGCTCAGCCAGAGGAGGAGGTCAGCATGAGCACAGGGGGAGGCAAATGGAAACGTGCTTCAGCAAAAGAGGGATCTGAGTCAATGTTTTTAGGGAGCCAAGCTTGGCCCCTTCTTCTTCCCATTATCCTGCCTTTATCAGCTCTGTGACCTGTGAAAGATTGTCAGAGGAGCCCCTTGAACCTGCCAGTCTCACAGTTGTGCAAAAGGGTTCACTGCTCCACAGAGCTGTGCTCTCTTACAGACCCAGAAAAGGCACCACACAGAATTTTCCCCATCCCCACATGCTCCAGCCTGCTGCCCTTCTCTCATCCACGGTGGGAGGCAGCACTTCAGCTTCTCCTGAGGTCAGATTTCTTGGCTCAGAACATGCCAGGTAACACATCAGGGACAGAGGGGATTGTTTTTTCTGTGTTTAAAAATATCAAAAGTACAGGTGGTTTACTTGGAGTAGCTGCAATTCCATTTCAAGAGAGAAGATTTTCCTCACCTTAATGCCCCATGAAGGATGACTACAGTTTTCTCTCAAAAACATTGCTTTTATTCCTTCAACTTGCACATATAACACCAACCTAGTTCTGTAATATCTTATGTAAATCAAGGATTTCCTAGTGAATGTCAGAGGCTCTCATGACGGGAACCTTTGCTCCAGGACTTTGTAGATGACACAACTTTGGTTTTAGCCCCTTTGTGCCTTAAAATCACAATCAGGCTGCAAGATGTGCCATGTCCACCTTCCAGTTCATTGCTGAGTTTGTCCAATGTTAAAAAATCTGGACTGGGAGTCCAGTGGGCTCATGAAACATCAGCAACTACTGTGAGAAACCAAAATTTCTTTGGTGTGCAGAACATACCATCCTCTGAAATGAGGCATTTGGACTAACAGAAACATACTCCTGTTTAGAAACACCTACAATACAGGTAATAATAAACTCTAGCCTCTTTTTTCAGGGTTTCCTCATTGCAGAGCATTTCCCCTCCATGACCATCTTTAGCTTTCTTTATTAAACAAGTACACTACCCCTATCATAAAGATCTCGCTATACTGTCTGAGGCTAGGAGAATTCACTCCATTCTTACCTTCAAAATCCATGAAGAGCTTTGCTTTGAAAACACCCGACTCTTAAAACACAGGGAGTTCAGTTACTGTTCATGGGTTTGCTCAGATGGAGCAGCCCCCTGGCTTTACGAGCACAAGGTTCATTGCCTGTCTCATAAAATCTGCAACAAGAGAGAGTTTGCATTCTGAAGAAGAACCCTACACAGTATCTTTGGTGCAAATAAAAGATTTTTGCTCTGTTTCTACAGGACATTCACAATATTTTCTTTAAACAAGTGTGACTCCACTTTGTATGACGCCTCAACTGCCGTATTTTTACAGTAGTATGGTGTTCATTCTGTATTTATTTTACAACCTCATCAAGATTTCCTTTATCACTTTCTCTCAGCAGTATGTTTTCACACTGGCTTCTGTTGCCCTCAGTTTTTACAGGTAAAATCCATGTACATATGCTATAATTGCATACACATAACATTTTTTCAAATTTCTTAGCAGCAAACACAGTCCAGATGATGCCAAGGCTGGTACACACAACCCTGCTAAGAAACAGAGGAAAAAAAAGCTAATCTCAAACTTTTCTGTATTCTGGTAAATGTAAGATGAGGTGTTTCCTCTCCCTCTTTTGGGCATTGTTCACATAGTATCAGGCTTTTCCTCCTAATTCCATTTTTCATCCTGAAACGTTTTACACTCCTGAGCTAGTCCTATTGACTTAGGTGGTGCTCCAGACAGAGTAAGGGATTTGTCAGTGAGGATCAGATTGCAAAGTCAAGGCCTAGGATTGTAAAATCTTCCTTGTCTGGCATTCCAGTGTAAAGTGCTGCGAGCACTTACCCTGCTCTGAGACGGGCGGCCAGCATAACTATATCAGTGTCAGAAACATTTCATAGTGCTTTTCAACAGTATGCCAGGCAAGAAAGGTTTCCAATCTCTGGCCCTCACCCTGCAATCCAATCCCCACAAATAAACCCTCACCCCTGTACAAAGTATTATTGAAGTTAATGGGACTCCAGATAGACACAAACTCTTTCCTGAGTGACACAAACAGAAAGATCGTGATTTTAAGGCACAAAGGGGCTAAAACTTGACAAAGCCCTATGCAAGCACCTTTATTTTTGAGCCAGAGAACTTTTAAAGCAAGTGAGGTGCTCATAAGGGGTTTGGAAGTGATAACAGAGAGAAATTGGAAGGTTAAATGGTTGGTCTCCACAGATTATTTGCATTCTTTCCCAGAATGGTCAAACACTCACAGATCTGGTTTTTACTCCATTCCTAAGACTGAAGCTCCACGTACACCCCAGGTCTGACCCTTTACCTGCTGCACAGTAGTGGGATGCTGACAACTGCACCATCCTTTAAGCTCCAGTCCAATGGAGAGTTTATTTCCATGTTACACGAATCCATGCCATTGTCCTTATTATGTCTGCCTCACTGTCTGCAGTTATGCACACTTAAGAGTTCTGCTGGATGAGTGCTCTTTGTTTCTGGAAGGCAGAGAAGATGCAGGCCTGGAAACACCGACTAGTACAAGTCCACCTCTCATTTGTCTCACTTTTATAACTTTGAAACTCTTCCTTCACTTTGGTAATAATGTAAAGTATCAACTAAAAATTGCAATGCATGCATTTCATTTGAGTTTTATTGCCTTAACAGACAGCATTAGATTACAAAAGAGGACATTTTTCTTCTCAGTTTTAGCTTATTCTTATGATTTACGATTAGATACAGCAAGAGTTCATAAACTTCCCCGACCTGCTGACAGTTTTTACAGGCTCCTTGATTTATTTCCATCTCAAACTTAACAGCTTTCATGTGACTGATATTCCTAGAGTCCTGGCATGGCTGCAGCACAGCCTGCAAGAGCTCCTCTAATCTCCATGTTACTAATTTAAATGAAGTCTTGGTCTGTTGTTTAAAAAAGACATTCGTCATCTCACGGAGGTTTACAGATCCTCTTGTAATGTAATGTCAGACACTTCTGAGATATGAGTTTTATGAAGCCTCCTGATATTGAGTGTTGTAAGACACACCAAGGTCACTTCAATATGCCAAAGAAAAAAAAAACATTTGCAAAACAAGAGAAGAGGAATCCCTAAGAAACTGCATTGTACCGAGGACATTTAGAAATGATTTATACCATCTGTGAGTACATTTCAAAGATAAATCTGGTATTGGGGAAAAAAGCAGGGGGAGGATAAATTTGAATCCAGAAAAATCCACAGACACTCAGCCAACAGCTATGAGTTCCTGATACAAAACAACTCACAGAGCAATATTCTCACAGTCATAGAGGTTGCAGCATCAACAGTTTCCCAGTGTGCTCCGAAGCTACTGTGCTAACTAAGGCTGCTCTTTCAGCAAAGATGCAGCTGGCATTCTGTTTTCATTGTACACTTTCCAAACAACAAAAAAAGAGATACATTTTGTAATAACAAAGACCTAACTAGTAAGAGAGAGAAGAGGGAATGAGTGTGAGAGCACATAAGAAAAGTGGATGTTTCTCCAAGCTCACACACCACCCAGCTGAAGACAGAAAGATACCATTGTTTTTGTCTCTAGAACATTTAGAAAGTGGCAAAAGGTAAGTGATGGGAAGTTGTATGAAGTTAGAAGGAACCTGAATGGAATAGATTAGGTAGGGTTTTTTGATACCAATGGGTACAGTAGAGAGAGAACAAGACCCATAAATATCCAGGGGGCTTTGGAGGTTCTCCAGTGGGTATGCTTAGACATTTGAGGTCAACCATGATCAAGTCTTAGTCTGACAGAAAATTGTTTTTGTAATATTTGTAGATCAGTTAAGAAATGACAAGCAACACTAGGTTATGACACACTGGAGATATAAATACAGGTTGCCCAGATCATATGATTGGTTGAACCCTTTTATTTTTGCTGAAGAAATTTAGCTAGTGTTGCTGGCAACACACACAGAGCACTAAATAAACGTTACATACAGTAGCTTGTCAGAATTTATAAAAGAGCAATCGACATTTGCTTTACTGTCAAAACATCAGCCTACGAGTTTCCTCTCTTTGGAAGGAGAATGTGGGCAATAAAAGAATGCTATAACAGGGTATTACCTTCAAATCACAAATGCCATGGGCGAGCCTGCACCAGAAATGAGAGCTGCTCTCATGCAGTGAGCTCTGCCTGTCCTCTAACAAAAAAACAAAAAAACCTGCTTGGGAGCCTCATTGCTACAACCCACTAGCAGCAGTTGCTGCATTGCTCAGAATATAGAGACAAATGTGGATTTATCACAGAGCTTCCTATTCCACAGTCCAAACACAGATACCTTCACTGCAGATGGATGTAGAAAAACAGCACTGTACAGTGCCTGCAACTGTATTGCAGTGAAGTGAATTATTAAGAACACAACGAGACTTTATGCCTAATTCAGAGTTTGCACATGCATGGGAATTAAAGTCCACAGATCTCATTCACAATTACACCGAGTAAATCCTAAGATTTCTTTCCACTCTTCAAACAACATAAAAGAGACACATTGCACATGAAATAAAAACTCCCAGCAGTTTATCTTCCTATGATTACATAGTGTTTTCAATGTAAAAATCACATCCTCTGTTGGGCAAAGGTTCATTTTACAGACCAGATCTATTGGATCAAAACAAGGACTGCAGTAAATCAGCTTTGTGGAGCTACGCTGATTTTCCCTTGCTGGACTGTATCTCAAGAACCACTTTTCATGCATTTGTGTAGGAGGAAAAGTTTGTTATTAGTATTACCCTGGGAGATGGGTATTATTCCCCAGGGAGTAAAAAAAAAAAAAAAAGCCCAGCATCCCATGACCTACCTCTTCTCACTCTGATAAGGGCACAGACCATGTGTGTGCACAGACAGATCACTTGCCAGCAAGACAACCCTGCTGCATTTGAAGACATTGCATTAATTAACACATTTCTAAAGAGTATTTGTGTGTATATTTGTCCTTTCTTACAGGATCTCTCACAAGGAAACCCTCATTCTCCCTGAGTGCTAAACACACCTGCATCAATCCTCTGCAGAACAGGGAGTTCAGTGGGACTCAGGAGGCCACAACTGCACCTTGTAAACCAGCTGAAGGTGTATCTACACAGACATCCATTTCCTCACTTCTTCCCATGGGCTTGCCAGGGGACAACAAACTTGGGCAACAGGTCAAGGACAACCAATTTTTCATCCCTCATTTCTGTTCTAACTTTTTCTTGCTTCTGCCTGCTGGGAAGCGAGTAATAATCTGCATTTTTAGTCATGTAGAGAAAATGCTGTCTCTGGAAGTAGATGTGCCCTCCTGTAGAAAGATTTGAGGTCTTAAAATCAGTAGCATAGTCCACTACATCTGTGTTAACCCTCTTTTCTATGTTTTTCATTCCTTCTTAGAGGAAAAGGAGACTTGACAATAACCTAGTACTTCATTGAGGACACATATTAATGTCTCTCTTTTTAACTGTGGAAATAGCAACAATCACAATGACTGTGTTTTAGTAGAAACTTTCCTTTACATAATTTTTTTTTCTAACTACAAGGTTAAAAAAGGGTCAAGTTCAAGTACATTCCAGGCTAGACAGAGCAACTTAGGACTAGACAAGTCCTTTCAAATACTCTGAGTCACATTGTGAGCAGCTTCTACATGTTTCAGAAAGCCAAAAAATATCTCTGAGGCAGTGCACAACATTATTCAGTCCTTCCTTTACTGGATGGAGTGAGCACATGTCAGTCTGTCTGTAATTCCTCTATCATGGTAAGAACTCATACCCAGATTTCATATCCTTCAAACAGTAAAGATCAATAGGTAGGTGGTAAGAGGCAAAGCTTGAAATAGAGCTAAGAAAAAGACAAAAGAGAGAGGAGAGAAAACAAAGAATTTCAATATCATACACTAAATACCTAGATGTTAATAAAAAAATCCTCAATGGTTACCTGACAGGGTTTCACAGAAGGAAAGCTTAGGAAAAAAAACCAAAAACAATATCTATCCATTGTGCAGCATTTTTCTTTCTAACTCAATTGTATCCTTTATATCAGACTTTCATCTTCCCAAAGCTAACTCTGGGCATATTTACAATAAAAATAGAAGTTGGATTTGTTACAATTTGTTGAGACTGCAGATTTCCAATTAAAGGTGGTGGTATTCCTTCTGTCTGTACAGGTTTTTACTTGGCTACTGAATGTAAACTAACTGACCCTTTAGAATAGCCTCAAAAAATCACAAACACTGGTCTCCTTGAGAACTCATGAAGGATGAAAGAGGAGAATTCCGGCTTTGTTGTCTAAGGTTTACTCAGTAAAAGGTAGAGAATGTGAGACTTCACTAGTTGTATACTGATTGTATGGCTTTATTTCCTAGAACAAAGACAGTGTTCCTTCAAAGAACACTACTAGTAGCACAGGAAAATCATATTCATATTCAACATCTGTAATATTTAATAGTGTGACTGGATTTTGTTGAAGTGAAAAGAATTTATCCATGCCAATTAAATAATTCACTGCATAGTTCAAAAGACCCTGATAAGAGGTACACCACAAACCATACTGCTTTTCCTGCTTTAATTATGAATTTGTAGTTGAAGCACATGACAGGGTTTCAGGGCTGGGCTCCACTTCCCGCTCTGTGATGGGTTACTGGGGGCAGCTTCCTTCATCCCAGCCTTCCTGAGCCACATCCTTGCTGGTGTAAATCAGTACAGGTCCCACAAGTGGAAAGGCACTCTGCTGATTTACACCAGCTGTTAAACTGACCTCTTGACCAAGAGAAAAAATGGGAATGGAAATGCATTTTCTGTGTCACAAGAGTTTCTTGTTGATGTTGGTTAAGGCATTTAAGAAGTTTCACTCTTTTTAACGAATGAGACAAATATCTAACTTCAAAGCCAGTAATGCAAAGAGGATTCAGATGAGTATGTTAGAGCCTTTGGAATGACTAAGTTGTGTACTACATTTAATTGCTGAACAACATACAGAAGAACATTCCAGGAACAGGGTACAAAATTACATGCAGAATTTTCTTTCCATTTTCTTCCTTATATTTGGTTGAATATTTTCACTCTTTTGGATCAACAGAAATAAGAATAGCCAGATCAGCTGTGAAAAAAATATCCTGCTGCTTTTGCTGTGGCTGCTCCTTTTCATCAAGTGTTACAACTAACACAGGGAAAATGGCTATTTCTTACGGATGGGGCTGTAGTATGAGTAAGTGAACTTCAAAGATGCCGGGCCAGATTGGATAGCAAACATCAAAAGCTTTTGACTCGTGCTGGGTAAACTTTGTATTCTGACACACAAGTTCTTATCTGTTCTGTTCCAGACTTGAGAGAGAGAGGGGCTGAATCTAACCAAATCACATTGTTTTTCCTTGCAGCTGCCAACTTGGAAAAATATCAGGGCACAAAGGAACCATTAAAAACAAAACAAAAAAAGACATGTTTTTGTTAGTTCCTAGGCAACACAATATTGCCAAGATGGTGGCTCCTATGAAAATTAGAAAATATTAGTTACACATCACACTGTTATTTATTTATACTGCTCTGTGAAGCATTATTTTTTTCCTTCTTGCAAACTGACAGATATTATGGAAAATCTGTTCTTTTGAGCAGGGTGTTTACACGACAACTGTTATGTATGTTTTGTCAGCAGCTTTTTCCATTTGTTAATTCCCATTTCTATTTTAACATTTATTTTGCTAGTTACTGTAAAAAAAAATTAAAACCAAAACAACAGAGTATGAGATAGAGGGAGAGAGAGAAAGAGGAGGTAGAGGGAAGAGAAGAGAAGAGAAGAGAAGAGAAGAGAAGAGAAGAGAAGAGAAGAGAAGAGAAGAGAAGAGAAGAGAAGAGAAGAAAAGAAAAGAAAAGAAAAGAAAAGAAAAGAAAAGAAAAGAAAAGAAAAGAAAAGAAAAGAAAAGAAAAGAAAAGAAAAGAAAAGAAAAGAAAAGAAAAGAAAAGAAAGAGAAAATAAGTGGTTTTTTTTAATCCATCAAAATGAATCCTGTTGTTAAGATTGCAGAATCTATTTTAGAAAATTGGAAATCCTATCCCATGACTATTAATTGCAAAAATTCCATAAGAACTTTTTAAAACCTCAGCCTGCTTGTTCATAGCACTCTAGGGCAGTGTGGGACACAGGAAACGAGTGTGTTTCACTCCACCTTCTTCATTATTCAGCCACAATGTATTTACCACATGGTTCCTCCTACTCATGACAAAGCCCTGATTACATAGATGATGATGTTCCATGCTGGTGAAGGACTGAAATTACAGTAAGGTGACAAGGAAGTGTAACAGCTCTTGGGAAATGTAATTGCAGCTGCCTTGGGATCAAGTGGCAGACCCTCACATTTTGTAAAGTTTTACTCAAGAATTAAGCCAATGAGACTGGAAGGTCTGACTGCTTACCTTAGAAGGTAGAAGACACCTTAGAAAGGGGCAGTCACATCATGCATCCTTTCAGCATTTTGATGGGAAGCTTTAAAACACAGTTGTGGATGAACAGATTACAGGAGGGTATCATTCCTGCTTGCCACAGAGTGCTTTGTCTCCACAAATATTCCACATTATTTGTAGCACACACAGTCCTTCCATTACAACGGAAAGGTAACCTATCACAGATAGACAGAAAAGAGAAAATGGAATCCTCTCTTATTTAAAAAATGTCATTTCCTCTGATCCACAGTTCACAGACCTTCAGAGACACTACAATCTACCACACCAAACTCCCACCTTTGAAACAGACTGAGGAGTAAATGCTCCAAGGACAAATTCCAAGTCAACACAGAAATCTGAGCATGCATAAACATTTCAATATGTTTCATCTACACTTGTTAGAGTGAGCTGTGTGAATGTGGAAAGAGGCCCTTAAGGAGAAAAAGGCTCCATTAATGCAACCCAACAATGTATAACTCAAGACCACAGGTTTTTCAAGGCAGCCACTGCAGCACGCAGAGTCAGACCCCTTCCAAGACATCCTTCCAGAACATACCATGAATCTTCCAGCAGCACTCATGGCTCAGGAGAGGTACAAACCAGAAGGCTGCTTCACCAAAGTCAACAAAGTCATTTTTTACTAACACAACTGCTGTACCAAGACAGAAGGGCCACATCTTGGCCCTCCCTCTCACTCATCAATGGAGAAGAAATCCTGTCTGCATACCAGTATGAACAGCAATCTTTGGAATGGTCATTTCTTCAAAGTTATAAGGCTTATTCAACAGAAATATTCAAAAACCTGGCTTTTGAAAGTGCAGATTGCTTTGAGGAGGGGTATAAGAACAAATGGCTCATCCATAATCAGGGTCTGACATGAGGAGAAGTGCTGCTGTACATCTCAGCTTGCTGTAAATTCACTTCCAATGTACTCCTGTCTTTTGCTTTATGTCCTGATACAGGCACATTTGGGATGGTTGATTTAATTTAATGAAACAGTCTGAAGAATTTTAGATTTCATTCAGCTTTAGGGTAATTCTAAACCCCAGTGTCAGACTAGAAGTTTAATCACCAGTGTGAACAGGCCCACCATAAGGCTCTTAAACAGCTAGGATATGGTTTCATGCAGACTTTCAAAAGCTACCCTCAAAATTACTACAAAACTGTTTTCAAGACTTACTAGCTTGTTCCACAGAGGGCTTCTTTTGGCTTCAGCACAACTCGAGTATTGGGGAAGACCAGAGATCGTTTCACTCACTTCAATGAGATTTTTCTGTGGCATCTCTTTTAGGCTATGTGGATATTCCAAGACAAAACAGAGGACTCCCAGAGAAATGCTGCAGGAGTGTGAGAAATACTTGCTTTAAGAGAAAATCTGGGGGGCTGTAAGTCAACAAGTATTAACCACATCTTTAATTTTCTTCCACATTTACCTATAACCAGTAAATTTGAACACATTTTGAGTCTTCGCTGCTCTTGTGGCAAACATAACTCATATCAAGTTGAATGATGAATTTGCAAACACCCAAAATGACCTGAAATGAACAAACAATAATTTTTCCTGCAGAGTTTGCACAGATATCTGCTTTATGGAGCTCTTGGTATGGTAAAAATCATCAAGAGAGAATAAATATTTAACTTGGGCTGCAGTGGGAGAGTATATTAACACACCTCTGCAGTTCTGGATTTTTGTTGGAATTCTAAGAAGATTTGGCAAGAAACCACAAAGAAAATTGGTTTCAAACTCTGCTTAGATTAACTGCAATGTCATTAAGACATGCTATGAGTCGCTTGTTGCATGTCAGTTTTATCAAACAAATATTCAACACAATATAGAATTGGACTTTTCAGCATATACTAAACAAAGTTCTCCAAGAACCTTAATTTATGTGATAAATCTAATCTCAGTTTGCTATGAGGCTTGCTGTGAAACAGCCACGGGCCCCATGTGGCATGTGAGGAACAAGAACATCCAAGAACAGCCACACTAAGCAACATTGCAAAGGAATTTATGGCAGAGGTATGATTTAACCCAAGTTCCTTAGTCCCCAACCCATCCCTGAAAACCATCTTGGAAGTTTATCTCAACTGAATCAGCAGGGTTTTTTCTGATTCTTTTCACTGTATATATCCGTTTGGAGCAAAATAAAATAACAAGCAACCAGGAATAAGGTAACTCTTCTTAACTGGGATAGGCACCCGCCTATACCAAAGTTCTTCGAAGTTGGCTGGCTGACAAAACCCATTTTTGTTATCCTGGATCCCAAAAGCCAGCAGCACCTTCTACAGGCACCAGAAAGCTCTGCTGCTTAGGTCAGGCTTTGCCCCCCTTTGAACTTGAACATGAACTTTGTCTTTTTTATACAATGAAGGTTTTCCTTGGATAGACTTTTCTCTTTTTTTTTTTTTTCTTTTTTTTGGTTTGGTTTGTTTAAAATGCAGCCTGTAGGAAGGCCTATGCAAGCATATCAGTTTTAACACCCTTATTGACATAGTATATATGACTACCATCTTCTGTAAAGACTTTGGGAAAGAACTATGACCTAAACCAACTTTGACCCAAGCCATCACATGCTGCTCTCTCACTTGAAGATCTGACTGTCCTGTGAGACATGGCTTCAGTCCTGCCAGTAGCCCCCCAGCCAGTGAGGTTCCCTATTTTGAGAAGCACAGGAACTCAGGTGTCCCCGACTCCTTAGACAAGCAGAGCCATTTCTGCATGAGTTCAAACCCAACTAATGTTTGCAGCATCTCTGCCAGCACAGGACACTTGTCTCAAAGCTGCTTTTACTTGTTTTTCTCTCTATGTTGACTATGGCCTACAAACATCTGAGTGATCAGGTGCTGCTTGGTGAACAGGGGTGTGTGAGAGACGATGCACACAGGCACTGGCATGTGCAAACGTGGCCTCCTGTGAACTCTCGGTACTGTTTCATTACCTGAATTCTTTTAATTAGCAAACATCTGCCAGCTCCTGCACTCTGTCAGAATATACCACTGTTGTTCCCTTTGTAGTGCCTTTCATAACAAATGTAAACAGGCGGAAGAAAAATCGTGCTGTTATCATCTTTTGATTTTATGAGTAGCTGGGACTGTTTAAACTATAGATTAACTTTTACAGGCCCATCTCTCTCCCCCAGCTCCCCCCACCATGTGTGAATAGCCAACTTTCCTGTGTGGGTGTGTCAGGTAAAGATCATTTTAGTAGATGTTTAAAAGGGAGGGAGCCTTGTTTCACAAAAAATAAAATCATAACACTACATCTCCATGTATGTGCTTTGTCACCTCTCCTCCCCACAGCCTCCAATGAATCTACATTCTTTGGGCCAACATCCCAGCCATGTGATGGGTCTTCTGTGTGCCACCATGATTGCAATGCTGGGGAATGATCCTCCAGGAAGTTCAAGAAAACTAGTATTTCTTTCTTTTTCCATGTCAATGTTTTTTACAAAGCTACCCTTCCTATGGCACACAACTCCAGATCTCTGACAAAGTGCAGACCAGACTGAATATATTGTCCAAATGTGAATTACATGTCCTCCCAATGGTGAGTTACCTGGGAACCGTGAAGAGTGTCTGCAACAGCAATTCTTCCATCTGAGTGGTGCTGTGGGAGCACTACTCGTACAGGTCTGAAAGGTGGACCTGCATAGCCAAGCACATCACAGGTCAGCTACAGCCTGGATACCTTCCACAGCCTCACACAGAAGGTTTTATGAAGATACATCACTGTCCCACCTCAACTCACTAAGATGCTTTTGTTTCCACTCAGCCTGAAATCAGGTGTGGTTGAAAAAAGTGGAAAGAAATACCATGCATTCCCTGACTGTCTGTATTTCTCTTGCATTTTCATCTATTTGATTTGTCTTCATTTTAAGATTGCCCAAAGAACTAAATACAAAGACATAAAGAAGCTAGTCTGTCTAACAGATTTTCTGCAGTTGTCTTCTCTCACACTTCTGTACGAAATAAGCAGAGCATGTACTTCAAGGATTTCACTTCAGGTGATGCAAGCAGCAACAAGATATAAGACTAAAATATACACAGTTTGAAGCATCCCAGTCCTAGTCCCCTGCTTCTTTTCCCATATAATCTTTCCCCTTTAAATACATCTCCTTTCTCTTGGAACATTATTTCAACTTAATCTGCAACCTTTGCTTTCTGGTTCTGAATGATTCCTACCTCCAAAATCCCTTTATGCAACCAATTTTTCCCCTCAGCAATCAAAGGAGCCTTAAAACTTAGAAGCCCATCTCAGCTTGCTAACCCCCTTTTTTCCCCCCCATTATGCTGCTCTTTCAGCTCCAGTCAGTTCTGCCATTTCCATGATCAGTTCCCAAGAGGACCTCAAATGAGGTCCCAGGTGAGACATAGACTATTCTTTCCCTGGTCACATCATAATAAGTTTCATGTACTTCTCAGGGCTTTGAAGGTTGAAAGCATTTCCTATTACTCATTAAAAGTGAAGTCAGTGGCTGATGTGGCTGAGCCAGGCTTGGAAAAAGAACCTAGGTGTGCTGGAGGCAGACCGAAGGAAGGGCTTGAACAAGCATTCCTCAGTTCAGGAAAAGATAGAGAACATCCCACCAAAAATACAGAAGCAAATTTCATTTTCCCCACAAACTTCCTACAGTCTAATTTTTATTTTTTTTTTATTCAAGACATTAGCAGTATCTTCTCTGAGCTTGGATTAACTACCAACATAAGCACTTGTGAAGAAAAGTCAGTCCATGGATATTACAGAGAGATGGTTTTTCTACATCAACCCTTTCTAAAGTGCTTGTAGCCACACAGAACATCTAAAGTGTTTGAACTTGTGCAATTAGAACAAGTTGTCAGGGACACAAAAAGCTTTTCAGAAGAGCACAGAAGCTGCCTGTATGTTATCTACCAGTGTCATATACCTTCAGCCTAGGAATCATCAGAGCCTAGGCAGCAGGATATGAAATAAAAATCTTCAACGCCAACCCTATTTCAGCAAGCTGCGATTTTTTTTCTCTAATAAACCCTCTTCCCTGCAGCTTTTCCTTCTGTCTCTAAGTTCTTCTCTTTTTTTGTTCTCTGCCCTCTGTACTTTTTCTATTTTTCCCCCATTTCTTTGTCTTGTCCCTCCTCTCCCCTTATTTCTTTTCCCCTTTATTTCTCTGCTCCTCAGCAGCACACGTTCTCTCCATATCTCAGTCCCTCCTCAGTCCCAGTTCTTTGATTCTTTTTTCTTTCTTGATTCTTCCCTATTCTTCTCTCTCTTTCTTTTTCTCTTTGACCTGAATTAGATTGTTGCAGTTGTCTGTGCCAAGTCAAGAAGCCCTAATTTCTAGCCTCATTCCAGAACACAAACCTTTTTCCTATTACAGAATTCTATTGACATTTATAATTCAAATTTTTAAGGAAAAAGACAGGACAAAAAGTTCTCCTGAATAAATATTCTCAGAGATTCAGCACTTGGATCTAGAGTTTTGGTCGCATGCCCTGTGAACACTGTGTCCAGTTGTGAGAGTCAGATGAATTTTCCCAGATTTTGGCAAAGGTTGGCAGCTGGCAAAGTCTCTTGAATGGCAGACTTCTGGTTCTGGATTTTATACACTGGCTTTGTTCTGAATCAAAACAAAATATCCAAAAACTGAAATGCTAAAAAAAATTACTTTGACTCATGACATTTAGAGTATATAACATCAAAAAATTATTTTAAAGTAGAACTGGAAATGCATTCTTCCTTTCTAAAGACTGAGATGGGATGTCCTCCATAGAACTGGAAATGCATTCTTCCTTTCTAAAGACTGAGATGGGATGTCCTCCATAGACTTTTGTCTACACAAAATGTTCATTAATTCCAGACGATTTTTCAAAGTGCTCAGAAAAGGCAGGAAGAAACCATGACAGTTTGAAGATCTTAGAGAAATGGTGCAGTGATTTTAAATCACAATCCTTGAGCTTGTGTGGACCCTGGGTACACACTGATGTTCTGCAGTACATCATGACAAACAGGATCAAATGTCACCTCAGTCATGGCATTCTGTGGGCATAACTGAGCTAGCTTTAAATTAGCTAAGGTGACCTCTACTACCACCACAGTTATGCTAAAATTGTGATCCCCATGAACCAAAGGAAACACGGAGACCGTTTGCCCAAAACAAGGCCTCTTGTGTCTTGTCTTCACAATTTAAAGGTAATACATGTTTGGCAGCAGCAGCTGGAGTCACTGGATAGATTTCTACAGGGTATGATGAGCTGCTGGGGAGGAATAGTTGTGCCCGGTGCCCTCAGTGTCCCTAGCCAGCCTGAACACCATAGATCACATTTCAGCCAGCATTTGCAGCCAGCAGGACCTGTGCAGAAGCAAGGTAAGCTGCTCATTCCCACATTTCACCCCCTTCCGAGCAAACCCCCTGCACAACCATTGCTGAGCTGTCTCTGACATGACAGGAGCCATGAAGGGTGGTGCCAGTATCAGGAAGTGTCCTGAGTGAAGGCACACTGAGACACCGTGTTACACTCAGCACTGCCTCTTGTTAATGGACAGCTGAAAGGACCAAGCTGCCACATGGACATCTGAGGTAAACATTTGCTTTCAGCCCATTTAAATCCAGGAGGCCCATCCAGCAAGCAGAGCTATGGCCCATCCTCTTCCACAGCCAGGGACACGTGCTCCCACACAACCCTGCTGAGCAGAGAATGGCCATGGTTTGAATTTACAGCTCAGCCCCTGCCCACAGTGGACAGAAGGGCTGAGGCATCTGCACACACTCCTGAGGCTCAGAGTTGTGCAGCAGTCTGTCATCACCCCCTTGTCTGTAGGACACATGGACAGAGAGCCGGGGCAGACTAAAGTGAATACTGCTGTGGACAGCAAACACCTGTAGTGTGCAGCAGGATCATTACATCCACCCAAAGTAAGCAAGGCCTCTAAGATTCTCACAACACAGTGACCCCTCTCTGTTCTAGCATTCTTTCTTCCTTCTCCCACAGCTCATCTGTAAGTGGCTCTGCTAATTTCTTGAATTTTGAAATGTACTGTGATGGTCCTTTAGATTAAATTTTTATAGATCAGGAAAGAAAAGCGGTACGGATCCTTCAACAGACAACTGCCATAAGTATCCACTGAAGACAGGCAGGAAAGAAAGTACAGACAGGAGTGGAACAAAGATGGAAGCTGGCATGACGAACAGAGTAGATGGAGAGGCAGCTGGTTTACAGAAGCTGTGGAATTTGGTTCTTACTGACTGGACAGGCCTTAGACCATGGCCAATTCTTTCCTACAAACCCCCTCATGTATCCTCTTGCACATCACTGGCAGAAGAAACAAACAGCTCAGAAAGCATCACAGACACAAAAAGCTTGGTGATTGATTGTATCATCCTCACAGTGTCTTACAGAGGAGGGTATTTCTTATTTTATTTGTTCATGAAACAGACATGCCAAAGGACCAAGTGTTTTGACTAAAGATGAGTGAGCAAAAATGGGGAGCAAAGTGGCCCTCCGGATTTCCAGCCCATTACCTAAGCAGCACAGAGAATCAGCTTGAATACAGATATTGGAAATGCTGCTAAGGGATGAGATGACACCATTTGAAAAGGTTTTCCCCTAATTTGCATAATAATAAATACATGTATATGTAGAATTAACTAGCAGGTATTTTTTTCCGTCTGTTTGTTTTAATTATTTCAGACAGTAGTGTTTGTAAATGTGATTGACACTAAATCTTTATTTAGACTGTGTTTTGAATAAGTGTATCCACATTAAAATTAGTAACCATAACCTATAAGTCACAAGTTGGGTTTGGTTATGAATGTTACAACTGCTATATTAAGCTTCCAAACAGTAATTTCTTGCTCTAGAAGACCTTGAGAAGTTGTGCATTTCTAATGCAGAATGAGATCCACAACTTGGATCAGCTGCTCACGACAGCTTTAATTTCTGAGAATTGGATTTTCTCATTGCAGCCAGTTTAAGTACATGCTGAGAGACAGAACGTAAGTTACATTCCCAGTACTGCATATGTGAACTCTGCCACGAGAGGGGAGATTTTCATTGGTACAACTGAAAATTTGGCATCTCACAACTTTCAACTGTCGCTGAGAGTTGGATGCCTTTCTTGCTGTTGTTCTTTGTGCATCCAAAAAGAGCCTATATTCAATTATGTATTTTTTGGAAAGGACAGAGCTTGATTTCTAAATACCTTCTAAATCTTACACTATTGAAAATCCAAAGGATATAGATTATTCCAGAGGGAGCTCAGTTTATTACTTTTTTATGCTGTGATTTTACTTCGGATCAAGACCAAGTACCAAGATTACATTCTCTTAGGACTATAGTTTTCCATATTGATCCTGCCTTTGTTATCTCAATGGGTTATTTGTTAGGCAGAAAAGATATGACTAGGCATATGTCACTGTGGAATACAGGAAGATTCACTGAGATTGATGCAAAAGCAAAGGACAAGCATTCACCAATCCAGCTGTCCGAAAGCCAGGGCTAATGTTAACCAAGAGGCACATTACAGTGATTCCATCAGAATGTTCTTTTATTTATTTAACTTTCCCATTTTCATTTTTTATTTGGGTAAGATAATTGCCTATGATAAGCTCTCTCTGTGTAGGTGGGAAGCATGCAGAAAGCCAGCCTTTAGACTGGAATATTTACACTAAGCCTCAGCATTAATGATGTGTAATGGCCAGACCATATTTGCATATTCAAATGATCTCAATTAAAATCCTTTATCAGATGACTTCAAAGAGAGAACCTCTCAAACTGTAATATATTTTTCCATGAAACACAGCCTATTAGGGATTTAATGTGTTTATCTGCATTTCTAGAGACAATAATTTTAGTTTAATTTCATAAGTAACAAAATACACACTTCTTTCCTTAGACTCCATATCGCAAAATTCTTTTATCTTTCTTTGTAATGCACTTACTGAGCTCTGAACTTCTTTGAAGGACAAAAAGATAAAATAGTCAACAGAACTTGAACTAAATAATGCCTTGGCCTTCAATATTTTTTCTCATCTCAAGAATCTAAGTACATTAAAAAGATTTACAATGTCTAAAAGAGATAAGAGAATTAGAGGGTTCTCTTCACCACCACTGGAAGACAATTTACTTGAGTAGGCACACAAAAACTTTTTATGGCATTGAGAGGCAGAATGCAAGTGAAGAGTCTTTGCAAGAAGCAATAAAGTGAACTACATAAAGAGGGTAAAATGATTTAAAAAAAACCAGAAAAAGATAATTCACCAATTTCTTGATCAACTTCCATTAATTGAAAAAGTCTCCAGCCACATGCAAATTTTAAATCTTATGTTTGAAAAGGCTATATGCAGCTTGAAAAGGGAGAATTCTGATAGTCTTTTCAAGGGATTTCAGTTATTTTCACAATATTTAAAAAGATCTGTTTGTTAAAATAAAGACAGTAGCTGGAAAACACAGCATTTCACTTAACGTATTAGAGAGAAGGTTAACACATACAAACCTTTGGAAAACTGGGTTCCAATAATAGATTATTTTCTTTCTTGGAGCTGGGATCTGTCATTGAAAAGCTGCTAATATTTTATTGATATTTGATTCTTTATTGTTTTATAAAGCCAAATGAGTCATGAGTAGTGAGGTCCTGGACAAGAATTGTGCCTTCATAAAAATAACCTTAAATTCCAAAGACAGAAAGATTTCAGCACAGAGATTTTTCATCCAGAATTTCTCATGGGAACTAGTGCCACCTGCAATTCAGACACCCAGCAAGAGGGAAGGAATGATACTATATTATGATTTGAGTGACTACCAACCCTTGTAAATAAAAAAATTGCCAAAGAATGGGCCCTATTTCCTCAAATCTAATACTACATTTTCTCATGCTGTAAGGAGTGACAATCTTGGGGTCACCTATTAGGGATAAACTCCCTCAAATTGCCTGACATATATCATAAGATGCAGTGTACACAGGGAAGCAGCTGCCACATATCAGCTGCTCTGGGGTGATTACCGGTGTATATTCTCACGGTAATGGTGAGGGCACTTCCTCATCTTTCACTTCAGAGTAAACCACCCTGCATTTATGGCAGGGTAAGAGAACAGACAGCCTAGTTACCACACAACCACTGATTTACAACAGCTTACTCCCTTCTATATGCACTCTTGCTCCTCAGCAAGCCCAAATAAGTTGAATTAGTTCACCATGAACTTAAAACTTACAATTTTCATTATTTGAAATAATTTCTTATCTGTAAGGTCTTTCACTAAACAAGAAAATGAAAGCTATTAAAACAAATAATTTATTTTTGCAAGAAAGTGCAGACAAGTGTTTGGTTTTAATTAAGTTAGGAGAGAGATGCATTGGTAAGAATTTTAAAATAAACACAAAGTCTTAGGCTCTGCCTATGCTGTGGCTATAGCACTACAGTGTTCAGGCAGTGTTCTGACTATGAAATTTGAAGTCATGGAGTCCAACAGAAAATCACAGACCACAACATAGTGGAATCAAACTAAAAACAATGAATGAAACTTACTGTAATATCTCTCTTGAACCACCTGTGTGGATTTAAGGGATCCACACAGGTGGTTCAAGAGAGATATTACAGTAAGTTTCATTGGATAGATTTATCCATAAAAAAGGGTAAGTATGATCAACATTGAAGAGTCTATAGTCTGAAGTGTTTTTATCTAAAGAATTTCTTTTAACTTTAATAGCACAAATATACTGTATGCTCTATGATATGTTTAGCAACCTTATTGACTAGAATTAGAGAGTAGCAGTAGAATCTAAATTCAGTACAACTAGTGCCTAGTACTAGCACCAGGTATTGATGGTACTAAATATTTGTACTAGTAGGACAAATATCAAACACCAGAAGACAATCAGAGTAGCCCGCAAAGCATTTATCATCAGAATACTGCCCTCAACCAGAAATAGAGACAACAGTGTCAGTGAATTTGAGGCTGAATGCATCAGAAGACAACCAAGAGTAGCCTACAAAGCATTTGTCATCATAATCCTACCACAGAAACAGAAATAGGCACACCAGTGTCAGTCAGTTTGGGAGTTACATACACATTTCCAGTGTGCTCTTTAGAATTATTGATTCTCAGACAACCAGCCTTCCATTTTAGGTATTAGGCTAGCAAAAAAACCTCCACTAGCTGAGGGAGGCAGAACATCAAGTTCTGTGTTTCAGGAGGTGCAACATTCCCCTTGGGAAATAAGAGCAGAAAGAAGGGCTACTGAAGGAAGAAACTCTAAGGCATTTGCAGCAGAATACCAACATCCCATTTAGGTTAATGTTTCTCAGTTTATTTGGAAGCTTGAAAACATTACCATCATTCATGCTTTGCTGTAATTGGACAGAGTGATTAGAACACCTTTTTATATTAAATGCACATTTTCCTTCCAGTAATATCCATGTTAAATGAGAAGAATGCCATTCAGCCACTCAGCAATGATTTATTTTATCCCTCATTTTTAAAGCTTTTTCTAATTTGTGGTTTTGTAGACAAACTGCACATGAAGACTGTCAATGTACACTGGCTTGGAAAGGAGAAGAATCAGAAGCGAAGCTCTTTCAAATTGTAGAGGATCCTGTAAGGAGAAGAATTGATTACTGCCAAATAAGATTTCTGAAAATATATCATTCAAAACAAGAGGTCACAAAGACTGACATTGACAAGGGGAAGACTTCAAACAGCAGTATGAGAAATTCAGGCAGAATATCCTTCTGCAAAGGACTGCCATTGCACAGAATAAAATGGTCTTTGTTGAAGTCAGTAATAGATGTAAATGGGGAACATCGGTTCAAGAGGGAGCTGAATACGTTTGGAGCAGGGAGTGAATGTAGCCATGCAGTCATAAGAGAGATAATTGTGCATAAGATGGTCAGCTACCATACCTGGTGATTTGTATTTTCTGCTGCCAGAGGGAAGGGTTTGATGGACCATGTGCTTTTCTCTGGGCTATTATTACTTGTGTGTCTGTAAAAAGTGCCCTCTGCTATCACAGCAGCCACAGTAATAAAATGTAAGTTAATAATATTATTTATCCTGCAACCATCACTCATGTTTACTGCTCAATCACATCTTTTTCCCTTCCCACTATACCTCCCTCCTATTTGCATTTGAAGGCTAAAATCTCAACAAAAGCTATTTAGTGTGTGGGTCTTTTTCAGCTGTCACTGTCCCAGCTCTGCTGTCCATGTGTGATGCATACACACACACAGACACACATGCTCAGATGCTGTCTCGAGATCTTTCTCTTCTTATCTCCTCCATCTACATAAATCTGTGCTTAAAATCACTGCACAAGGAGACACCATGAGCCTCTCCATGTTTGCCTCTGAAGGGGAATGCTTGCCAGATTCCTACTCAACCAACCACTGCCAAACCAGTGAAACTCAGCTGGCAAATCATGACTTCCATCAGACGCTTAAGCCACCTTCAGCCCAGCTGCATCTAATGTGAGATGTTCCTAATATCTCAAAATGGAGTTACAGTGATTTGGAAAAGGGGTTTAACTGAGACACAAGCTGAAATCCATCCCAGCCCAAGAAACTGGATCATCACAACTCTCACACGTGCCTAATGTTTCCTCCTTCCTCCAGGGGCAGGAAGGAATGGCAGAACACAAACCAGAGAAAAGACTCCATTGAGTCTGGCAGGTACACTAACACTATAATGATGCTGAATTACGCCACTTTCAATCCTATTTGTCAAAAAAACAGGAGAGGTAAAAAAAGTCAGGTAAACTACCGAAAACCAGAGGATTGTCTCAAAAAGCCCAGAAAAATTGTCTATAAGGTTTTGTGTTTAAAAAGAGAATAAACTCTTTTCTAAGTGGGCTTTTTGCCTTTACATTGCTAGTCCCAACCAAAATAATCCTGACTGGACAGGCACCATCTCCTACGCGCAGCTGATGCAGAGAAGTGAAGGAGGAACACAGAAGTGAAAGTCATACACCCGTGCCCATCCAAACTCAGCAGCAAGGCACAGCAACCCTCATCCCACCTAGAATAAGACCTTTTCCATTTCACATCATTCAGGAAACAAACCCCTCAGCCTCAATTCAGTCAACACAGCACCATCAGTATTTACCTAAAGAGAAGACAACTGCCTCCCATCTGGTTTTGGTGTGAAATCTTCTGGATAGATTACTGTGCTGGTTTGGAGTGGGATGGAGTTAATTTTCTTAATAGTAGCTAATATTGAGCTGTGTTTCATATCTGTGCTGAAAACAGTGTTGGTACCACAGGGATGTTTTTGTTATTGCTGAGCTTACACAGGCCAAGGACTTTGCTGCCTCTCACCCCACCCCAGCAGCCAGTGGGCAGGGGGTGCACAAGGGGCTGGGAAGGGCCAGGGCCAGGACAGCTGACCCAGCTGACCCAAGGGATAGCCCAGACCATATGGTGCCATGTTTAGCATATAAAGCTGGGGCAGAAAGAAGGCAGCAGGGAGGCATGTGGAGCCCTGCTGTCCTGGAGATGTCTGAACACCTGCCGGCCCATGGGAAGTGGTGAATTAATTCCTTGTTTTGCTTTGCTTGTGCACACAGCTTTTGCTTTACCTGTAAACTGTTTTTATATCAACCCACAGGTTTTCTCACTTTTACTCTTCTGGCTCTCTCCCCTATTCCACTGTGGGGTGGCTGTATGGAGCTTAGGTGCTGGTGGTTAAACCACAGCAAGGCCTAGGCTTCAAGGCAGCTCAGAACCACGTGTACCTGAGGCCCTTGCTGGGGCCTGCCATCACCCTGGGCTTCCTCCTGACAATGTCTCCCCAGGGGCAGAGACAAGAACATCTCAGGAGCAATTTAAGCTCAATAAAATCGAATTGCTCTCTGAGGTGACTGTTGTCCTTCACTGACTAAGGAGGAAAACCAGGTATCTGTCCCCCAAATGGATGCAGTCAATTACCTTCTCTTAGATAGGATGCACCTGAGAATTGCACTTCCCTGGAAGTGCTCAAGGCCCCGTGTGATGGGGACTTGAGCAGCCTGGTCTAGTGGAAGGGTTGGAACTTGATGGTCTTTAAGATCCTTTCCAACCCAAGCCATTCTGTGATTTTAGGGTTTTTGGATAGAAATGCACAAGATGGATTAAGGTGTTCTGCTGGTGACAGAACAGAGAAGGCTAGGAAAAAAGCCATAAATGCATTGTAACACACTGATAGTACCACTTCTCTGCATCTCTTTTGCAGCCTCCTTCCAGCAATCCTGAAGCACTACACAGAACCCAAAGCCTTCTCTATCTAGCAAAACCACATCATCTAGGAATCACTTTGTCCCACTTAGTGCACTTCTAAGCAACTCCTGACTGTGCACACAAATGTGAAACCCCTTCACTCATCATTTCCCTTAACATCTTAGCTTCAGCTTGCATTGAAGGCTCATACTCCTACAAAAACTCCCACTTAAAATCCCATTTTTGTAGGATTTTTGAGATTTCTTTTGTCCTGAAAAATTTACAGTCTCTCTAGGCAAGCAAAGATAATCCTTGCTTGTGTTCTGCAGAAGGGAAACTGAGGCCCAGTAAGTCTTTATCATACTGCTCACACTCATTACTGAGACTTAAAATTGTTTCTCTACTAAAGCTTAGAATTACCAAGATCCCATAAGTTAAGAGAAAGACCTAGTACACAACTTTGCTTTCTGAAATGGTATTATAGGAAGAACAGTTGAGAAGGAAAAGCAGGAAATCAAATATTGAAGGAATCAGTGAACTATAGAAACACCTATCGTTGCATCAGAATTTGAAAACGAAGAGTTCCTTGTGTCCTTTCAGGAAGGTTTTCTGTAGCAGTGGGAACTATTCTCTGCCTTAAGAATCCCATGCAAAAAGAAACTTCTTTTAAGAAAGTCCAATAGTTTTGGCCATGGCTCTTTGATAAGGGCTATTCACTTCCACCTAATTAAAAGAAAAATATTTGTTATCAAGCCCTTAACTTTCCTGAAATTAGTTAAAATGCGGGAATTCATCTTCAGTATGTCTTGCTCATCTTTAGGCCTATTTATTCCCCTCTGCCACTCCTCCTCTTAGACCAAGATTCACTTTACTGGTTCATCAGAGAGGGCTGAATCCAAACCCCAATTCCAAACACATTTGGCAACTAAGGAAATTCCAGTCAGTGCCAGCTTTAAAGGCTGATTCTGAAAGACATTAAGCAGTCTTACAGCAGCCACAGAATACAAGGTCCTTTTGAAAAAAAAAATCCTCTTTCCCTTCATCTGTGCTTATTAGAGCTCTAGAGACTTAAATGAAAGTGTTACTGCACCTGCAGCTTTTCAGAGAAACACACCCTTCTTCACACTGCTATGAAAACCAGGCCAACAACAAAAAAGAAGTAAAATTTCATCTTGAAAACAATGAGGCTTCAGGTGTGAGGAAGGTCATAATCCAAAGACAGTACAGTTCACAAGTGAAAATGGGGACAGAACTCAGCCTGAGTTCTTTATGGTGGTGGCAGATGAGGGCTGGCTTTAAATTCCTCGGTAGAATTTTTAAAAACTCAGGTTTGAAAAAAAAAACAAACCCAGTGTCTTTTTATTCATAAACTAAGTAAATTTGCCCCAGAAAGCACAAAGATGCAAACACAGTGGGCTGCAGTGTGCCACTTTAAGAGTAGAATGGTTCAGTAGAGTGGTTCATGAAGGAGTATATTAAACAACTTTCCCCCTCTCTGTGTTAGCATATCCTTAATGCTTCTTTGTTTTAGCAGCATGAAAGGACATTCCCAATATGTACGCCAGACAAGGATACCATACACTTCCACAGTCTTTATCTGAAAACTCTTTGGGGTTTTTTGCTGAATGTGTGTCCTATCCATAGGAGAGGGCTTAGCAACAATGCAGTGCTCTTCTTTTTTTTCTTTTTTTTTTTAAGTATGCCATTACTTCTAAGTGTTATGGTCTTCTTTGTAAAGACATTTACACTAGAAAGCGAAGAGTACTTTACAGCACCCTGCAAATTTCCATAAATAACAATCGGCCATGAGAGGTTCTTTTCACCTATTCCACAGAGGGGGACATCCAGAGAAGAGCCAGAAAAGGTGGAGATCACTTTAAAATGCTTCTCTCTGTCATTTCCAATACCCGGCCTAATTCAGCTGGGCCAAAATGTCACTTGAAGTGAGCTGAAGTAGAAGCTTTTTGTGTGTGTATGGAACCGCATCCAGCTGGGAGAGCAGTTAAATGCTTGCCCATCCCCTTAACTCTGGGCATGTAAATTCAAGACGAAGAGAGCTGTTTTGACGTTGTTGGCTGGAAATCACTCTCCACACCTATACTTTAATGCATCTCCTGTACGTGGTAGTTTGGCTGCTTTCTCTCCCTACCATCTGTTCCGATGGCACGGTGCCTGCTCACAAGTTGAATGATATATAGGTGCCAGGCAACAATGCTTTCTGATGGGCAGACTGCACAACACTGCAATTGTCATCTCTTGTGCAGGAAGGCCACCTCAGTGCCAGCAGCCAGGCATTGGCACTTTGCACCTCCATGCTCTTGTTCACACCTGTTGACACTGACGTGCCAGAAAAGGACTGCTTGAACAAGGGAGTTGTTTAACTCCCCATGAGGGATCAGCAGTACCTGGAGGTATATCCAGCCCCTGGCCCAGTCATCATCCTGTGCCTTAAGCAGGCACTGGGTCAAGCCTGGAATATTTCTGTGGGTTTTCACCTCAATATTTTTCTTTCTGAAAGGAAGAAGGAGCTATATGCCCACTGAGATGAAAACTGTCTGACCAGGCAAGACACTTCTCTTCCATGGTCCTATACAGATATTTAAGTGCAAGTCTATGCAAACCTTGTATTTTGCTCATGTCCCAGCTAAGGGCCTACAAATTTGACATTCATTTCACCAGCATGCTGCAGGTCCATGCCAGCATCTCTTCTCCTTTCCACAGTTCCATAATCACATGGATCACCACTCCAAACCTCACCTATGGACTTTATTTTTTCAGAGTTTAGATCAGTCCCTCTTCATGGATCAGGTTTAACCACGTGCACCTATCATTCAGCTGCATGAGTAAAGCTTATTCTTGTAGCTTCCAAAATAGCAACAATTTATACTGATGGAAAAGAATATCAAAAATTGAAGGTAATGTGGAACATCATAGATGAGTTTCATGTGTTTTCAAAACAGTGTATTTGGGGAAGGGAGAGTCTCCAATCCCTGCAGTGGGTACATGCAGAAATTCAGTGACTTAGAGAGGAAAAGGACTTACACACACTAGCTAGAGCTAAAATATGTGATTTTGTAAGGAACAGTTGAAAGACTCGGGAATGCACAGGGACTGGACCAAAGCATTCTGCTCTAGGGGAAAAAAAAGCAACAAATTTAAACCTTAATCTTAATCCTTGCCTTTAGCAGAACAGATAACTAAAATCAGATTTTTGCATATCCTTGTAGCTAAGAAAACAGCTTTGCTGAGAAGGAGGGGGAAGGGGCTGGTGGCAGGGCTTTACTGATAATATCAAGCAAAAGAAGCTGAGAAAAGAGCAAGAGAGGCTCCACCAGTACCACACAGACCCACCATCTGTGGGTTACATGTCTCTTTAGCAAAGACCAGAAGGAAGCAGGAAATCAGTAAAATATTTCCCTGATGAAAAACCTCAGGGGATCTGTCCAGAAGAGATGGAAATTACCTCAAAATGCTTTCCTCTCTTTCTACCCTAGTGTGCCTACTTCAACTTATTCAAAATCTTATTACAAAAGGCACTCAAAGTGCAAATTTTTGCCTAGGAGAAAATGAAAGCAGCTGAGGGTGTAGGTGCTGGTGGTGCATCCCCTCGGAGACAGTGGAGAGCACAGTGAGAGCTTTCCAACAATGTGCTGCCACATTCATGCATCAACTGGATTCAGAGCCCAGACCTGGAGCACTTTCAGCAGAGTCTTTTTAGATATTTGATTTGGGTGCAAGTGTGGGTTTTGTCCTGACATACCTGTCCAATTTACCTATCTATATATTTTTGTTAGACTGCTGAGTATCTTAAGATTATAACTTTTATTTCTTACAACCCCGGCTTATAAACACAGATGGAGAGGCTGAAAGGCTGTAGAGGACCTGACACATGCACTTGGTGAGAGGGAGGAGATCTGTTAAAGACATCAGACTCTGTTCTGCAGGAATAGAGCCAGTAGCTGCCCTGAGCAGGGCTTAGCCTGCCTGGGGACCAACTCCCCAAGCCTTGCACACCTTGGTGCCCTCAGTGGGAAAGAGGAGAGAAGCAATCATGAGAGTTACTGTACATTTGCTGCCCGCTGTTACCAGGTAGCTGCTATTTCATTTCTATGACATATCATAACTATGTAAATAACTCAAGTAATAATTGTAAATGGATGGCTGTACTCAGGGAGGTGGGGGCAGGAACCATAACTGCGCAGCTGCTAAGGCTGTGAAAATTCAACCTTAAGCAGCCTAAACATTCATTTTACAGTGTACACCACTGATTACTTAATTACATCTAAAATATAAGTCAGATCACTAAAAACTCCAGGGAGTAAATTACAAGAAGCTATGAAGCAATGTGCATGCATACACTCTACTTTGACTTTAAAAAATCATTGTTTTCCAATGGCTATGAAGGATTTTTCTATTTCTGTTCTGCAAAACATCATTATGCTACAAACAGGTAAATATTTCTAAGTAATATTAGATGTGCGTGGGAGCATCCATCTTCAGCCTTTCACTGTGGACTCTCACTAAAGGTTCTTATCTTTATGTATATTTGAACAAGAAGATCTACATATGCTTGATCTCGGTATGAACCTCTGTATGACCTGATTTTGTTGCCATGGCCACCAATTAGACCAGCCTTGTTGACTGCAGAACAACAGTCAACACATCTCTATTAAGTTCTGAATAAGAATGTCATATTTTATCAGCACACTACAACGGCTTATCCTTGTGGTAGTGCTGTACTGTTTGTTTCTTCCATTAGCTTTGTATTTAAGCATCTAACTTAAAAGACAGGAAAAGGGGGGAGGGGTGCGTGAAGCAATGGCTATGTCACTACCCAGAAGGTTCACTTCTTTTACTTTTTTTAGTATCTGCTTTTGTTTTCCAGGTTTCGTCCTCTTAGAAGGTAGAAGACAAAGACTCTCTTTGCTTCATTGAGATTGGCATAAAATTTTTCCTTCAGTTACTGTTTTTGAGGATCCTACCAGCATTTTGCCAAATGCAGTTTTTTAAAATGTTCTCCCTTCCGTTTTGTGACCAATCAGTAGAGAATTGCCTCGAAAGCTCACTTGGCAAACACTGCTTGTTAAACTAACTTTGCCCTGCACTAAGTGTGTGTAAAGATACTGAATACTGTCACATGCAAGAAAAGACAGTTCAGTGCCATCAATATTATGTTTTGTTAATGCCTACCTGAAAAAAACTCAAAACCAACCAACTTGTAATGTACTCGGCTTACATCAAAACAAATAGAGGTTGGAGGATAGCAGAGTTCCATGACTAAATCTTTTATTTCTCAGGCTTCCTCTTCAGAAAATAATTTTCTTAGTATTGTTTTCATAAAAGCTTTCAAATGCCCTAAAATAATACAGAGAAATTGGCTTTTATTTTGAACAGGATTTCTCAATATGTACTGCATCTCTTGGCATATCTATTATATTAACTCAAGCCTTAATGATACAATGGTTAAAAACAGCATACAGATGTGTATAAATGAAAAATGTAATAGATTTCCCTCTTAATGTAATAGAATTGGCACGAGGTATTGGAAACAGGAGTGAAAGTAGTCACTCAAGCATTGTGTTTGCATGTTATTTAAATACAAGTGGTTGAGGTATAAGTACCTCTAAGTACACCTGAAAGAGATGGTGCCTTGTAATCATTGTTTCAGCATTTGACAGTTGTTTACACAACAGCAGCACATTCTCTGCTGATTTGAATAATAAACATGTTTAAACACCAGCTGGATAATAGAAGGATAATTGAAACATAGTTTAAAGCTCTGATTTACAGGCATTGTGGCAACACTTTTATTTGTGGTACAATGCTATACTTCTGTGCAGCCTCTTGAAAAAAATTAAATAGGCATTGTTTCAAACAACTTCGGGATATATTTAACTCAATTAATCTATCATGCATTTGTGTGCCTACACATAGACAGACAGACAGACAGAACAAAGAACACACCATCAAAACTTCCAAAAGCCTTTATGCTGGTGACCTCATGCTACTTGTGCTTAGTTTAATTATATATTTGCTGGGCCCTTACCTTGTGCTGATACTTTTCAAGTGTGAAATTCAGTGCCTACAGAGTTCATAAAGCCCACGGACTGCAGGAACCCAGAAGGCAAAGCAAGTAGAGAGAGAAGCAGTCTTCCTTCAGTCACCTGGCAGACCATGGGCCCCAAAGGAACCACAAAAACACTGTGAGATTTGAGGTGCCAGCCACTGCTCCTCCCTTCTGCTCTGCTCCTGAGCTTGAACTGCTCAGAAATTATCATTTGGACCTGTTTCCTAAAAGGAAAATTCAAAGAGAAGCTGAGGCAATCCTGCTAAAAGTATAACTCTCTATTGGCTTTCTTAAAATACCTCTGCAAATACTTTCTTAATGCAAAATCTACCAGCTGAGAAGCCTAAATATGTGGCTGTAGATTTCTATCAGACTTTTTAATTCCCAAGCATCAGATAACCAAAGACAGTTTATCTTTTGTTTTTCATGCTGTTTCTGATCTCTTATCCCAGTTTTGAACTACAATAATTCACTGACAAGTATTGAGGTGTGGACAGTTTCCACACAGGCATTTAAAAGTTCAGCTCTCTGACTCAGTCTCACACTTCATTCAAATACTGTGGGGCCTGTTTGATATCGGTCTGTACAGAACCTCCAGTTTACTCAAGAAGATTACAGACACCAGGACTGGCTTCTTTTATGTACCAAGCCTGGCAGTTGCTGCTGAATGACCCCTAAATTAAAAGCTTTCAAGAATCACACCAACTCAGACCCTAACCAAGAAAAGCTCCAAAGAAGTAACTCAACAGTAGCCCCTGTTTTCAGATCCTTCATTCTTTACAGGCATCAGGTACAGAGAGGAATATGGATAAGAGAGGAATTTAAGTAGCTGTCTCCAGGACTTATGTTTTGGATATATACATGAGATAGACAAGAAAACTTGTGTCAACTTTTGGGAAAATGTCTGTCACTCCCACTGAAAATTTGTTTGCTTTGTACTTATAACAACAGTTGCAAAATTTTTTAAATTGGCATGAAATTTTACTAATCTAAAATTACTAGTCTAAATTTTATTACTAGTCTAGCAATTTTACTAGTCTAAAATTACTTTTTTATTATTATTTTTGCCTTGGTAATTTTTTTTTTCCCCTAATGTTCTTAAGACAGTGGCTTTTCAGAGCCAATATTTCTAAAAATGGGCTGTTATTTTCCCTGTCAGTCCTCCATTGGTTTTACCTCGTTATTGACTGAAAAACCAGGGCAGGGAACTCACACCAGGCAATCTGTGTTGCTGAAGGAATGCTCCTCCCTTTCGTTCCATATGGAGCTTGTTCAGGGCATGTGACTTCATTCCTAGATAACCCAACTTGTACCTCTCTTGAACTCACAAAAAGCTCAAAAAACTGCACTCTTCCAGCACAAACCCAGTAAGACTATATCCCAATGTACATCAGTTTCACACTACTAGAATTTTGAAAAGATGGGAAAGGAAGCATAAAAGATATTTCATGATAAATCCTGAAACTGAAAGTGGTAGAAAGTCTTTTCTGATATTGCTATGTCTATAGCTGACTAATATACCACAAATACTATTAAAACCAACAAAACTTAAAGAAACATTCTGCCCTATGTATAGAAACCTACTCACTTGTTCACTTTATGTCACTTTGTCACAAAGTGAACACTTTGTTCACTTTACATCCCTTGTATTTAGTATGTCTGAGGATGTGATCAGACCTTCCCTGGAAAGAGTCTGTTAGCTATTGCAAGGTATCCACAAACACACACGTATGCCCCAGCAAGCCTGGCATGGGTAAGTTTGAAAAAAGTAGAATCCAGAAATAAAACAGAGGAAAACAGGACACATCTATACATACCTTTCAGTTAATAAAGGTACAGTCTGTGGCTGCAGCTGGAAATTGTATTACATTAAGAGGCCCTAATCTCTTTTTGATATGGAGCAGAGTTCTGTACAATGTTGCTAAATACTATGTATGCCATACATTTTTATTTCTGGAAAAGAGAATAATCGCAATGAGCAAGCCCTATCTCCAGATGACGGATGGATGCTCTGAGATACTTTTGGAAGAGACATAAAAGAAGAAATGCACCACATGCAGTGATATAGGAAGAGGCACAATAACAGAGCATGGATCAGACTTAGGGAGGCCTTTATCTAAGGAACTAACAAACAGAAGCTGCACTTGATAACAACATGCAGTTGGATAAGATGCATGGAAAAAATCACCATGAGCTTCCACAAGATATGATGGGCAGACAATGGTGTGTGGTAGCTGTGGGACAGAGTTAAGCACTTTCAGTGAGCTGCATGTGTTGTGGTTCCTGGGCCAGATTCTGGCCCCTTTGTGCTAGGTCTCAGGAGTGCCCCACAAAAGCCAGGGGATTTTCCTCAAAAAAAGGAGCAATGCCAGGTGGCCGAGTGCCAGGATGACTCACTCTGCACTACTCATTCCTTACAGGAAGACACAAGTTCCTGAATAGGAAAGGATGAGGCAGGAGGGCACATAAATCCAGCTGTCCTGGATCCCAGAGAACAGCTCTTCTCTTGCTAGCCCTGTTTGTGATTTTGCTCGTTGAGTGTCATGGGGAAGCAGGCCAGTCCCAGACTTGCCTCTCACTATCAGAACTTCTCTATATTCCTAGGGCAAGGGGCACAGGGGAAAATAAGGCCCAGGGGCATGGAGGAAGCTGTACTATTAATTCGAATATCCACATAGAAGGAGGCCTATTTCAGAAGTTTTCTGAAGCACTAAAGAAACAGGATATTAAAATTCACCTTCATGTGATGAATAGCAGAAGTTGAGAGAAAATCTGCAGTAGTGAGAAGTCTAACCTTAGAAAACATACTCTGGCTTTGAGCCATGGACCCATCCTATCTGCAAATGATAGAAAGGCTTCACAGGTGCCCTGGTTGCTTGTTAGACCACTCTGACTGTGCAATCACTGGATTATTAGCATCGTGCTCTAACCCACTGAGCTCAGCTACACAGCTTGGATGCAATCTCCAGCTCTGGAATGGCTTGCCAGAAGCTCAGTGACAGGGAATGGTTACTGTGTGTAGTATATGTAATTCTATAGACACATACATGTGTCTATAGACAATCTGGCAAGGCAAACAACTTCCCAACCTACATGCCTTGCACAGCTCAGTTCTCAGATATTCCCTCTCTAACTTAGAGGGAATCATCACACTGCATGCATGGGAAAGAAGAATCTCACTACAATTTGATATTCTCCTACAAATTCATGATGTTATTTTAAATATATTTTGCTAGACAAAGAGTTTCAGTCAAAACACCTTGTTGTTAAGTGTCTTAAAGGGTATTAGCAATAGAAGGAAAATGACATTTCTTTATCAGCTATAATACATATAATGTGACATTCAAATACAACAAATGCTACTCAATAGCTTGTAAGTCACAAAAGGTGAATGAAAACACTTACCTCTTTTGTAAAAAAATCATTAAAAAAAAGAAAATGGAGGATTCTCAACAGAAATAAACACTTCGACTTAAAATCTAGGATAAGCAGCATTAAAAATTTCTAAGCATAAAGCCCATCTATTAAGATTCTGAATAAATAGTAAGTCTAGCTAGGAAGAAGTGTTCCTGTTAATGTAAGGTTAGTTATGTCAAGGACAGTAAATGAAGCTGTCTTTCACATGCACCAGGTTGATCTATCCAAACTGGGGCAAGTTGTGCCACCAAAAATGTATCTCTATAAGGTGTTAAAGGAGATCAAATGTTAACAAACACAGAAGAACAATTATTAAACAATGACTTCCCACTCCACCAGTAGTTGTTTAACTCACACGTACTGTTGATGCGATACTCAGCTCAAGTGAATACTCTAGTAAACAAGCTGTATGTGTAAAGCTACAGACTGCCAGAGGAGCCAAAGAAAGGAGATTTGCAGTTTTTAAGAAATGCATGGGTTGAAAAACTAATCCCACACAACTGGTACAAAGCCACTGCAGCTACTCCGTGAGACCGTGCTCCTGTCATCTGCAAATGAAAGCCAGGCAAATCCAGCTGAGGAATCGGGTGCATAATTTAACACGAGTGTCAATAAAGGCATGAAATGGTGGCTTCATCTTTTAGATCCTTCAAATGAAAACAAGATGTCTTTCTGGCTGATATGTTCTAGCCAAATAACAATTTGTATGGCTCCATGAAGAAGTGACTGGATGAAATTAAATGGCTTCCTCTGATATTACAATGAACTATTTTAGGTCAGCATTCAACAAAGTGTTCAGGAATTTACGCACAGAACTATGGCTATATTTGTACGACAGAGGATGTCCCAAAGGATATCCATCTTTTTCTGAGCTGGCCACCTGGGCATCTCTGCTTAAAGCTGTTTGGGATTTAGGAAAGACAAAACCCAGCATCTAAGTCCCTGGAGAAGTTAGGTATATTCCAAACACTCACTACTCACTCACACTAGCAATGGTGCTTCTCAACAAATAGTCTGGCACTTACAGCACTTATCTAATTGTGAAGGCAAAATATGGAGCCTCACTTCAGCCTGAGGCTGGCTTTTGAACTCAAATCCCATGAGAGTGCACAAACAATGAAGATACAGAACACTTTCAAACTGCTGTGCAGTCAGGAATGGAAGAATGATGGCTCCAGAAATATCCAATCCTCATCTTGTAGTTATGTTCCTCAGCTAGGAGAGAAAAGGGCTGAGGGCTCTCATCCTTTCCTTCTGAATAGTTTCTGGATACAAGTCAATAATTAGCTAGCATAAATCAGAGTCTCACTAATTTTTCTCACTCCCACAGGACTGACCTTCTGCACCACAGCATCTGACTCTGTGTATCCTCAGTTCTGAACTGACTAACAGCTTCAGTCTAGCAAGTGAGATCAAAAATGTTGGGATTTTGTCCTCTGATAGTCTCACAACTTGCTGTTCTGTACATATTCCTGGGTTGTAAAAAAATGTGACACCTAATGCTACCTGCATGAGTAGACTAGAACTCATCCTTCCTTTTCATGTACAAGAGCAGAGTCATTGGATTTTTGTAATTTTGTCGGAGATTCTTCCTCTCCACCTCTCTAAGAAAACAAGGTTCTCTGTAAAAATACTCTGAATTACTCTTTTACAGAAGTATTCACCTGTGGTGCTGAATTCATTACCATAGCTCATAGTTGCAGACAAATCACCTTGCATGCATTTCCTATCAGCTGGTAAAAAATGTCTCAGGAGCTAGGCTGCAAGTGGTTCCCTGCCTAGAACCTAAACTCCCCTATACTGCTTTTGGACCCTAGGTACAGATCTCAGCTTTGCCATCACCCCTGGGACTGACCACTCCACTCTTTGAGACTGCCCATAAAATGTCTGAGGAACTCCACACCTTTCTCATAATAGAGCTGTAGTTCTTTAATGAAAATTTCAGTCAGTTGCTTTACAGGTAGAAATGCATTCCAAATTATCCAACCTTATGACCAATGCAGAAAACCTCAGGAGCATCCTGTTACCCAGTTTGGCCTCTTCATCATCTGTTTGGCGGATAACAATTCTTCTTAGCTTCAAATTAAACATGAGAATTTCCCACAGCTGGATAAAATATTCCCTTGCAAGAAAACCTTCATGCCATGGCACCAGCTGCCTGGAAACAAAATGTAGGCTAAGTGAGGAGTGCTATAAACCTAGCAAATAGACCCAGAAAGTCCATAAGACTGTACAGGTTCTTAAACATACATTTCAGTGCTCCACTGGATTACAGCTTTAATTACATATTTCATAACTACAAAAGGGTTCATTTAAGATACAGTTCAGAACAGAAATGTTAAGTGTGTGTTTTCTTTGCCCAAAGCAAAATGTTCACATTCTCCGTGGAAGGCTGTTTAAATGAATAGCTCAGAAAAAGATGTATACAATGGCTACTGTAATGAGCCTACCCAAAGGTTAAATACAGCAGAAAACATACTTAAAATTCAGCATTAACACTGAGACCACATTTCGTGTTAATTTCCATGGTTCCAATGAAATTCCATAGTCCTGTTTTGGTCTGCATCTTGTTCATAACATATTTCCCTGTGTACTTGAGACAAATGCATTGTGTATTTAAATGGAGATGTCTAAAAGGAATATTACAAAAATAAAAATTACCTTTGAATTCTGGCAGTGTCTTGGATAATATTTCTGGTGTTCTGTTGAGAAAATAAAAGGGGCATGTTACTATTCCCAACAACTACTTATCTATTGAGCCAGAACTTTCTTTCTTGGAGCTGGTTCTCAGGATTCTTAATGCGCTTTCTTCTTGTTTATACCACCAGGGGAAATTTGTGTTGCAAAATTCAGCTGGAAAATTACCATCCCCTCTGGTGTTCTCACAAGCCTCCCAAGCAGCACATGCAGCTGTGCCCACCAAAGGCTGTGAAGGACGCAGGGGGGGGGGGGGGGACAATTGCAGCAGCTCCATGAGGCCAGCCTGGGCAGGACCTTGAGGTCACAGCCACCATCAGCCACAGACCATGGCTTTGTGCCATCAAAGTGCAAACAACAAAACCCCCAACTGAATATTCACACTCTGGTAAACATCAAGAACTGTTCTATAGAATGAAACTTTCAAGTTTAAAATAAAATATTTCCTACACTGAAAATATTTTGGTAGTGGCAGGAAAATCTGTTTTATCTAAGAGTTACTTACATGATTGTCATCAACACACTCTCCAAAAATGTTATAAGCAATGATCAGCCACCTGCCCTGACTTGCAGGTTTGTATCCTCTTCCTTGCAGAGAAGAAACAGACACAGGAAGAGTAATGTCAAGATTTTATTTTTAAATTTCTGGTGATTTGTACTATTTTGGAGTTGAACACTCAATGCAAGACACCTAAGTATTATTAATCCAAATTTTCCTAAACCTGCTGAATCCAGATGCCCTGAGTCTGAATCCAGGGCCCCCACTAAACATTGGAATGGATGCTGCCCAGAAAGACTCACAGGGGCTGTAGGACTGATTAAATTGCACCCTGGTTTTGACAAAGTTCCCAGTTATACCAGGAGGACACAAAGTGGAGCTGCAGCTTCCCCCCACCTGTGAAGATGTTGCACTTTCTTGCAAAAACATGGTAAAATGTTCAGAGGAGTTTCCCCTTGCAAAAACTTTTTTTTTTTTTTTAACATCTCAAAATGGTTTTGGAGTCACCACGCTGTGCTGTTTCATTTTTCAGATGCTGCTTTCAGATATTCTTATAATCACTGAATTCTGACAGAGTTATGAATATGGCCAATCTGAGTGTCATGTAATATTTTTAGAAGACTTACAAAGACTTAATAAATTTTGCAAATATTTAGAAAGAGAATTAATGTAATATATGTAAAGATCTGCACATATTTGATAATATTGAACCAATTTAATAAATCCTGTCCAGTTTTAATAAACACTGGATTAGGGTTAAACTTACTACAAACAATAAATTAATAATGAAAATGTTTAATGTGGACTGTATATACAGTACTTTTTAAATTTTAGTTGTTTTTCAAAGATCAGGAAAATACCTGCAAATCATGTTACTGTTTTAAAAACTTTGTTATCCTGGAAAATATGCACACACAACTAATACTGCTACCAGCATGACTACTTCTAACAGTCTACAAAAACATGATTTTCTTGCCCTTACAAAAACCAAAAGCTGTATTACAAGTACCTAAAATCAACATGATCATAATTTGGGTAATGATAGGACAATTCACAGGGACAAAACAAAACAAAATTTAAAAAAATTGAAAAAAAGAAGAATGTGTGAATTTATAAATTAATAGAGAAAAGTGCAAATAGAACAATGTTCTGAAATCTACCTCCGTTTACATGTGTAGCCACTCCTCAAGGGCAGCATACGTGACATTACTAATTTATGGTGAAGACAGCACGTGCATAACCTTGTGCAGGGCCTTCCCAAGCTTCTCCATAACATTCACCCTGGGGTACCTGAGTTCTCCAAACAAATGAGGAAACTGCTGCTGTTGGAAAAATCAAATTGCTATGTTTCTCACAGGAATATAGCATTTACAACAAGACTTTTATTTCTATTTTCCATACCACTAGTGGAACAATTAGGAGATGTAAGAGACACAAAAATGCTACAGCACTTTTCATGTTAAAAATTAACCAAATGAAACACGGTATAGTGGTGATATCAGGTCTTTTGAATATGGAATTTTTTTTAGTTGAGTTCATCTCAATACAAAAGTTCTTCAATTAAATTATTTTATTGCCTTTTTTTCTTTTAATCACAAGATGTTTTAAAAATGTCTCAGTCTCTTGGTTATGGCTGTACTTCTGGAAGTCCTTAAGGAATGAAAATAAGGGAGGATCTGGGTGAAATACAAAAGAATGCTTTGGGTAATAGATATAAGATAAAAACTGAAAATAGATGTAAAATATAAAGTAAGGATCAGAGAGGATACAGAAAAAATAGCTAATCTATAAAACAGTGAAATATATCCAAAGGATTGGGATGTTATGATATCTGGTAGAGACACCAAAAGGAGTGTCTTGAGGAATACCTGCCAATATGGAAAGATAAGATGTAACACCAAACTGGACACAGAAAATATCATGCAGACACCCTAAAAGGAGTCCTTTCCACCCCTTTGTTACCTAAATCATGTATTTACTACAGCATATTAAATACTGTCCTCCTGTAATGGGACACATGCCCACTGCACGGAGCACAGAAACGATGTCAGGCCAGGACAGCTGCAGGGCAAGGTCCATGCTAGTCTTGCAACTTGATTTCCATTTTATACTTGCACAGAAAATTTCTCTGTGCTTGGAAACCAAAGGCTTTTTCTTTAAAAACATCATATTCTAAAACATTGTGAGGAGAAATGTCTTATCCTTTGAGCAGTGACTTGATTCTTTAAGATATTCAGGAAGGGATCAGCAGACTCAGTCACTGCTTCAGATGATTTCCATAGTGGAAGTCTTCCTAGGGGTAGAGTAAGTCAGGTCATTGGAGGTCAATGCAGGTCATTGGAACTGAGAATTAACTGTCTATCATTAAATAATTATAGAAACCAAACTGAGGGAATCACAGTGATTCTGTAAGCAGAAGACAGGATACATTCTTCTCTGGTCTCTTCTAGTAACAAAACAAATGATGTCATGCATATGAACGTTGGGTGGAACTAAATATTCACCTTAATTACTCAGAAAGATGGAGCAATATTGTTTCTGCCTATCTAATTTTCCATTGGATAATATTCTTCTTTTTTATGGCTGTGGATGTGACAGCCTGGTCAGAGAGTAAGAAAACGGGATTCACTTTCTCACAGTGGACTTGTGAGGCTTTTTAGGCAGTTGTAGAGAAACAATGGTAATTTGTTAGTATAAACAACCTGCAGGTGCTGTTTTCCTACTCTGTTTTTCTGTTCTTCTCAAAGATTGTTTGTGAGAAAGATGTTTTTGGCAATTAGCCAATCAAGTAGAATGTGTCAAACCTATCTATAAAAGAAGATAATTTTCATATTAAAGCTGTTGTTGAGCAAACCAGACTTCTGGTGAATTTGTGCCATTTCTTGCTCAACAGTAACATATGGCAGAACTAAATACCTGAAACAATTAATTAAGATTCTTGATTTATTAAATAAAAATCATTCTTAGAAATATACAGCAAAGTACCTGGAGAAATGTCTATTAGAGGAATGAAGAGAATATCTATTACTAACTTGAAATTTTTGCAGCTGAGTCATTTATTGCCTGAGAGTCAAAAGCCCATCAATCTTAATCTCTCTATACAGACAGAGACAAGAAAGTTTGCAAAAGTCTTCCACTGCCTTGCTCCAACAGCGATTTCCCTGGTTCTTCACATGCTTTCCTAGTCTCAGTAAACTGGAATTCTAACAGAGCTGTTTCAGGCACATAAGCTTGCAACAAAAATTTTAGTGATTTTAAAAATCTAAAAGCAAATTTTGAGTGTATTCTGTTGTTATATCCCACTGTGCAATAGCTCTTGTCCACCTTCAGGTATGGATTGGCACGAACTGTATTTTAACAAAACTTCTCACCTAAGAAACAGCAGGGAGAGTCTTTGCATCAGCACAGCAAAGTTTCCTCTCCAAACTGCTACAGATTAGTGCCTAACAAAACCTTTCCTGAGTAAATCTGGGAACAAGAGGAACTCCTGAACAGACTGCTAGAGTCCATCAGCTACAACTCTCTGCAGGAGTGGCATCCTTCCCCCTCACTTCTATTAAACACATTGGTGGAATAGGACCAACAGCATTCTGCTTGGCAGGAACAGGGTTAACTCTGTGATACACCTTGATCACCAGCAGGTATCAAACTTTGTCAGGAAAGGAGATATCCTCCAAACAGGAAGAGACACAGCACTGCTGAGAATCCCCCATCAAATACAATAGAACATGAAGGTATGGCTCAGGTTTTAGCTCTGGCATCCAATAACGAGTCAGAACCCTGAGGACATTGTCTTACTCAGAGATGTGAAATGCAAATGAACAGTAACATTGACAACTCAGGACCAAGCAGAAAACAAAGGACTTGAAAGCTACCTGGAAAGGTCTTTCCAGGAACACACTTTTTTTCTTTTCTTTTTTTTTTTTTTCCTTTTTTTGTGGGCTAGAAACATATTCATTTATGTGAAGAAGTTAAATGGGTGATTTTGCTGATCACTGGAGTACCTGAAAATGCTCTAGCAGAAACGAAACCTTGAGATGGTACAGAAACCATTTAACAGTGAAAGTCACCAGGAGCTCAGAAAAACTGGCTTAACATAAAAAGTTGTGCTGTGTGAAATAGAACGGATGAATGCACTTTCCTGAAAAATGATCACAGGACTTTCCAAGATATTTTCCATCTTGAAATGTATTCCTAATGATGTGAAAAATCTAAGGTAAATCTTCCTATGTTCCTCTAGTGCTCTGTCTTAAATTCTCTGAGAGTCAGAGTAACACTGTTTCTAAACCTGCCTAATTCTCCTTTGACTCACATGCTTGTATTCTGTAAAACAGAACCATTTAGCAGCAGAAAAAAAATCAGTGTCAATCTTGATTTATGAAGGCCAAGAATTATTTTCAGTAAGCTGAGAAATGCTAGCAAAAAGTCATTTCTATCAAGACAGAGTATTTTACTGATTCCTGAGGGTTCACTCAGCAAGAGTCTCACCTCAGGGGTGCCACACGTGTTTCAAGGGAGGGGTCTGTGAGCTGCCCACATCAGCCCCCATGGCACTGAAAAAGCCAAGCCAAGAGGAGGGACAGAGGGACTTTCAGCCCCAAAACATGGTCCAGCCTGATGGGACCAGTGACAATTCCCCTCTCTAACCGGGGTGGGCAGGTTTTCTGCAGGGAACACACCAGCCCTCCCTGTCCCACAGAGGGAGGGGATCTGGGCACAGAGGGAACCACGGCACCCTTGGCTCCCACACCCAGCAGCCCATCACAGAAGCACCTACCCACTGTCCAGGCACAGACCAGGAGAAGGAAGCAAGAGGATGAACAGCTGTCCCTGCACAACCTAAACCCATGAGGAGGGTTTGCAACAAATCTAAAACAGGTTCTGAGTTGAGGCGTGTAAAAAGTTGGGTTGCATTTACAAACTTTTCAGCGAAAGTGGGGCCAAATTTCAGCAATCCAATGTCAAGGCTGAATTCACCTTCTCCAGACAGGGCAGCAGGCAGCTTGTGGCTTCAGGAAGAAGCAGAGCAAAACACATCAAGAGACAACACTGCCTGATCTAAGGTTGAGGACATGCAAAAAATGAATTAATTTCACATGATTCCACCCCAGATACCACTCTCTTCCCAGCACCTTGGGGAAAAAGATATTTTATTAGAAACTGAGGGCAGGGTCAAACAAATTTGGCCTGTGTTATCAGGATGTGAAGATTATAAGAACTTACAGGAGAGCTCAGGAGACCTAAGACTAATAAAAAGTACAGTAAATGTTTTTGTGAACCCAAAACAGGAGTGTATGAGGAACAATAACTTCAAGCTGTGGGAAGGGTAATTGTTTGCTGGTAAAATGGTAGAAAATCTAGGGGAAGCAGTGGCTGGGGGAAAGATATCAAAGAGCAGTGAACTAATAAATACAAGAAAAAAATATTGATAGCCCTTCCTGGACTGCAAGCACTCTCCTTTTTTTCCCCCAGCAGCTGGTACATTTCCTGCTTTCTTGTCCTTGTATACATGTACAGCCACAAATCTCAGGGGTTTTTTCAGTACCTAAACTGCTCAGAGGTAAATTTGGAAGTTCAAAGAAAATGTCACTTTGTTATATCTTGAAGGGACAAAAGAAAACACCAAGTGGCTTTACAGCACAAGCAGACAATTCAGCAGGGTAAAGCACCTGGTATTGACATGCCTAATAGCTGCCTTACAAGTGTTCTGGTGCAAACATACTCACACTTCTTTATGCCACCAAGAGAATTCTGAGATTTCTGTCTCCCTCTTTCTTCCTATCCAAAGAGATGAAACCCTTTTCTTGACTCCTAAGTCCCAGTCTGAAAGGCAGAGACCCTCCAATGCCTGTTCATATCTACCACTGGCTGTCTGGTTTCCATTAATATCCTCCTCCTTCCCACAACTGGAGGACTGAGTTGTGAGCTGCTGAAACTCTCCCAGTTCAAGCAACGTTTTTCTAGTTTGTGCTTGAAGCCCAGCACTTGCTGCTCCTTGCAAAGTATCCAAAGAGAGTTGGAACTTTGGGCTGAACATCCCCAAACCAATTTCCCAAAGTGTCTGACTGACGCCACGTGATGAATTGCTCTCTCCTGGCTGCACTGATGATGGAGGGAGCCTGGACACTTGGCTGAAGTGCTCTGAAGCTCGTTGTGGGGGCCAGACACTCACCTGCCTTGTCCTGCAAAGGCAAAGCCAGGCTCTGGACAGAGTGGCGTGAATCTAGCCCACTCAGCCCAGGAAGTCTCTAAAAACTACGTGTGTTCCCAATTCTCTCCCAGGATCTGATACTCAGAGAAATACTGCACTGTGCAAACAATACATCTGAGCAATTCCATGTGCTCTGCCCACAGAACGTGCCTGAAGGTCCCTTGAGAGCTGTGTGGGGAAAAGCACACACCGTTTAGCAGATACATCACTACTCACAAATGTATTTTGTTCCTTTCCCAATAAGGCCTTTTGAATTTGTTAAAAAGTATTTGCAGTTTTGAAAGGAGCCCCTGGCATCAGGAGTCCTTGGAGAGCGAGCTCTGCACTTGCTAAAGGCTCTGCTGATCACAGCTGGAAGGACAGCCTGACTTTATCAGAAGGATCAAGGAGAAGAAGAGATGGAATATGGGAAAGGTTGGAGGAAGATAAAAAGGAGGAATTTATCCACCAAGGTCAGCTAATTGAAGAGAAGTTTCTGCATTTGTGTGGCTGGAAGCAGTATTAATCCAAGCCAAAATTTTGCCCTTTGGAATCTTATGCATTCCTCCTGTAAGGCTTTTACATTGCCATAGAAAAAAAGTATCTATTTTGGTACTGAATCATTCTGGGGCAGGTTTTTCTCTCCATATGTTTGCATAAATCTACAGAGGGCAATGGAGTTACACCACTGCATGTTGGTGTGAGATCAGAGGCAAGCTTAGTATCTCTCACCTTGTCTGACAGACTCTTTGACCCATTTCACTCTTTTTTACATTGTCAGCGTTCCAAGGTCAAAGACCATGCCCAAATCTAAAGCAGATTCTAACTCTGATGATGTATTTTAAAGACATAGCCTCCCTTTTTAAAATAATGCATTATTTAAAATACACTTGCCTTTGTGTTAGCCTTCCTGCTGCATCTGAATGATCTTGACTTGGGCTAGGGGGCACACATATTTCCAGGAGGAGAGATCCCATTTCCTTCACACCATTTTTCATAGCATCTTCATCATCATCATCATCATCATCATCATCATCATCATCTGCCTATTTCTGCCCTTGATCACACCCTCTGGAAAGCTGGCAGATGTGAAACCTGAGCTACCCACGGGCCTCCATGGATCCCATAGCAGTAGGTATCCACAATGGTTCAGATCATCTCTAATTTCTCTGTGGATCAGATGTCTCCTTCAGAAAAAGGAGTAGATGTGCAAAAACAGAGTCAGAGATACTGTGATAATCATATTTCTCTTCTACAGAAGGGAAGGGTGACTATGCATACTGGCCTGGGGAGGGAGAGAGAAGTATGTGTGCAACAGAACAGCAGAAACTTAAAACACAGGTATCAGATTGGATACATGAACTCTGTGTGAAAGTGTCCTAGTGAGAATATTTCCTTTTGGATGATTTAACAAATGTAAGCTGGATCAAGTCTCCATTATGCAAGAAATATGTTAGGTTTCTTCTCTAGCTATGCACAAATGGCTGGGGAAAGCTGGATATAGTCCCATCCTATAAACCAGAATCAGAAATAAATTAAAAGATTTATAAATTGGAGGTGCAATTCTTCAGCTACATTGGTTTAAAGATGGTGAAATGAATGACTAAAGCATTCACTCACAGTGTTTTATGAAGCAGATCTAATGTGCAGGTTTTGTGACCTGCAGTGACTTTAACTTCTCAGTAAATCAAAAAGCTTAACAAATATTAAGATGGCAAAGATTACCTGTGTGTGCCAGATTTTATCTTTTATCCGTTATCATTTAGGAAATGAAAAGCTTGAGTCGGAAATCAGACAGCCAGGCACGTGACTCGGGCGGTCTGGCAGCCCCACAAGACAAGAACCTGCAGGAGACACAGAAACTACACATTCACTGATTAGTTTTCAGTTCTTAAGAAATGGCTCTTTTTATTGTTATTATTGTCAGCAACCAATGAGCTTTAGAATCAGAGCAATTCCTTTCTAAAATCCACTGCGCTGAAAATTCATTATCACGAGCTGGAGGAAGCAGCTGGGTGTATAGCTTAGCTCACAGCCAGGCTTAGGGGCAGCTCCACACACAAGGGAGCTCCAGGGGTGCTCACATTTGGGGTACAGGCCACCAGCACCTGTTTGCCAGCACAGAGGCACAGAATTCTCCTTTTTCAGTCTTGGCCCAGAGCAGCAGGAGCCTGGCTGGCAGATAGGATCTGGGCTAAGCCACAGGCTGTAGATCCACAGCATGTGGGGAGACCACCACAGCTCAAGTACAGCGTGCCCTTGATTTGGTGATGCTGTGCTGCAGTTCCTTCCTGAGAGCACAGGAGGAAGCTGCCCCAGCACAGGTGTCCACAGCCCTCCAAGTATGATGCAGACCTCCAGGGTGAAACAAATCCTTATCTTCTACCCCAGCTCCCAGCGTTTCCCAAACTCAGGGCTGAGGGAGCCAGTGTAAGATTAGTAACTACTGCCAAAGCAGAGATGGATTTTTTTTTTCAAATATTTTTGAAATATTTGCTGATATGTTAAATTAACATCACGTCTGCTGGTGAGAGGCTGAGGTGCAGGGGATAAGGCCTTTTAGGTCACAGAAAAATCTAGAAATCCAATTGCAATAAAAATTTGAACCTTTCTAAGGTCCAGCCTCAAATCCATACAAAGCAATGTCATAAGCTCTATTAGCTTGCATTTTTTTCTTCCTTTTCCATACAGAAATGTAGATAATTCCAAAGGTTAGTCAATTCCCATACCAAAATCAGACCTACAACAATCACATCAGCTGCGGGTGACACTGCAGGCACTAGGTTTGCAGAAATTGTCTTTGATCCAGGAAGGTCATCCTCCCTTGCACCCCTGCAGCCCCTTGTCCCAACTACCAAATGCATTCATGGCCACCCCTTCCTCTTCCATCTCACAGCCATAGTGAATACATGTTGAACAAAAATTAAAGCTCAAGGAGAAAGCAAATGGAAAGAGTTTCATAAGATGATCCCTTTTTTCCCCAGAATGTAACATCTCAGTTTAAAAATCAGTTTTCTTCCATTTGGAAGAAATACTATAGCTCTTTAATACAAGATGTTGATTTAAAGCACAGAAAATAACAATCAATCTCTCCTTTCAGCTGATACAAAAAATGTGAGAAAATAACAAGACCATTCAGAAAAATGAAAAATAGAACTGGGTTTAGAGTTTTATGTCCTATATAACTGTCCCTCTGTCACAGTCTGGAAAGGACTATGGGCCAAAAAACAACAAAGTGAACAATTTGCTTTGCTTCTCCTTGATGTGCACGGGTAAGAAAAACAGAAATAACTCCATGACACCCTGCTGCTGGGGCAGTCAGCTTCATTCAACCAGTGTAAGCAGTTCATCATCAAGCAATATTCAGCCAGTGTTCATCATCAAGCAGTTCATCACCAAGCAAAATTTGGCCCAAAATGTACTGCAAAAAATAATGCTATATTAAAAACAAATTATCAAGCACTTTGCAGGTAAATCAACAGAACAACTTCTATATTAATGAATAGAGGCCACCAATTAACAAAAACAAAAGTCAAGTAAATACAGGATCCAACTTCAAAGAAAGAAACTGTGGGATCCTCTATATTAAGTAAAGCGTTTTGGTGTAGGTTCAAATATGTATTAGAGCTCCATCACAAGAGCATGTAGTGATAGGACAAGGGGGAATAGTTTCAAACTGAAAAAGAGTAGATTTAGGTTAGATATTAGGAAAAAAAAAATCCTGACTGTGAGGGTGCTGAGGCATTGAAACATGTTGCCCAGAGAAGTTGTGGATGCCCCATCCCTGAAAGCATCCAAGGCCAGGCTGGACAAAAGTCTGAGCAACCCGGTCCAGTGGAAGGTGTCCCTGCCTGTGGCAGGGGGGTGGAACTAGATTATTTTAAAGGTCTCCTCCAACCCAGGTCATTCTATGATTCTGTGATTCCACCACATCCATGCTAAAACTACTGTGGAAGCTCAGAATTAATGATGAATATTTGTCCTGAAAGTCAGGCCACCTCCTGAAAAAAAGATGGACATGCAAGTCTACAAAACTGTGTAGAAAGACATCTGCATTCTGATAATCCTTTGATAATGTGATAATATAATAGATATATATTTGCTATAATTAATTAAATATAGTGTATTTATGGAATCTTCACATCGGCCTTCTATTTTTAAACTTCTGGATTTATCATTAAAGGAAATTGTGAACTAATATCCCTGTACTGGAGCATGAACAGAACAAAGTCTGTCCACTAGCAAAGGGCTAAAAGGTAACTGTACAATCTGCTCTGAGCAAGGGCTGCTGTGTATCTTTTTTCTGCCAGAAGCAGATTGCAACTCAGCAAGTCAGTTTTCTGCCCTGCTCCCCGTGACTTTGGGAAGATGTCTCGCAGCGTGCAGCCACCCCTGCCACACGCACAGCCTGACACCTCTGGCCAGAGGCAGGCGCATGGGGATGAGGGCAGCTTGCTTTCTGTGTCCTACCCACTTCTGCCTTGCCCATACCTTGATAGCCCTGGGGTAAACCCTTGCTCTCCACACCACAAACCTGGCATCTGCCTCAACCTGAGTCTGACCAAAGGAATTAACTGACACCTGTCTTACTCCACGTACCAGCTCTGGGCTCCAAAGGAAAGGTACTGATAACTGAAGGTTAAAATAGACCAGAAAACCCAAACAACGCCACAAAACAATACAAGCAACAAAAGAAAAACATCCAGAAAAACCAACCAACCCTACACTACACAGTCTCATCACTATTGCTTGAGCACCTTGCTCCAGGGCCTGAAATTCCATGCAAAGACAAACTTGCTACTTAAGACATCAGTGTCAGTTTGTGAACAGAGCAGGATGGGGTAGTCAGCTTCTTCTTCCAAAACTGTTTTGTCAGGGAGTGGGACAATATTCCCTAAAGAGGCGCAGTTTTTTCCATTAGTACACTTTTATTTTCCCATTCCCTGTTTAAAATCACTGAAGAAAGGATACTACCATACTGCTTTCTATTCCCACCCAGCACCAGAACTGATTTTAAATCATGTTTACTCACACAGAGCAGACCTTGTAGAGGGTCATGGCTGGAGCTGAATCAGAAGCTGTGCCACAAAAGCAGAGAACCTGCAGAAACAGAAATAGAAACTGTGTTAACAGGTACAAGTAGAAAGCTTTCTCGTTTTACATGTACAAGTCTGAGTAAAGAGCACGGCAAGTCCATGAACACTTTGACACAAACTACATGCAGTGGCACTGCATTCACATTCTTGTAAGCTGCAGGGTGAGCCACTTTAATTATAAAACTTCTGCTATTAAATGAGCTTTACTAACTAAATGCATTGCCATTTCTTCAGTTCTTATTACAATTTAATTTACCCATTCATTTTTCTGCTCTCTGACTTCTTAATAAAATGAATAGCTGGCATGTTCTAGTCCCACTCCCTTTTGTATCCTTGCCAATAGAGTAACATCACAGCATTTTTCAGAAATGTGGTTTGGGCCATTTGACATTTTTATGTCAAGTACCTTTTATATGCAATTCTAGTATTTGTTTTACTCTCCATTGTTTCTAATATCCCCTGAGAATCTTGGAAGTAACATTATTTCCTTAACAAGTTTGGCCTTTCTTCCTCCTACTCAGCAAATCATTTTCTTGTGGCCTTACTACTTGCTGTTATGGAATATAAGCAACAGCTACAAAACATTGTTGCTCAGGTACATCTGGGCTAGTAAAAGGAATCTAGAAATAAATAAGCATATATCTTGTTTTTTTCCTAATTTTTGACATTCTGCAAAGGAGACCACTGGAGAACATCTCCTCAGATCCTGAGGTGTTTACTCCTCCACTAAACTTCTGTCACACTTGAGAAATCCCTTAATACTTTGCTTCTCCAGCTGTAAAATTGGGCCTGTGATGATAATCCCATCATACCTTGTTGTTATTTAAAATAAGAGAAGGAATAGCATTTGATGGAAGGTCATATGGAAACCTCTTTAAATTTTGAGAAAGGCAGGTCGTGGCAGATAAACTCCCACATGAGAATCCCATATGCAAGATGAAAACCAGGACATACTAGCGAGGCATTATTTAAGATGACCAAATAGATCAAGTTAAATGAACTCATAACTTTCATTTTATAAGGTGCAAGTTCAACAGTTTTACTTTTTTGCCTTAATATCTTCTTGTTTTTTCCATTTGATTTCTTCCAGAACATAAAGATTTTTCTTTGGAAATATCTTCATAGTTACCAAATGTCTTTTAGTTGTTCAGTGCCAGGGATTATATTCCTCAGAGTGAAAGCAGCCACATTAAGGGGACTTATTCAAAGTCCCTTAGTACAGGGCATGAGGGGTTTAAAATCTTTCCATGGGGCTGCATGGACTGAGACTCCAGTCATCAGGTCCATGCGATACTACAGAGCTGAGCATCACAGGGACCTGGCTTACAGTGTCCCAGCCTTTCCCTTCCCTGTAAACCTGTTTGCAAAGCATTCAGAGGACTTGAATCCTCTAGATTCCCTTTTATCTATTTACTGGTTTTGCCTTCTAGCCTGGCAAAGAGAAACTGTTCCCAGGCTTTCTCCTCAGCGATGTAAACAACAAAATAGGCAAAGGCAGTTAACACAGGGATTCTCTTGTGACAGCACATCTGCATTCATATTTTTACCATTCAGAAATTTTTAGTACTTACACATATTTAAGAACCACTGAGACTGGAAGCTCCCAGTTCCTCATTTCAAGGTTGTGGCAGGGGGAGGGCAGGAAGGAGGGCAGGCTGAGGTGTTCATGGGAGGCACCACATGTAATTGCATCTCACCAGCACTCCCACAAACTGCCCAGGACACTGCTTGCACAGGCAGAGGGACAGCAAAGAACAGAGCACCCTGCTTGCATTTCACAGACCTTCATTGGTTTGCTTTGAATGCTGCTCTCCAAAGAAAGGACCTGGGATACGTAACAGCTCACAGGCCAAAGCAGCCACAATGGCTATTTAATTATGAAACTCTTCTAAGCACTTATAAATTAATTCATGGTCTAATGCGGTGTCAAGCTGAGGCGAATAAAGGTTAACATATTCTATTAGTCCCAATTGTCACAAGAATTTCATAGAACTGTTTAGATTGGAAAAAACCTGTAAGATCATCAAGTGCAACCCTTAGCCTAACACTGCCAAGTGCACCAGCACACCATATCCCTCAGTGCCACATCTACACATCTTTTAAACACTTCTGGGGATGGTGACTCCGCCATTTCCCTGAGCAGCCTGTTCCAAAGCCTGAACGCCCTTGCAAGGAACAATTTTTCCCTAATATCCTATCTAAACCTCCCCTGGTGCAACTTAAGGGCATTTGTTCTTTTCTTGTCCCTTGTTACCTGGAGAAGAGGTACCCCACCTGGCTGCACTCTCATTTCAGGCAGCTATGGAGAGGGACATGACCCCCTCCAAGCTCCCTTTTCTCCAGGCTCCAACTAGCTCAGCCACCCCTCCTAAAACCTGCGATCCAGAATATTTTTCAGTTTTGTGGCCCTTCTCAGGACACACTCCAGCACCTCAGTGTCACTTGTAATAAGGGGCCCAGAACTGAGCACAGTATTCAAGTGTGACCTCACCAGTGCTGTGTACAGAGGGATGATCACTGCTCTGATCCTACTGGCCTTATCAACAACACAGTTCATTAAATACAGACTCCAAAAATTACGTTTCTCTTAATAGAAATTATTTTTATCAACATGACCTGAATAGTTGTGACTTTGATTAATATAGACATAAATTTAATTAGCACCTGATTTCAATTGAGTCTGAATCTGAACAATAACTTGTGTTGTCGGCCACATACTGGAAGTACTGTCTAAAATGAAATATGGCACAATGAGGCACGATGCTTGTTGGTGTTTTCAGTTCCTAACCCCCCTGCCTCCTGCTGTGTAAGAACAGCACCCCTGTCCAGCAAAAAATCCCATTTACAAAAAAAAAAAAAAAAAAATAAGGAGGAGGGGGAACCTGTCTTCCACCAAATTCCAGTACTTAAGGATCTCTTTGAGAAAGAATTGCTGAGAAGTGGACTCTTCCAGGACAAAGAACAGGATAGAACAACTCAGCCACCATGGATGGAAAAAACATAAGTCCATGTTGAGGAGCTGCAGTAAAACACAGCCCAAGAAAATAAGAAGGAAAATGTTAATTCTTATCCACAAAACACCAGTGCCACACTCATCCTCCCAAGGCTCCCCTTCACCACGGCCCTGCTGCAGCCAGGGGCACATTCTGCTCCCCACAGTTGTGTCCATGCTTCCCTACAGAGCTGCAGGGATGCAGGAGCACCCCACACAGCACCATCCTTTGCTTTTCAGCAGGGCCACTTAAATTCTTCATGACTCGGTTTTCCCCTCTATAGAACAGAGATAAAACTGCAGTCTTGGCAGAGGTCTGAGAACCTTAATTCACTAATGTCTATAAACCCCTCTGAGGTTCTTATTCGGAAGGCACAGCAAAAACGCAAAGTATTATCACTGATTCAAACTGACCTTCCCCTTGAAATATCACCATTTGAGCTATAATTCCAAATCCTGACTCTAACCAAGTGCTACGCTGTGGGATTAACCACATTAATGCTTAAAGCTGTTGCTCTTTTTTTTTTTTTCCCCAGTGTTCACAAGCTAATGCTTGTAGGGGTCTAATCTTGGACAATTCCTTAATGATACAGATTTTCAGATGAAAATTACTGCTACATTTTCCTGTCTTCTAAAAGATTTTAGTCTCACTGCATGCACAATCTTGGAATGTTGTTTAATTACAAATATAATTAATGTTTTTAGATATTCTTTCCTAATTTGAGTGTGTCTATCTGTTGTCTGCACACAAACTGTAAATCATTGTATTAAGAGTGATTACACACCCACTGACACAGAAAATTCGTGATCGGGTTGTGAGACATAAGAGGTTTACCAGATTGAATGTGGCATGGCCACATATTCTACAGAATTTATTATTATTTCTAATCAATCCTCCTCCTCTAAACCAAGATCCCTTAACTATAGCACTCTCGCTGTACTTAAGAAGGACATTCCAAATGGATGTATTTTCAAAATACACTTACATAGCTGCACACAGCAGTGCTGCAGCCACATTTTTGAGCACAAGGTTATGGGCGGGTTGTTGGGTTGTCATTGTTAGGCCAAAGCTGGCTTCACTTGCACAGACCTAGGGTATGTCTGAGTGTGTGCTGGTTGTTTCTCACCAGCAAAATACCCTAAAATAATAGGATGAAGAGCGAAGGGTGGTATCAAACCTATTCTCTCAGTTGTTGATCTGCCCTGGGGCTCTGCCCAGGCAGTGCTCCTGCCACAGTCATTCAGGCTGTCTCCTGTAAGGGGCCTTGAGCTGATGCAATTTAAGAGCATTCCCCATCCCTGCAACACCATACTGCTGTGATTTCATTATGTGCCCAGAAATTAGCACTGGGGAGTCATTATTATTATTATTATTAAAGGAATAAATAGTCTTAAATCTTGTTAACCTGTGAATCTCCATAAATAAGCAGACCAGATGTGTGGTAAAGGACATAATGCTGACTGTAGTGATGTCAAACGTGACCAAGGGAGAGGAAGCTTCTCAGCTCTGTCACCACAGGAGCCAGGACACCATGGCAGAAATGCATTTGTTGAAAGTGAGCATACCAGTGCCCAGTATGTTAATTTGAGTACAGAAAAGATCATCCCTGGGGAGCAGATGGGCACAGCCATCCGCATTCCCACAGCCTTGGGACGGACTGCCATGTGGCAGGAACGTTTACATCCATCCCTGTATCCTGGTGGACTTGTGGTGAGAGATGCTGTTCTGGCCACCAGGCTGTTTGACTGCTGCAGGTGATCCACAATTATCTGTCCCCTAAGGTCCCTGGGGGTCCCTGCAGTGCACAGCAGCACTGCCATGTGCAGCTCAGTGCACAGCCATCCGGCCTGAGATGAGATTCAACGTTTAGGGGAAAAATAAGGCAAATTTTGCCCCACACAACAAGCAATGTGGTGATCTCTGCCGTGCTCTGGGGCACAGCCTCAGGGTGCTCCTGAAATACCTCATAAAGCAGAATTTGCCCTCATGGGAAGTAATGGTTAAGAAGTTCAGCTTTTCATTAGCATTTTAAACTCCCCAGTGTTAGAGTGCCCAGAAACTTGGCATTTCAAGGAATATCCAAAGGACAAAGCCATCTACATATTTTGTCCCAGAATCCCGGAGTACAAAAGTCGGACAAAGGGACAGACAGAGGATGAGCGAGATTAACAGGCCAAGTAGGTCAGGACCAGTGTGATTCTCAGGCCAGTACAACACAGCACATTGAGAAAGCTTCCAAGAAGCGTAAACAGGAATGGATGTTTGAGACAATGAATGCCCTAATTGGATGCCCATTCTCACCGCTTCCCTCAATTAAGAAGAATCATGGATAATTCTGCCAAGATATTGATGGACAATGTAAGCATTGGCTTGAAAACTTTGCCATTTAATGAACCAAACCCTACCCAGTTGTGAATTACAAGAGATCCAAAAATAAATCCAGAAGAAAACAGTCCAGTGACAGTTAAGTCAAAAAGTTATAAAATTATTAATCACTGAATCTTAATAATTTCTCATCAGAGTTACTACAATGCATAGTTTTTGATTTCATATTTTAACTTCATGAAGTCTCTGAAAACCTTGGAAGACTGGGTGTTCCAGAAGACATTAAGAAAGAGGAGAACCAACATTTGCTGAAACTGAAGACGAATAATTCCAGGGACAGTCTCAAACATTGACAGTCTCTTAAAACACAGATGCTGAGCCAACTGTGAGCCCACCTCAGCCCTGAAGTGAGGCAGCTGTAGAGCTCTGGACAGACCGATCTGCAGTGACTCCAACGTGCACTTGAGGAAACAACAGCTGAAGTCCTACTGCAACCATGGTGTGAGATTAACACTGAAATGGCACACGTTACAGATGTCCATCAATCAGCCTGGTGTCCTGCTATGTCAGTGTGAGGGCTTAGTGGCCACTTGCATTCATCAGTGGCTTTGAGGCCAAATTTCCACACTGCCCAGACTTAATCTGGAGCTGGTTCTTTCACAGCTGCACTGCAACAGCCAAAGAAAGTTCTGGGGTGGTCCTGTGCTTTTACAGGCAACCAAGAACACCATCCCTGTGAAGTGAAGCTTCCAAAAACTCCTTTGTGCTTCATTTGCATTTTGAGGGCCATTTTTACATAAGCAGCCCAGGCTCTGGCCTTGCCTACAAACCCCATTTTCCTGCTGCAGCAGGAAGCCTACAAGGGCAATGTGAGCCAATACTAGCCAATACCAATACCAGGGTTTGGTACAACTAATTTTTTTAGTGACAGGACAAAGCTCAGGCACACAATAGATATAGGCCATATGTCTAGTGGAAGAACTTCAATGTGATATAGTTAGCTGTGTCATCTGTGTGATGCACTGGCTGTCAGCAGAAAGAGGAGTGCTCTGAAAAATGTTCTTCCACTGGTATTACTCAGTATTGCACATGCTAAGATCAAATTAAAAGGAATAAAAACCCTTAGAGTACAAATGTTTATGTTGAGAAGAACTCAAATACGTAGGTAAAAGTGAGGAGAAATTAGAACATTGCCTGAGTCAGAAGTGATAGCACACTTCTGCTCAAAAATCTGCTGCTCTGATTTTAATGCAGACCAGGCAGTATTTGGCTGTTCCCAAAGAAGAGTCATTTTTTGTTAGTTGAGAGCAGTCAAACCCCTTGCATCATAAAAGAGATGCAAAGATTGGTTCAGCAGCATAATTTAAACTTGCCCTCAAATGTTTGCACATAGACCTTGAAAAAAAGGACAAATAAACACATGACCTTGTGTAATAGTCCCATTCCTCTCTTCTCTGCATAAAAACACAGGCTCGCCCAGATTTAGCAGTACTGTATTAAACACATTTTGAAAAGGTTCTTTTCAGTTTATCACAACCTCTCACTTGTGAAAGTTGGTGCACAGGGCATCACCATGAGGTCAGAATGACAAGGAGCACAACCAACAGTGCAACAGTAATGCTCCAGCACCTGGTACTCTCACTTGCATTGTTGTTTTGTCTGGTGTGCACATAACTGAATCTAAAAAATAATGACCCCTTGGGAAACCTGACAAATCAGCACTGATAGGATTGCAGATTGCTGACAGCAGCAATGGGAGATGTATTTTACAAAGTCCACCAGGGTGATCAGATGCATACAGTTAAAAGGACTGACCACAAATGTGGGAAGGCAAGCAATCAACAACTTAGGGAGCAGTTGCTTAAACAAGAACATCCAGAGAGCACTAATTAACAAACAAACTAAAGGAGAACGGGCAAGTCATCAAGGGGGGCATCGGTTCAGGGCACACAGAGGCCTGGCTGGCAGCACAGCAGTCACAACAAATCAGACAAGACAAAGCTGGAGGAGTCCCCAGGACCCACACTCGGGCAGCTGGCAGGAGGGCTGGGTCCATCTCTGTCCTGCGCGGTGGGAAGGTGGCGATGCCGCGCTGAGAGCGCCAGGGCTGCAGCAGGCACTGCCTGCACAGCCTGCAAACACAGAGCAGGACTAAACAAGATGAGCTGCTTCACAGAAGATGCCATGAGGTATCAAAAAAAAAAAAAAGAAAATAAAAATAATGGGCTTGTACCTTTGCTGACATTTGCCTTTGTGCAAGCACAGTCTTTTGAAATTAAGGGCTGTATTATGAATGTTTGAACTTTACTAATATGAAAGGCTTGAAGTGTATATTATTGCTTTGTATAGCGACATACTTGGGACAGAACTGAACACCATCAAGCATTTAAATCATAAAAAACCCCACGTGGCTCTCAGGCTTTGTGATTTAAAAAACTTGAAAGCACTCAGAAACCAAATCGCTTCTGGCAGTCATTTCACCCATCCTCTCCTCTCCTCTGCCTGCCAGCACACTCAGGTGCTCATGAACTGGGAGGGGTGAAGAGCTGCAGATTTGGCTGATAGTTCATGCAAAATATTCCTTCCTATACACAGTGCATTCAGGTAGCCTACTAACTCCCCATACCCCATTGCTCACGGTGCATAAGGGTCTCCTAGAGTGGATCAGGTCATTACTGCCCCAGGCTGGATGATATCCAACCCTACAACACCAAATTCAGTCAAGTTATTAAGCCTGTGTCTAACCTAGGTAAAAGAGTAGACTCTTGAGCCATGAACTTATTTACTAGACAGATTACTAATGAGCTACAAGATGTGCCTAAAGGCCCTAGAGAGGCTTTAAGATGGCTATGCAATCATATCTGAAGAAAATAGAAATATTTTACATTACAAATGTGCATAAAAATACTTACATTTAGTCATATAAAAAATTTGAATGCAACTATGTGTACATTTTTTTGTGCACACAGAATCACACAGAATCACTGTCATGTTTTTAAAAAATAAAAAAAAAAGAAAAAAATGCTCTCATAAGTATTTTCAGAAAATAAAAATTATTACAGATAACAAAGGATGTATTCACTTTTTTAATTAAAGTGAATATTCTCTGTTCTCACCTTGCCTAGCTCTGATGCTGAGTGTCCTTATCATTTGATCACAGAAATGTTCCTGCTACCCAACATTGCTTTAAATTGCTGGGTTTGGGGGAGGAGGGCAGCTGGGTGTGGTGAGTGTTTGTTGCTTTTCTGTTGGGTGGTTTTAGGTCTCTCACAAATTTTACAAGGCTACATACACTTAGCAGAGCTCCATTTTCACATGTGTCTCTCTTCCATAAAAGCTGCTCACTTACTTTAAATATAGCTACAAGCCAAGAGAAAATTATTAGAAAAAGCACTATCATTAGTTTGGCACCATCAGGACAGTGTTTATATGAGTTTATACTACAGAGGAGCTCATATTTGAATAACACATGCATATTGTCCTTAGACAAGAAAAAAAAAATCTAACCAACCATGTAAGCCAAGTCACGAAATTTAATTAGGAAGATAAGAGTTGGATTTTAATTTTTTTTTTTTTTTAGGTTACAGAAAAAGATAATTTTAGGCAGCAAATTAGCATCTTCTAATAATCTTAGACAAAAATGATTTTGTTTTGCTTTGGTTTGTAAATTAGCTCATGATTAAAGTATCTCTCTAGTTGAGCTTCATTGTCTTTTTGTGCCTATTTTCTGAATGCAGCCCTGACCTGAATACTCTTGTAGCTCAAGTACAAGATTTGAAAGCATGAGAGGAACAATTATTATAAAGTGAAGTACTTACAGTTTTGCTGCAAAATCAATGAACTTTCAAGTGATTTTTATCATATTTTGCAGCTGGTCTGTTTGCTTTGAATGATGTTTATCACATCAAAAATTTGAGTACTTTTAAAGGATGCTTTATCTAGAAACTTCCTCCACCTTTATTTTCTTGCCCCACCCTGTGCTGTAAATGCAAGGATATTTTTATCTTGAGATTTTCCCCTGCTTCAGAAGTTCTCTCTCTCAATATTTAGGCCAGTGACTTTGCTCATTCCCTGCCCTGTTCTTTCTCATGGTTCCTTAAATGAGGAAACGTTCCAAGTTCCCAACTTATTTCACAGTTTTGCAGCAGTTAAATTTTCTCATTGAAGGCTACCTCTGTGGCCCTTTTGCTATCTAAAGGAATTATGCCGTGTGATCTCAGTGTGCAGGAGCTGTGACTGCCTGTCAGGAGCCACACAGGGAGGAGTGATGAGCCGCTCTCCTTCCCTGGAACCAGATCCATGAAGTCCTGTGGACACTAGAGGTGAATATTCCAGATTCCAGTTGTATAGGGTTAGAAGCACAGAGAATTAGATCTTATCTTATCCTCTACATCTCCCTACATGTCTTTTCAAATCCATCCTCTACCTCAAGGAAAGCCATTTCCTTCTCCAAGTGGGATTGCTGAAGTGATGAGATTAACAAGGTGCCCTGCACACCTACCTTTCCCCACCTCGACCTTTTCAGTCAACACTCTATGCTCTGGGCAATGCTTGCCAGAGACCTGCCTCTCCTTCCCAAATGCTGTGGATTCTGTTGGATGTTAGCAACTCAATCCTACAAACTTTTGTCCCTGGGCAGAGCTCCCTTAGTCCCTTGGACTCCAACAAACCTATACAATTATTCATAAAACCATTGAATGGTTTGAAGTGGAAGAGCTCTTAAGACCATCTGGCTCCAATTCCCCTGCCACAGGCAGGGACGCCTCCCACCAGACCAGGCAATTCCCAGCCCTGCCCAGCCTGGCCTGGAATATGTCCCAGGGATGGGGCAGCCACAACATCTCTGGACAAGCTGTTGCAGCATCTCCCTGCCCTCCTGGTGAAGCATTATTGCTGTGCTACTCCACTCTCTGAGCACACACCATTCCTAAGTGGAAGGCCTCTTACATCAGATAATTTACAACCCAGGTCCAAACCAGATCCAAAAGTAGGGGCAAAATGCAAATGAGGGAAGGTGAAAGACAAGAGAAAATGAGGTAACAATTAAAGGCAAACAAACAAACTCAAAATATAGATAGACTGGCGCAGTCTTTTAAGATTGCAGCAGAAGAGAGTTTGTTCATGGTGCTATACCTAGCAGCACTGTAAAATAAAATTATATTTCCTACATTTACCAGTACATAAAATTAATGCAGCTGTGTAATTCCTATTATACTTCCTTATGTAACTCATATCAGTTCTATGTTTAAATCTGTTTAAATCAATAGAAATTTAATTTTATTTAAATGCTTACTGATCACCAGTAAAACCTTTGCTTTCTTTTATTTTTTCTCTTTTAACCTGAATTGTTTGTTTTATAGAGCTAATACAGAGCTGTACTCACGCAGTTTCACAGTTCAAGTAACTGTCAGTCAGACCCACTTTTAGACCCCTTTCACTGACCTTTGAGACAACATCCTTGGATGCTTCTGACCAAAATAAAGATTATGTAAGTTTTGCAGTGTACCACTCTGCTGCATAACTTAGAACGGGAGTAAATGATCTTTAGTATTGCTGCTCCATGGTACCTGGCCAGAGAGGTACCTCTGGCATGGGAAAAAAGGTAAAAACACATCAACTAAAACCAAAGGGAAGGTGATGACCACAGCCCATCTAATACATGGCAAACTAACCATACATCTGAGCCCAAGGAAAAGAACAGAGAAAGACTTTGAACCCCTCTGTAAATTACATTAATACTTAAAAGATAAATTTCAGAGGCATACTACTTTGAAGATGTGTGTTGGCAGTTACACCACTACAAGAGCACTCATTTAATGGATCCCACCCTGGAGCATTTGAACCATCATTGGTTATCTTCTGACCAAGCAGGATCATAACAATCCCCTCAAATCCTTTCCCTGGGGCTGCCTAATTGGCCTTTATTTAAATTTACCTGGCTACAGCCTTACAATCATAGTTTCCAACCTCTGTCTTGTATCCTCTAGCTTTTCATCTTTTCACTTCTTTTCTTTTCTCTCTTTCAAAACTGATGTTAATTTGATTCAAAAATTGACAAACCTAAGCAAGAATGCAGATCACGTTCTTCCAAATGCAAGAAGAGTCCCACTTACAAGTATTCCAAATTATAGTGTTACATAGGTATTCCAAAAACCATACCTATCTCAATGCAAACAGAAAGAAAAAGAAATGGATATTGGTGAAAGTCTCATATTACAAAAAAAAAAAAAAAAAGCACAATTTAGTTTTAATAAAATTAGGAAGAGCCTAATTTCAGAATTGCATCCTTATTTTCTCTAACATGTCAGTATTTACAGCGCATATACATACAAGTAAAGATTTATACTTGGTGGAGTTTGCACTTCACTGTAAAAAGATTGAGCCAGTTGCACCTGGAATAGAATCTTCTCTCCAGTTTTAGGGCCTTAAAACTGTTTGACACAAAACCAGGTAAGCTCTTTGCTAATTCTTTTTCAGGAAGTTGTTTATCCAAATTAATATAAGTGCTGTGTATGTCACAGAACAAAATTTTAAAATATAAAGATATGACCAAAGGAAATGTTTATTTCTGCTAATAATTTTGAAAGAAAAAAAATACTCTGCAAATGAGGCTTGATAAACTGCATAAACAGTAGGCAAGCATCAATGTTATTATTTTCACCTCCTCCATTCTGACTGAATCTCTATTATCTCCCATTTTGAATCCAAAAGCCATGATTAAACTGCAGCACATCTTACAGCACAACACAGCAATATTTTCCAGTGACAGAGAAACCACTTCAGCTCTTAAGTTGTTCCAACAGGTAATGATCCTCATGATAGAAATGTGCCTTATATCTAGTCTGAATAAGTCAAGCCTCACCTTCCAACCCTGGACTCTTTTACAATTTCTTGTTCCCATCAGTACTTGTATTTTTTTACCCTCTGTAGATATATTAATCTCTGTATAATCTTCTCTTTGATGAATAAAATTAATTAAATTCCTTTGCTGCCTCATTCCAAACCAAGTTTCCTTTCAGGTAATTCTTTCTGCCACTCTTCCCTGGACTCTAAGCTTTTTAACTTCCTTATAAAGTGTGGCCCTTGGAGCAGACACGGTAGCAGCTGCTTCTCCTCAAAGTTTTTTTCCTCTCTCCAAGTCAAGGGATTTGTCCTTCTGGCCACGTTCAGCTGTAATCCAGAATTTCTCTGCTGGAGCCTTAGCAGATTCCCAGTATCACACAAAGTGACTTGGCTGCTAGAAGAGCCAGGTGAAAGGAACCAGAAAGAAAAGTTGTTAAGAAAGGCACGTCTGTGCACTTGGTTTGTTTCCACTGCTGCCCTGAATTCAGCCCTGCACAGGTGCAGCTCATAAGCGGCTTTCTGCAGCTTTGAGGCTTATTTCATTTGTATTGCTAATGCTGCACTGGGAGAAGCCTCAGCAGACCTGCAAGCTCCAAAATCTGAGCACATGCAGCATCTCCTTAGGCAGCCCTTCCCTCTCACTTGTTCCCTTGGATTAGAAGCATAAAAAAACATATGATCAAAATCTGCAGGGAAACATTCGATGTAGATAATGTGCAGCTCTTGTAACAGGAGCACTAAGTTTGGGGAAACCTGTTATCTGGCACAAATTCTAGAGCACAGGGCTTATTTCAGCTAGTTGCAGCACAAAAGCTTTAAAGAGCATTAAGGAGGAAAATGACACAAAAAAATGGTTCCCTCTGCAACATTACCTGCACTCAGATGGGCTAATACCCTCCGTGGTTTTGCAAGGCATTAGTGAAAAAGAAATAATAAAAAAAAATCCAACAGCAAGTAAAGAGCCTTCAGGGTCTGGGCCAGAAATTCATACTAAAACAGCATTAGTAGTGACTGTAAGCCTCTCTAAGAAGGTTTCAGAAAACAGAAAAGTACTCAAGATGCTTACAATTTTAATGGATTGTTTGTCTTTTCTAAGAAATAACTTGCAGGGATGAATCCAAGCCCTGCAAAAGCTGGTGTCAGAGGTCTTGCTGACTGCTCTGTATATTGTCCCCACAGACTCCCCGGCTGAACCAAACCAAAGCCTTTGTGCTGTGTAACACAGCCTTTTGGAGGAGTTTTAAATGCCTATATGCCTCACAAACCACTTGTGTGTCTTAAAGAATCAGTCAGTCTTTTTTACATAAGTGTCCTTGTATGCTGTATACTATCAAGTATCTTGAATTACATTCCCTAAAATCATTATACAGCCTTAAAAAGCTTCTACACTCGATATATTTGGTGCTAAAGTAATGTATTTAATGCAAGTTCTATTTAGAAGATAAATTCTCAGGCATTATGAAGCATCTATTGAACAAGTGTAACTTATTGGCCTGTAATATTTTGGGTCACACAGACTGCTTTTAAAGGAGTGGGGTCTCCCTTAATCTGTATAAAAGATGGTGGCAGGCTGTGATGGAGTGTATTTGGATTATTAGGGAAGGCAGGGTCTAGGTAAGCAATAAATTGCTGTATATATTGCCTTAGGAGCAGGTTAGAAATCTCCCTTGTTCATTGGCATTGACAACCCCCCCAAAGGACAACCCTTCCGAAAGCACAAAGTTTAACACAGTAATAAAAACACATCTTAAAAGCTCAAGCCCCTGTGTTCCAGTGCTTAGAAAAGGTGGCAGCTTGACAGACCTGGAGACTGACAGCAGCAGTGTCAGCTTTCCTCACACTTGTCTGCCAAAGCACCTCAACCTTGACCTGAGGAGAAAACCACGAAGGGTTTGAGTGGGATTTCATGCCCATTCTCTCTGGCATCTCTGCTGAGATTGCCAACAAGGGGGCCAATTAGTGCCTGCTTCACAGGATGGCTTTTTTGACTGTGTGGAAATGACACCTGTCCAGTGAAACTGGGCAGAGACCCTTCAATTCCCAGGAGCCAGCCACTGTGCAGCCACTGCAAGGGTTACTGCTCCTGCCTACTCCCCTTGCACCAGGCAGGCAGCAGCTCCATCTTGGTGGCCAAGGGGGACCAAAAGCATTTTCCTTTCCCAACAAGTAATCCTTTCTGATTTAAAATAGCAGCCTCTTGGTAAAGATTTAAGTTTAAAAAATGATTCTTACTATTCAATACCCTGGAGCCTGCATGAAGATCAAAAGGCCACTTTTGCTGTGCAACCAAATAAAATCCTATCAAGAACTCGCACCAGGGCAGAAGGAGATGAAGAAATATGGCTTCAGCCTGTTTTATTAAGCAGAGAGGAAATGCAATGTTCCTGTTGGGCTCTTTGCCTCCTCACAAGACCTAATTGGCAAATTTCTTGTGTGCTTCCTTGGTCTTCAGCACAACAGCAGCTACCTGACCTAGTAGTAAAAGACAGAGGGCTACAGGAAGGCTCCCCCCTCACCAGGAGATGGACCAGCTTGAGCAAGCTGGTACAAAACATGGGATTGATCATAAAACCATCAACTGATCTTCATGGCCAAGAAGGGAATAGCTGCCACTGGAAAATGGGCAGACACAGGTCTCTTTAATTTAGCTAACATAAAAGTTATTAATGACACTTCAATTAATGACCCAGCAGTGCAGTTTGAATAGCAGCCCATTTGCAGGGTAAACTTGGAATTATTACTTAATGGAATGGGAAACTTCATTACAAATTAAATAACTTTATCAATATTATCTTTCATAAATTCCAGCCCATTCAGCTTCACTTTGTCAGACAAAAAATATAAAAGTCATTCTCTTTGAAATCAGACATCACCCTCCAGTTCATCTGTCACCAAGTTAAGTTTGCTAACCTCTCTGAGGATGTCATCTGACTGGAGTTTTCTGTCATTCTTTGTCATTCCAGGTGCACTTCTTGACAATTTTTTTAGATCCCTGTCCAGAGTCTCCTCCAGGAATCTAGAAGGACCATGAAGATTGCATCAAGGACTTGATTAAACAACAGACAACATGCCTATCCAGCACACTAACCTCATTTGGAAGCTCTCACAGAAAATGATTGACAGCTGATGCCCTAAGCAAAACTGCTGTTTATGAAGTCCTTTTCAGTCCAGCTACATTAGTCTCTCCACATAGCAGAAGTCAGTACACTGCTATCAAAACCAAGTCTGTGACTGATAATACTGAACTCTTCATTACCCCAAGTGTTGCTGCAAGTAATACCATGAGCTTGGACACCACCGTTCAATAAAGGCTTATTATTATAAATATTCAGCCTATGTCCTGACGAGAACAAACAGCTTTGCTGCCAAGGTGAAAGGGGTGAATTGCAAATAGGTCTAGGTTATGATGGAGACAGTGCCCTCTTTATGTGAAGTGACCTTGTAGCCTGGCACCAAACACGAACTCGGTGGAATAAACTGGATCCTGCCTATTCAGACAAAACTGGTTGGGTATTAGCAGTTTTTAGAAAAACTAAATCATGGAAGGAAGAATTTCTTTCAAATGATGCATAGAAGGCTTATTCTGTTTTTTCAGTCTGATATTTCTAATACCCTTATTAAGGTTCAAATCTTAGCAAATATTTGGTAACTTTTTTTTAATATATTTTCTTGAATTAGATAAGGCACCACAGGGAAGTAGTGTCTGGAATTACAGCCCAAGTTAAAAGAACAGAGACTTGTCCTGGCCTCCTCTCCTAAATTCACTTTCTCTCTACCCTGGAGGTGGCTGCATGCAGTACTGGCTGTTCAGAGCTGGCTGTGCACCAGAATCTCTCATCAAGAGCTACTAATCCCTCCCTGGGAAGAGCACCTGGATTGCTCTGCCCAAAGTCAAAACACACCCTTCTGGCTCCTTTGTCTACTTGGTATTTCAGCCTAGTTAACCAACAGCTTCTAGTGACTAAAATAATAAAAGGGAGACACTACTTCCCAGAAGCATGAATACATTGATTCATATGTGCTGGGCAGTTGCCCTGGCAGCTTTGTTGTAAGAGGGAAAAGGAATGATGAAAAAGACTTTCATTTGACTGAGATCCTTACTGCACTTGTGTGCTGTGGGAGTTAAATTAATCAAGAACATCACTGGATCTGCTGATGTGTTGTTCCCTGAATATTTGGGGCCTATAAGGGTGTTTGATCTTCTAAGGTAGGCTAGAGCAATGGTCCAGAGTTACAAAATGTGCCCAAATCCTGCAGAAACTCACAGAAAGCAGCAGAGACAAGGGATTCCAGAAACACACACACCATAATAGAATCTCTTTCAGATTATGACCTGTACATTTATTACCTCTGAAGGGAGCTCATTTTCACCTGTTCCAGGCATATAAAAGAGTCCTTTTTACCTCAGCAATATCTCACAACTACATGAAACATGTAATATCCCAAGAAAGTGCAAGCACTATTATGCACCAAGATTTCAGTGGGGACCTCAAGACAACCCTGAAACACCAACCAGGCAACTGAAGAAAACTACCAGTGGTGTAACTTTGCGGAGATTTAGGGAACGGGTCATACAGAGCTGAAACACTAATGGTCAATGGAGAGCAAAACTAATAGGGCAGTTCAGAGCCAGAAGAGAAGATGAACTACTGCCTTGACTTGCTAAAAAACAATTATAAATGCCAGTCCATCCTTCATTCATTCACTAAAAGGAGAGAAAAATTCATTTCCTGGAGACAAGAAAGCAGGAGAAAAAAGCCACTTATTTATTAGTGAAAGATAAAGTGTTGCTTATGAGTGCAATGAATATCTAGATTGGAAGGAATCAATCCTACTCTAGCAAGAAAGTCCTCCTGATAGCAAACATATGTCCAAGAAAAATATTTAAATGGAAATCTTGGAGAATTTTTCTGAAAAACCTAAGCATCTTTGTGTTTAAGATATGTTCCTAGGGTCTCCGTCATCCTTTAAGGCTCTAAAATATTTTCTCTTCTACCTCATCAATGATTCTCCACTCACAACAGCCACAACACAGGCATTCATGCAGTTCAAGACGCTCAAGACAGCTCCCATCATCAGCTTTCCCTCTAAATTAGTGCCAGTTAACGTGCATGCATGTTTGAAATTGGGAGTCATATTCAGCTGCAGCTTCTGAAGAGTGACTCAGAAGAAACTTTTTGTTGGTCCAACAGGATGGTTTTCTCATGTTTAATGTCTTTCTTAACTCAGTCTTGAATCTTTCCAGCAATAGTTCTGTGCATAGGTAACCACTGTCACTGGTACACACTTAACTCATCCATGGCCCAACAAACAGAGCAAGTCAATAAGAACTGCACTTGCTGTCACCTTCAGCAGGGATGGTGTAATGGATCCTGCCTTGGGACATGGGCCTGGCACCTTTATCCTGGGATTAGCCAGTCTGTGGCTGACAATAATAACCTCAGAGCAGAAAAGAGTCAGCTCTCGAACTTCTGCATTTTACAGGCCTATATATGAAAGAAAACTGGAGCCAATGTGAATTTGCTGTAGCATTCTGGATGGCAAATAGTATGAATAAATAGTATGAATCCAAGAGCTGCTGGGACATCACCTCTGGAGCCAGAAGTTGTAGGAGAAGGTAGCACAGGGGAGGGCAACAGGTTAGGCACCAATATTTAAAGCATACCAGTTTAATCTGAAGCCATAAGTGAGTCGACACCTCAACTAAAGTGACATGTCTCACCAAAGATGGCACATCTTTCCCCTAAAGAGATCTCTAGGGAGAAGGTGAAGGTAAAACACAGAGAACACAGGCATTTGAAGTGACAGGCTCACAGTCCTGACTCAGGCAAGCCATATCCTGAAAATCAGAATGCCGCCTGGGTGAGGACAACATGCATAGGTAAGAGAGCTGAAGTTATTTAATGCCCTGTAATCATTCTGATAAACAGGTAAACACTCAGGCTGTTCACAGCATGTTCACAGGACTACACAGCATTGCCCAAGGCCTCATGTCAGTTTTGCAGTCAATAAAACAGGGACACTATTTCACAGAGATGCAGCTGGGAATCTCTTAATGATATCTGGTGAAGGTTTTGGGTGGCTAAAATTCTATGTGCCTTTCAACTGAAAAGTATTATTTAATATGACACAATTACCAAGCAGCAAAAAAACCAGAGGACCTCACAAAATTACCAGAGCTGTTTCTGTGTAGAGGCAATGCAAGCAATTGTTTGTGGCAACAAACTGCCAGGGTCAGCAAAACAGGCAAACAAGGACTTCACTACAAAAATTGTCCAGAAAGCCAGACCAGCTTTTTCTGCCTCCAGGTATCTCAGGGCTCAGGGCATTTTCCACTACTGAGGAGAGGAAGAAGGTTCTCCCCTCAGGAAGAGTCACCACTTCTCCCAAACCTATTGTGAATTACAGGAATCAACACTGCCTGGCCATTTCTCAGGCCTCATTCCCTCTGGGGGCAGAGGTGGCCTCTCCTGGCTGTCACATTATGGGTATTCATATTCAGTGGTGCCTACATTGCTGAGAAGCCTTGAATCAAAATTACATGTAATAATGTCCTACGTGAACAAAGTTATTCGCATGACCCAACCATTGCAGTAAATACTTTGATTCGCATGGCAAAAAACTACTGCTTGGCCTAAGCATTATAGGATCAAGTTTCCAGATCATCTGTGATGGCCCAAGCTGTGTTTATGCAGTATCAGAAATAGGCATGTGAAGAGTTTGCAGTTTAGGGCCTCCATCCAGCAATCCATGCTGGCAGACCTGTAAAGGAGTTTGGACGTAGTACAATGAATGATAACAGTAAACAATGGGAGAGAAGAGAGTGAGGGTCATAACTGCAAGACCATCTGGTTGTTTCCATTTGCTGTGTACACATCTCGCTAGTCCTGCCGCTAGAAAGGCAGAGAGGGTTGTTGGAATATCGAGTTACTAATGAATAGTTGCATTTATACCTCATATACCATTATATATTATTATATCACTAGTTGTGGCAGCATTTTGAATACTGGTTTCTGAAAAGGCCAAAGCATGAATGTTTTTGAATGGAAATATATCAATATGCAAAATAATTTGGTACATGTGACAGTTTTCTTATAAGAAATTTTAAGCATTATTTAATGGGTGAGTGTTTTTCCCTTTCCTGTGAGATTGTCTGTAGTTCTTAATTCCCTTGCTGGGATCATCAGTACTTGTATGATCAAGCCCATAACCAGCATTCTAGGTACAAGACAAAAGAATCAATTACAACAAAATGAGGAATGCTGTATGCTTTTTGGTAGGACACATGAAGGAAACTCAATTTTTTGTAATTAGCCAATATGGATCAATATTTCATTTCTCCTTAACAAATCTCCATTAAGCTTCCAAACCAATAAAAAGAACACAGATTAGGCAGATGTATCTTGCTCTGCACTCTACCTGCAACCAGATGTGGGCTTTACTAAACCACATGTGGGAGTGAAAACAGAGCCAAGGGCCCTTCTCAGAGAATCACCTGTGACTTGACCATATGGTTTCAACCTTGGAGTCAGGTAGCAAGGGCATTCCAGCCTTTTGCAATCTGCGAGCTGACCGAGCGGGAGATGTGCTCAGAGATACTGTGAACTATCCAGGAGGGGCAGAACCACGACTGGAAGTAGAAAATGGCACCTCTTTCTGCTGAAGAGAGATCTGGGCATCTCCTCACTTAAATTGATGTCATTTGACAATAACTCCATAAAGGTCAAGAGTGTAAAGCTGCAGGAAACAAGATATTCAAGGCTGAATTTTGTCTGAGCATCCTCCATCTGAATTCTGAAAAAGTTAACTGGCTTAGGTCCCCAGAAAACTTTTTCCAATCCATAAAAAGTAAAGTGAGAGGAAACTTGACTTGGTCAGGAGATAAATCCGACTATCCATACCACTATTTTACCAGACAGGAGGATGAAAAACAGACTGCCAGAGAGCTCAAGAGGCTTTATTTCCTGACGTTCATTTTTCATCACCAATCCTGAACAGACCCCAAAACTCAGACTAATTAAAGACAAATAATTAAGCACATTCAGACTGTGAAGGTTGGCAGACTCCCACTGTATTGTGAGACCACCTTGGCATTTAAATGGTTAGGGACTATATCCCACAACATCATGCTCATCTCATTGTGGTAGAGAGCTCTTGAGAATGTTATTAGCTGGGTGTTCGCCTTGCCGTTTTTCCACATGAGGCAGATGGGTAATTACGAAGCTAATAGTCTGATTGAGAGAAATCAGATGCAGTGGTTTGCCCAATTAGATGATACATTAGCTTCCTTCTTTGTAAGCAGCTAATGTGTGAAGCAAAGTGGTATTTTTGAGGGTCAGAATCCTTAAACAAGTGCCGAGTTGCAGATTATTGTGTCTCTCTTTTTTTTTCTAATGGAGGAAAAGTGCTAAGTCTTCATTACTAAAAGCATAGAAAATGCAAATCAGGCTCTGAAACAAAAGAGTGAAGGGACAGGCGAGAATATTTGGTGTCCAATGTGTCAACCTACAACATCAATTACATTGAAATGCAATGCATGGGAGCCTAATCAAGGATAGTGTAATTGTAATAATTGCATGCTTTTGTTGGAGAGCTGCTGCCATTGTTATTGTCAACCATTTGTTTTTCTCTATTGTTTAAGGGGAGAGTATTTAAAATATATATATGTGTGTGCATATATAACTGCGCATAATTGTCTGAAGAACAGCATAGGTAGAAGGTTCTGCTACTACACACAGCATGTGTTGAGTCTTTCTTATTCCTGTTCTTTGGATGTTGGAAGCCCAAGAGTCTGAACTCGGTTAGGCAGGTAATGCTGAAAACTGAAAAATGGACATTGACCTACAATCTGTGCTGAACAAGGAGTTACTTTGCCATTTGCTGACACATCTCCTGATCCAGGGAGGTGAGTTACTCCCAGAGACTGGCAAGTCATGAAGTGAGCCAGTGCTAAATCAGCCAAACAATCCCTGAGACACCTTTGCTCTGCCTTCTTTCTTCAAAAGAGAAAGAGGTCAAAATAAATATTTTGTCCTCTTATATTTCCTACAGAGCTTCAATCTCTTTCTGCCATTTAAAAGGATTTTTAAATACCTACAATCTTGACAACAACACTCAAGATAAATGAACATAAAGGAGAGCACTGCATGGGGAAAAAAATGAGAGCATGAATTTACTCAAGATCTTGTTAAGGGGGGAAAATGTAGGAGCCTCCTGTAAATAAAATAGTGATATTTTCTGTATCCTGAAATTAGGCTGGAAATTCTTCTTATAGCAAAGTGCTCAACATTCAGATCAAATGAGAGGTTTATTTTCACCCATCACTTGGGCTTGCCAATAGGTTGAAACGGAGGCACAATAGAAACAGGCTAAAACATTTAACATAGCTGTTAAATCTCATTCTCCACAGCTAAAAAAGAACAATGCTGTACCGTCTTTACTGAGAATACACTCCTGCAATAGGAGGCTTTTCATGTATCTCTAACAATCCTGTACATACTCCAAAACTCACACTAATTAAAAGCAAATAATCAAATACATTCAATTTGAAAAGTTGGCAAACTCGCTTGTATTATTGTGTTAGCACCTTGGCACCAAAATGATCACATCGTGCTAATCTCATTGTGCAGGAGAGCTCTTGAGCATGTTATTCAGTAGGTCTGCTCCCTGCCCCCCATCTCCCAAACCCACTTCATCCTCCTCCTCCACCAGCACTCTTTCTTTAATCAGATGAAGAAATGAAAATGGTAGCAAAGATAAGCAAAAGCAGGACAGTATTTTCATCATATTCACTCAGAGGTACCCAGGACTTGTGTTACCTTTTACAGATATTTTGTTTCATTTGAGCTTCATTTCATCACCTCAGATACAGTGGGTAAACCTGAGAGATGTTCCGAAATAAACTAAGCAGGTTGCATGTGTTTCTTGTTAGAGGAACTTATATAACATTCTTATATTATTGTATAGAATACTTGCCCACCACAGAAATGTGTGGAGTACAAATGCAATCAGCAAAAGACTACAAGTTAACAGCTTAATGCTGACCAGGTGATGAAACCCAGAAAGAAACACTTTAGGATTTCTTCTCTTTTAAAGATTTATTTTACCATCTTTTGCATACAGGCCTGTGCACATCTGAAGTTAATGACTAACACCTCTAGATGCCCATTTGTGTGCTATGAAGAAGCATCAGTTTCATTTTCTGCAAGAGTCTGGGAGGAATTTTCCCCAATAGTCCAACAAATTGGGACTGAACAGACTTTCATCATAAAAGGTGTATTCATCCCAGTGTTCCCAGCCCCTGTATCCTTTTAAAGCTGCAATAGTAGCTATGACCAAGGGCTAGGAATGACCATGAGCTGGGTGGGTACAACCACTCAGCACCAGATTTTCTGCCCTGTTGAAAAGAAAGGCTAGAACCAATGTATTTCCCCCAACATTTTCCTCTTCTGGGCTAGATGAAGCATAATTCTTTCCAAACTTTTACACTTGCGTCTTGTTTCTGTGCTTGAGCATGTATTTGGTTATTAAATATATGGTTCTTATCAGTGCCTTCCAATATGAGATATTCCTTGGTTCTATGATATGGCCTGCAATCCCCCAGCACTTGCAGGTGGTAGATTTTTGCCTGCGTTCCAGAATCTCTTTTGAGAAAGAAGTGTCTCTAAAATACAGTGAATTAAAGGTCTGTGCTGGGAGAAATACCTATTTTTTAATTTCTTGACATTTATTGGATAAAAACCACATTAAAAATTAGGCAGATCCTACAGAAGTGCAGGACTGAAGACCATGGCATTTTATGTGAAAAAATAAAACTTTAAAAAATTTTAAAGAAACAGAACTAAAACCAACCAAACCAAAACAAAAAACAACCCAGGAAATACAGGGTAGCTGGAGGACCTTTTTGACAGGACTGGAAGGGTCCCACTCATCTTTTAGCACAAAGGCACTCACAGTGGAAGATGGCACTCTAATATACTCTTTAATTGAGGAGGGTGCTACATAAGAAAGCCTAATTAATTTGTGACCTTCAATACAGTTCATATTCATGGCTGAATAATGAAGGAAGCCCACATTCTGAGCCTCTTAGAAAAACAACCCAAAAACTGCTGGAGAGTCAGTCCCACTGAATAATCCCTGAACTCCCTAGAGGAGAATATGCTGTCCATACACCATCTCACATGCTCCATCCCTCCCAGCAGGGTCAGAGGGTGCCCTAAAGCTGAGACACACCTGTATCTAGTGGGGCCACGGAGGGAGAGCCAGACTCAGATTAAGGCAGCACAGACTTCCCAAATTGTGCCAGGTTGTGGTGAAGAAGCACTGTGTCCAAATACCCCGTTCCTCTAACTGGAAGGTTTAGGTAACTATAAACCTGACTTCTTGTAAAACACATTCATCTTTCTGTTGACTTCAGCAGGTTTCAATCAGGCACCATAACACAGACAGGCCAAAAGATGTATACTGATGTTACTTATGTTAACTTATGGCATATTCATAGTACAACGTTTTGTTCATAAAGCTTGCAATTAAATGTTGCTAAAAGGGGAACTGTGATTCACAACAAAAAAGCACCTATTTGACTAAGCAAGTTTTACATTGGGTTGCACCTAAATTTCTGTCTGTCATGAAGAAGAGTTCATAAGCCAACACAAGAAGTATGAAGAGTAGCGTCCAAGCTTGGAAAGCTCTGACTCCACAGGAAGAACTCCCATTGCTACTACCAGGAGAAATGCTTGTAGACATCAGGGTAACATATGGTCTCTGAAATCAATATTGGTTTGCAGCTTGACACATGGATGGATAGATACCACAGAGAGATTGAAAGAAATATGACAAGCTAAGTCATACAAGGCAAACATGTACACACAATCACACTCGAACAGATGCTCTGGCTGAAACAGGTGCTTTAGAGGAACACATAGATCTGTGAAATGGAAAAATTTAGATCTGAGAAATGGAAAAATTAATCTAAAACTTACAGTAGCATAATGAACTTTTGCAAGCAAATCTGAGGGAGGATTCAGAGGAATCCCTCAGGGACAACGCTAAGAGAACATACTGGCAACAAAGTTGTTGATGAACCTGGTGTAGTTTTAACAGCAAATCCAACAGAGTTCTTCCTTCCCCCAGCTTCCATATCAATTGGACCAGAGAGGTTCCAACAAAACACCCCCACAGCACAAAGGAGAAGGAGAAGGTGGATTTCTCCTAGGCATTACAACAGGCTGATGCAAACACTTCAGCCTTGTTTGTGGTTTAATGCATCACCATAGAGATTTGAGTGTGAAATTTGGACTTAAGGAAGAAAATCCTCATTTAGCAATGAAAGCACTGCAATAGCTATGTGTGAAAGTTTGTCCAACACTGTTTTCTGCTTGCCATATGTCCAACTTCACCCACATTGAGAGCAACTACTGGGTTGCTTTCAGCATCTTGAAAGAGATACACAGAGAAATGTAAGTGTCTCATCAGCAGGCATGGCCCAAGGAACACTCAGTTATCTGTTTACACTGTTGCTTTATCTTTGCCTGATGAAAATAACAAAGAAAAAAAAAAGTACCAATCCCAGAAAGTTTGGAATAATTTACATACTTCAGTGGTTTTGTACCCAAAATTATATTTTCAAACAATTTAAACTATTCCAGTATCTACTGTTGCAGATGTAGGGACTGTTAGGAGGTGTCCTAAGGTCTTTCTACAGACTCATAACATTCAGGAGCTAACAGAAATATTAGCCCTGTCTCTGGTAAATATATACACAGGCGTACCCCATAGGGAAGAGAATCCCCCCCAGCCTCCCATCCCATAAAACCAATTCCTCATATGTGTTTGGCCCTGATATTCAAGGGAACAGGAGTGTGGGTTTGGTTCTCAGAGGAAATATATAGGTACCATTCACTCAGATTCAGAATGCCATGAATTTACCACAGTGGGAAAAAAACTTTTGCCTCTCTTTTTTTCCAGGAATTCAAGGGATTGTTTACTGTCAGCTGAGCCAGAAAACAGGTTCCTGCACCCCTCTAAAATCCAAATGTCTGTGTTTACAACAGATTATTCTATTTAAATGGGCTGCCTCATGATTTTCCTCCCAGAACTTAGTGACACAGTACTTGGACAAAACCTCCGATCAGCACTCGCAGCTGCAGGGACAAGGAGCTTCCTTGCTACAGACAGAAGTCCCCAGACCTGCTGGCATCATCTGCACCTGAGACCGTAGCCAGCCTCCTATGTCCTGTTTGTCTGACACACCATCTCTCACCAGGAAGACTCCTTGGGCAGGGCTTTCAAAGGCTCAACTTCCACATTGTGCAACAAGTCCTGAAACAGAGAGAGTTCTGAAATAAAAGGCCTCACATATGACCTATTGTTCTGTATTGCTTTCTCTTTACTGTTTGCTAATTACTGATGCCAATACCTGCAGTCTCTTCCTTTCAGCCTCCCCTTCCCTGATTTTGATCTCTCAGTGAGGGCCAGAGTCTTGCCTGTGCCACAGAACCACATGTTGGTAAAGAACCCCCTTAAACCTCAGAGCCAGGTAGCACTGGAGGTTCACACACCTGTAGGAAGAGGAGGCATGCCTCAATGAATAAACAGCTTTAAACTCTTTATAGATTAATGCTGTGATGAATTTATAGATGGATTCATGTAGATGAATGCTTAAATGGACTCGAACCAAAGAAAATCAATATCTGATTTGTCCAGAGGGTAGATAATCCAGAAACAAAACAGTCCTGTCTGAAACTGCCCTGCAGAAACATTCCTTGGTCCTGAGAAACAGGAACCAACTTTAATGGCTCCATATCGCTGAGATTTTCCTAAACATTTCCCATCGCTGTTACTGCTGAAGGGAACTCTAATGTAGACAAGACACTCATCACTTCCAACATTTTTATGATTATGTATTTTAGTCTTTCTGTTTTCCAGGTTGGATGACATTGCTTTGCTTATTCATCACTTTTACTTCAGGGACCTGCACTTGGACATATTTGGTAACAGTCGGAAATTTTAATGTAGAAAATTCTGCTCTGCTGCATTACCTGCTTAGACCCTGGCCTCCCTGGTGAGAATATCATCAAAAACAGCAGCTAAAGTAATGTGCAGATTAAAAAATAAACAGAGACCACCCATTCAGTCACCTGTCTCAATGACTAACCTTCATACAGTGCAACAAATTTCAGGCTCACAAGAAGGTATGGTTCCATAATCCATCCCTGACTATCCAGGTACTGAGAAAATTCTTTGCATAGGTGTGAATATTCCCCCTTAGAATTAAGAAGAAATTATTAGCTTGTGTGTGAAAATCAATAAAAACTAGCACTGGTGCCATTCAAATCCAAATTGTAGTTATATTTTGTGTAGTATTTGGAGAATTTTTCAGTTTTTAGCCTGGCAAATAAGAAAGTAAATTACCATGGTAAAGAACAGCTATGTTCAGTGAGCATTGAAGCCTGGTAAATATTCCGTTTTTAATGGCATCCACTTCTATTTTGTTCACTGAATTATTGGGCTGACCTTAAATTAGAGATCTGGATGAAGCTGAATTGAATATTGTGAAGATGAGTGTAATTACCTTGCTTCCCTTTATTCTAATTCATTTCATTTTTTTAATTCTTGGTCTGAGTGACAAACTGAATGTCAGAGTCCTTGTGGGTTTATCCTCACAGTAACAGAGAGCAGAGCTGATAGAGCAGATAGTGGCACAGGGGAAGATGTATCTGCATTGCAGTCAGGGGTGTGACTGCAGGACCTTCCTGCCTTCCTCTTCATGTATGTACTGTCCAGGTGTCAACACAGCCCAGAGAAGAATGCCAGAGCTTTGGCACCTGCAAATGAGGCCCCTGCCTTCCTGGGAATTTCATCCAAACCAGCTACACCCCAGGATAGAGTAGCAAGGCAAGTGCATCTGCCCACCTCAACCCACAGCAGAGGCACGGCCCTGGCATGTGTTTGGGGCTGTCTTTCCCTGCTCCACAGAGCCACTTCAGTCAATATCTCTTTGTACTTTCTAATTAACTTCAAAAACTTTCTAATTTTTTTTCAGGCATGTATTTGAACTTTCAAGTATGTCCTGAGCTCCCTTTACAATTAGTGCTATCTAACCTTCCATATTTTGTCGCTGACACCTTCTCTCACAACTACTTCTCCTGACCCACTTCATCTTGGGGAAATAAGACTCAATACTCTTTGATAACCCATCAAGGAACAAAATCCATGTCTAGTCACTCTGGGAAACTTGGAGTTACCACATGTACAGAGACATTCAGGAGAAGTAGGTGTAGGAATAGAGAGAGTCCAACTGGTTAATGAAAATCTGTACAGCAGGCAAAAAGGAAGAAGGCCAACAGGAGCTCCCAATAGCCCTAAGAAAATGTGCAATGGCCTTAGCTGTGTTTGATGGTAAATGTGACATGTCAGAGCCAGCCTGGAAATTACCCCTGAAGACCATATTGCCTCAGAAGTTAAGTATCAGCAGCTGCATGCATGTCATTAACCCCTCACCTACCACACAACTTTGCACTTGCCCAGGGCCAAAGACATTAAAGGAGGGTTGGCTGATTTTCCTACAGGGGTAAGAAAGCTGCAGGACTTGCAGTGCCCAGAAAAGAGCACCCATGTACAAGTGCCCTTTCATAGGACATTTATGTGATAGCACTGAGCATTTCAGGACTTTCAGCTGATTTGAAGGTTAATACTCCCATTCAGCCAAACAGCTGGATAACAGGCTATATTCCATGTTTTCCCAAATATTTTACAGTTATGTTCAAGCATGTTGCTTTATCATAGTACTAAAGGTATGGGAATTATTGTCTACGTTGACTTCATTGTTTCTGGGCTGTGTACATTTTTATTAAGCAAACTTCAGAAGCATGTCTTCACCCATAGGGGGTCAAGATATAGAGACAGTGTCTGTGAGAGGACTCAATTACAATGCAAAGGGAAAAACTGCAAAACAGTTTTACTGTCCACAAAGAGCCATTTGGAAAACAAAGGACTTTATCATCCTAACCCTCAGCATGAATCCAAATTTACTCCACAGACAGCAAATTCAGTAGTGAAAGCAGCCTAGAGAAGGGCATTGGGGCTCATAATATCTAATGTAAAAAGGTAGAACTATCCATATGAACTCGAACCTGAGAAAATGTTCTCATAATTTAATGGCAGCATAATAGACTGTGTCCAGGATTTTCTATTTTAGCCTTCCCATGATGTCTGAGACTTCATAACCATATTTCTAAAAGTACAATGTCCTCTCTTTTGCCTGCTATTCTACAGAAACTTTTTTAAAGTTGTCTAACTAAGGGCCATGGCGATATGCTTTGATCCACAAATGAATTCAGCATAAATGTGAAAGAATATGTGAGGAATTTACACTGTCTAACTTAAAAGTCTAACTTCAGGTACCCACACTAAGACCCTATATAATCAATAGAGATAGGTGACAGGCTCTTCCCGAAGGCCATATAAAGGAGTGAACTCTAGTATTCCACAATTACCTCTAATTTTTTAAAAAGTTTTGATTCTATTTTGTCTTTTCCATTTTAAAATTTTAAAAAATATCAAAAAGAAGTGAGGAGAAATAAAGAAAATGGCAAACTATGAAAAATGTACCTTTTAAATTGAAATTAAAATTTCAATTCCAGTAAGTCATAGGAAAACTACTAATACTGACTACTAACTATCTAAAGGTATTTTCTTATGATAAATGTTGGTGAAAACTGGTGTGAAAGAGTCAGAAGCAAATAAAACTCAAAGAACACCCATGGAAATTATACATAAAAGCATCCAATATTGCACCACTGTTTTCTTTAAAATCTACTACAAGCTTTCAAAGCATAAGTTTACTGCATCTAACATAATAAGCCTGTTCCATACACAAAGTTATTATTGTTAATGGATCTGGACATGCTCACTAATGTCAGATCTCTAAGTGCTCAGTACAGAAATACCCATTTACAGCAAGCCCAGCAAACAAGAAAATAGCATCAGATCTAATTCTTCAATTCATAGAAGCAGTTGCACAGTTTATCATCTTTTCTAATTCCCACTTAGAAATCAATGGATAGGCTCTTAATAGATTCTTTTGGCTTTTTCTAGGGCAAAACAGGAAATAACTAATAAACTGGGATTTATTAACAAAACATACAGGATAATGTTTGAAAACCCTTATTTATTCATCCTTCTTAGATGGCTGACTCAGGTATGAGCAGCAAAACAACTTCTTTCCAGATGAATAGCATGCACCAAAACAAAAATAAAATTATTATCTACTGCTTGCCCACAAGATAGGCTGCAAGATTGCAGTCTTATGGTATTCAGATACCCAAACTGAGGGATCTACCTCAAGCATCTGAACCAAAATGTATATTCCATAATGCCACAACCTATCTAAACACAGGACCAAGGTTTTGCAGCAAAGATGCATCAGCTGCCAAATGTACAGGGCTGCAGATGCAATCCAGGCTGAAAAGTCTTCCTGCTGAATCCAAGACAGCAGTTCAATCCAAGACACTGTTCTGTTCATCTGAGCCCTTCCTGCCAAGTCACTACATCTGGCACATCAGTATGTTCACCTGGAGGTTTCTGGGAGCAGCTTTCTGTGGCTTTGGGGTTAAATAGTAAAATCTGGATCCTAAATCAACAGACCAGATTTGTAAGCAAATATAAGTGCCATATTTTAATGCAGTTTGCTCTGTAAGTCCCTCTCAAAAAGCAGTCACAAATTAGGGTATCTGCTCTTACCCCTACAATTCTTTTCTGTGTTGCCAGTAAACTCAGAAATGGAAGAGATTGATCTTGAAAGGATTTCTGTCTTATTTCTACATTAACAAGGCATTATTTTGTCTTCCTAATTTCAGAATTTTTCTCTGAGTACTGCTAATGCTTTATTACCCAGCAGCAAACTTAAAAAAAAGGTATTAATGTTTTCATTGCAATGGCTAAAAGATAGCCAACTGCTAAGCAAATTAGGCACCTTAGAATGTTTTTATAATACTCCAGTACAAGTAACCATTTAGAATACATTTCTAATACTCCAGTACATGCAGCCACTCAGACCTCCAAGAAGGAGGCTGAAGCCTGGGTTACAGTCATCCAAGCTGGCTATTCTGGAACATCACAAGAGTACTCACAGTTCCACCACAAGACCAGACTGACACTTTGTGCTACCACATTTGGGCATTTTCAAAACTGGCTACAAACTTTTATTTCCTTTTTTTCTATTCCAAGACACACTGAACATATAGGAAGACAACTCAAAGATTTGTAGGTGAAACTCCAATTTCTCAGTGGGACAGCTTTCTGTGACAGCCACAAATTAAGGGGCTTTTTTTTGACTTCTCAAAATACAGCATGATAAACTGAAATGCCTGCAAAGAACCTGCTGTGGTCTAGTAGATTCACACAGTGACCTGAATTATTTTCAGCATTAACCTGTGTTATCACAGTGGAATTATTGGGGTGAGAGTGAGTTCACACTTCTGTTTGCCTTTGTTCCCTATGGTCATTGATATCAAAAGCCATCCTGCATGTGCTGTGAAAATAGATAGTGTCATCATTCTATTAGGCACCGTTGAGATGTATCCAAATAGATATTTTTCCCTAACAGATGGATTCATAGCCTAAGTTCTTGGTAGTCCATTTCACTGATTTGGTAAAACAGCAAGTTGTATCTGTCTGAAAATGTAACTTTTAAATTACATCATATTTCTGTTATAACCTATTATAACATTATTTTTAGTATAATTATAACTAATGCATTATTTTTATATAAAATATTACATATTGTAATTTCTATTATAGCCTATTTTGTATTGTACCAGCTCACCTGAAAAAGGTAAGACCTGACCCTTCAGATCTTTCCGTCTTCTCTAATATTCTTAGAATATCATGGATATAATTCTATACTTCATGTCTTTTTAACTAATATACTCCTTCCATTTAAAAGAAAACCTAAATAAGTAATAGAAAGTAAGCTGCTCGCATGCTAATAGACCATATTCTGAGCTTGTTAGCTATTTGGTATAAATTCAATTGCAGAAAAGTTATATAAGGGTAAAAAAGAGAAACCTGGTCTTCACAGCCAAGCTTGAGCCAGCAAAACCAGTAAATGCTGAAAACCTTGTAAACAGCAAGGGTGGCTGAAAGCTTTAACTTTCTGTTGTTAATTGGGAGACGTCTTTAATAGTACTGCTGGTGAGTCACACCACTGAAAACATGGGAAGAGACGCAGTGCATTAGAAACCTTGCCAGAGCCCATCACTTTAGAGGGTAGAAAGCTGAGATGGACAAGGAAAGCATGTTATGTAAAAGCCATTATTTCCATTAATGGGCTTGTCCAACCATAGATTTTTGATTTGGGGAGTCATTGTTCTTGTAAATATTCATCTGGCTTTAAATGTAGCCAAACATACTCTGTTTCTGTGATTTCCCAATCTGTATCCAATCATAAGAACTGCAGCAAAACCTGGCTCTAAATAGAGAAGAAATCATTGAATCTCTATCTCTGCTTGAAACACTTAACAGTACCTTAAGATGTTGGCTTGTGCAATGAGTGGACAGGACTGTACAAAGCTGAACTCCCAGGCTTTTTCAGTCACATCCATCTTCTTGTACATCAGATTATTTCTGCCAAGCTGGCTGTATTTTTTTCCAAGCAAACCCTAACTATCAGGGAGGTCTAACACACTGTTCCTTTACCATCAGTTTTGTTTTCAAACACACAATGGTTTGGCATGACTCCAGTCACCACCAGGTGATTTTTGGCCCTTGCCCTTTTTATTATCTGGTATCTCTTAGGGAACTGCAGATGAAACCAATAGAAAAGGAGAGAAAAAGAAAAAGCAGGAAAAAAAGAAAGACCTTCTCCTTTGCTTTCCTGGTAATGTGACATCTTGCCCTCTTGCACTGCACATTTCTGTCCAGCTGATGCTTTGTCCTAGTGGAATCGTGGTTCTGGTATTAGCTCCAAATGGTAGGCAGGCATTTTCATTAAAAACAATTACTATTTCCAAACAGGAGCTGGTTCCTCAGTTCCAGCCATTCTTGCTGTAAAACGTTCAGCTGAGAGGAGCAGATTGTTCCTGCTGAAAATGAATGGAATCTGGCAGGAAAACCTCATGTTTTTCCAATCCTAGTTTTTTACAAAGAAAACACTGGGATCTTGTTGAAAAATCACAATTGTTTTGGTGTGCACATAATTTTTCTCAGTTGAACTGTTTCCAGCTACAGGAGACAAATTTTGTGCATACATACGTGCATGTGTGTGTGAATATAGATGCATATATCTGCACAAGCACACAAGATTTTGTATCTAATTGCTATGAAAAAAAATTAATAAGTCAAGGAAGAGAAAACTTTTTTGTTGTTTTTAAAAAGCATTTATGCAAATTGATTTTTTAAATAGCTTCCACATTATGAACCTTCAAAAGAAAGTCAATGAGTAAAATACTATATCATAGTAACTGCTAGCCTCTCTTTTAATACTAGGAGAAGAAAGAGGCCAAGGTGACTGAACTGTTTATCCCTTGGTTGTTCTCAGTAACTTAGAAACATTGTCAGACTGCATTATTCTGACGAAAATATCAAAGGAAAGAAAACAGAGAAGACTATTACATTCACAAAAGGAACGAGCTGCAGACATCCCCATATTGATCACCTGTGTGGATGCTGCCATTTGGTAATAAGTGGTTTTGTTTACCTCAGACAGAAATAGATAATAGGTCAGGCTGACCTTGTGTCCATATGAGGGTGGAAACACCTCCTTCTAGGGGCTGTTTTTCCCCTTTCATGTGAAGCAGTCATGCCAGGCAGGTTGGATGCTGGTGTGCCTTGTGCCTGCTGCTCCTTGAGAGCTTCAGGGCACTCCCAGGCAAAGCTCAGCCCATCACATCAGCAACCTTCAAAGCAGGTTCTGACCTTCTGCACCAACAAACAGGCAGGATCCTGACTGACACTTCAGCTGTGGCATCTCCAGCCACACCCTTCAACACAGTGAAACTGTGTCACCTGCACCTGACAATCAAAATTGCCCAGAATCAGGCAATAAAACTTTCTCTACCAAAACTGTGCAACAACCTAGTGCAATAGCACAGAACAGCCCACAAGCTGATCACTTCAAGGATGTGCTGCCAAGCCCTCTGATGCACTTCGATCACAGCTACAAATATAACCAGTCATACAAAACACTCTTGAATTTTCCGAGGCTGAGAAGTTGAGTCCCTGGTGCAGCCAGCTGTAAATCACCAGTTTTCACCAATCTTTTGGGTCACCTTTTGACCCAACACAAATAAATCACAAAGGAAATTTAAATGGAAAGGATGACAGTATTACGGTAACTGCTCATTTTAAAAGCAATCACCTGACAGAGAAAGGAAAAATGAGAAGCATTTCCATTTTCTGTTATTGCTCACCTAGTAGAATTTCTTGTCTCCCTTTCAGATATTCTCACCCCAAATTTCATCATTATAACAATAAAATTATGTCAGTTTACAGCCAAAAGGAACCTTAAGAGATCTGCTGGTCCAGTTCCTTGCAGCAAGAAAAGATCAACTACATACCTATAGCTGCTGAATTTGGACTTTAAAGCCTTGACAGAAGAGTGCAAAACATCCCTTGTGAGTTTGCTGTTTCAATTGTTTGTCCTGGAAATAAGCATGCACTCCTACCCACTCAGCACAAAAGCTACCACAAAATGAAGCATTGCTTCTGTGCTCCCTGCCAGCCTCTGGTCTGAGCACACTGCTCCCTCTAAGCCCTAGGACCTTCCTGGGTGAGCAGGGGTCAGCAGCTTCCCACTGTGCAGCTGTGGCACACTTACCACAAGCCCAGCCTCAAGATCCTGACTGCCTTGCATTGCACAAGGGCCACAGTTTCATTGCTCTAATAGGATTCGGCACCTCGCAGTCAGCATTTGAATGGCACAAAGTACATTGAACAAGTTCACTCTTCTTCTCATAATTTAAAATCAGACAATAAATAAGGTGTCAGCAGGCTTCCCACAAGGATCTACCTGTAAAGTCTTTATTGTTGTGTTTGCTTTGAAGTCAAGAGGAAAAAAATTCTTGTTTGCCAACTTATAATTCAAACAATGCCAGAAGAATCTTCTTTCAAACAAACAAGATGCAAAAGAAATGCTGCCACCAAAGTGGTGCAGTCTTGTGAATTATGGAGTTATGGAATCATTTTGAAAGTAAATTGTATGCTACATAAATGTTCATGTTAATGAGAATAGATTTCTTCCACAGAGGGGGAGATACAGATCAGAGACACCAAAACTGTTTATGGTCAGCCTAGGAACTGTTTACTTGATACACAGCTATGCAGCAGATAACAAAAAGAGGACATTCTAGTGTGGAAGAACTATATAATAAAAATGAGGGGAAACCTTCTCTTTTTATAAAATACATCTGAGCCTGCAGTCCTGCAACACATACTGCACAACAAAACTATTTCTGTCACTTGCAAATCTAGAAGACTGCCTTTGTCAGCCATTTGCACATGTGAGGGATCAGAGCAGCCACTGCTCAAATCAGTCATTTTTCTTGAAAGAAATTAAAGCTCTGAGCCCTGCTGCAAGAGTCCTTTTGCATTTTTCCAGCAATTTTGTTATGTTTTCCATTTGTTCTGGTTTAGTCTGATTTATTCCATTCTCTGGTGTTTGAGCCCAACAGCTTCCATTTTAGAGATAAACAAAACACTGCAGGGGCATTAAAAAGGCAGATATTAGACACCAGTCCAGTTCCATGCACCAGAGCATTCACTAGCACCTGAGCACAGCTGTGCCCACCAGGGCCTTGCACTTACCTGTGAAAAACACCTCATTGTAAGTGCTGATTCTGTTTCTATTGTGCGTGTGTGTAACCACACATGTTTTTCTGTAAGCACCTAGTAGGCCTGAGTAAGTACAGAAGTACAGAAAGGCTTTATCAAAAGTTGGGAAGTTTGCTGTTTGAAATGCCATTTTGGAGTACTACCAAAACCAAGCAGACAACAAAAACTACATTAAGGTAGAAAGAGCCAGATGGGGCAGTTGTAACCCAGCTGTTGTGAGATACCTCTCACCCTCTGAAGGTGCACGAAGCATGCAGCACAAGAACATATTACTGACAACTCTTCCCACCAGCAGCCTCAGCCTGTGGAAGCAGCTCTGTGGAAATATCAGGACCAACAGAGAACGAGCACAAGAAAAGCTTTTCCAACATGAATGTAAAACCTGAGGTCAATGTTCTCAATTAGCCTGAAGAAAAAGATTTGGTTCAGGCAAGCTGTCAAAGCCCACACAGCCTTCTATCCATGTAAGGTTCTTCCTGACAGGAATTAGCCGTGCACACAGCTCTGCTAAGTGGTGGCCTTCAGCACATAAAGGAGCCACAAGCTGGTGGCACTCTTCCAAGGACCTAAACTAAGGGCACATGTCCTTCTCCTGACACAGCATTTAATACTCACAGCCAAATCTGCACCTCCTGGTTTTTTGCTTTATCCATGGTCTATGCAGTATATGTGAGCACTCCCCACTTCACTCCCAGTCAAATATCCTAGCTGAAACCACAATTTCCAGTTGTGTAACTAACCCTAAAACAATTTAAAGAGTGAGGAACAGTGACCTTTGAAGAGGAGGACAGTAATGTCTTCTATGGGTGCATCTAGATTCAGAGGAGGATAAACTTTCTTTGGCCATAAAGGTGAAAAACCTGCAAATTGTTAAGTGAAAGACCAAGTTGTTTTCCTGCAAGATACCTCCAGTCCTAAACTCAAGTGGAAATCAGACATCACCAGTTGTGACCCCAATTGAAGTCAAAGGCAGTTTTGTCATTGACTTTAACAAAACTAGGATTCACCCCAGGGTAAGGGGCATTGTGTTTTTCAGCAACCACTCATGTGGAAATTTTGCTTAGATGACTGACTGCCTGGAAGGTAGCAGTGGTAGACCACATAATACCAGAAATGTTTCTGTTAACCCATATACTCCAGCATTTGAAACTGCAGATATTGAAGTACCCTCTTGTCCTCTAAAAAGAGTATGTTTCCATACCCTTGGCTCCTTACTCCACCTGAAGCTGGTTGTGCACCTGAGGTACCTAACCTGCTGTTCAGCAGCGCTACTGGGTCTGACTGTTTATCAAGAAACATCAGGGAGTTTTTCTGTTCTCACGTTGAAAATAATGTGACAGACCTTGAAAATATAATGTGTCTTTTTATAGCTACTGTATGCATTGTGAATTATAACAACTCCTGAAAATAGAGTTGAAAATAGGCTGTTACATTCCTGCTTCATGTTCACTCAAATTTTGATTGAAAAAAATTAACTTATAATGTATGTTGAGAGCATAAGAAATGGATAAAAATATAGTAAGCTGGAATCTAAAAATTAATCCAACAGCATGCCTGGAAAATTCCTAAACTAATTTGAAGAATTCATCTGGTATCTAGGCTCCAGGTGGAAAAACCATCTGAGCTCAAAAGAACTAACATACATATGAAAGGATATTTCAAAATTCCTCTGAGCTGTGAGTCTGAACAAAAGTTCTTGTTATTTCTCATGGTTTGACCCCACTCAGCAACAGAAATGCAACCAAAGTCCTTGGCAAGATTGCTTGAGCATTGGCTTTTCAGTATAAGGAGTCCAACACTTGGTAACATGCATAAGAATTTTTACCTGTGCAAATACAGTTTGGTATTAAAACTGCCTTGAAAATGCACACTGTGTAAAGGTTAAAACCACACTGCAGTACAATAAAGCTCATGCTTAGCTGAGCTGATTTTACCAGCTGTAATTAGAGAGGGCCTCACATAAATAAAAGATAAAAATCAGAGGTGGAAGCAAAGTATCAGAAAATTCAGAAAGGTTGCAAAAAAAAAAAAAAAAAAAGAAGAAGAAGAAGAAAGCGAGAGAGATCCAAATAGCAGGCTTTGCATCTTGGGCCTCTTTCTAGTTCAGAAGCATCCATGAAACCTTCCCCAAGCTTTTGTTAATTTCTTCAGTCTAGAAATTAGAGCAGAAGAGAGGGTGTCTCACAAAATTTCCACCATTTCCTGTTTCTCCTTTCTGCAGTGAGTTCATTAAAAGCACTTCTGTGCTTCCACTATTGAGTCAAGTCACACAACAGGGGCAGGAGGAACCCCAAATTTCCTAAACACCATTCCTAAGGCACAGGAAGGGCCCCTTGGCTCCATCATGTTCCTGCCCCCTCAAAGAATTTTTCCATCACTATGCAAATGAGGGAAGATGCTCCAATACATCCTTCTCCCCACTTACAAACTGCCTCTCTTAGAGCTCTATTTTATATCTACCATCCCTCTTTAGCTGCCAAAGAGCTTTCCACCTCAGCACTAGTGCCTTACAGAGCAACCACAAAACCCTGCAGTACAACAGAGCTGAGCTTCTATGGCTGGGACAACTGCTCTTTTCATCAATTCTTCAGCAAACCAGCTGATCATAAAAGCCATTCTTGACTAGGCTGCCTTTGTAACACCAGTCACCAGGAGAACACAGCACTTAGGATTGGCTGTGGCCCTCACTAAAAATACACTGCATTCTCACACAACAACAAAAACTCCCACAAGGGCCAATGGACAGCAGACTAAAAACAGTAACCAAAGCTTTAAACTGCACAAATTACAAAGGTAGAAGAACTGAAAGCAGCATGCCACTAAAAGCCATCTGCCATCTTGGCCCGCCCATGTGTCCCTTCTCCCCAGCAGTGTTTTATATTAGTAATGATGTCTCTGTATTATGTATGACAGAGTCTCTGCTGCTTTGAGCAAGCAGTAATATAGATGCTCCTTCAGTCTGGTGCTTTGCATATACACACTAGCTGCGGGAGCAGAAGATTTGCCTCCCATGTCTCTCTCTCTGGATCTAGTTCAGTTGGAAGGCAATATTCACATGCATATATTTTCCAAATCACATGTACATGCTGTATTATCAGGACTCCCATGTGCATTAATAATACACAAAAATACACAGAAGTAAGCATGGATTCAGCCATGATGTAGATTAGATGAGACAAGAAGGGACAACATAGAAATACAGGAAGAATCAGCAAATGGTTATTCTGATTATGGCCAGTTTTCAGAGTATAAAACATGGTTTCAGGTTTTTTATTAATTACTTTTATTAATAGGTTAATTACTTTACTTGTCACTGAAGCTGTCATTTATAAGAGTCTTTGAAGTGAATTCTCAGAAGAGTTTTGAAGGAAGAGAAATATGAAGCCAGCCATTAGAATAGCCTGAAAGAAGCTTCCAAAATGGAGACAAGGATGGGGCACAGTAGTTCCGTAAGGAGAAATACTCAAGATAACTCTCGGTGATCAAGCACAGGTACAAGAAACAGTTTCCCAGGTTAACAGCCCTGTAAGAGAACAAAGAAGAGAGAGAGAGGATCCATTAGCCCTGGAAAGGTAACATAGTGATCTGTAAAAACTGCTTTCACTGCTTAAGCTAATGGGTTAGCTCAGGTGTTTTCATGCAGCCCTGTAAATACCATCCAAGCCAAGAGGCTGTACTGAGAAAGGACACTGACCAGGGACCAGAGAAAAGACCATAATATTAATCAGAGGAAAAAGCTTACCAGAAGTAGGTTCAAGTGAAATTACTACTTTTGCAGCTGACCTCAGAAACCGCTGCAGGGAAATGAAATGGGTTATTAGCCAGTTGGTGGAAAAGTTTATTTGCTAATTATACAAGTTCATTTATTCAAAGCATTGTGCAAAATACTCTGCCTAACCCACTTGCTGGGCTGCTGCACATTGGAAGTGTGAGAATCCAAAACACTTTAGCTGGGGTTCAGTGGGTGCTCTCACAAGGCACAGAGCTTGCAGATCTCTGGTACCACATGACTACAGACATTAGTTAGTTTACCTCCCACTTTCTGCTCAAAGAGATCTCCTCCTGCTCCAGTGACTTCCTCAGCTTTCCCAGCTCACTTGAGGAGACTTTGACAGACATCTGAGTAACGGTGAGGTTCTGTAAGGAATGTGCCATCATCACAGTTCAACCCTCTTCAGGAGAAAGGCTGAAGGCACAGGATATAATCCAGGATGAAGGCAAGGGAGGTCTGAAGAGGTGCACAGCACAAAAAAAAAAAAAAAAAAAAAAAAAAAAAAAAAAAAAAAAAGAGGTGGAAAGATACGAAAGCAAAGGAAGTACCAAGTACCAGACAAGGAAAACTGCACAGGAGAAAGAGGGAGGCAGAGGAATTATCAGAGAAGAAGAAAAACAGAAACCCAAAGCTGAACAGGTAGATCATGTGTAATGGTGGGTAACCAGCAGCTTAGGAAAGAACAAAGTCTGCAAACAACAGGACAATGAAATAGCATGATGGAATGGTTGAATCCATGAGGAACCAGAGGAACCAGAGAGACAAATGAGCTGTCCAGGTTCAGAAAGACAACAGCACAGGATATACAGTAGATGTATTTTTCTATTTCCTTGTTGGAGCATTTATCACTGTTAGAATACACGAGAGTTGTTCCACAGCTGAGTTGGAGATCCCAAGCCAGTGTAATCTGTATTTGAGCACAGGATGTTATACTAGCAGATGTCCTCATTTTCAAAGGTCCTAAAAAGGCATCCTGCAACAGTAAAAATTATTTTATTAGAAACATAATTTGGACTCATCAAGCCCCAGCTCAGAGAACTTCTGGACAAGAACAGTTATTTGGCTAGCACACAGTGTGGGTGAATCTGTTCTTGGAGTCAAAACTTTTTAGGTATTCTCCCAGGCAAGCTGCTCAACTTGTGGTTCCTCATACCTGTGAGATGAGAACATCTAATTCTATAATTGCCAGGAATATTGGCCTAGGTATACAAAGCGCAATGAGATCCTCAGGAGAAATGAATAGTTTTAAGTCCAGAGAGTTGACATTTACTTTTTCTTTTCCAATCTGCTGTTTCTTGTAACAGCAGATCAAAAAGGATGTGATGGTGCAGGCGACTGGCGACACCATCGCCACAACATCATGGCACAGAGAGCTCCAGCTCAAAAGGCAGGAGCAAGCACACGAGTTGCTACATCGGAAAGGACTGGCAGCACAATGCCCTGTGTGGATGTCAGACTCACTGCTCACCAAAAATTGCACTTTCAAATCCACCATTCGCCTCATGTTTGAGCTTAAGCTGACTGTTATAGGGGGAAAATATATTTTAAAAAATATTCTAAGCCTGAGACTTTGTCTTGCTCTTGATTCTTGCAGCACATGGAGGAAATCAGCAATTTTGCACTAAAATGCCATTGAAGTGTTGGTCTGGACTAGGCTTTCCCTTGGCATTCTGGCTGTTCCTGCCTTTGTAAAAACTATCAGGCAAGGGTTTGTTTCTTTGTGAGAGATTTAATGAAGCTACAGACATCTATTTTAGCCAAAATGATTTCATCTGTTTTTCCTCCAAGGCTGCCCAGCTGAAGAGTTATCATCAGCATTTTTCTCATCACAACTGTCAGTCATTGGTTGGTGACCAACCTACTATTCACTTCTTCCAGCCCCTCTCCAGACTCCCAAATATCAAACAGTTCAGATGTAGATCGGGAAAAATAGTATGAATAAAAACTAGTAGAGAAAATAAAAACTCAAACTACTCTTCAGAGATCGGTGCATATTTTACTTCACACTGAAGGTATTTAAGAGAGAAACTACAGGCTACTTCCTGACTTCTGAGGATGTTTAGCTTCAGGCTCATGGTTTGGCCTCTTTTTTTAGCGAGGAAAGCACAACTACAGGATAGAGGAAGAATTGCTTATGGATCCAATTACAGGACTGAAAGCCAGGAAACTGTGAATATCAATATTATCACCAGAATTTTCCCTTGTAAATCACTTAATTTCAATGCCTCCTCATTCCTATGTCTGGCTGAAGACAGACAGACTTGCCTACTTTTAAATAATTCTCAAAGTTACTGGCAGAGAATCCCTTAGGCCAAAGTCAGATTTGATTCTTGAGCACTTGTCAGGAGTTGAATGTGTAAATTACCAAGATTAGAAAGAGCAATTTCAAGGCAAAAGAGGACCTGTTTACAGGCTCTGAAGAAGATTTGGGGAAGCCCAAACATGTTCAAGATTGATCTTGTAGGTAGAGAAGTTATTTTCTTACTGACCTCAGATTTGTGTTGTTTATGTAGCACTGGACCACAGTTGAAGGCATTTTCTTTCTGTCATTTGGGAGTGGAAAAATGTTGCATGAAAAATTTCACATTTGACAGTCAAAACATTCCTTTCAGCACTGAGAAACATAAGAAACATTTAGTAAGACATCCTAAGAAACAGAAATGTTTCACTTATTTACATAGGCACTAATGCAGAACAGAAAAACAAAATGGGGGTCAATATCAGGCAATATTCTCTTAGTCTTTAACTCCCATATGGTATTACAAGGAGTCACTGCATGGGCTATGATATTGCAAGCTGTGCAAGATTAATTTAAGATCAAATACTTGCAGATTTAAAAAAAAATAATAATTTCAAAAATATTCAAGCATTTCACCAACCATTTTTATCTACTGAGAGACCAACCCAATAAATGTGATAATGCACCTGATGTACTCAGTACAGAATGTCTGAACTGGTAATCAAAATAAGTCAAATGCAGGGGGAATTTTTAGAAATTCTTAGTAACATAAAGTCATTTGGCAAGGGTCATCACTTTTTAAGGGTACGTTACAAAGTGACTTTGCTTGATGTAAAGTACAGCTAATAGCAGATATTTGATCAATGCAAAAACATGGATCATCAGTCCACCAGCATCAGAGATCCTGATTTACTTAGATCAGCTGGTCTGCCAAAAGTTGTGTCTTCTGGATGATTAGGTCCTGCCTATATGCACGAGGAGCAGCCAACTGCATTTTCATTAAGGCTCCTAAATGAAGCGGGAAGATCAGGATGATGATGCTGGAAACTGTGTACAGCTGATTTGAATCCTAGCAGCATTTGCTTAGGAGTGAAAATAACTGTAGAAGCCAAATTGAAACTAATGGGGAGTTAGTTTCAAAAATTTACTTTTCATCATATAATGTTACCATTGCAAAGATACAGTCCAAGAGTGGAATACCAGAGTGGGGGTAAAAATCCCCTTTCGCATTTGGAGAGGGATCCATCTCACACCAATGCAATGTAAACAAATATAAAACACATAAAAGTGCAGATCTCTTGTTTATTTAAAGGAGCTCTATTCCAAACCACACAGAGAGGAGATAGTTAATTATTCTGCAAAGACAGCCTAGAGAAGGAGGAGAATTAAACCCCAAAACAGGATATATTCATCACTTATTGGAGAAGTGTTTGATGAAAAAATACACTGGTTTTCTCCAGCAGTGTTGGAAAAAGACACAGGCATTAAAATTAAAAGCAATATCCACAATGAAAAAATAAGCAAAAAATAAGACATTATGTTCTAGCCTCAGCTGAAGTGTATAGAAAACAAACAAAACAGAACTTAGTGATACACTGAAAAGCACAAGCAGAATGTGAGGTTACAAAATCCCCCTAGAAATACAGAATGGCTGAAAGGAGACCTTGCTGAGAGCAATGAATTATTTGCAGTAATCACCACCCTTAAAAGCCCACATGTCCAGAAAAGTCCAGAACATTCCCAGTTTACTGGGGACAACACCTCCTGTTTTCCAGGCTTTCAGAGGGCCCCCAGTAGCTGCTACCTCAGCCAAACTCATGTAAAATTATTAAAGACAGTGAAAAAAAGATTAAACTGAAAATAAAAGGTGAGTTGAAGAGTCCTTAGAATAAATCAATAATGAATATTAAACAGTCACTTGGAATAGAAAATACATATTCAAGAGCTCCAAAACAAAGATGTTACTAAGTTACTGATGGAGGCCTGCAACCAAGACCTCAATTTTGCCTCAGTATCTGAAGAAAGAATAAGCAAAAATGTGAAAATATCGGTATGTTTCCTAAGGGCTCCATCGAAGACTGAGAGAATGAGATTAGGAAACCTGACCTCTACAGCAGACAAATTGCTAGAAACCAATATAATGAATAAAATTAATAAACACATATAAATATGATGTTCTGGGGAAAGTTCCAACAGTTTCTACAAAAAGGAGTCATCCCTCACATTTTTTTTAAGTATTCAATGAGCATCCCCAGAATAAGAAATTAATAGCAGAAATCAAACTGAACAATTAATTTTCCCAATGGAAAAAGGTTTCAAGCATGTTCTTCACTATTCTCATAAACAACCTGGGGAAGCAGTACAAGTGAGGACAAAGTTTGCTGACAATACGGCATTGCTCAGAAGGGCCAGAGCTGAAGCTAATTGTGAAGAGCTGCTGAAGGATGTTGTGAGCTAAGATGAAACTCAGTGGTGGAAAATGGCAACTAACACATGTGGGGAAATACAACACAAGGTATAGGTACACAGTGATCAGCACCGCCCAGGAGAGAGATTTTGGAGTCACTTTGAATAATTATAAAAGGTCACCTCAGTGCCAACTGCTGTCAGAAATGCCCACAGGGGCTTTTGGGAATTGCCAGGAAAGAAAATGAGAGAAAAACAGAATGAAAAAAAAATCCATCTTGCTGTATAAATCCACAGTGCACCTGCATCTTGAATCCTTCTAGTCTCTATCTCAGAGCACAGAATGCATAGGAATGTTATGAAGAGGGGTGGAATAGCTGACCACAGGCACAGGAGAGCTTTTTTTGCAGTGAGAAATGAGGCTGTAGCTCATCAGGCTGGAAAAAAAGTACAGCAAAAGAGGGATGTGATAAAGTTTACAAAAGCATGAATGGTAGTAAGAAGGTGAACGTGGAATGATTATGTTAATACAAAGAGTTGGGGCACTCAATGAAATTATCAGATAGAAAAACTTTTTTTTTTAAATTATTCTTCATGCAACACAAATTCTCGTATTTGCTGTCACGTGGTGTTGTGAAAGCCAGAAGTATAAATGGGTTCTAGAAAAATGAATGGAGAAATAAATCTGTGAGGGACTATTAAATACAATGCAGTGAGAAGCTTAGAAAGTTTCTAAAGTCCTGATTGACGATATCTTGGAGGGCAAATCTTTGGGCTGCCTCAAAATTTTCAGAAGGTGATGCTGTTACTGCTTTATGTTATGGCTCTCCTTCAAAGCTGACCAGGAAATGTAGGATGTCTCTTATGCAAAGCATGTAGTCACATAACAGAGATGTTCTCGGTCCTCAAAAATATATCCTTTGTGGGGAGAAAAGCTCCAAAAGTCAGGACACTCAGCTTCAATTTGCTGCTGAATCTGAGAAACTCTGGAATTTTTTTTCCAAACAAGCAGCATTGCTTGTACTAGGTAATCAGAAATTATGAGATGAGATAAAGAATAGCAAGATGTTGTAAACAGGGTTGTTCCTGAGAGTGCCAGTAAGAGTGCAAATAAGACGCATTTAATTTGGACTTACTTTAAGAAATAACATAAATAATTAACCCATAGAAATGCTTCACACCATAATACCTGAGTTATCAGATTTGTAGTTCAACAGTGTGCATGAAGAAACCAGCTCAGATCAGGACTGGCTGATGGCAAGTGAGCCATGGCTTAGTGCACAAAGTGGACTCAACTGTGATAAATACACCAAGATTTAAGGACACCATGGTGTGACTTAGATGCTCCTTCAGTTATGCATGGGAAAACCATGCAAAGCCATTGGCTCTCAGTCCATGGAGCAGGCTCTGAGTGCAGCAGCTTCCAGCAGGGACACTTCTACCCACCATTAGCTAACACTGACAGGCTTCACTGAGCATTGGGATTTGCTCTCTGACTACACCAAGTGAAGGCTGTGCTGCTAAGGATAAGAGCAGGCACTCTTTTCCCAGAGAGATATTGGAGCCAAGTGTACCCCAGGCTATAGCACCACAGGGTTGCAGGCATGATTTGACACAATGGGAATGGGAAGAAGTCTGGAATTGTGACCCCTCTCACTGCAGCTTGCCATGGCAGGTAGGATATCCACAGAAGTTAAAGTCAAACATGAGGGCCTGTTTCACTCTTCATTCAAAGGTACAGCTGCTGCATATCCAGAGGGATGCTCTCCTCCCTGCTTCCAGGAAGGATTTTCTGGTTTTGCAGCCAGGAGTAAGACCATCAGCATGTTTCAAACAGGTGATGCATGGAGAAATAAGCAATTTCAGAACTGATCTGAAAATAATCAAAATAGTGTAAGATGCCTAGTGACACATGAGGAAATAAAAGAAGCCTTCTGCTTCTGTTATCTTTTGCCACTTCCTATTAATAATTTCCCTTGCACATAATTCTCTTCTTTCCTGCTCAGTAGCTGATATCACTTCTTCCTTACTGACAAGTAGATACTCACCACCTTAAATTCCCCAGGGTGGATTCCAAATAGCTATCTGGAGAAAATGGTTTCCATGCCTGTCAAAAATGCCCTAAGAGGCTTTGCCCTTCCTCACTTTAGCTTGTCTGCATTGCAAGGCAACATTTCTATTTCCAAAGAAGGAAATCATTAAAGGCAGTAAACAAATAAATCATTATAGTAGAAAATGGAGAAATCACAATCTTTGTTCCAATTACATTTTCAAGAGAAACTTGAGATCACATGGATAAAAGTAAGATTTTGAGAGAAGTTGCATCTGAAGCAGACATGAGCAATGAACAGAACTTGTATGGTTACAATGCTTTTCATCTCTGTCAGCACAGAGTGTCTCATAAGAGAAAAAACGTGCAGCCTCACGCAGAGTCCTGTGTAGGGGTTTGAGTGCCACAAGGTAGGAAGGATGTAAAGCTATTAGAGTGTCCAAAGGGCAATGAACAGGGTGAAGGATCTAGAGGGGAAGCCACACTTAGCTTGTTCAGCGTGGAGGAGACTGAGGAGAGACCTCACTGCAGTCACAACTCCTCATGAGGGGAAGAGGAGGGACAGGCACCGATTTCTGCTCTGTTGGTGCCCAGGGACAGGACCCAAGGAAATGGCCTGAAGCTGTGTCAGGGCAGGTTTAGGATGGATGTCAGGACAAGGCTCTTCACCCAGAGAGTGTTTGGGCACTGGAACAGCTCCCCAGGGCAGTGGTCACAGCACCAAGTTCGAGAGGTGTTTGGACAACGATCTCAGGCATTTGGTGTGAATCTTTGTGGTGTCCTGGGCAGGTTCGGGAGTTGGAATTTGATGATCCAAGTGGATCCTTCCAACCCAGAATATTCTGTGATTCTGTGATCCCAGTGACCCTCTTTCCAACTCTGTCAAATATAGGTGAATGTGAAGTATTTGCATGTCTTCCTTGCACATGAACATGCCTCCTTATGCATTTAAAAATATTCATGCAGGACAATCACTGCATGCACCTGAAGGTTTTGATTGCAGTTTCAGAGTTGTATATAAGCATTTTGGAAGCATACAGCCAAATCACAGGCACAGCACAGCATAGAGCAACCTCTAAGGGTCCCAGCTGCAGCAGGAGAGCAGATAGAGATGGATGAGAAAATACTTCTTACTGCATACAAGAATGGAGTTCCCAAGGGAGCTGCCATAAATATTTTCACTGTGAGACTCTGACCCTTGTATTTTTACACCCACAAAATATCCCCACAAAGTGCACTGAAAAAATAGCATTTCTGCAAAAAACCCATAAAGAATTGAGATTTAGAGTGTGACATTTCAAAATCATATTTCATATCACGATAGGTCTGCTGTCATTAGGGAAAAGGACCCCATTTTGCAGGGAAAAGCTCACAAACCAAGCTGGTGTGTGCGGTAGAGAAAAAGAGAGGCCTATTTTCAAGTTCAAAACACCACACAAAAGCAAGGTCATGTTTCCAGCAGTTTTGGTGGGGTTAGGTTACATCCAGTTCCAGCGATGCTATACATATCAGACTTTAAAATAATACCTCACTTGATCTTACTCAGTAGAAAAGACAAACCACATAAAACAGGTGCTAGAGACCAATGCAGCCTCCCCACAGTTATCTGGTTTACAAACAGTAAAATCTTTAGCCCTATTATTGTTCTCTCATTTGCCACATTCTAGCTCCAAAAGGCACTCTAGTTCTCTAAATTGTTAGCAGCTTTTATAGCCAAAGATAAGTATCCATCACTTTTAATTTTCATCGTTGCATCTGTTTTGTCATTTAGCTGCAGCAGGTTGTATTACAATGATTAATGAGGAAATGGATACAAACATTTTTATTTCGAATAGCAGCTCTCGGACAAGATCTGGAAAACAGAACCAAGCCATATGATTGTAAAAAAATAAATAAATACACACACACACACAAACCTAAACAAGTGGGCATTGTGCCACTCTCTGTGAACACCCTTGAAATGCAAATATCTAGAGAAAGAAAGAAAAAGGTGTATTTTTCACATTTGTTCATGTGATGGTTTGTTTGCCTGTTTTCGTTGGAGGGGGGTGTTTTGCTTTACAATTAATTTGGCCCCTTTTATTTCACATAAATGTCCAGCTCAAGTGTGCCACATCAACAAATGGGTTCATTTATCTTTCAGGGAAAAGCCAAACATTGCATTTCTGTTGAGAAAACGTAGCATATATAAAATGTACTGCTAATAGCAGAGGCCTTTAGCATGAAAAATAATAATTTTTATTGCTCTCTCTCGGACATTTGCTGTAAACATATTTCATCTGTAATTATATTCCCAAAAAAAGTATTATAGTCACCTACAAACTTAGAAGGCAAATAATATTTTACAGTTCCTGCTGGATGGAGAAAAGATTGTAAGTGCTTTTTGCAGAAAGCAGAAGAGTCTTTCAGGTTAAATCCCCTTTAGAACAATCCTTCAATTCAGAAGAATTAACTTTATTTCCTTAATACTGGTATTATATTAACTAAATTCAAAGATTTTTCTAGGACAGCAAGAAAATTTATAAAAATATACTCACAGGAAAGAATTTTTCATCTAACAAACAAAAATGTGTAAAGCACAGATGAAGACTATAATATTAGACTGAGATAAATAATCTAGCTGGAGACCTATTAGATTCTGCACTTTCATGTCAATGAAGCATTTGGCCTACCGATGTATTTTTGCCTACTCTGCCAGGCAGGGCTCAGGCTCTGCAGGAGAATACAGCCGTGGATCTCTGCAGGAAGAGAAGACCTTTTTTCCCAAGTAAAATGTTCCCTAACTCCACAAGCGAGGTTGGCAGTAGATCTCAAACTCTGGCCTGTCTTTTTAATACCCCTACAATAGCTCAGTTGGATTAAGACCAGCTGTTGGTGCATTACCATTTGTAAATGCTTAAAGCAACTACTCCTTGTTTTCTTGGCAACACGTACTGTGAAGGGGGGAAAAAAAAGCACTTTCATTCAGACATTAAGAATTGCTAGATGCCAGCTTTGGCTTACACAAGCTATTGTTTGCACAGCTCCCTTCAACAAGTTTTCACCAAAAAAAAATCCTGTAGAGATAAATTGAGCCCCTAAAATTCTGATTTACATTATCTACTTCATTGGAAACAAGATTCCTTTTTTTAATCCAACAATTTAAGGTCACAGGTCTTTCAGAGTTTCAGCTTCCACAACACCCCCACAAAATCAACCAGATTGTCTTAGGAATTAAAATTATGACTTTCTTACTCACTGTTTAAAAATAACAGTGATTTTTTTTTTTTCCTGCTAATATAAGCATAAAAAAAAGATCTAAAATCAGATTTTGAGCATATGGAAGCTTGGGTGCAGGGGTAAAAAGAAAACAAAAATTACATTGGCATTATACTTCAGCATTCGAGAAATACTGAGTGTCTCAAAATACCAGATTGATAGATTGGGTTGCCACAGTAAAAAGAGCCTAGTCACAGCAGAGAACATACACCAACATTTTTTATGATTATTATTGTTGTTCTTGTTCAGATATAAACAGTTCCAGTGACCTTTCATTGCCTCACCCTTTCCAACCACCCCTACTAGAGCTTGGTGTACTGGAAGTGTCTAAGCATGAATGCGAGCATCTTGGTGGCTGCAGCTGCTAGTACAATAGGATTAATTTGCCATCCACCAACTCTAATGCCCTTCTGTTTCATCTTCTTTCCCCACCAGGGGCAGTGGTGACAGCATCTGTTCCACTGTTATTTTAGTGGCGCCTTTCGTGCTGTTATAGTTAAGGGTCTGTCAGCATTTCCATTACACACACACACACACACACACACACACACATTTCTTGAGGAAAGGAATGGCTCAAATCAGCCTCCAGGAAAAAAAAAATACTGAATGCATTGGAGTTGACAATAGTATGAGTGTGTCAGAAAAGAAGCATTTGTATGTTTGATTTTGTGGTATTATTTGAGAAAAAGAAATGGAGATACAAGAGGCTCCAAGTAACCTGTTTGGCATTTAGCAATGGCAAATAATGGTGAAAGTTGATTTGGATTGTTCTATAATCACATAGAAAGCAACAATGCCAAAAAAAAAGACAAGGAACAAAATCTAAATAAGGTAATTGTTCTCTACCAAGAACCTTCTTTTAGGTAATTAATTTAGATGACAGAATACTACTTTAAAAGCATCTCAGACAAGATTTGATGAACAGATCAGCAATTGGGGGTGACCAACTCTAAATACATAACAGGAGCCACAGATCTCCAAGTTGAGAGTGGTAATCACAGAGTCATAGAATGGTTTGGGTTGGAAGCGACCTTAAAGACCATCTCTTTCCAACCCTCCTGCCATGGGCAGGGACATCTTCCACTAGACCAAGAGCTCCATCCAGTCTGGCCTTGAACACTTACAGGGATGGGGTATTCACCGCTGCTCTGGGCAACCTGTTCCAGTTCCTCACCACCCTCACAGCAAAAAACTTCCTCTACTATCTAATCTGAACCTACTGCCTTTCAGTTTGAAGCCATTCCCCCTTATCCTGTCACTAAGGCTCTTGTAAAAAGTCATTCTCCATCTTTCATGTAGGCTCTGTCCAGGTACTGAAAGGCCACAGCTAGGTCACCCCAAAGCCTTCTCTTCTCTAGGCTGAACAAACCAAATTCTCTCAGCCTTTGCTCACAGGAGAGGTGCTCCATAGCTCTAATCAGTTTGGTGGCCTCCTCTGGACTTGCTCCAACAGATCCATGTCTTTCTTGGGCTGAGAACCCCAGGACTGGACTCAGTACTCCAGGTAGGGTCTCACCAAAGTGGAGTAAGGGGACAGAATGAGAGGAACATGTTTTCTGCAGGCAGTCAAGAACACCAAGAGGTAAAAAAATCTCCCACTGCCAGGAGTGGTTTGAGAACCTATAGGTGGCAGTTCCCAGCCTCTCTGATAAGTGTGGGATATAAAGGGTAATGATTTCTGCAGTCTGCAAGACACAGGTTCATCCCACTGGTGCTTTGTGGGAGCTGTTGCCCACACACACATCTGACTCATGAGCATGGCTTTCTATCCACAAAAGGAACAGGAAAAAAACAAGTGCTGGGGCATTAGAGAACAGGTCAACTTATGGCAGCAAAGAAACCCTCTGGAAGCAGATAGGCTTGAGGTTAAGCCACTTAGGGCTGCTTCACAGACCCCACAGGTGATTTCTCTCCTCAGGGTATGCCAGACTTTCCATGTGAGATGACTGTGCATGGGCAGGTTTCCACCTAGTCCAAGAGAACTTTGAACTAGCAGAACTCATCTGAATTCTCAAAATAAACGCCCTCTTCTTTGGCATGCCCCACTACTGCAGGCAGGTATGACTTCTGCAACAGAAGGTGGGAATTATGTTTTTCCATAGATCTCTTCTTACAGGGAGAAATTAACAGAGAATTTAGAGGGTCAACACAGGTCTTTCCTAGCACCAGAGTGCTCACTATAGGATTGGTATAATCTGTAACACCAGATGTGTCTCCCCCTAGTCATACCAACACCCTACCATTTACAGCACTTTCTGCAAATCTCTCCAGCATTTTGAAGTAATAGCAATGATTTGTCTTGCAAAATACAGAGACAAAAGAGATTTAGAGTTAACTGGGGATTTTCAAACTCACAGCATACTAGGAGGGTAAAAAAAAAATGTTAAGCAATTAATTTGGAGGCAAGGCTCTGAAGCAATGCAGATTTCTTTAGTCACAATCATGGTAGGCACAGTCCAGTCTCTGTGATTCAAAATGGATTAATAACATGATGTTTCTTTTTCAAGTTACATTATCAAATACCTAGGTGTCTTTTGTCACATCACTTAACTGCTCTGCATTTCAGCATCCTCATCTGTGAAATGGAATAGGTAATTAAACACTCATGAATGCTTTGGGACTCTTTGGTGGAAAGAATTATTATGGTGTCTTATTACTGTGAGACAACATGCAATTGTCTCAGGTCTCTGTAACAGCTGAGCCTAAACAGAAAAGGAAGAAAAATCTAAAAGCTCCACTGAGATCTTCTGCCCTATCCTCTGCAAGATGCAACTACTACTTCAGCCCATTTTCCATGCTGAAGAAATTGCTCTGAGGTTGATGATGCTCTGAAAATATTATCATGTTGCAGGACTTTCAAAACCAGTCTGAGAAAGGATAAAAATAAATAACATGTCTCCCAGAAATAGTGCATCCATGGATGGTAGGAATTATTTAAGAGATGACTGAAAAGAGGAAACTCAAAAGAAGAACACATAATATAAAGATATAAAGCCCTCCCCTCAGGAAAAAGAAACAAACCTAAAAGCAACAGAAATCCACTCCCCACTGTACAGACAATTTCCCAAAAGCTCACAGCAATGAAAAACATTTTATATTGTCCCAAATCATGCCAGCAGAGAGATCTAGGTGGCTACTGCCCACCTCACAGCACTGAAAAAGCAAGTGCCCAGTGGGTATCATTCTCCATTATCCCTCAAACCTTTGCCACCAGTGTACAGATAGAAGTGACGGAAAAATGAAAAGTGTGTATATTGTAAGCGTTGGTTAAACAACCCCACAGTAATTCTTATTTGCTGGAGGTTTTAGAGAGCAGATGTAGGATTGGCAGGGGCTGGGAGCTAGCTATATTGTTCTAGCACATTTAGAGCCAACACGGAAAGAACACGGAAAGCTGCATTTTTTTGTGTGTATGCATGTGAATGTCTGTGTGTACGTGCATGTGTGTGTGTTTGCCTTTTGCCATCAGCTCATCTAAGGTTTCTTGGATTCACACTGACACATAACAAAAAAAAAAAAGCTAGGTTGGTTCTCTTCCAAAAGAAATATGACTTATATCAGCTGCTGCATGAGAGTCTCTCAATTGCCACTACTAAGCTGCCTATTTTGCAGTAGCAAGTGGCCATGTGCTGTAACACACTGATTGCCTGCTTTGGTGGTATCGGTTGCTAGAATAAGGGCAAACAAATGGGGAACCAAATATAAAAAGCAGCCAGCAGCACTGAAGAAGCATTACAGCTGCCAGGCAATAACTTAGATAGTTACAGCTGCCATCACCTAGTTCACGCAAGCTTTTTAATATCTTTTGGCAGCGCTTGGTGTCACAGCACAAAAGGAAAGTTGGCACTTCCTAGCATACTTTGTTTGACATAACTGTGGGCAGAACCCAGCTGATACCTTCATCAATGTGTGTGTGTTTGCTCTTAAGGTACGTTTTAGCAGATCAAACATTGTTTTTCTCTTTCTGTTGCACACACCACGGTTAAATCATAGGTTGGGAACCACACCAGATAAATGGGAAAGAGCACACTAAGCTGCAGCACACGGCCAGTCCCAGCAGCACCTCAGATAAGGAACACAAAAAACCCTGAAAAAAAAGAAAAATATAGTACAGCAGGAGGGGCTGTGGAGGGAGGTTTAAAAAAAATAAATATACTGCTTTGCCAAAATGTTCTCCTGCCTCGCCAGTAGCAGCAGCAGCCTCAGAGCCAGGCCAGATTCTCTTCTCCATTTACCGTACTTATAAAAAACCCACAAGCACAAACACATAGACCATCACATACACATAATTAAAGCATCGACATCCCTTACTGTGATTTACAATCCACACCACCAGAAGTACACAGGCGCTCCCAGGATTTCATCAATGTCTCATCTGGTGCTCTTGGCAAACCCAACCTCTTCCTTAGACACAGCGCATGCTGCACCTCGTTCTCTCAGAAATGGGGATGCAGAGCCCTTCCCCTTATGTGAACTAGGGAAGACAAGCACTAAATGTGTCAGCACTGGCTGATTTGCTGCTGTGGGACCTCATTTTGCAGGAGATTAATAAAAGACTAGCCTGCAGCATTGACTCTTGAGACTGCTTTCTATCATCACGAGCCTTCTCTGTGGCCCACGAATTTGGGCTACAATATTGTACAGGGGACTGGACAGCCTCTGCATAACGATATTATTTTGTAGCTCTTAAAAACAAATATACAGAGAGAGAAGATTCTGCCCCCAGGAGCTTCCATTGGCCATGAACAAAACAAGCCCAAAAGCCTCTACCTGAAATCAGCCCAGGGTTCTAATAATGTATTGAGTTTGGTTTTTTGTAATTCATCCCCTTAAATAAATGCACTTATCTTTTAGGCCTCTGGCACTTGAACAGTGTCAAAAAGCTACAGTATTGAAATGAGCAGCTTTACAAGAATTTTCAGGTGTAACACACCAACAAAGAGTAGCAATTAAGCTGACAGGAGAAAAAAATGCAGACAGCAAATATCAAAATCTCCATTTTAAAATTAGGAAACTACGGCACATGGATGTGAGACTGGTCCCAGCCTGACCCAGACAAGAAGGGCAGAAGGTTGGTCATCCTGAGTTCCCATTCAACACCTCACCCCCACAAGCCAATTGCACCCCTGAATAACAGAATGAAAAAGGCTTCCCTTCAGGAAGAACTGAAGTCCTGCTCAGTCTGCCTGCAGCCCCATGGAAACTGAGGCCTTTTGCTGAATCCAACCCCAGAAACACCAAAGGGACACTAAGGAAGTGTTTGCATATTTTCCTAATGCATAGTATCTATACTGGACATACTTTGGGTAAGCCAGATATTGACAATAAAATGAAAAGGCATGTCAAGAATCACACCAATCTGAATTATTTATTTGAAGCTGATCTAGGAGTAAACTGTTTTAATGGCAACATACAGGACAACTGAACTGACTGTGGCTAGGAATGGATAAAATACATGTGGTGGCCCATGGGAAGGACAAGAAGTTTTTCTTTGGGACCCCAGGTGATCCTTTTGCGGTAGCAGGAAAGGAAGGCCAATCCATAAATATGCACATGTGCCCCCAGAATGGTCCAGGCTATGAATATATTTTGGAAGCTCCTAATATGCTGCGTAAAGAAACAATCATTCATGTGCACACACATGAAAGGACAGTCCCAGATTTACAGCCACCCACCAAGGTAGAACAGGTGGCTGTAATGTAGTAAAAATGTATTGCAAGGAACTTGTCATGAATTTTAAAAACAAAGACGCCTACAGACATAATAAAATTGATGTGACATTCAGTTAAAGCTTAAGCTTTCACCTATCTTAATAAAATGACAATGCAGGGGAATTCAAGGAAAAGGAGCCTTCCCATCAGCCCTCACAGAACAAAGTGTTTCACTCTGTTTGTGCAAATAATGTCATTGATCTCATCAATGGCATGGCTTACACCTGCTACATGGATAGGAAATGAGGACCAAAGACACCCAACAAAATCACCCCAGACAATTGCTGCAGAAAATAAATGCCTCAAGGTCCTGGCAAAGAAAGCCAAGTCCTTTCCTTCCTCTGCCACAGGATATTGCATCTTCTTTTCCTTGATTATTTTAAACAGTTCAGGGGAGATAATTCCAACTGTTAGCCATTAATTGCTTCCTCTTTTCCTTGATTGTGTTTTTAGTGGCAGCACATGAATTTGGAAATACTAGAAATCCTAGTCACTTCTCAATAGCTTGGGCACAATAAACTGACCGATGCCCCTGAGAACCCCAAAAACTAAAGTGGAAAAGGAAAGAAAACCTGATTTAAATTTTGCAGGCAAGGTTTATCCATCTCTATTAAGATGCAGATCAACAAGTTAGCCAGTCTGATGGCAGGTTATCATATCTTTTAACTGGGGGGAAAAACACAGTCAGGGGCCATGGGATAGAGAACAGAAAGAGACTGGGATAAAGAATGAAGGATAACCAATTATGATAAACTGGTTTCCTTGGTAACTATATTTATAACTCTAATGATGTTGCTATTCTTTTAGCAATGAACAGAAAGGTTTGGTACAAAGTTATATAATTCAGGCATACAAACCAGCATCTGTTCCATTGGTAAAGCTGAATCCATGCCTTAACACAAGACAAGGCACATCAAAAGATTTATAAATGCTTTTAAACAGCTTCCAAATGTTTATAAACTTTCTCCTCAAGACAGGTGAGCTCATAGTGTTGAATTTCTATCCCCACATCCAGGTCTGGCTGTATGTAATTACCTCATGATCTTTGTGCCTGAAATAACACCCCAGTTCAAAAGACAGCAAGCACAGGGGCACAGGAGAAAAAGTGGGGAAAAAAACAAATGAGAAAACCTTGGGAATGATATTTGAGTTGTCAAGCAGTTAAGTGCATGTGACCTTTACCAAATATTGCCATAATTATACATGGCATTCCTGACTGCTTCCGAACATTATGTTGGTAAACAGCCCCTTCCTTTTGAAAATGTACTTGAATTTTCACTACTGTCATCTGAAAATAAGGTCTACTGATATCTGTCACTGCCATTTTAACCATTTTGAGAAGTCCATTGAAATTCCAATATAAATTACACTGTCCTATATAGGGTCCCCACAAGGACTCACTTTAAAGAAGTAATGGGGGCAGCACCTAAATGAAGAGTGTGGGCACCCTGTTGTTATGAATCTGTGATCCTGACAGCAGGTCAGGTATACAAGAACTGGTTTTCTCCCTCCATATGTTCCCAGCTTTTCCCCCAGTGATTTTCCAGGGTTGGAGGACAAGCATAGTTGATGCTCAGTTTGCACTTGGAAAGAAATAATCCTCCTGATGAGCTACTCTCTGAGATAGGGGCTGACTGTGTGCCTGTGTGTGTGAAATGCAAGCCTTCCTTGCCTGACTGAAGCAGGCTTTTCAGTTGGTGCTCAGCACTGACTAATGGAAGCACTACAGCTCTAGCATTATAATGCTCACAAATTTTACCCTCTGCTGTCTCTTTAGGCCATTGCCCCAAAGGCTTTCATGTTCCTAAAGCTGTCATTTAAAACATTTGTGAATCAGGATGTGTGGACAATAGAAGAAGCTGGTAGAGCCAGGGAGTGCAGATGTGAAATAATTTAATCAACAGCAATTTTTCCATTTACTTCAATGGGCTTTGGATCACCCGCCTCATGAGTGGAACATGTATTGAGGAGGAAGCAACCCGAGCCAGATAAAGAGCCAAGATACCAAAGTAACAGAGTTCCACCAAACAAGAGAGTCCACAGCAGCTGCAGCTTGAGATGCATGATGTAAACACAGATCTAGACTCAGCTAGCAGACTGGGAAAAGGACTGAAGAGAAAACAGAAAATAAGCAAGGATTAAGCCATCAAAGAACAGAGCTGTATGAGTTACTACTAAGAATTTTTTTTGCGGTAGGAAATGTTACATAAAGTATGAGCAATATTTAAAGAGCTTTACAGAATTTATCTGTTGAGGAAATGAAGGCACAAAGAAACAAAGTGAAAACCTCCGAATACAGATTTTTTTTTTTGCCAAATCAGAGAAAAAAAAAAGCCTGAAGCTTTTTATTCCTTATATGACATAAGTATCAGGCTATGATACTCATTGTAATAGTTATATCACACTGTGGTGCTGAGATCATTGTATGCTAGTTGACAATGCTTGCCCTAATTGGGGCCATTAAGTAATAAAATAATAATTGTACCTCAGATCATTGGCACTTCAGAAATGTCCATTTCCAAGCACAAACGGTGGTGTGTCCCTGTGCACACCAGTGCTGAAATGGTTAACACCATGTATTATGTGTCAGTAATGAAAACTAGCACTCAAGCAAGGAAATTCAAAGCTAAGGCTGACACATCATCGTTAACGCAGCCCTTTGTGCTTAGCTACCACAGGAGTCTTGGAGCAGCACATGGTGTTGTACCCCACACAATATGTGCTACTACAATACCGCATTCACAACACAATGAATTGAGGTCAAGTGAGTGACCTTAAAAAGAGCTTTCTTTTATTTCTTTAAAGAAACACCCCATGATATGTAGGAGCCCATTAAACAAAGCTGCAAGAAGATACAGTAAACTTTAATTAGCAGTGAAGGCAATAACCTCACTTTATACTTCATAATTTCTCCCACCATGTTTTATTACATGGAACAGTCATTTTAGTACCTTTGTACCTAAGGCAGCATCCATGTGGTGTGGAAAGGGATGTGTTGTTGGATATTTACTGTAATGGGGCTTCATGTGGTTGGAGGTCAAAGTGTAGGACTTTCATTTGTACATCACTGCTCTACTATCTGCTCATGTCTCTGGGTAACCTGATGTTCAAACCTTTTGTAAGGCAATTGCTGAGGAGGTTGTACTTATTGTTAGGAGAACTTGGAGAAAGGATGCTGGGCCCTGGCTTCGGCACAAGCCCGCTGTGTGACATAGGGTACTCCGCCAAAATTTTTTTCTCACACTGATCTCAGAATCTTCCATTTTTAGGGGACTCAGGTGCAGCTCCTAGGGTCGGGTCTCAGAAAGCTTGGGAACCAGTAGTTTTTGGCTTCTCAAGGCCATTCAGAACCAAGTTTGGAAAAATCACAAATTCATCTCCTCACAAATTACCTACCATTTTGAAATGTTGCCTTTTTCCTCTCTGCCTGTCAATGTCAAAACATCCCACATCAAGTTGGAATTATATTTTCCTAGCAGCTTGCAGTCTGAAAGGGGTACTGTAAACTTTTCTTTGTCCTTTTTATGTTAGCTATTTATCTGATAATGGGGCACAATAACTGAACTCCTTTGGGAGATAAGGACACTTTCTGCAGTTTACTGGTAGAAAACTCAATGCTTCTGGACCAGACTCACAACAGTGCTTGGAAAGGTATAACCTGCCTGCATGGCAAAGATATAAGCCTCACAACAACCAGAAGTCTTTTGGCACATCAGTCAATTGCATTACATTTTGCTCAGCTTTCACAATTTTGTTTCTATGCATGGCTAGAAAATGCTGTCTTGAAAAGGCCCAGTCACTCAATGGGGATCAAGCACTTTTGCTCCAGCAGGAATCCACACACTCCCATCTACATCAGAAGATCAGCCTGGTCTTACAGGTACTTTTGGAACATGTGCTGGAAGGGCCTTCCATACAAAACCATCTCCATAGAACTCTCCATTTCCTATACACCTGGGCTACGGGAGGAAGGCACACCTAGCAGTAATGGCAGCACTGGATTTCTATTATATGTTTCACAGTCTTTGACACACAATCTTCCTTTCCCATGTAGGTGTGCTAACTAATGTGCTACAGAGTTAGGCTATCCTCACATCCTTTTTCTATCCCCGTTAATCCTGAATTTTACAGGAATTGTTTTAAGAAGAGTCATGAAGAGTATCTTCTCCTCTCATCCTGCCTAAGACTAGCTTGATGCGTAGGATCTAATCCTACCAGAAAAGAGATGAAGGAATTAAGGCAGGAGAAAAGGAAAGTGAACTCCAATGTTTTGGATGAATTTACAAACCAGTAAAGTATCAGACAAATTACTGCTGTCCCCTTGATGGCTCTTGAGAGAAAGGTCAGACACTGAGCTGAGCCCAGGCACAGGGTGACAGTGCCAGTTACGGAGTCTGTGCCTGGCGGGCAGCACCTTGCAATGGTCACTCCTGGCCAGCTCCAGAACTCCATCTAGATTTTACAACAAACCTGCACACCTACCTTCAGGCTGCCAATCGCTCTGTGGGCACTGCACCACTGAAGAAAGGTGCTGTGACACTTGCTTCAGTGGCACTCAGTGTTGTATCTGTGCCGTGGGGCCAAAAGGCTTGCCAGAGCTAGTACAGAAAATGAAAATATTCTGGAGGGATAAAATATATCAACCAAAATATCCCAGTGCCATGGCTGAGACATAAATACTGGATCAAGTTTTTCTTCTTGGAGCTTATTCATTTTTCTTGTACACACAGTTGCAAACAAAATTCTGCTAATAAGGGTGGGACAATTCTCTCTAATGCAATCTTCTTGAACATGTCTGCTTTTTGATGGACTAGCTCCTGATCCACTCAGTGCTCTCTCATTATATAACTACGTTTTCCTTGGTGCTTTTCACACAAAAAAGAAAATAAAACTACTTAAGAACAAGAAGAGTCGGAAACTATAACACCCAAAAGTTACCGGGAGGCCTAAGAAACAGGTCTTGGAACTGAACCTGTTGTAATTCACTTGTTTATACAGATTTCAAGCTGACTGTGCCTTTGACATTCATTTCTGGCTTTAAGAAAAAGATTCCACTTCAACAAAAAATGTCAGTATTACTTCTTCTTCTTCAAAACATACATGTTTCATGCATTCTGAAGTAAAAGGTCTATCCCTTTCCTTCTGTCTATCTGAAAATGTCTGGAAACAGTAACAAAAGCAGTATCTATGTCAAATAACATACCACAAGGCCTGACTTTCTTTCCCTAACTTTATCTGTGTTGTTTAGTACCTTAATCCAGGAGTATATAACACAGAAAAACTGATTTGCTGAGAAGGACTAAGAACCTAAAAGGTAGACAGGTACATACCACCCTTTATTTGAGTTTGCTGATGCTTTGCCTGTTGTAGAAGAGAATGACTAATTCTGTACAGGTTCATAACAATCAGATACAACTCCTCTTGTGGGTCTGAGACTTCATTCACAGTAGGCTTCACTCTTAGGACAAATTTAGATGACCACAGCCCACATGAAATAACAGGATATGGATACAGTTGTGCACTACATGCTCCCCAAGATCATCCTTCCCAATAGCTTTATCTGCACCATCTGAAGGCCAAAATTATCAGAGCTCAAGCAGGGACACGTGGTTCTACATGGGAGCACACCAGGAGCTTCAGCCAGCTATTATCTGCAACACAAACACACACAGCCTGCAGAATATCCAGAGATATGATGCAGGTGGCTGGGAATAGGCCACAGAGGTTTCTGAATTTAGAGTGCTTCTGAAGGCTCTAAGCAGGGCTGATATCACTGAATCCACTCACAGTCTGCCCTGGCACAGAAGTTAGAGTGGTACCTTGCAATCACAGGTATCTGCATGCCTTCAAAATAAAATGTTTGGGACAATGCCATGATGTGTAAGGAAAGAAGAAAGGCACTTTTAATGATGTGTCTTCCAACTCAACTCCAGTTGATGTTAGTTAGGACAAATGCAGTAACATACCCCAAACTGTGATATATCCCTACCAGTGCTGCAGAAAATAATATCTCCTGGAGCACTCTAATTACTAAAATGAAAAGCACAGTCAGCATTCTAAAAAGGGAGTCTTGAGGTTTGAGAAGAGAACAAGAAATGTAACCTGTAGATGCTAATGATTACATCATTAGCATCTACAGGTTAGATGCTAATGTTTACATCTCTTACTTTTCATCCAAACAGTTCATTTGTTTAGATCAACATCTCTTCAGATCTTTCTGCTGCAAGATGTTAATAGATTGAAAACAGTAAGGGAGGAGAAATTACGGAAATAAATATGATGCTCCTTTCCTCTTTTTCACTCCTCCTAACAAAACACAGCTGAAACCCTCAATAGTAATAATGGGTGAGATATTACTAGTATTTTTTTCTTTTCTGGCAATGGTAGGGCCGCAGTGCTCTCTGGTTCTACCTTACAGAAACACTGCAAGAAGCACATAGAATAAAACTGGAAGATTTATGTAATTTCTCTCAAAGCAGTCCTTCAAGAGGTGAGAAATCTTCACCTCACTCTGACTTAGAAAAGCAGCACTCCTGAGCATCTGGAAGGCTACACACCACAACAAGCATGTCAACAGCATGTAGGCCTGCCTTAGCAGCAGGAGAGAACAGAGGTGCTGCACGCTCCCAGCAGCACATCCTCAGTGAATACTGGCCTGGATGCCCTGATGCAGCACAGGCCTCTCAATTCCTGAAAAAATAGCTTTGTTTGAGCACATTATAGCAGCCTGCCCACATGGTGACAAACACACAGGAAACTGCCACAACTTCGTGACACAGGAAAGGGCAAAATCTGAACAACCCACAGAGAGACAAGAGGTGTGTTCATATGGAAGCAAAGGAGAAAATTCAGCAGAATTAACACAAGATGAATTAGCACTTCTTTCATAGATTAGGCAAAAGGGGCAATAACAATAAATGGTAGTTGGATTTACCTGGGTAATTTGTCCCACTTTATGAAAGGCACCACAGTGCCATGGGTGTCATGTGAAAGTCCTACTGGGATAAACATTTTCTAATCTATGTTGTGTGCCTAAATCTTTGTTGCAATCCCAATCCCAGCAGCTCAAGTACCGAGACAGTATTGTCATCTTGCTCTACAAAAAACCATTGTAGAACTCTGCAACAGAGTTCCGAGAACACAAAATTAATTCCACTATAAAATATTATCATCAATAACTCTCAATAATTCCCTTTCACACAACACCTTTATATCTAAAAATTATCAAAATATACTTATTTAGATTCATCCTTGATGCAACACTACCAAACCTGTCTGCAACAAAATTATACCAGGTGTGGTTTTGGCCCTAGGGCAGCATTCAAGAAAATTCAGTGCATTGAGGCTTAAATGCACCAAGAGAAGAAATAATCAATCAGCTCCAGAAATTCCAGGGATGCCTTCATCTCTCTGTTTTCCCTGTGCTTTTATAGAATTTTATTACGTATGAGTTACAAATGTGGGAAAACATTAAAGTTGAGCCAACTACAAAATAAGCTAATATCTTGTGTTTTCTAAAAAATGCAAGCCTAATTAGAGTTTAGGTAATTAAAGCTTTCACAGTTATAAAAAATACAATACATTCATTTATGCAAATCTGCCACTGAGTGTGATTTCAGTAAAATACCATGTAATGCGCATAACGTCAGAATTTTGGTTACAATTGAAACGTCTGCAAAGCAAGTTCTCTTCCTAAATTTCAGGGACATGCACTGTAATTCTGTTGCATTATGGATTTAAAACTCAGATTGCTTTGTCTTCATTTAAAAATGATTAGCAGTTTACATCGGATTTATGTGCTGGCATAGCCTTTGTATCATTGAACAACTACAAGCTGATTTACAAAAGCCCAGATACACTATGTGTATATCTATGTAACTACAAAGTAATATGTGATGGCAGGCATAACCAGCAGACATAATTTATAATTAAGTGATTAGCAATATAAGCCACTATTATTAATTAATGTGTAATGCTGACATTGTGCTTGGGGCTGTATAAACTACAAGTGTAAGGCAATCTCTGCCTTGGAGTGGCAAGAGGCTAAAATGACAGGGGACATCCCCCAGTCCCACAGCTTCCAGAGAGCTGGGAGAAGGCAGGACCCAGCAGGAGTCCTGAAGCTGGTTTGGCACAGCTGGAGGGGTTCAGCCAGACACAGGCCACTGCAGGCTGCCACAGCTACCAACACCTCTGAAATTACTGCAGTGGCAAAAGCTAAAGCTGAGAGTCCTTCCCTCTAGCTCAAAAGCAATGAACACCAAATGCATAAAGGCTCTCCAGCCCTTATAACCCTGGAAAAAAATCAGTAAAAATACAGAGAAAGGCAGACCTGGTGTCTTTGCCTCTTCTTGATGGGGAGCAAATGGGGAGAAGTCTCTTTGGGAGCTGCACTGATGACCTTTTTACCACTCTGTCACTCCAGAGTGGAGATTGACTTGAAAGCCAAAACCTAACCATGCTTCCTAAAAGATCAAGAAAGATTCACAGCACAGAAGATCCCCTTAAAACCCCAACACCCAGTTCTCATGAAAAAGCACCTAATGCACATCTGCACAGAAAAATAGAATTGAGAAAGGTAGTTCAGAAACACAGTCTGAAAAGCGAGATGCTACAACCAGAGAAGTTAATCAGGATATTGTAGGAGCTCAAGAACAGTCACTAAATATTTGAGGGAAACATGACTTTCCAGGTAGAGCACGTATTTGGGGTTGATCCTTTCTTTCAAATTTAGATTGGGATTTTAACAGGAGCAGCACATAAGAGAGCTATTTCTAGTTCACAGCACTCACAACATTGCTCTGGGAGTAGTCACATTTCCTTGAATTCAGAAGACCAAAAGATATGAAACTTCTTGCCACAAATCAGTACAGCTCCAACAATGGTAAACACCCAAGAAGGAATAAAAATCCCTTTCCATATAAAGAAAGATAGAGAGAGATTTTAATATTTGCCCTATGAATTAGCCAGGTGAAGTTTTCAGTAACTAAAATTGAGGTTAACATTTTTTTGAGGGTAATTAGACTTTGAAAAACAGGTCTAACAGATACTGCCACTAGTTTTGAAAATCCTCTGCTTCTTTCATGCTTAGCAATCTAAATGGGAAAAAATCCAACTTGGAAGTGTCCTTCATAATTATTTACATAGGGCCTTACCTGCTCTTTTGTTGATAAATCGAAAAGCTGTACTTGCAGCAAAATAATGATAATATCCAGCTGCCTGGGCAGATTACGAAAAGCCAAGCAGCCAGACAATTATTTACTGTGTTGCTATAAGACAGGCACTAACTTTCTTTACATCAACAAGTTTTAAAGCTGTCACGCAGCTTTTAATTGCCATTAATAAGGTAGAGATAAAGCCCTCTGGGTCTTAATCCCATCATCATGGTGTCGCAAGTTAATGATATGTTAGCCAGTGCTTTGTATCACCAGCTTACAGAAGGGTCAGGGGGAACATTTCATCCTAGGCCATCAAGACTGTATTCCATGGGTAACCTCTAACCTGTTGGGGCTGTCAATCAGGGAGCACTATGCATGAACACCATGCTCCTGGTAAATCTCCTTTCACACCTAAGAGTTTTGTCAGTCATCATCCATTATTAACAGTTCTTTCAGTTGCTACACCTAGACTTCAGTTGCCAGATCTTTTTAGGATAGTAGAGGATGATGGGCTATTGATCTTATCTCAGAGAATTAGGGATCTACTCATGGGCTTGGCTAGCTGACGGCACTGTGAAAGGTAGAAGATTGTTTGGCTTGCTTTGAAGGACCTCAGAAGGTTCCAAGAATACAAGAACTGTAAGAAACCTGTAAAATATTGAAAGGGCTGTCAAGGAAACAGCTTCAGATGAATTTAGCTAAGAGATGAACTGGGATCATAAATGTCAGGTCATGGAAAGTAGCTGGGCCCCAGTAATGAGCAGGACCTCTAAAAGGTATTGTCACACAGATAATAGAGATCTGCATCCAATCTACCACAAGATTCATTGGCACTTTGATCAGATCTATGTCTCCTGTATAGATAAGGGCAAACAAAGAATCCAAAGCAAAGGCCATTTTCCCTAGCTTGCCATTGAAGTCTTTTTACAGAAAAAAAAATACTCTGGAGACCAGGGGCTCTGTTGAATAGTTTTACATAAGAAATAGGACTGGAAGAGTCCTCCCAGGTCATCCCCTGCTACGTCTGACACATCATATCTCATTGATATCACAACATCACAATCTCATTGATAAATTTCTCAAGTTTTTTCTTGAAACCAGGTAGTTTTCTTGCCCCTGTGACTCCTATTGGAAAACTGCTCCAAAACTTCACGTTATTAAAACCTTCATCCCTTTTCCAAAGAACATTTATTCAGTTGGCTCCTATCAATTGTTCCTATGGCATTCAATACACCCTTAATTTAACCAGTTCTCTCTCACCACTTACCCTGATAATATATCTGTAGGGAGAAATATGTCTCTACTCAGTTTTTGTTTTGCTAAACTAAAGACACAGTCCTTTATCCCCCATTTCCTATCTCAATTTAATTTCCCTTCTTCTGTAGTCTGTCTTTTTTTGGATGTCCCCAGTGTCTTGTACAAAAGTAGTCAGGAATCCCACATGTTTCCTGGATATGCTTCCCCTGATGCAACATCCAGGAGAACATCTCAGGGAATACTTCCCTTCCCTGCTGTTGCAGAGCCCCAGCATTTGTCAATCATTGGGAGATTCAGCAAAACACTTCTCTCTTACTTCCAGCTGATGAGCCCCCTGCTCAGAGCAAAAAAACATCTGCATGACCTTGTGGTTTATTAGTACTTCATTTTATCCGTTTTCCATTTCTCCTGTTGTCAGGGTCAGTCCTTCTCTGAACTGTCAAGGCCTCTCAGCTGTCTCTTTATAGACTTGGTATGTGCACAGATTTTCTGCTGCAACTACAAATAAAAATGTTCAGATATGTCAAAAGACTGATCATTAATAAACTTTGCTAGCTACTGTTCTTGTCCCTTGGCAGTTCTTTTAGTTCAGTTTTCAGTAATCTTTCTTTAGCCATTTCTTTACATTTATTGTGCCGTATCTTCTCCAGTCCAAATAGTTTTCTTCTGTATACCACTGTATTAAACATTTTATAGAAATCTTGATGAACTAGAATTTCTACTATATTTCTCTTGGAAACTCAGGGAAATCTATCATAGCAATATCGCAAGATTTATCTTTGGTAGGTATCTATTGCTGTATCATTTGTTAATTAATCTTTCTTCCAACAAATCTACACAAAGTTCAGTGTCCATGTATTATACTGCCAAAAAAATATCAGCTGCCCCTAATCTCACTCAGCTAGAAACAAAGAGCTTAAAAACTTAGTAACATAACTCTGTGCAAAAAAAGATATAAGAGCTGACCTGCCTTGGAACACGAGCCATTATGTAAATCCATAACAATAAAATAATTTATAGAAATGGAAAGGATTTACCATATCAAAATTATGACACTATTTATTTAGAATCAAAATAAGTTGAAATGTCCCACCAGCCTTTGATGTGTTTTGAAGTTTATGTATCATTGGCCACTGTTGTTAAGCTAAGAAAACACCATTTAGTTGCATACAGCTCCTTACCCTGGAGTGTGCAATGAGAGTAGAGCAAAATTTACTGTATTGTCCTAAATAATCTCTAACTTTGCCTCAGCAATTCCCAGGTGCCAGTCCCTCTCTAGTTATGACCTTGTGTTCTTCAGGACAGTAACTTCAAAATTACAAACATGCACTGAGCCCATGCTGCTATGGGCCTTTTCAGTCTGCTACTCAAGATGTTAATGGAAGCATAATAATATGGACAACTGGCTGAAAATTGCATTCCTTTGTGAACTCCTCTGTCTCACCAGGTCAATTTAATTATTCAGACAAGATTGACAAAGAGAGGAAAAAGTCCCATCACTAGACCCCAAACCATGTACCAACCACATCCTTCTGCCAGGAGAGAGGATGGCTTTGATTAAAACAGAGCAGAGAGACTTCCAGTGTGATTCTGGATGCCCTTCATTGCATTGGGTAAGTCATTTGAGCTCTTCGTGCCTCAGTTTCCGCCCATGTAAAGTCTCCATCATGACAGCACACATAATCACAGACTCATTCTGAGACTTTTAGATCCTTAGGTGAGAGTTGCTAGAAAGTATTATTGACCCAGTAAGTATGTTCAGAAGTAACAATTCTGATTTTCAGCTGAGTCAATAAGGCTGCCCCTCATATGAAGCTCTCAGTATAGCACTTCTTAAGGGTTTAAAGAGCCTGAGTTACAGCCTTGTTGAAGTAGCTTGAAAAAACAACAGCAATGTGTACAACCTAGCAAGTGTTGACACACTTGTCACTGGAAGCCAGTAGATGTAGGTGAACATGAAGGTGACAGCAGACAGATACCTCAAACCCTGACAGAACTAAATGGTAGGAAATGTTTTAGCAAAGGTCTGGCATTTGCCTACAGACCCAACACTATGAAATGCAGGGCACTGTTTCTATGACAGCCATTCACCTAACCCTCATCAGTGACTGATTCACTCAAAGCTGCCTGAACAGTCTAAAACATTTTCCTTACAGCAATACAATTTCTTTATTAAACTTCTCAGACCTGGGCTTGTATGAAATCCAAGTCACCAAAAACTCAGCATGTAACCTGCAGACCTGTGCAGTATGCTTGACTGTGTTCCTGCTAGGTGTGCATAACTCCTGTTGTCCAGCCTTCTCTAGAGAAAGAGGACAAGGGGATAGTACATTGTTTCCTCAACAATTTTCAAGAATATCTGAATCAAAAAATGAAGTTTTGTCATTTGCATGGCAAAGAGAGCAGGGAAAGAGAGGAAGTATTGTTAGGTATTGGTAATGTAAAAACATAAGTATGCTGTTATTTATGTAATTAGTTATTGCTTTCATTATGGGTGCAGTCTTAATGGTTATAGTATTTATGTATAATTACCTTAATATTCACTGAAATTTCCAAGTAGCTCCCTAATTAACTGTCTCAAATATATAATTACATTGCATCTTTACGCAAGACTTGCCTAATTAATGTAGTTACACCACTTCTTTGTGAATGTGCATTATTAAATGCTCTTCGCATCATTCTTCTGACTTCTTGTAATTCACTCTTTACAAAAATTAAGACCCTGAATTAGAAACCTTCATGAGCAACCAGCTCCAAAAGCAAGCGCCAGATGATCTTTTCTTAACAAAAAACAAATCTTACTAAGCCTCATTACCACTCCTTTCAACAAAAGCTTTCCAGCTGGATCTGAAAGAAATCCCAGGTACCATTGTCTTTTAAGAGGGCATAGAAAACATGTTATACATAAATTTAAAGAGAAGAAGACTTTGCTGCCATCAAGGGTCCAAACTCCTGGACTTCTAACTCATCCAACAAGCCCATCTAGCAAAGGGATCAGGTGACTGTTTGATAGCACCCGTATCACTCGACAGTGTTAGGTGACATTTTCAAAATACAAAAAAGTAACAAAAGATTTTGGGAGGCCGTCATTATACTCCAGAACCAGGCGTAACTTGGTTTAAATCAAGAACTTTGAATTCCTTTTTCCCAAGTGTTCCACCTCTGTGCTTGGCACACTGCAAGCCACTCTCAAGTGCCTTGCATGTCACAAGTTAGCAGTGTCCCACAGCTTAGAGGCTCTTCTCTTGAATTCAGCACTCAGCTCCATGGGGAAAGGACTGAATGCCACCATCGACCAACAACACACATGAAGGGAAAGTTTCTGCTGTGAAGAATTTAATTGCATTTATAGATTGAATTCCTCTGACCCTCAGCATCCTAGGCAGCCCAGGTAGTGACCAGAGAAGAAGATTAAGAAGAAATTCTGGGACCTTTTTCTATAGCAAGGTTTTTCTCAGGGGTAATTTGTGCCCAGTTGAGGACATTCCCAAGCTACTGAACTGGCAGAGAGGTTAGGCCAGACACAGTTTCTCTAACCAGGAGTAGATGCACAGGGAAGTAGCAGAGCCGTGGGTCAAACTTTGGATACATTGCACCCAGAGAATCTAGCTGGCAATAAGAACATGACAAGCCTTACAATGTCCTCTAGTAGCAATGGACTCAACCATGTTCAGCTGGTTCAAAGGCAGCACATTTTTTACACCCTGGATCTTTTGAAGAACAATAGAGTATTCATGACAGACATTTTCCAGGCATGTATGTACTGGTTAGAGTTACTCCAACAGTTGTGATTTAGAGAAAATTTTCCCAAGTGTACTTGTAGACACTACAAGTGCTTCAGCAAGTGACATCCACCTGTCAAGTGAGTGAAGTGGGGGAAGAAACATGCTTCAAGGACATTTACTCAGAAGATGTTCACCTGCAGAACTGAGGGGAAGGCTGACAGAACTGTGACAAAGATAGTTGCTGTCAGTTCCAGGTAACCTGGATTTTACATTAGTTATCCCTTTCCAATTTGAAATTTGACTTGACACATATTCCTGGCAACTGAATCTCAAAGGTAAATTGGCAAAACCTCTGGAGTTTAGGACCCAGGCCTATATGTACTTACCTTTGCAAAGTTTTCGGCAATGAGCTGTCAAATACAAACATTACAGGCATGTAAAACTGAGCAGCTCATCCCATTTCAGCTCCAGGCTCAGTCTCTACATACTAGCACTAGGATATACCACATCTAAACTACACCATACAGGAAGAAAACCTGATCCTGGTAAGTCTGCTTGGATACAGATATAATTACTTTGGTAAGCAAAGAGTTGTCATGGCTGAGCTTTATGAGGCAGGCTGGTATTTTCAAGTGTAGAAATACATAGTTAGCCATCAGAAGTCAGAATAAGACCTGCTGTGTGCATCTTCAAATATCCTGCCCTAGGCCTGTGTATTTTGGCCATTTAATAAGTCCTAAACTACCTACATCAGACAAACCTGTGCCTAAACAGGTTCAAGCACTGAACAAATATTAAAACCATGATTGCCAGCAAATCGTTGCTATTTTAAAAGAGCCTCTTGCTTTTCAAAATAGCAGATGCCAACTCATACCCTGAATGGACACAATAATTAAGCCCTTTGTATAGCAGTATTTTAGATAGATGTTTAACATATCAGTTGAACATGTTGCAGCCAGCGTGCGACACGCGCATGGAAAATACGCTATCATTCCAACGTGGGGTTTTTCCACTGGCCTTTTTTTTTCAATTCTGTAGTACGCAAAGAGTTACTGAAATAGCCAGCCATACAACATCTGGGAGAAAAAAAAACACACACAGGAAAATGCAGCAGAAGGGCAAGATTCATGAAAACAGGAAACATTAAGAGGAGAGTGAAAATATGTCAAAACAAAGGAGGTAATAGAGTGTCAGAACGAATGAGTTCAGCAATCGGCAGAAGTTCCTCAAGAGCCTTCAGAGACCAGCCAGGTGACGTCTGCCACTCCTGACACAACAGGACAGCAACCTTTTTAACCTCCATTCTGAACACATATGAAGGAAGGTGGTCTGCCCACAGACATGCTCATTCCACACAGAAAGGTCCATTTTCTAAGCCTGTACCTCCGATAGGAAATGGTAACATTTAAAGAGCACTGCTAACAGCAAACACAGATGGCCACAGGTGCCCAGCATAGGTGTTTATACCTAGTTAAAGCATCATTTACAACATGTACACTGCAGAGGCCTTTTGCTTCCAACTGTGTCCATACCCTTTTCACCAGTGTTGGCACAAATACCCTTTTATTTGCCCGTGCTTCTTGCCTTCCAGGCACACAAGAGTATTTATTTGCATTCTTCATCTTCCTTCGTGTTTCCATTCGGAACAGTTTAGTCACTCACTCAGATGTTATTGGGCAGACAGAACATAATGGCTGTGCATAACATTCTGCGCATTGGGATAGTTTCACAACAGAAGAAGAAGTGGTAAATACCCAAAGTCAGCAGCCCTCACTCAGACTGAAAACTGTCCACTCAAGCTCAGGCAATGTTTCATTGACAAATACAAGTGTAGAAATCAGGACATGGTGCAACATGAGGAGCTGTGAAAGCAGAGGCCATTCTGCAAGAGATTACACAGACTTTAAAACCTGTCAAAGCAAATCTCCCCCCGCCTCTCTGAGGGGACCCTCGGATAGAGGGAGCCTTTGTAAGACATCATCAGCTCTTGAATCTCTATAACTTTAGACAGAAAAGCAGCCAGGTATCATCTGTACAAAGACAAGTTCCTTGTGTGGATTTTCTCAGTCTTCTTATCACAAAACTATCTAGGAGGATTTCGACTGAGGAGATGAGGTATCTCAATGCTTTGTAACAAACCAATTCCCAGCCTGTGAGAAATGAAGGATGGGAAGGCAATTTAAAAAACAAAACAAAAAAAAAAAAAAAAACCAAAAAAACCAGTTCAGTGTAGCCTCACCCATTGGCTTTCTTTATCACTTGCAACAGATATGTGGGCTCTACCCATTTCACAGTATTTCCCTCACACACAAAGGCCATTTAGATGTGTAACTCCTGTTGACTTTCAAAAGAAAGTAAGCACTTAAATGCATTTGTGCCTTCAAAAATCTCCCCCTAGTGACATAGCAGTAAAATTAAGCCTCCAAGACTTGCAATAAAATGTGTTCACCAGTGCCCCATGAAACACCCCAAATAAAAATCACACTTGCTCATGGGAATGAAAGCAGTGCATTGAACAGAGCATTACTTTTGCTTTTCCAGCATAACTAGCCCTCTGTCTTCACTGACAGAAAGGGGAAATGACCCTGGCACAGGATTTGCCCTGCCCAGGGCAAGGGGAACCATCAGTTGCGCCTCACTTCTCCTTGGGGCATGATTCTCCTTCCCCTCTGCACAGGGGAGGGGTGGGGAAACCTTCGGACCAAAGCAACTGTGGGCCATGGGCACTGTGGAAGGGCTGAGGGGAGGACAAGGAGGACAAGGTGGACACTGGCAGCTGTGCAACAGAGGTTCTGGCCTAAAAATTCCATCAGCTTCAGTCCCAAAAGTTGCCATCTGAAGGGCACACCATCTCCATGAACCTGTATCAACACATGGCCTCTAAAAGGACTACAGGAGACAGGTTCTTTGGAATAGCTGCCCTCACAGGAGCAATGCAAACAGATGCCAGCCTTGCCAGGAGGTGTCTTCAGTTTATCTCCTTGGAAATTGTGAGCTTGAGCTCTCCCTCCAGCATTGCAACTACGCTGCCATTGCCATGGGTGTTTCATTTTACTTCAAAAAATGTTAAAGAGTTTCACAATCTCCAATTTTGGCTTCAAAGGTACCCAAAAATCCTGTGCTGTGCAGTCAAGATGCAAACACGATTGCAGAGTAAAGTATTGTTACTGGGCATCTGTCAGGTTGCAGCAGATGTTGGGCCAAAAGATAAATGACTGCAGACCCCGAAAGTTCATTGTAATCCAGGACCATGTCGTATGACATAAAGACCTGCCCCTCTCTGCCCACAGATCCCCACAGCCATCAGGCAAACAAGGGATACCCCAACTGCCCCAGATGAAAGAGCAATAGCAGCTGCCCAGGCTGCCCCGTAAAAGCACAGAGAGCAGCACACACTTGAGAGCCAGGCATCAGGAGCTGGCGTGACCCCACTCCAGCCCCTGCGAGTGAGCAGTGCAGCAGAGCAGCACCGTGCTCAGCAGGACACTGGGAAGTGAGTCCATAACCACACATCTCATTTTTACAAAGTTAATGCTAACCATCACCTGAAAGGCAGCTCTTCCACAAAGTGTTAATCATTCGCAACAACAATGAAATCAGGAAACATTCAGGGGGTTAGGAAAGAAAAAAAAAAAGGAAAAAAAGCCTCTTAATTACATACAGTGCTGCATGACTTCACAGAGCAAAGCTTTTCTTTAAGATCTTAAGACCACCCACAAGCATAACACATGGCCTGGAACCTGAAGAGAATATCTGAACAGGGGTCTCAGCATAAGGATGGGAGGGGGCAGTTTTGCTTGGGCATATGCAAATGTTTGCTTCTATGGGATCAAATAAAAATTAACTATTTGTTGCGTCTGGTTATCATTTGTCAGAGCTGGGAGCTGCTTGGTAAAACAGGGAGAAATAAACCTTTAAAACCTGTGACACAGGAGGATTATTTGTCTGTGCAAGGCTTTAGTCATGGGTTTTGGTGGTTTATGTATGGATATTGTGCAGGAACAGGACAACAAGGGCTTTGTTCAACTTGATCATCTCATCAAACAAGGCTAAAAGAATAAAAGTTGGGATGCAGGACTAAATGGATATGATCTGAATGCATATTTGTGTTACATCTAATACAACTAGCATCATAGATGAACAAGATCAAATAAATGGTAAAACCTGACAAAGAGAAGAATAGATGGTGTGTGGAGCCATCTGTTTTGGAGGACACCCAAATCTGTCTGAATCAGGAAGGCCAAACTACCAGCTATTCTAAGATCCTCCATTCCAAGAGTGGCCTAATACGCAACTACACAATCAGCTTCTCTCACCATCACTTTGGCTGCAACTTTTTTGTGCAATTAAGTAATTTATTCCTTTCTTCATCCTCCTGATTCTAATGAATCCAAGCCACAAACAAGCCCCAGTTGCTCCTATTCAAGGAGTCTGATTGCATCTGGCAGTAATTGCTGAAAATCCTGAAGAGGAAACAGGGAAGGAAAGCATATTGTTTGTGGGGGTAATAGGTGAAGACCTGCCTCTCTTGACCTATAATACATTAGTGTCAGTGAACATTTGGCAGCCTTCAGATGATTAGCAATGAAGATGAATCAAGCAAAAAAAGAGGTAGAAATCTGCCTCATCTGAATCGCCAGAACTGCATAAATTTGCATGTTGATTAGCTGTTCTTTTGTCTGTGTTCCTAATTATTATGACACATTATGTCTTCATCATGCAAGATTCTGATCTGTCTTGTTCAAAATGCATGTAGAAAAAAGTGCTGTTTATTGATTCAACATGTAACTTTAATTTTTATGTTTGCTTTAATTAAATACATATTTGATTGCCTTTGACTGGTGCCTCCGATTTTTTTAACTCTTATTTACTTCATCCTGTTGACAAACAAACAGGTAACCTTTCTTTATTCTCAGATCACTTGCTGATTGAAAACCTCCCCACCCCCACCCTTGTCTTCACTCGCAACAACCTTTGCTTCCTTGTTAGAGCAAAGATTACCAAAAATACTCCTTAGGTGGTGAAGTGTGGTACCTACAGCACTGAGCAGGATTGCAAGGACCTTAAAAGCGTTGACAATAGGAAAGAAGTGCACACACTGCAGGGTCAAGGGAATTTTCTCATGCCACAGATTCATCGGCAACAAGCCCAGGGAAGTACCTCAGTCTGCAGACTTTCTGATTCCCAGGATTAGCTACAACAGGACAGATCCTGCACACACATTTTTCCACTGACTTCCATGGTAGCCAGCTCAAAGTCCAAAGCTCCTGAGCCCAGAGAAAGTGAAGTCCCCACTATTCCATTGACTCTCCTAACTGGTTCCAATAGTTTGAATATTTTTTCTGTTTCTGGGAAGTGGGAAACTTGAAATTGACATTTATTCCTGCAAGCTTTGTTCAAGGGGCTATAAGCAGCCAAATCTAATCAAAGCCAAATCAAAAGATAATATGCAATCATTAGCTGCTTTGACCTAAAATAAGTTTCCAGAAGTTTTCCTTTGTTAAAAAATAAACATTAGCCCAAAAAAGCATATTATACCATTTCAGCAAAAAATTTTATTCACTTAAAAAAGTTTAATCTTTCATTTTACTTTTTTAAATAAACCGGAAGAAATTTTGAAAATGAAATAACATTTGGAGCTGTGAAATCAAAGTGTTTCATTGTAGAACATATTGGAATGTTTAGAAATGCTGAAATGAAACAGGTTTTTGGCCATTTTTTTTACTTTTTTTCCCCAGATTGAAGCAACTCCCTACAAGCAGCAAAAATTCATTACTCTCTTTGTTTGACAGAAAACTGCATGTTTTAACCAAGAAATCAGTTTCAGATTAAACATTTGACCCTCTCTTCTGCTGGCTAATATTAGTTTACCTTCATTACATGTGTGCTTATTTTGAGCTCTGACCTGTTTGTAATAGGGCAAACAATACTTTGCTGGAATTTTTGTTTGCTAAATGTAAATAAATATAGTATTGTAATTTAGAAAACTAAATAGCTCACAGATCTTTTCAAATAATTCTTCAGATTCTGGGTCAAATATGAGGATCATCAGCATTGACTGACTTCCTCTAAACATAAACATTAGATATTTTTTTTTTTAAATTCCAAAATCCACCTATTGGACAAAAATAGTGAACAACCTATTAAATTTTCTCTAATGGCAATAGGAAAATGCCAGTCAGTGTACAGATATTAATCAAAGCTGTGCTGATAAAGATGCCTGAAGGTGAAAAACCCTGTATATTCAAGCAATTGATTTAGCAGTTATTTTTTACCATCATACCCTTGCCAAACCAAATGAGATTTGAAACAACAGTGCCTGCCATTTTTCACTGTTAATGGCACAGGATTGGCTGCAAGTGTAATCAGTTGCTTGGTACCCACTAATCATCTTGAAACACAGGTAAATGTAAATCTGCATTTATAAGAATATAAACACGTAATTAACATGTAGCTGCAGAAAAAACTACTCAGACATAAAGACTTAAAGGTTTTTACGTTGATCCACAAGGTAGGAAGGGAAAAGTTGTTGCATATTCAGGCTCTCTGTGTTTATTTTTGTTCAGTGCCAAGTGCATTTGGTCCCAACCTGATGGTACACAGTAACCACCCCCATGGATTTCCATTAAATACGGACAGCCAGAAGGAACCAAGGAGCCAGAAGAAATCTTACACATAGGCACAAATAATCAGCGGGAGCTCAAATGAGACAGCTAATAGACTTTCTCCTTTCTGTAATTCTCCCCTTGAGGCACTTCAGCACACACTGCTCTGCACAGAGGCCCAAGAGCTCTGGGCTCACCCAGCTTCCACAGCAACCAAGCAAAGCCAGAACAACTCAGTGTGCTGCAAGCTGGGGCCCAGTGCAGTGGACAAGTGGCCTTTTACACATGGCCAAAAGCTACCTTCATTTAAAAATCCTAGGAAGTGCTCTGACCCATTTGATCAGAAGGAAAAGTGTTTAGCAGTGTGCTGACAGGACAGGGCTTCTGGCTGCAGTGACTACACCTCAGAACTCCTTCTTGTCCTGGATTTAACCTGGCAATGTTGCCAAGATTCCTCATGCTGCCATCTGCGCAAGATTGTTCCAGAGCCCAGCCCAGAAAGTCCAAGTCTTGAAGAGGTAAGACAGGGAACACCAACTGGGGAATTACTGACACGTTGGGATTTGACTGTCACCTATCCTTGAGAAAATCTACCCTGCGGACATGAGTTCTTCCAAACCAATATACAAGAGGGTTCCCAACTACCAGGAAATTTCCTACAGTTTCTAGCCAAAGGGCAGCTTGAACTATACCTGCTAAAGGTGAATCTTTTAAATCTGGCACAGTCTGGATTGAAGCCAGGACATGGAACTGGAGCTGTTCAAGTGGCATTGATGGATGACACCCTCCTGTCAGTGGAGAGAGGGCAGGCATCCATCCTCATCCTCCTTGACTTCAGCATTAACCATGAGATATTGCTGTCTTGCCTGATGGGTGGCAGAAGTCCAGGGTAATGTACTAAAATTATTTTGAATCATTCCTGCTGGTACACACCTCCTGACTTGTGAAGAGGTGTTATCTCCAGCACTACACTCCTCTCTCCTGTGGACTCCTGATCTGTATTTGTTGTGATGCCTCCCTGTTTCTACACAAAGATGCTGAGTGATACAATATGGACTGAATTGCCAGGTGAAATACAGCTATACCTAAATTTCTCTGTATATACACACACTGCTACCACAACGTGGCAGTGAAAGAAAAACAGCTGGTTAAATAAAAGCAAAACAGAGGTAAGACAGATGGGAGACAAGAAAGGTTCTCTAAGACCTTGTCACTTGAATGCACTTTGCGTGGCTGGATGGTGTATTTCCCCAAGTGGTGTGCTGGTTTCGCAATTTAGGTGTGCTCTTGGATTTGCTACTGGTGCCAAGTTTTCCCATGGCAACCACTGCAAGAAACACTGCTTTTCCATTGGTTAGGAGGCTCTGTGCCACCCTGGCAGGTGATGACCTTGTCTCTGTTATTCATGGCTATGTCACTTCTCAGCTGGACTATAGCAATTTGAAATACACAAACACGCAGCATTCATGCTTAGAAAACTTCATTTACTACTGCAATGCATCTCTTCAGTGACAAAGGCATATCAAACCTGGCATTGGGCCTGGGATCAGCTTCCTGTGGAATTCTTAATTGAGTTCATGGTCTTCATTCTTATAATCCTCATCACATCTAACACTGCATGAAGCTGCAGCGAAGGAAACATTTGACAGATTCACTCCACCAACCCTATGAGCTCTCTGCAGAAAGAATCACACACATCTGTCCAGAGCCCTCAGCTTGAACACCTTCAGGGAATGCAAACCTTCACCAAACTTCCCCTCCATCACATGGCATATTTGACTTGCATAAATAACAACATCAGAAACACAGAAACACAATACTCCATTACATCCACTTCTCCCTTGGCAGGAAGGTGGGAGAGGGAATCAGTGAGCGACTGATGAATGGATACAAGGCTCACTGTATGGTTCAGGGAGCTGGCTGTTATGAGCATGACCCACATGAGCTCATTCCCCACCAGTACCACTGCCCTCAGCGACCAACAACACTTTCAGAGGCCTCCCTCCCCATAAAAGTCTCCTTGTTGTGCAGCGTGGTTCCACCAGAAAAGCCTTTTCCACAGTGCCTGCTCCCCATGAGACTCTCTCTGCAGGTAGCAGCAGTCCCACCAGCCACGCCAAAGCTTGGTACAGCTGGCTGGCCTGACCCTGGCACCAGCTGAGCCACCCCTCCCAGGGAAGGGTGGGCACTCGGGGGGAACCAGTGTCAGGGCACACCTTTGGGTCAGGAGTCCATGTCGGACCTGTCGTGCCTGGGAGTTAGCCCAGATCTGACTGGAAAGAAACCACATCTGTCCCACTCACATTGCATTCACCATTTCTATTTTTATTGGAAATATTGTTCCAGTTCAAATAAGGAGTTTGCATTAATTCTATACCTTGCCAGCTTCTTAGGATGGATATTATAATTGTTTAAACTGAGAGTTTATACATGCTTCTCAGCATATTAAACATGGTTTTAAAGGATGTTAGCAGGTCATCTGGCCTTTAAAATCATATGCTCTTCTCTGAAGTATAAACTTCAATCCAAATAAGGCTTTTTAAAATTGATTTTTCAAGTGCTGCAGTATTTTTAAAGCATTATTGTAAATCCCATTTCAAATACTGAGTTATCTCTGAGTCCCAAAATCTGAAAAAATCGCAGCAGATGATGGTGAGATGGCAGTAACACTACCAGGAAGCACATGGAAATTATTTACAATACAAGAACTTGTAAATATAATGAAGACCTGCATAAGGGATGAAAGCATTTTGCTTAAAAGCACTTTTCACTGAAATTCACACTGATTAAATTATTGTGGCAACAGTCTCTTGTTCTTTCCCACAAGCTTCCTCCCCACAGCTAACTTACAAGTCACTCATAATATGGTTCTTCCTAATATGTTTTTATCTGGGAAACTGAGTGCTGTATTGCACCTACTTTTTTTTGCTGTAAATTGTCTTTACCTTCAAGAAAGATTAATACTTGTTCCATACTCAGATTTCTACCAATGTAATGGTCAGATAGACATATTTATTTTGCCAGTGCATTAAAACTGGTACAATTCCTAATGCACACCAAAACAGAGTATTTACACAGTACAAATCTACTTGTGTTGTAAGTAAGAAATCACTGCCATAAAGCATCTTTCTATGAATTAAATTGCTCTCACACAATGGAGGTTGTGTTAATTTAATCAGGCTAACAAGATCTGAGACAGATCATGCAAAGCTTGCTAAAGTCACTGCAGCTACCTGCTTGCAGTCTTCCTTGGGGACAAGGATCACCAAAGTTCACATTGGCTGGAGTGTTTCCAACTCTTTTTGTTAGTGTGGCTTGCCCAAGTCTCAAAATCAAATGAGAGAGAGAAAACAAAAAGACCAAGGGCCTTTCATCTCAGAGGTGATGAGACCTGTGTTGAAACTTTGGAAAACAGGACTTGGCCAGAAAGTTTGCAGATATGGTCTGCCCACTCAGTAGAAGATAGCTCAGGGTCTAGGGGAGATGGCACTTTCTGACCTTCCGATATCCCTGCATAAGGGCCTTACCTGATTTTATCCATCCTTGTGCTGTCAGAATCCCACCATCTCCTGTTCCACTCTTCTTCCAAAACCTGGAACAGATCAAAGAGCACAAGGCTGTTTCAGTCTCCTTATAATCTTAGTTGGTGGGGTTTTTTTTTTTCTGAGGAAAGATCTCCAAAATTACACACCATACTCCATGCCCTGCCACCCCTGGCCCTGAGGCAGCTGGAGGGGCCCTCATCTCCACCAGAGGCCTTGGCCCTGCTGGGGTTGGGACAACCCAACAGGTTCACCAAACTCCGCCCCCCTTTTCTGAAGTTTTGGAAGGAAAGGGAAAAACACAAACTTGAATCTGCTTAATCACCACAGGCAGCTGTGCGGGGCTTGGCTCCAGGGCAGGGGCAGTTAAACACCCTGAGGGACAGACTTACAGACAGAAATATATGCCAAAAAGGGGTTGGCAAATTCCTTGAAAGTGAGGATTTGCAGGGCACTTCAGCTTTTCTGCTCTCATGGGTCCTGGGCAGCCCTGAAGTGAGGTCATTTCAGTGACCCACAGCCATGTCCCCAGGCAGGAAAGTGACAATGGCATGGCTCTTGCCGTCAGCAGTGGTGAGAGGAACACCACTTTAGGGTGCGGATTATTGTTCCTCGTATTCCTTTGTTTGCCATTGTAATCTCAGCAGTCATTCTCCTTGATAAACAAACAAGTGAAAAGATGCAATGAGGTGTAAGAATAGATTTGCACAGGGCAGACAACTGAACATTTAATTTATTTACCTCTCCTAACAGATACCTGGGGTGACATTTATTAATAAACGGCATTATCAGGTGTCTGATATGTAGCTCACAGAAATTAATTACCCAGCCCATGGTAAAACCATAACAAGCCTGCAGTGCTGTAACATTTGTGCTAATTGAAAATGAGATAAGTGCTGTGGGTGCAATTTGCATTCAATGCAGTGTATTAATTATCTTCAGTTCTCTTCATGATAAATATACCTGACTGAACCACTCTGCTAATTTACTGGGTAATAGAGTCATAAGTGGATTCCCTTAGGTGACCAGCTACAGGCATCGGGCTCTTTGGAACATCAAGGCCTTCCCCTTTCCTGAGCACTTATATGGGTTAGCAACCATGGATCGCTTTTCTTGCAGGCTGGGCTGGAAGTACATGGCAGCAAATGCTTCTTGTGACCACACAGCCGTTCAGTACAAAATTGGGAAACAACACCCCTCACCCCAAAACTTCTGCACTGAAGACAAGGCAGTTTGCCTCTGTTGATAACACGCCATGGTGTCTGATGGCAGCTCCATAAGGAAAAGATTTTCCCACCCTTCTCCTCACTCCCCCCGCCCTTCATTTCACAGTCAGGTTATCATGGGATTTAATTACATTTTGTGTGAAATATAAATTAATTGACTCTTGTAATACCCATAATGATCAGGAAAATTCAGATTTAAAGATACGGTGTAGTCCCAGTAGATTAAGGCACTAATTGTTCTGCTCTCACCAACTATGATTTATGTGGGGATCAGGTTACAAAACCAATATGTGCTCAAGTTAAAGCTCTGTGGTACCATACAATTAGGGCTAAAGCTTTTTGTAAATGGGCCCAATAATGCAAAAAAGCTCTTTGCTAATCCTGGTCTTTTAATTCAGAGGTCACGCATTGTCTAAGGCAACCGCTTATACTGTACACAACCACTGTCCTTTATTCACCCTCCCTGTGTAGCTTGGGTATCTGAATTTGCCACTAACCTTGGACGTGCTGTTACTAATTTCAGGGTAGGTGATGGCAATGCAAGAAGATCAGGGCCAGCGCTTTGCCGCGCTGCCCCGGGAGCAGGCTGGGCACGCTGTGACTGAGAGGCGATATCTGCCTCCCCAGCTCCCCCTCAGTGCGCAGCCTGCCGATGGGGTCAGCCCTCGGACTCGGCTGTCAGGCAAGCAGACGTCCGGGGCAGCAGACGGATGGAGGTGACAGTCACTCCCACAGCCGAAGGGGGCAGGAGGTGGTGCAGGCAAGGAGAAGGGGCAGCAACAGAGGAGGGGGCAGCAACAGAGGAGGGGGCACAGGCCCTGCTCCCCTTCAACCCGCCTACCCCACGGCCAGCAGCACTTTGTAATCTTCATGCAGACAAGTGCTTTTCCATCATTTTGTCCTTGTCCCTGGGGTGCTAAAATTCAGCTCAGTTTTCCCTGCTGAGCATTACTAGGACAGCTCTCCATCACTCTCCATCAAGTACTGGATTCCCATGTAGTGAACATGTGTGTGCTCACTGGGCAGGAGGTGGCACAGGACGAGCACATGGTCAGCATGCCAGAGGAACTAAAAGGTGAGAAAGATCAATTCAGAGCCAGAAGAATCAGTTTGCCTTTTCAACAGATCATCTAAGTAAGAGCAAAAGAACTGGAGACAAGGTGTGTGTTTGACAAAAGATGGGTTTTCCAATGTAAGACAGAGGAAGCTCTCTGAGCTCTTACTCTGTCCATTTCTAAATACGTCAACAACAAAAGTTGTGTGGCTGCCCAAATACTCCTTGCTTCTTGAGTTTGGTCAGTTTAATATGAAAGGAGCACTGTAACATTTTGAAACTATTTTTAAGGTGCTGATATTGTCTATGCCAGAGACCTTAGCAATGACATCTACAAAGCAGGCATCAATTATATCTACTCATCTCTTTCTTGTTCTTTAGTAAGGAATTCTTTGGAAAGATGCAATCAAAGAAATCTTATTTCTTAGAAAACTCTGTGTGTTAGCTTAGCAGTATCACTTGATTCAAATGATAGCCCAAAACCAGATTTCTTATTTTTCCCTTCAGTAGGCATAGAAGAGGAAAGCCTGGTGGAATATTGGTTCTCCCAATCCAAATAATTATCTCGCTACAAGGACAAGGGATGAAGAGGGGTCTTTTAAGGGTGGAGTACTGGGGTAGTCCTCAACCCAGAGCAAGGGCAGGGTTATCCCACTGACACCAGAGCTGTCTGACATCACGGACTTGTGGAAACAAGCAGGCATGGGACAACATTCACTGCAGACACCACTGCTTTACCATCCACTCCTTTTTATCACCCAAGTCCAAAATGAGTTCTTCTCAGCTGTAACACCTCATCTGTAGTCCACATTCTTTTTCTGGAGAAGAGAAAAAAGCTCTGAGGGGAAGGAGAGCCACATCACATCTGCAGTGCCTAAGGACCCCAGCACAGATGTCTGAGCTGGCATCCCCTAATGGAATGTGCTGCAACACCTGCCTCTCTCGGCACCATGCAGCCCGCCTGCATCTTTACCACCATGGAGTCCACCAGCAGCTTCGGCAGTGTCACAGCCCCTCCTGGGGCAAGCAGGATGGCTGCTGTGCTGTGCTGGGAGGGTGTCAGCATCCCCACCCCTTGGGCAAACAGGACACAGCAGAGTGCAGGCACACAGTTTGCCCAGGGGTGCTCAGAGGGCAGCCCCAGGGCTCAGGCAATGCCCTGCCCTGCCTCATCCTTGTTTTGCTCTCAACATGCCAGACCTCACTGCCTTTGCACGGGTGCAGTGGGTAAAACACTTTCCTGCTCTTTCAGGCAAGCCAGCACTGCGCAGAATAGGACAGGAGATGCAATTGAAATCATGGCAGGGAAAACATGAACAAAAAAAGTCTTAACTTTTAGTGTGAGGCACACATTTGCTAAATAGAATCCTAATGGCATTATTGTAGCTAAAAACAGAGACTTGAAAATGCTGTATACATTATTATGTTCATTATCTACCAACTGCAAGAATGCTGTACTGAAACTAACTCAAAACACCTCAGGTAAGGTAATTGCTACTAATGGATTTGAAGTGTGCAAAATTGAGCATTATTACACCGACATCACATTCTCAACTTGGTGAAGCCGTTGGATATTGTAGCTACCAGCTCACTCATCTCTCGATCAGGGAGAGATTTGAGGAAAAGGGCAAGCTCTCTTTCATGTGGCGCTGGAAGGAAAATTCAACAACACGATATTGCAGCAGCCTGTTTGCACCTCTGTGGTTAAGAGGGGGTCAGTGCTTGCTTTCTGAATCAATGCTTCAGAAAAACATCTACAAAAATTTGCTCCAGGATTCAATATCTCGGGAAGGACCTGAAAGTAGACTTTGCATTTATAAACTTTTGCAACTTGTAGGTCAAAAGAAAAGAATAGCAGAGGAGCCTGGAAAATTATGAGGGGATCCATAAATCCTATGTCATATTCTGATGCAAATTAAGGGCTGGCTCTTCAAGATATTCCATGCCACTATAATGCCCTCCTGCCTAAAGACAGAAAACAATTTTAATAGACTCCCTGCTATGCTAGGATATGTCTGTGGGTGAATCACAGCAAATCTAAACTTCAGCAAAGTCCAGGTGTGCTTGAAACAAGATACTTGATTCACCTGCTGGAAAAATCCCATATAACAATATAACTAATACATTTCGTTTGCTTGATATCTTGGTTTTCAGAGAGGGTAGGATTAATTTTTTTAAATTTGTGACTCTGCATAAAAATCTATGATTCCAGTTTAACTGTTTGTAGCTACATCAGTAGCCTCCAGGTTATCCTCCAAAAGGGCCTCCCAGGAGCTTTGCTCTCTCTCGTGAAAACAAAAATTGAACTCTACCAGAGCAGATTATTTTTTCTAATCTTTGAGAAGTTAAGTTGCTATCTTATAAATTATTTTTGTAGTAACATTAAAGCTATGAAATAGTGTTTGGATAAAATTATATAAAACATTGTCATTTCAGTTAATATGTAGAAAATATATGTGGCCAGGAGCTAGTAAGCTTCAATTCCTTCTGATTATATTGAGGAAAATAAATTAAAAAGGCCATGTATGTTCAAGATTAAAGCAGCCTCTATCCGAGTACAGAAAGCACAAAGAAATTTGAACTCGCAGCTGCAACCGAAGGCAATGGGAGCTGTGCTTTGAACAGATAACAAACTAAGTCCTCTGAAAAATCAGACCATGCATCTCAGATGGGGAACTTAAAATTAGTGAATACTTTTGTACTTAATCTCTTTCTGCCTCAGTTCTTCATCATGAAATGGGGATAATACTACCACCCAATGCCTCACTGCAGTGCAGTGAAAATAAGTTCATTAATGTTTATGAAACATTCAGTTACCATAGTGATGAGTTCTATAGAAAAGCCCATGTGGAAATTAATATTTCTGTCTTCAGAGCAGGGTTTGAATAGAACACATTTAGTAAGGCCTGGGGCCACACAATGGGGAGAAAAGTAAACAGTAAATAACTTGCCATTGAAAGATAAAAACAATAATCAAATCAAAATGGCCTGTTAAACAAAATATTTTTAAAAGAAATCTTTTATTTCTATAAAGTGAAATTTTATTTTACAAATTTTTACCAATTTCTTGGTAAAAAATCCCAGCTGTTTTGCTTTTAACTTTCACTACTCTAGTTTTCTGCTTTTGTTTTCCTAGCCTAGGAGAGTTTTTCTAAGGAGATTATTTAAATAATCTTGAAACAATTATCTTCCCCTTTTCAAAAATCAAAACTTTTACTGATTTGCTTTGGCAAAATACCGGAAAAATTAGTGGCATTGGTGGCCTCAAGTTTGCCAAGGTGGGTTCCTGAACAATCCTGACCTATTCAATCCATCAATTCTTCTTACCAAGTCAGTTTGCAAAGTGGGGACTATAGGGTTTATATTTTGAACCATAAGCCCAGGTACTTGGTTTGGATTGGTTGCAGGTATATCAGGTGCTGATTGGGCAATCAACACAATTATCTCTGAATTTGAGTCATTAACTTCTTGGCCATGAATAAATCACAGGCAAGCACAACCTGACTCTGCATAACCTGTGCAGATAAATGTGTAGATGAGAAGACACCCCATTTTAAGAAGAGAGATGGTTCTGGCAGGAGAAGATTCTTACCCCATGGCCAATGGCAAGTCCCTATGGCAGGTGCTGGTGACCCACAGCAAGCACAGATCAGGGATAAATTTGCTCACTTTCCACCATTTCATAAGCTGCTTTTGAAACTAGATCCCATTTTTTCCCTTCAAGCTGTTTTGCAGTCAAAGGCATTGCCTTTCCTTTATGAGAGAACTTCTGCCAAAAAGCAAAGAAGAAAAATCTGAATACACCTACCTTTCATGGAAATCAATTATTTAAGTCTTTCTCCCACCTGTCTGCTTTAGTCATTGCTTTCTCACACATCTCTGCCATTGTGCCCAACAGAAATGTCACAGAATCATAGAATGCTTTGGGTCAGAAGGAGCCTTTGAAGGTCATCTAATCCAACAGCCCTGCAATAAGCAGGGGCATCTTCAGCCAGAGCATGTTACTCAGAGGTTGGAGGTTACTCAGGTTACTCAGATCCAATGGGATCTCGAATGTTTCCAGGGATGGGACACCCACCACCTCTCCAGGCAACCTGTTCCAGTATTTCACCTCTCTTGCTGTAAAAAGTCTTCCTTCTACCCAATCAGAAGCTCTTATAGTTTAAAACCTCTACCCCCTGACCTACCTGTCTTTCTAAAAAGTTTGTCCTCAGTTCTCTTGTAGCCCCTTTAGGCACTGGAAGGTGTTATAAGGTCTCCCCAGAGCCTTCTCTTCTCCAGGCTGAACCCCAGCTCTCTCAGGCTGTCTGCACAGCAGAGATATTGCAACTCTGTGAAAATTTTCATTACCCTCCTCTGGACCTCCTCCAACAGTTCCATGTTTTTCCTGTGCTGAATATAGTGGTGGAGCCTTCTACAGCAGCCTCATTTTCATTTAGCAACAATGCTTTTTTCTGAAAAGTGAAGTTTCAAAATGTTGTAGGTGACAGGATTGAGGCAGGGATAATAAACTGCTGGAATTATGTATTGTGCTCGTTTATTGAATTTGATACCGAGCTGGGTTGCTCACCTGCTTTTTTCTTTCTAATGAGTAACACTGTTGTCCTGTTAATTACCAGTTATTTTAAAGCTATGATTAATAGTTTTTAAATATATAATAACAGAATTCATAGAATATATTTCTAATGTTCCTATGTAGGAAGCAAAAGATCCTGTTCACTCAGAACTTCCACAAAGCCAAACCTCCAAGGTGTGTGGCTGCAACTGCTCTGAAACCCTTGTTGTCCTCAGCTGTGCTGGGAGGTGCTTCTGCTCCCTTCATTAGCACGGGGTGACTCTCCTACCATGCAGGAATTGCTTTGGAGCTGAGCCTGGGAGCCAGCACTCCAGGCAAAAGACAGCATTTCTAGTTAAGCACAGCATCAAATGGGCTTGTGCAATCCACTGTCACAAAATCCCCTTAAAACCAAGACATTAATGGGATTTTAAAAACAATAAATAAATATTTAAAACCCAATAAATTTTAACAACAGTTCAGGCAGATCTAGTTAAAGCTGTTCAAGTAAACAAAGGTACGATGGGTATAATCTTCCACATTTCAAAGCCAAGTCTGAAACTAATTGGACTTTGCAGGGAACTCCACCTACAGAAAATTATGTCATGGTTCTTTATTATAGAGATGCAATTCTCAGGCAGGCCTGGTGCTGAAAAAGAGTGAGGAGCAGGCACTCAGGGCAGGGAGCAGTGATTTTATTTCAGAGTGCCTATGTTTCTATGTGGCACCTAAAGCTGAGGAGGCTGCAGCATCGCTGGTGCTGCGTGTTTGCCGGGACACGCAGGGGGAGAAAGAGCAGCTGTGCCTGGAGCTGTCAGTATCCTGTCACAGGAGTGGCCCTGCCTCACAGGCAAGGAGCAAACCAGCCCACAGCTACAAACTTGTCCTCTGAGACAGAATCATGCTGTCATTTTTCACAAACCAGGGAGCTGCACCAGGATTACAGAAGATTTTCCTTTAGGGAAAGCTCTTCTAAACCGAGGCAGCCTAATTATGAGACCTGAGTCTGCTACACAGAGCTCTTGTACCAGAAATGATGAGAGGGCCAATTGCCAGGAATAAACATTTACTGCATCAACAGGTGTTACATGTTATGCATCAATGAGGTGTACATCACCGAAACATAAAGACCCAGCAAGCCAACAGCACAGCTATCAACCAGAACAACACAGCTATAAAATCCTAATTAGCCTCATACACATGTTATGGACATTTTTATTTATTGACATGGTCAAATTAACAGGCAGCAGCATTTATTTTTAATGATAGCCTTGAAATCAGCCCAGGAAGAAAGTTAGCATTAATGTTCAGAATACTGCATGCCATCCACATTTTTCCAGATAAAGGTGTATTTTAAAATAATAATTAAATATTATCACCCTAATTAAGTTACCTTGAGCAGGTGAGAGAAATCCAGATCCCAGTCAATGCAAATCTTGTTTGTCCTGTTCTCAAGCTGTACAGGAAAACTACCCAGCAGGAGAAACTCAGCAAGCTCCATGGTTTTAAGTGTGCACTTAATTTAGGTGAATGATAAGCTGTGTCTGTAAAGATTTGTGTTGGTCACCATGGAATGGAAGATTCCTGTGAAGCAGACAAGATGTAATTGCCAGTAAATGTCAGTGCTAGCTTGGCCACACAACATTCACAGAGCAGGAGGGAATATCTTGGTATATTTGTTATTACATTGGGGAATTTTGACAGTCACCCTAATCAGTCTTTGAGACAGGTAAAGAGAAAGGAACTGAGCAGCAGCACAATCATCAGCTGGGTTAGAGGAAGCACACAGAGCACAGGAGAATGAAGAGCATTTCACAGGGTATTTTAAACAGGTTTACATTTGGATTAAGATATTAGGAGTTTTTGGATATTAAGCACTTGTGGAAATAAAATCATTGCTTCATGCATTTAAAATTTACTCGCTATAAGTGCCTTCACAAACCAGACTGCCCACATTATAACTTCTGATCTACCCACCTTAAACAAGAATATTCCATAAATTTCAAAGAAAGACTGGGAAATTATCTGTGTGTAATAGCTGAACCAAGCAATTTGCATATTTTCATGAATTACTGTAATGTGTTCTGCTTGTAATTTCACTTGTGTACAAAGGATCACAGTTGCAAAAGTACCAACATCTCATGTTCAAAAGTGATTCAAGAGTCTAATTTCACAGTCCAAAATGCTGAGACACTTAGAAGTTGAAATCATTGTTCTTTTCATTGCACTAGAAAGTTTTGCGCTAAATCCTGCTCAGTGGCTTAGATGTGGGCTGAAAACTGGAGGAAGAGGAATGCCCTAAACCAGCACACACTATTAGAGGCTCCTTGGCTCTTTTGACTTGGCATTCACGCATGCTGTGCGTGAAGTGCATGCTGTCTCAAGCTATTAAAAAAACAAAACAAAATAAACACATCAACCCCCACCCCCCCAAAAAAAAAAAAACAACTAGAAAAATCAATTTTCACTGAAAGATTTTGGGTTTTTTCAGGGAAGTAAAGGTCTGTAAGCTTACCTGAGAAAAAGTTTCTCAGGTGATTTTATTTTTTTAAAATGGTGATGAATGACCCATAGTGAAGGTGGGAGAAGGATCCAATTCCTGCCCACAAGGGAGAAGTGAGGGCATGGTGGGCATCTTGGGCTGCAAGAGCAGGCACAGGATAGGGCATGGGCATGCAGGTGCCTGTAGCTCCTGGCCAATCTCAGCCTCTGTGGGGTCTCTGAGAGGGGCTGAATTATTGTGCCCAGGGAGCTCTGTGCCCTGGCCAAGTCAGGATACATTTTTATAGCCTTTCCTCAAGTGATAGAAATATCTAGGGGAGGGCAAAAAATAGGGGAGTGGGGGAAAGGGATGCAGTTTCCAGTATTTGTCATTATTATAGGTTATATATACAGGAAGAAAGTTAATTAAGCTTTAAAAAATCCATCACACATCAATGGGTGCATTTTAATGAGTACAAAAAGTTGAGATGTTTACTGCCAATTAAAGTGGTTTTTAAATAAGCATTAATTAACACGGAAATTCAGAAGAAAGTTATACCTTGTCAAAGAAAGGCCAGTGCAGTCTATGCCCACTTCTGCTCCCATTCATACTCAGATAGTAATTACCACCAACCCTATATTTTCCATAATAATGAGGAGAGGCTGTCATGGCTGTCAAACAAAAACAAAACAAAAAAAAAAAAAAGAAAAAAAGGTGCTGCACAAAAATACTCTCAATCTGAAGTAAACTTTTGTTTTTAAATATATAATAAAAAGCCACAGGAGACAGCAGTGTAGAGCAAGGCAGTGAGGGGGGCAGTCAGGCAGCCATGCCAGGGGCAGCTGCACACACATGGCTCCTCCCTAGGGAGCAGAGACTTTGGAACTTGGGAGGAAGCCTCCCCAGACAGTCCAGCTGAAGAAAGACCCAAGAAAAGCCAAAACCAAGCAGTTGTTTCATCCCTAGCACTGTAACTCGTGGAGGAGCTGATTCCCCTGTTAAAGCTAGAGGAGCTGGGTTTTTCCACAAACAAGTGCTGACAGACCAGCTCCATGCTTCCCAAAGTCAGATCAAAGCAACCACTGCAAATAAGTTCAGCTTCCATGTGCACTTCCAGCTGGTGCCAACTGGCGGCATGGGAAATAGTATGACCCTCAATTCTGTCGCTTCTCCATTCTTAAGGATTTCTTAATAATTGTCGGGAGTTTCAGCTCTATTTCAGCTAGTGTCAAATCCTAAGGGAAGAGCAAAGGAAGTGATTTCTCCCATTGTTAGTCAGGTGAATGTTTAAATGTCTTAGGAAAACCTTCCCTCCTCCAAATGAATCTTAGGCACCAAGATTTTCAAGCTGCCTTATTGAGAATGGCTTCTCTCCTCACTTCCCCAGCTGTGGAGAGACAAAAACCCCACTGTCGTTTCAGCCAGTAGAAGAGGCAGGTCCCAGTCCCAGTAGTCTAACAAATTTTGGACAAATATTTGGTGTAGTGTTTTTAAAGTTAATTTAAAAAAATATCCAAAAACCCAGAAAAGAAGGCTGTAGATATGCACAGACTCCTGTTCCTGCCCCTTGGCATGTCACTCAGACTGTGTGCAGCCTGTCTGTAGCTTGTGTCTATCAGGGAGTATGTGGGAGCCTTTTTCCTACTCCATGTCCACAGACAATATCTGCAATGAAATAAAAAAGGAGAGCATTAAAAGCCATGGAAGTTTTGTTGAATTTAGCTGGATAGGGCCTTCAGATCTTGCACTAATCTTTCTAACATACCTGATGGCACTACAGAGGAATATTTTATTGCTAGAAATAGTTGAGCGATTACTTCAGAGAAAGGACGGACGTAACACAAAAGAGTTTCCAAGAGCCGACAGGAAGGAGTGTTGCTCATGCAAAATTCCACATTAGGTGTTACAAAAATAATAAAAAAAACCACCGGCCCTTGTGATGTCTGAACTCCCTGACACTGATGTATGGACAGGGGAACAGAGGAGGAAAACGACAGGGAGAGCAAAGCAAATACACTGGGATGCTTATGAACTGAATACAGGAGCCAAGTGTCACAAGTTGACCCTCTGTGTTTGCACTGAAATTTGACCACTCCAGACAAAATTCCTTCACTGGGTTTTACCTGGTTGGAGTTTGGTTGATAATGGCTATTTCTTACAGTATTGTGACATCAGTGCTGTTGAATCAAGACTTCAGAGGAGGAGTTACAACTTTAATTCCTAAAAAAGCCATTGTAAGACCTTTATGTTTTCCTTAGAGGGATGTGACCCAGCTCTGATTAAGGGCTGGAATAAATAAGCATTGTGCATAGAGTGGCACACCAGGAACACAGCTTCCTTTGTAACAAATGAGCTGCACACATCCAGGGCAAACACCCTCTCCATGATGACTGCAGAAAAGCCCTGTTGTATTCCATGCTAGAAAATCTCTGACTTCCTGTAGAAGACCTGCCCGGTGCTCAGGGTGGATGTACTGTACATCATCCTCTGGGACTCCCATGGCAGCAACACCTGGACACCAGCACAGGAGGTTCTTATCATTCAGGAGCAAGGAAAACAAGAGAGAAAGTTGTGGTGGATATAAATCATCTACACCTTCGTCATTAGGGTGAGGGTGGCACTGGGCTGGGGAACATCTGGGAAATATCAGGCACCAGAAGAGAGACTGAAGAGCTCAGTCCCAGCAGGATCAGTGGTACCAAACACTGTGGCTTCAGCCCCATTTTTTCAGGCCCTCTGATGTGAGGCCATTAGAGCTATCAGTTCTCTGGGGCTGAGAATGTTCCCTCCTTCAGGCTTCCACATGGGTTGGATGAGATTATAGCACAAAGACAAAATAGTGCTACCTCACTGAAGACAGAACAGGATTTTTTCTCTTATCTCTCTGACTTTTGGGTTGGTGTCCTTCTCCAGCTGGTCCAATTCACACTTAGTTGGAATGGGGACTATACAAGCCCCACTACTGGCAAGAATTCTTGGTGCTTTGGGTTCTGCATAATAAAAAAAGTTAGCCTCCAGCCAAAAATCCTGTTCAAAAAAAACAGTGGCAACAACAGTCGTACTATCAACAGCAGTGTTAAAAGATGGAAACCTGAAGAAACCCATTCTGCTTTCAGTCATCTTCTGGACACTGTACTGACCCAGCTCTGAAGGTGGACTCTGAATTCAACTGACTGTCAGAGCTCTGCAGTTAGTCTCTTAAAATGATGAAAGATGAAGGACAGATAGAAAGCTTTTTTTAAAAAGGCCTAGCTGAAGGTTGACTTATGCTTTTAAGCCAAAAGGGATTCTAATTCTTCCAAAGCTCCTAATCTCATTCAGAGTTTTGGGATTTTTTTAATATTTCTCATTCATATAGAAATATTTTAATAGCCACATAAACTTGTACTGCTCTTGGGCCTCAACATACAAGATATAAGGCTGTACTAAAAAGAATGGAACATGCTTTTAAAATGTTAGAATGGAAAGAAAGCCAGCATTTCTTTAGCAAACCACCCTTTTGGTGGCTAGGACATGAGTCAGAACTGAGTCATGACAAAGACTAAAAAATAAATGAAAGTAAAAACTTCTGTCATGTGAATGATAAAACCAACATTCAATGAATAACTTGGTTGCAAACGGAACCCCCTCAGGAGGCACATATATGGAGAGAGGAGAGGAGGTATTTCCTTGGAAGTGATGTAGGAGCTGTCCAGGCTCCTGAGGCTTTGAGTGAGGGTGCCTGGTCCAGCCAATAAGCAAAGCTGTGCCATACTCTTAAGATTGTACTTTATGCTGTTTTGTTTGGTTTTGTTTGGTTTTGTTAAATCCATGAAAAAAAAACCCTACCTGTACTCTCTGAAATCAGTGGAAACCTGATTTCTTTGCATGCTGATCTTTGCAGCCTCAGCAGACCCAGCTGGCCAGGTTAAGTGTCCTTCCACAGGGCACAAGCATCATGACACAAGTGTAAATCTCAATATAACCAATGTCTTGCACCAACACCAGGACTTAAACCAAAATTAAAACATCAGACAATGTTGGCTTGGCCTGGACTTGCCAGGAAACTGATAAAAAGTCTCAAAACCCAGCAGCACCACCAGGTTCAGCTCCATGAGCAGTTACAGCTAAAAGACAGACAGCTTGCCTGTACCAACCACTTCAAGCATGCACAGCTTTATTTGTGATCTTGAAAGAAATGCACCTGTCCTTCACTGCCACATAAACATAGTGACCGGTCTCTCTAAAAACCAGCTTGACAGTTCTACATTTTTTGTACAACTGAGCAATAGGTTCCCATTTCAGTGAGGCCTTCTCTTTTGGTCTCCCCTCAATAATACACCTTTTGATTCAAAAATCACTTAACACACCAGAAACATTTTGAAAGGACTAAAGAGATGCCACACTGCAAAGACGGTCCAAAGAAAATCTCCAAAGACATCTCTCTTTTTGCCATTGACTGTGTGGCAGGAGCCCTGATTTACACCTCTCTACATGTTCAAGTGACAAAGGTCAACAGAAAATTTCCAAAACGGAAACAAATCTTTAATTTTAGATACTACATTTCCAGAGATGAGGCCAACAATGTGACAAGATAGTATACTGGTATGAAGGTGGATATTATTGTGAAATGGGTGGAAGGTCAAAAAGCCACCCCCGAGCTACAGACAGGAGGTGATCAGTAGCACAGGTTCCATATCCCTGTGCCAGAAAAGCCAAACCAAAACATAAATCCTCACGTGCCTTTGCACACGTGCTGCAAACCAAGGTGTGGGACTCCTAAAGGGGCCGTGCCAGTGCTGGTGTCACATCACACACAGGACCTAAGGTCTGCCAAGAGAGCTGCTACCTCCATTGTAAATTCAGCTTGCCAGATATTTTTTATTTGAAAACCAAAAATTATATACTTTCTAGAGGGGAAAAAATGAGAGAGAAAAATATTTTTTCTAAAATCTAATTGACATAACAAAAAAAATAGAGTACTGTGTTTCCAAGAGAGTCTAAATAAAAACACACCCTGAAAACCCCACGTGAAACAGCTCTGAGCATTTAGAGGTTTCTCATGCATTGTATTGTAAAACAGCAGCTCATTCTTTTCGGAGCAGCAGAGGTAAGAGCACACAAATGATTAAACAAGCAGGTTTAACTATCTTGCACTGACGAGGAATTTGTCAACATGGGCTCGGTATTTATGCAGCTCTGCAGCAAATACTGTGTGGCTGCAGGAGTCAAACAGCTGTCTGTCAATAAAGCTGTTCTCCTCGCTGGAACATAATAGCACAGACTCAACATGACCCTCAGAGGCCTCTTTAAGCTGCCTGGCTGTCTCCTCCTTCACCATCCCTCCAGAGTCCTTCACCAGCAAGCTCTGAATTAAAAGGGAGAGGGGAAAAAAAAGAAAGAAAAAAAAGTATTAGAGTCTTTTCTACCCATCTTAATATTAAAAGTGACTTAACCCTGGGCAAGTCAGTCTACACACACAAGCCTGAGCTAAAGCAAAGTTAGGGAAAGACAGCTTTGATTCACCACACGTGAAGGGCTACTGACAATCCCTTTTAATAGAGCTTGCAACATTAATGTAGCCAGAGCCACATGTGACACCCATTAGGGCCAGGGAGAGCTCCCACGCATATATTTCAAGGAAGCAGTAGATTCCCTGGTCCCAGAAGCTGTCTTCATTACAAAAGTCTAATGCATTTTTTATTATTCAGCCTTCAGTGGAAATGTCACCTTTCTAAAGCAAGCTGTTATCGTGTGTTTCCCATGCCAAACACATGGCCTCTAAGGAGAGGGTTTTATCTCTACATTTTTAGTGATTTGTATTTCTCTTTCAAGGAGCTCCATGCCTTAAGGCACCTGAAACGCTCACAGCACAAAAAGGTGAGGTTACACGGGATGCTGCCGACGAGGACAAAAAAACCCAGGGCCGGGAGCCGGCGCAGCTCCCAACAGCAGCCGCCCCAGCCGATAATTCACCTCCTTTAGCAGATTTAATTATTATCCCTGGTCTTGCTTGGGACCACATCCTCAAAGAAGCAGGGCGCCCACCAAGCGCCGCCATGGCCGCCTGACAGCACGGCCAGCACCACTGCCCGGCGCCTGCCAACCAGCCAGATGCTGCCACATATTGGCATCTGGGGCCTGGAAAAGCAACTGCGGGCTCCATTTGGCGGCCAATCCTGACCCCGACAACTGAAGGAGACAAAAGGAAGATAGACGGGAGCGGGGGGCGGAAATCTCTCCTGACAATTTCACTGGTAAAGATTTAGACAAAAACCTATTGTTTCATCGCTCTCCAAATGAATAAGTTTCGGAGAGGAGAAGAAAAAAAACCCGCCCGGCATATTCTAAATGCTGTCAGAGTGCAGGGTGCAAGGACAAGGGATTATTTATGAAAAGAAATAATGAGGAAACCAGATGCCTGCCTTTCTCAGCCCTCTGCGCTCCAGTCACCCTAACAGGGCTTGTGCAACCCTGCTCATCAAAGATTTCTCAGCCTTAAAACGCAGGGCAGGCTCTCAGTAACTCTTCCCATCTCTGCCACCAGGCAAAATGCCCTCCCTGCTTTATAGGGAGGCCCCCACAGTAAATCAGAGGCACAGCAAAGGCTGAGGGAAGACTAGCAGACCTCACCCCAGCCAGGGAGAGTAACTGAACTGCCATATTAACTGCACCCACCAGAATAGCAAAGAAACCAGAACAACATTAAAAAAAAAAAAAAAAAAAAACCACAAAACAATAAAAAAATTACTCCACGCTTGTTTCACTAGCACCAGGACTGAAACTGCATGGGTGTGCTTAAAGTAGGAAAGCAAACAAGCTTTCTATACCTGTTTCCAATGAAATTGGCTTCTCTCTGTAATTGAAGGGTAAGCTCCTGACCCCAGAAAAGTCAATGGGAAAACTCCCAGTGAAGTTAATGGGGCTGGGACTTCACACTGTGAGGTTGCTTTACCCTTGGAAGGTGATTAACTCAGGACTCTGCAGTATCCCAGAGCACCTGTCAAGGGCCTGCAAGGAGCCAGAGCAGCCAGGGTCCTTCTCAGGGGAACTACCCTCTCACCTCACCCTGCTGTGTGTGCTGGGCCTGGCAGGGGCTGATGGCAGGGGAGTTCTCCGAGGCCAAAGACATGAAGCTGAAAAGGATGGAGACCAAGGCAGCAGAGTAGCAAATTCTAAAATCTGGAGAAAGGGTATGTGCCATTTGGCTCATGATCCATGCTGTTGAAGTAGCTCTTCTCCATGCCTGGTTTGTAAAGAAAGATTATGAGCTGGCAAATGTGAGACCACAGAGCACAAGCAAGACCCCAAGTGGAGCATGGCTGGCCGGAGCCATGCTCTAAATCATGGCACACCACTGGTCTCTCTCATGGAGGCTCCTTCCTCGTTATCCCAGCGCTGCGCGAGGTGCCGTAAAACTCTCGTTACTCACACACTGCTGGGGGAACCAATTTCCCAACGCTTTTACAATCCCTGTACTTTCATATTGTGGGAGTAACTCTCTCTCTCTTTGCTTCTCTTCTCTCTGTGCATGGGGATAACAGCTGCATTTAATAATCTGCTCCTGTGTGCCAGCATTTTGGGGCAGCGTTTCAGAATCAAGGGCACAGAGAGGGTAAGAAAATCTATGACCAAGGCTGAAGGATGGAGAGAGCTGGGGAAACCTAGAAAATAAATGGCTCATTCCAAAACTGAAATAAATGGCTCAGTTCACGGAAGGGAATGGGAGAAACTGGCACAAGTGAGGTTGTATCAAGGCAAAAAGTCTCTTCTCTAAGGCAAAGAAAAAGGAGGTTAGCAAGGCTCTGCTAAGACCACTGACCTCAACCACTGCTCATTCCTTATCTGGTCCATCTTTATCCAGCTCCACCACTTGGCAACAGTCCAGTCTAGCTTATTACCCTGAAAAGACTTTTCTCAAACTTGCCACCCTTAGGATCTCAGCAGCAAAGCATCAAGGTGAGCACCCACAGCCTACCCAAGACAACACCAATTCCTCACTGCCCAGAGCTGCACATGTCCCCAGCCTTCCCACACATCACAGAGCCACTGCAGTCCTCTGGCAGCAGCACTAATCCCTCCTGATGGGTCCCTGGGCCAAGAAGATGGAGACAGAGCAGCCTTTGGAGAAGGAGAGCCTCTGATCTGCCAAGAGACAGTGAGGTCCTGTTGGGGCAGCACATCAAGCTGTCACCCGCTGCCAGGAGTCTGGAGCATCCTCTCTGCTGTACCCTGATTAGCCTCCTCTGCCCCGCGGCAGGGGTGCAGGAGATTTCACTGCCCAGCACCAGCAAGCGGTGGGATCACTTCCACCGCTTTGCCACTCACAAGTTGGGATTTTCTTGAGGACAACGCAACCTTTGGGCCAGGGCTGCCCAGCTCTGCTCATGCAGATGGCTCAGGCAGGAACCAGCCTTCCACCGGCCCCGCGGCGCAGCAGCCAGCCCTGCGCTGCCAGTCTCAACCCCTGCTGCCAGCAGCAGCTGCTCGGCACCTTTTAAGCAAGTCCCATTCCCCCTCTGGGAGTTGGCTCTGCCACCCCTTCCCAAACGGCAGCTGGAGTCACGCGAGGCACCCTGTCCCGGGGGCTGCCAGCATCCCTGCTGCTGCTGCTTGGCCCTGTCCCTCACTCCCCCCCTGGCCCCAGACCCACTCCCCTAAGCAGGAGCTCACCCCAGCCCGGTGACCTTGCCACAGCCCTGTCCCTGTGCAGCACCATAGTGTGACACCCACAGGGGGCCAGCCCTGGAGGCACAACGACAGGGAAGGTCCTCAGGGTGGCCAAAGCTCCAGATCTGGTTCTCACTACACCCTAAGCTACCCTTTGCTGGGGGCACGTGCCAAACAGCCACCATTAATGCCTGTGGTGCCACAAACTACCGCAGGGCAGAGCCCACAGGGCAGGAGCATGGCTGAGGGGAACAACAGGCCCCCGCCACGCGAGGGCCTCTCCAGTGGCGTCTCCCATAGTCCCCTCAGGACACCAGGCAGCAAGCACGGCACTCCTCAGGGAACAGCCATTGAGAGAGGGAATGGGCAACATTCAGCAGGGCCAGGCAGCAAGCACGGCACTCCTCAGGGAACAGCCACTGAGAGAGGGAATGGGCAACATTCAGCAGGGCCAGGCAGCAAGCACGGCACTCCTCAGGGAACAGCCGCTGAGAGAGGGAATGGGCAACATTCAGCAGGGCGCTGCTGCAGCAAACCAATCCCGCACACCAAACCAAACCTCTCAGGGCCTGCAAAGAGCTGTGGGGCTCTGCTGTGAAAGCCACGGGTGGCTCAGCAGACGCACAGAGCTGAGGGCCGGCTGCCAGAGGTGATGCTGACTGGAGGAAGGGATGGTGCCCAGCCACAGGATGGCACATGCCGGGGCCCAGGAAACAGCCCCTCACATGGAGCACAGGACCAGGCAGCAGCCAGGAGCCAGAGCACTCAGCCCACAGCACAGCCCTCACAGAAAGCAAAAACCCAAAGAAGCCAACAATTGTACTTTTTCATTTTATTGCTAAAATCCCTACCATAAATCTCACCACAGAGGAAGTTTCTGTTTCTCCAGCTTCCTACTCAGTGTCCTTGAGAAAACAAATGATACCACACTCAAAAAGAAAAAAAAAATCCTATAGTGGTTTACTTCGCACTTCCCTGTACCTTGTTATGCTGAGTGCTTCATTTAGAGAGAGCTGACCTCCCCAGCCTTCTCCATCCCAGTGCCCTTCGCTGTGGGGACACACACCAAGGAACAGGTTAGCACTGGCGGGAGGAGCGGGGTGGATGTTCCGGCACGGGTAACCCTGCCAACTCAGCATCCCAAAGGTGTGCCCGCAGTCAGCATGACAGTGACTGCTGTCTGCCAGGTGATTTTCACAGGAGACACAGGAGCTGTGCTACAAGAACAGAAGCTGTGAATACAGCCATTCAAAGTTATGTCCCTTGTATTTCATGAGATGCACTTTCTCCTATAGGTCTGGGCAGGGGCACAGGCTTACCTCATGGCAATTCTCCCTAGGGCAAGCCTTTGAACATTTTGTATCCCAGATTTTCTTAGTAGGACACAAAGAATATTACAGGGTTCAACAGGGTGCAAAGAATTACTACTTTGAGATGCCCCAAGTGTGTAATCTGCTGTACCTGAACATCCAGAGGAGAATAGGAAAATCTATAGGTTTATTTTACCATGTTTTACATGGACTGTAGCTAATTCTTGTGGGGAAAAAAGGCACTGATTTGTTCTGCTCTTAGCTACTAGGTGTAACAGAAGGAAGTAGGAATGAACACTCGTCCAAATGGAGCTGTGCATCACAGGGCTTTGTGACAGGCACCAAAAAGAAGGTATCTATAGCATTTCAACCAATTAAAGCAAAGGACAAAAAGCACTGATAGGTAAGGTCAGTCTTCAAGAATGAAATGTGAAGTTCAGAAAGCCAAGGCCTGAATTAGGTTTGAAAGGTTTTGTTTATTAAAGGAATACATGTAAACACCAATACAACATAATACATGTTCAAGGAAAAAATAAAAATAGAAGCAGGATTGGTTTTGTGCAATTAAGTCCAGACCATGCTTCCCTTGACAAACAATTATCTGAGTCAGTGGTAATATTACAAATACTTGTAGCATCTCAAAAGCTCATTTCTGGCAAGTCATACTGCCATTCCTTCTACTTTCCATGATCTAGATTTCCTCACTACTAACATACTTGAAAAAATATGTTGATGTCATTAACTAAACCGAATGCTTTGAAGTGAGAGTGACTGATCATCTGGTTTCTGCCAGAACAGGGTTCTCCTGCTGCTGCTCACAGAAACCAGTTTGTGCTCCTGTGCTATCTTATCCTGCCTTTGCTTACAGCCAGCACACGAGCACAACCTGAACACAACCGCATTTCCAAGTAACATGGAAAATACTTATTTGTACAGTTATCACCAGGCAAATGCAATGGGACAGATCAACACAGGCAGGGGCATTATCTGGTGGCAGGGCTGGAGAGCCCCAGGGAGGGAGGGAGTCAGGTGGCCGAGGGGAGGGAGGCTTTCCTTGACTCTCCAGAGTCCCAGCCAGGGCAGTGCTGGGAGGAAGCTGGGGATCAGCTTGCTCTCTGCATTAGAGATTTCCGACACAGGAAGTTGTTCCTGTGGCTCACCTGAGGGAGTTCCTGTTATGAAGCCAGAGGGTGGCGGGTTGAAACGCAGCTTCTGCGGGTGATGTAATCTTGGACAGCCCTGGCTAGGCAGTGATACCAGTGACCTGGTTACAACCTGCATGTTGTGACAGCCCCTCTGCTGGCCTGGTGATCACAAGAAAGGGAAGAAAAAAAAAAAAAAAAAGAGGGGAGTGGAATAATTTTTAAAGGAAAAAGAAAAAGTTTCCAGATTTCCTTTGTTTAAGTGAAGCATTTTCCTTTTCCACTTTATTTGAATACATCGACCTGGTGTCTAACAGATGGAGACTGTACAGATGCACTTTTGGGAGTGCCCATAAAATACACTGCTAAAATACAAATGGAAGGATACCTCTTTTTTTTTAGAGTTGTAAATTCAGTAATCGTTGCTGTCACCTCACTTTCCCAAAGGAATTTGCCCTTTGTTCTCCGGATAAAGCTGGGCAGAAGAAGAAAAAGGGGGGGAAAAAGAGTGCAAGCAAAGGGAATATTTAGGAAAATACCCACGGATACATAATCTGTACATTGCAGTGTACAGCGTTTGTACATCAGAAACCCATACAGGCATGGCTGCTAAGCAGCACTAGCAACACTCAGCAAAATATTCTGCCTGTCTTATATTCTTCTCCCATTCTCCAGACATTTCTAGCAAACAAACAGGTCAGCTAATTGGCTCCTGCCCAAGTCTTACCCACTAGGGTTTGCTCAGAGATGTCACTTAGTCATTTGGCATGAGCAAATCCCAGGCTTCTTCCTGTTCAAGCAGCAGAGTGGGTGAAGGCTTTCTTTGATTTATTAAGACTATTAACAAACAAACTGGGGAGTTCAGAAGCTTCCTCAAGCACAAGAACACGAGCAGAAAGTTTTTTTTCCTGAAGTAGCAGCTAAAAATAGGAAGTAAAGTTCATTAAGTGATAAAGCAGTGGCTGCAGCGATGAAAGAAGAGTTTTTCCTTTTTTATCTGTATATTTATTTAGTGTTATGTGTTCTTGCTCCTTATTAGAGTGCTAAAGCAGTGTTTATCCAGCTGAGGAAAAGAAGATTTCCCTTTCTGTAGTGACTTTAACATGTAGCTCATCAAATACAATAGTCAAGAGTTTTAAACAGACATTGCCAGCCAACAAAGTACAACATTTGACAGCATTATTTGCCTTTCATATGCTCTTTCCAGAATGGGAAATGATATGCTATTTTCAAGACACATTCCGCAGTATTATGCAACAGTTTTCTTAATTTTTAATGGTTATATTATTTTTAATGTGTCAACTTTTGCATAAAGCATTTTAGTATTTTATTTAGTATTTTCTTTAGCATATACCGTTAATAAATTATTTGCTTTTTCCTTCCCTGCCCCCCCAAGAGCTGCACTTAGCATAGGGAAATGGTCTATTGACACAATAAAAAAATACTTTCAACTGGCACAGTCTATAGACACCTCCATCACCAGACAAAGCACCAGGAGGACATTCCTGCCCCTGCTTATCTGGCAGTGCCAGACATGCTGCCCAGGAGTTGCCTCACAAACCTTCCTTTGATGAAAGGACTCACACACACATAGCAACCTGTGGTAAAAATAAGCCAGCACCCTGTATAACCAGTGATTCCTGTTAAAAGTGTTCACTTCTGGCTCTGTTGCTCCAGCATCCTTTAGCCATTACGTCCAAGGGGTTTGAGACATCCAAAGGAAGCAAGTCAGGGTGCTCCTGTGCCAGAGAAACTTGTCCAGTTGACCTGAGTTTGTTCAGAGGACACGTGTCTCTCATCTCTGCAGATCTGCCCATTCTATAAGGGCAAAAAATGGATGAGATTTGATGTCTTCAACACCAGCAACGCCAGCACCAAGACGCTCCGCAGGATTAAACTGCAAAAGCTTGACATAAAAGAAAAAAACACATGATTCAGTGAGTAAGAACAAAAACAACTGCTTAAAAGTTCCAGAAAGGTCTAAGGTAAGGGACATCCTACTGTTTTCCTACTCTATGAATTACTTTCAAGAGTGCAAAAGCATACTTGAAATTCCTAAAATCCAGTAAATGGAAGAAGACTCTCCTTTCCTTGAGTATCAGTCTTACAGTCTTCAGAGACTACTGATCACAGCATGCAATTCCCTGAAGCACTGCACACTGGGACTTCATTTCAAGTGTAACCTCATTTTAAAAAGAGACAGCAGCAGCCAGAGCCTGCATCAGTAGAACTCTGGACGCTGCGTTTGCTTCATGTTAACCTTTGCTCACACCACTGTATGTTATGGCTGCATCAGGGACAGCAGTCTGTAACTTTCCATTTCATAAATTTTGAGCTGATCCTAAAATATCAGGATAACATAGCCAGCTCTCCATTTCCTAAAAAGAAAAAAAAAAGTTTTAAAGAGTCCTACAAATGGCCTAAAACTGAAAAGTCAAAACCCCAGAGAAAGAAACAAAACAGCCTAATGGCTTCATGGAAATTTCCTGAAACTCAGCATCTCATTTGCTTTTTAGTTGTACATCACATGCTGAATTCATGTGAGAAGGAAATCACAATATTTACATCTGTTTAAAGATACCAATCCATATAAAAGGGAATGCAAAGGTAAACTCCAAAGAGACTAATAAAGACACACAAACATATTTTGCAGTTTTCAAGAAGTGTTTATACTCTATTCAATTACAGCCAGTACAAAGGCATGATCTCTTGCTTGCTTTTTCTGCAACAGCTAATAGGATAACTTCTCCCAGTTGTCACTTGGAAAAATGTGTATTCATATCTTGATGCAGTCAACATCTAAGTGAGCCTACATCCATAAATATAGGAATTTACACATTTTAAGATGGCTCTGCTATTTGCAGTCACAGTGTCACACAGTAAAAGTAGCTTGCTGACAGTGAATGGTGCTGCTCTGGTATATCCCACAAGCCACAAATGCAGCCAGGGTGTATCAGTCTTCCCTGGAAATACAGGCAGCACCAGCACAGGAAAATCACACATGGTCACTTATTTTCTGGAGTTTGTCCTTCCAGAATAACTTTAATTTCAGAAAACAAATGTAAACTGAAACAGACACTTATTGAAAAGTCACATTGCATGTTTTGTTGGTAGTAGAACTTGAAGGTTCCTAAAAACAAAAACCTGAGTGCAAAATTCCTAACCAACATCAAAAACAACTTTATCTTCCAGCAGAAATAAACAGATCTCTGTTTTTCAGATGCTGGCTAAATGAAGATGATGTTTACAATGAAGTCACCTGGACGGGATGCCACAGCAGGAGACAACTCCTGACACAATTTTCTGTATAGCTGAACACTGATCCCAGAGAGTTACTCTGTGATGTTTTGACCTGTTTACCCTTGGCAGTGGGGGGAAGGAAAGTCGCAATGACAAATTGCTATCCATGCCAAGAGAGCTCTCTTCCTTTTCCTGACAAGGCTTCCTCAGCAATGAATGGCAGCTTCCTTGGATAGTCACACAACAAAAATGTGATTTACTGCTTCGTATAGCCAAACCTCCACCAGATAAGTCACCACCCTACACGAGACAGCTTGATCTAACAGGCACTGGGGAGACTGTTCTCTGAACAGACATGGCCTTGTAACACAGCTGTGAGGGGCAGAAATATATTTACCACTTAAACCCACCAGTGGCAAAAGAGACATTCTTTGGCATATGTGAAAATAGGCAATACATCAGAATTATACTAATAGTAGTACTAATAATACTATTAGTACTAATAATACTATACTAATTAGTATTAGTCTACATCCAAAACCAATCCTGCAATGGCAGGGACACATGGACTGGACGAGTTCATTTGTCTTCTAGTCTTAATGGGAGAATTCCCTTCATTAAATGTGATTTTGCTTTCCTCCAGCTATTTGTCTCTTATGGCGTAAAAATTTGCTACCGTCCAACTATATAAATGCAGAATATATAGAAATGGATTTTTCTTTAATCATTTCCCTTTCTACCTTTGCCAGACATGGACTTTCACCTTCAGTGACTTCATGTCACTTAGCCAAAATAGGTGGTGCCCAAACATACAGTTCCATTTCCACTAATCATTTCACAGTAACAGCACAGAAATCAATCTGTCACTGGGTCTTCTCACTCACTGAATTTTCAAATTCTGTTTCCTTTGTTTTTTTCAAGAAATACTTTTTCCACTTTGCTCTGTTGTAAACTACATCTAAGTCATGCCACTACTTATGCACCCACTAGCAAGATCTCTTCAAAGCTAAACAGCACAATTTGCATATATTGTTGCTTCTTCTCAAGTGGAACAGGTCAGATCTAGGCACCACTTCCACAGCTATGTCAAAATTAACTAGCAGGAAGATTGCATTAATTGAATTTCAAGACCCTGAACTATATGTGCAGTTATGACTACCTAAAGTTAGAGTAAACTAAATCCATCAAACAGTGCTATTCCCATTAATTTTAAAATGGTGTATCAGTCTGGAAGCTTGTCTATATCTTACAATTTTGTCTTTTGTCCAACCTACCCACTTATCTTCTGACTACAAAAATCATTGGATTCACCATTTAAAGTACTTTTCTTTTAAAATGGCATCCAGAAGGTTTCCTGGAGGAGAGCTACACTCTTTCAACCACAGCAAGGTCATAACTTCAAATCAGTGTGCTACAGGTTTCGTAGCACTTTGAGCTATTCTGCTGAATTGGCATCAGCATTTTTTACTTTATTTCACTACAATGTTTCCACGAACATTTAGGGCAGAATTCCTAAAATGTTCGTGCATCACCAGCAGGTGTTTCCAAAGCATTTGCCAAACGTGTTCTTTGAAGAAATGGCAAAGCACTCCAGTTTTCTACAGACCCAGCTGGCAGCAGAAGTCAAAGTTTGCAAATGCAACAAGACAACTAGGCAGAATTCATCAGTGTTGACAAAAGGGCCATACACGTTCCTATCAGCAGCTTTCTGGTTTTACATTTACTTCACCAGAACAAGTTAGGTAGGTAAGTATTTGTCTCATCCACACATGCACATAGAGAAAACAAATTCTCCCCTCACCTACCTGCTGAATCAGTGATCTGGCCTCCTTCGATACATGGTCTGGTATATTCAAAGAAGTATGAGTGTTTATTCCTGATGGATGGCACTCAGCCAGAGACTGGAGGAGAAAAGGAAAAAGGGAAAAAATAAATCAAAGCAGGAAGGCATATTTATTGATTTCAAAACTGCAGTGTTGGATTATCTCCTACTATCCATGCAAATTTAACACACAAAGCCAAAATTCAGTGCTTCCTAGCATGAAGTACTGGTTCTGGGAAGAATGTCTACAGGTGCTGATGAGCTCCCTGAATTAGAGCTTTAGAACATTTACATCTTAAAGCTTCTGTTCTATTGCTCAAATTTGAAGAGCCTGGGAATTTGGTGGACTTTGCTTTCTTTGTGCAGAGCCATCAACCAATCACCAGTTTGATTTGGTCAATCACTCTTTGCCTCAAAATACTGAATTAATGTGTAAACAACAATAGATGGCTTCTACACAGTCTCAGGAAATACTACTGGAAGTATTAGGGCAAAAGTTTTGTACATGTACAGATGGAATGTTAGAGAATTTGGATTTCACTGTAGCTAAGAGGGCAGCATGGTTTTGGTTATTTTTTCAGTCCTTAGTTTGGTACAGCTCTATTAAGTTGTTCTGCTGAAGGCTGAACATGTTTTGTTTCTCTGGTCCCATGCAGACTAAGCAAATTGAGAGTGCTCAGGTTGGCAAAGCTCATCAGAGAAATACAATCAAGGGAATCACACCTGGGCACATCACTGGTAAGAAACTACTGGCCAAGAAGTCACTTTTATGGAGTCACTTGCCCCCAGTCCTACCTTCCCAGTGAGGAGCTCGAAAAGAATGGCACCCAGGCTCCACCAGTCACAGGCTTCTGTCTCCTCTAGGATAGCACCAACCTCTAAACATGAGACATTTCAATTAATATTAAAAAGGTCAGTTACACCTTCAAAATTAACATATATTTACAAGGTGACTGTTTAATGCTGACAGAACATATACTAAATACCACAGAGCTTTCATTATGCCTGCAATTTAGTTAGCCCTTTAGCCACCTACAGATTGCATTGTTCAAGCACAGCAACACCATACATTTCATACATAATTTGTATTTTCCATGCACACATAGGCACTTTCAAGACTTGTAGGCATTACAGTTATGATTTTTCAATTCTGGACAAAACTGGACAATGACAGACAGTAAAGCAAAGCATATTTAGAGAATTTACCCTAGCCAGAAGAGCTGGACACATCAGAGTGGCCTAATCCAGAAAAGCAGCACAAAGGAGGGTGCAGTAGTTTACTGCATACTTCAGTTTTGCCTTTGAGGGTAGGATTTGTCTCATGGCTAACCCACATGATTTACTGGGATCCCTATGGGAGATCTCCATGAGCTTTTCACAATGGTCTCATGGAGAGATATCAAATCTGCTTCAAACAGCATAACCACAGCCAGTAACTGTGTATTGCTACAGCCCAGCCCAAACTGTACCATTGGTATAAAAAGTTGTTTCCCCTTGCATCCAACCCAACAGTGCTACTGCTGCACAGGCACAAGGGACAGCAGGGAGGGGAGAAGGGGGTGACAGGCCCTGGCCATGCACACACACCTATTCAGTGGCATGATGCATGCAGAAAACTTGGCCTTCACTGACTCAGGCTTTAAACTGCAAAAATTATTAAATACAAACACACCACACTGTCTGCCCTAAAACAGGCAGAAAACCAGATTGCAACGAAGATGAAATCTTCATTATGACTGTCAAAGAAATGCAGAGGCTGCATTAAAATAGCTTTGGTGGCAAAAGCCACAGCAGCTCCCCAGCAGAGGACAACAATTAGCATACAGTCACATAGCTGTTGCTGTGAAAAGCAGTGCAGCATGGGCAGAAAAATCCTGCTCATCATTTTATGGAGCTTAGCATGAGCATGGCCAAGAAGAGCTCCAGATGAGTCCCAGCCCAGGGTCAGGGAGAGGGAGGTGTCACCCCGGAGCTCCCCAGAGGCAGGGAAGCACAGCCACGCTGAGCTCAGGGATGTGCAGCTGCCACACAGCTGGAAGAGGCTCAGCACCTCCCAGAACTGAGCTCAGGCTGCTGTTGCAAGAGCAACAAGGAGGGATGGCTCAGACATTGTCTCTTGAGCTAGCACATCCCTCGCACTGAAAAGTTTACTACACTTAATGGCCTTGGAACAACCAATACATCACTGTAAGGGTGCCACACAGCGGAATTTATTCCTCTCCTTACAGATTAATGCTCCTATCAGCACCAAGAAACTTTTACAAAGATGGAACAGCAACTATAAAAGGAACTGTATCAGGATAGTTACATCCATTTTTAAAATGTTTTAAGATCCAATGCGAGCACCAGGATGAAGCTGAAGTTGCAGTAAACTGAGAGAATTTGTGTAAAAATCAAAATGTGTTCTTGCAATTTAATTTTAAAGTCCTACAGAAAGTCTAACCTTCTATGGTAACTATCCTTTAGAAAAAGAAAAAGAAAGAAACCCCAAAGTTGGGGCTTTCTACACAAACCAGCTGGTGAATGGTATTCAGAGCAATTCCCAGTGAAACCTACTACATGGAATTGCCTTTTCAGCTTAAGGAAGGTTTCTTCCCAACAAGTGAAGATTTTTATTTTTAAATTAAATTACACACTTATTACAGAATAAGGACAACAAAGCCAAGAGTTAATAAGATTGACTACTACATTCTCAGTTCCACTAACTATCCCATATTGACACACCTTAAATTTTAGAATAATGCCACAGAAGGAAATAATTCAATTTTCCCAAAGGTGTTTAGTGGGAATGGGCCTCATGAGTTACAGCCCAATTGAAAAAAAAATTACCTAAATATGAAAAAATACATCATTCAGAGTACAGAGAAAAGAAATTCTAAAAAACAAATTTTACTCAGTTTTGGTGCTATTTCTCTTTATGCTGGCAATCAGAGATGCTGATCCAGTTCTCTAAAGAACCAAAGTCACAGTGCCTCCTTTCACAGAACTGTTCATTACAGGAAGCAGCACTGATGAATAAGAGAATATATAGAATAAGAGTCAAAAAGCAAACCAGAGTCCACTTCCTCAAAATCCAAGCTCATATTTTCAACTGGAAGAACACTTTCAATATATGCCAAGCCAAAACAAATGTCACTGCAGTTCTCTGACAAGAGCAGCACTGAACTGGTCCATCCACTTTTGGCCATGACCAAAATGACACGAGTGGAATAAATTAAGAACAGGCAAGTACATGGACTTCTCCCGGGGCTGAAGGGCTCTGCCTGGGTTCTCATGCACAAGCAGAAGCTGCATAACAAGTCATCTGAACCAACACAGAACACAAAACGGAAGACTCAGCTGAGGGCAACACCTGAGTCCCCTTCTTTACAAAAACTAAATTTTAGCTCAACTTTTTTCCTATTATGCAATGTCTGCCTTCCAGCTGCTTTCCCTATGTTCCAAAGTTTCCTTATTTCATGTTAAAATAAATGTTTTCCTTTAAAAAAAAAAAGAAAATTTAAAAATCACTGTTTACACTACAAATAAACATATGTTGTTTACATTTCCTTCCTTCAAACAGGTCTCATGATTTCTGATGCAATACTGATCATAATAAGTCCAGGATACCACATCAGTATTACTGCATTTTATCTTGACTAAACATCATGGAAAATTTAGAAACTGTAGAGCTTTTGAGGGACACAGAGTAGCTGGCTACTGTAATATACACACAGGGCATATGCTTTTTTTAAAGCTTCAATATTGCAATAAATCTGAACTACAATATCTGCCTTCACTAAGAAAACATTTTCATCTCAATCCATCAGCAAAGTAATTTAGACAATAAATGGTAGTGACACATAAGCTTAAGTGAATAACATGGGGATATTTGTGCCAAATCTTTCCTTCATGAACCTTGAAATCAAGGACCTTACCCGGATTTGTACAAAAATAAACATGTGTACACATGTACGGTGTTGGTGCTTCTAGGACTGGCGGAACAACATTTGCAGAAAAAAACATTCCTATCATCCTCAAATAGAAAATCAGAGAAATAATAAAGTAGGGTGAAAAGAAGTCAATAGCTCTTTCAACTCTACTGCAATTTCATTAAAGAGAGAGCTTTCCTCTTTCTCCCTCCCAAAGCATGGCCATGACATCCAGCACCACGAAGCACAAGTCAACAGCAATGCTAAATTCCTGCACAAAGCAATTCCAACGGCAGCCACTGGGATAACTGAAGGGAAGGGGATTTGTAAAATGCTATCAGGTTTATACAGAGACAGATGGTGCAGGTAAACACCTTCACTACCCTGCACTGTCCTCCTTCCAGAGCAGCTGGTCTCAACTGAAAGGCCATTTCTTTATGGTTTCCATACTTATCTCAATATTTGCATTACACACAGCAATACCTTACTTCCTAATAAGGGAGACATAGCTGACAACATTTTGTATTTTAAACTGAAGTGCCAGTTCTGAAGAAAAAGCAGAACTTCTCTTTTCCTGAACACACATTCTCAATAAAGCTATTGATGGCAAACCAAAGCTTTTCTCATTCTTTACACAGCAACTTGAAATCTATATCCTATATATACCCCTCTTGCTGAAGGATTTCAAAGGCTGTTACTACAACACCTGCCACATTTTCTTCCAAACACAGTTTCCTCCAGGGCTGACAATAATGCCTCATGACCAGCACAGGCAAACAGTAGTTAACATGGAACAAGCCAGGCTTACAGGAGGCCTTAGACATTCTCTGTGCAACTCAGGCCAGATGGCTTGTGAATCACCAAGAACAAAAACTTCATCAAAAATTTTGTAGGACAAACAGTAATTAAAAAACAAATTTAAAAAAAAGTATCTCCAGTCAGCTCACAGAAAAACTGGTGCTAGGTGGATACAGTGCATCCCCAGACACCCAGGAGTCAGGAAAGGCTTTCCCCTTATGCCACACTGCAAGCAGGAACAGCATACTCTCAAGTGTCATTTCTGCACTGATAGGAAAATAAGGAGACTCATCTGAACTACCATCAGGTGTCTGAAACTGTTCATGAGGAATTGGACTTGTTCAACATCCTGAAAATAAATACAATGTTTTCCCCCTCTGTGGCCATTAAGATAAACATTGTGTGAAAAACCATTAGAGATTCTGGAAATTCTATTTACCTTACACTCACTTAATTTTAAAAGATTACTGTTTTATCATCTTTTGATATCTATATATGTAAAGAAACATTTGCAGAGAATCAACTAAAATAATTCCAACCTAATTCACTCGCAACAGACTCAGTCAGCCAAGATACCATAAGATACAGTCACTAAATAAAACATCCCACAAGCAATCTGGCCATAATGCTTTGCCTAAAATGCTTCAGCAATTTATAAAGCACAGTATTGAACCATCTATATTTAAGTATAAGAAGTTTATCATGGTCTTTAAACAATAAAGTAGTGAGGCAAGTCCAATGAACATTTGCTAAAATCAAATGGAGTATGAAAATAGGAAGTTTCATCTAAAAGTTATTCAAAAACACGAGCATCTATGCTCTCCTTTGGGGAAAAAAAAAAAAAAGAAGAAGAAAAAAAATAGAGGGAACTGTATTCTTTCTTTTAGTAGCCCAAGATGGAATCAAAACTTCCTCTAAAATAACCGTGTGACGAAAGAGTCAAAGTTTTATGACTGTTCTGTTATCAAAACAAAGCAAACATTAATTAACCTCACAGCCAGCTCCGTTTATTTTCACAAGGCATCTTCTATGCTATCTTCAAGGTTTAGTCCCATCTGTAATGTTAATACTACTAATAACAACAGACATAAATAAACACAGGTAAGTACAGTTTCTTCTGGAGTTAACAACTGGCGTTTATGACAGCCAGACTAAAACATCAGATTTTTACAAATCAACAGCTTGGTACATCTTACTGCTTATTCTAGTTACAGAGTCTAAGAAAAACCACAAGACCATGTGCTTCACCTGAAACACATTGTGTACTTACAACAAGCCTGGGATCAGATTTTTTTCAGAAAATACCTGATGCTCTCCCCAGACCTATGCTTTCAATTACCAACTCCAAGTTCATGACATTTCGCCATTCAGGGAGCAGTCAGTTGTCACTGTTTTCTGTGGGACACTCTGGGGTCTCTAGAGAGCTGTCCCACTCCAAATGGTTGCTGAAAAACTGTTACTCCCAGCCTCACAGGAATCAGCACTTTTTCTGCACATCCAGACCTTATTCACATCAGCCATATATTTTTCATGCTTGTGTTTGATCCTGCTTCCTATTGCCAGGGTTTTTCAAATCAAGCTAGCTCATCCTTCTGATTTTGATGTCCAAAGCTCCTTCACCTATCCAGGTATTTTCTCTTCCTTTTTGGATAATCCTGAGACACTAATACACACAAAAATCTAGGACAGAGCTAGAGGTAAAAAGCAGAAAGTCCAGTCTACGAGACCAGCCCCCCCCTCGACACATCTCAGGGTTAATGGCACTTTAATCCACCACAGTTATTTTGCTTCTTAAACAATCTACTCAAATTAAATTACTATAATACAGAATAGCAGATTTAATGAGTGCCTGCAAACTCCCACTGAAAAACACATACACAAATAATATGCAGGTTTTTCTGCATCAAATGTCTATTTGGTAAACAGAGGCAAATAATCTTTTTCCTTATTCAGTAAATAAAAATTATAGCATGCAGGCTAATAATATCAACTAGCAATTTTTATTTTCATGCCATCTATTTTAGGTGACCAGCTGCACTTTGCATCTGTATTTTCAATTGTTTAAGAGCAAAAGTGACATCTTTATTTGGGAGTACAAAAATCAGGTTGTACATTGAAACATTTTTGTCTTTTTTTTTTTTTGGAACAAAATCCTTTACACACAATTCCTTCTTTTTGCTTAGGTTTTGCACTGTGCACAAGTAACAGCAGGTTACATAAAACCAAATTTACCATATATTTATTTGTAGGCTTCTGTGAATGCTACTTTGTGTAAATAAGACTTGATATAGCACACAGCTTATGAAAGCCTCAGAATAATACGAAGCATTACTGATGGCCAGTTTCCTACTTACATTTTCTAGGAAGCTAAGCTCCCTTTGGCTTTAGGATCTCAAGCAGCAAATCTCCAGTTTTTAGTGAACAAAGTCTAGTGAAAACTTGTTTAAATAAGAAAGAAAAAAGACTCTAAAGGCAGCCCAGTTCTGAAACCTCGTCCTCCAAAAACACTACAGGGATGCAACAGAAAGCGTCCCCGCTGCTGGAACAAGAACTCGGGGAGTGTAAATAAAACATCTCATTCACACATCATATTTACACAAGATGTCAGACCAGCAAGCTGCTTCTACAACATGACACTTCACAGGTTAGACTGAAAAAGTACCTTAAACATTTCTCTTCATGAGAAAATCCTCAACTTAAATCTGCTTTATCCGAAGACAGCTTGACTAGGCAACGGCTGTAGACAATTCTGTCTTTCTCACAGGTATTCTCATACTGAGAATGGCTTTTTACAAAAAAAGTTACCAATTTTATTTTTTAAATTGTGACTGTCAAGAATGGAATACAATTATTATTGTATTTAGAAGTTAACAACTCTTTATATTTAAGATCACAATGTTGGCAAAACCAATACTTAAAATAACAGAAGGTGATAATTTGCATTTCAAAATTCATCTATCTTGCTTTTCTCTCAATTAGACCAAAACATGTTGATTCACAGGTTTGTGTGTGTGTGTGTGTGTGTTTCTTTTTTAAACTTATTTATAGAGCAGAATAATGGCCCCCCTGCTAGGCTGGCATTTGCTCAAGTTTCTGTCCATGTAAATTGAATCTGTTACTGGAATTTTCCCCCCTTCAGAATACCAAGGCACATTAACCAAGAGATAAAGAGATACTTTGCTGATACTATCAGCCACCAGGCAGGTGGATAAAGCAAGGGATTTTTTGTTAGTTTTCGTGGGGATTTTTTGGACAAATATGTGATAAGAGTTCTCAGGGGGCATGGAGAGCAAAGGGCTGTTTAAACAGAAGTGAATCATTCTCATCTGATCTGCTAATAACTTTGTATTCAGACATCAGCTGCTCAGCGCACTTTAAAATGTTCAGAAAACAAAATTACTACAAAGAGGGGGAAAGAAAACACATAAACCTCACTATAATCACCTTAGCCATATTAACACAGCAGAAATTCTCAGTTACAAGTGCTAATTTCTTCTTTAAAAGCAAATAGGTCATTCTTAGCCAAACCTTGCACAGTTTTACTTGCAGTGGTGTTGAGTTTACACGGTATGATTTATAATTTAACATTTCCCTTGGGAATTAGAGAAACAACATTTGACTTATCATAGGTGAACAGCAAAGATTTCGTTTGGGCATTAATCAAAGCATAGCACAGACACTACTTTTAAGCATCTGCAGACAGCTTTGCTGGTGCCAGAGCTGGTTCAGGAACTTTTGGGTTTTTTTAAATTGAGCAGAACTGTAAAGCAGTAAAGAGTAACCCAGCCATGCCAACAGATCCAGCAGCACCGTAACACACCACCAGCTTACGAGCACAATTCTTGATGTGCAAATCATTACAAATGAGCCGCATCTTCCGTCTCCAGTTCTTAGGAGAAGTTAAGCAAACGAGGGGCAGCCAGTGCGACAGCAGCATCCATTAATGGTACAATGCCACCTCCCGTCGGCAGCGGGGAAGTGCCGCTCCCGCAACACACGCAGCCCTGCTCGGACCGATGCACCATGCGAAATAACCATTGCCACTTCACACAGAACTAATTACACTGCTCGCAGGGAGCGCGGTGCAGCTTTTCAAGCTGTTCTCTTACCTCGTCTTTTTGGCACTTTTATAGTCGTTGCAGTTGTTATTTTATATGTGCACTGCATAATGTCTTTTTGCCTCTCCACCTCTCCCAGGACAACAGGAGCTGAACAAGTCCCTGCTCTTCAGGGATCTGATCACTGCTGCTGTACCCACTCTGCCTTGCTTTACCTCAATGCAAGGTTACACTCTGGGGCACAGAAAGCCTTAAACACAAAATCCTACATCCCACAAGCAAGTTTCACACAGGTGGACCTCTATTCTCCCTTGGCCCTGCAAAGCTTCCACACTAATATATTACTATCCCTAGCCCATCCAGCAATTTGTTTACCATATATAAATTGTAGAATTTAAACTTCATGTTTTTCTTCAACAAATAAAACAGCTTAAGATTTAAATACATCTTCATGCACTTCACTGCAAATCATAACTTGCACTGTAGAAAAGCAATATCTGAAACCTCAACAACTGAAAAGACAACTGTTTCAAATACGTTTAAAATTTTCATATAATTCTCAATACAATTTTCTATTTGTTTTAAACTGAAGATATCCTGCAATGTGTTTAAATTTCACATTCATCCTCCCCTTTTTCTGCCTGCAAAATTTGCTCCTCAAAAATCAATGCAGAAAAAAACTGCAGCCCTAAACTCATCTGTTCTCAGCCTCCAACAGCAGACTCTAAAAAGTAAAGTTTATTGATAGACACCTTCCCTTTCTTGCATACTATGAAAGAGTGCACTAAATTGTTGAAATCAGGTAGAATACAAGTTATCCAAATCTATTCTGCCTCAAACTCTGTTAAAAGCACACAGCAAGCCAAACACAAAAGTTTTACAAGCCAAGTTTCACTGCATCCCTCAGCAGGAGAGAAAAGGAGAAGGGAGGCTGACTATCCAGAGACAGGGCAACACAGCACATAATCCTGAAAACACCAGGAAAATTCAAAACGAGATAAAGACTCACTTTGAGTCACTTATTTTAGACACTGCGTTTTGTTACAGAAAGAAACCATAACACCTGATAAAATTTTGTGAAGAAAATTTTTCACGTCTACAAAAATACAGCACTTCCCTCAGAAAAAAAAAAAAGTAAAACCAAGTTGTGAGAAACACTTTATATTATATTAACAAGAAACTTAAAAAATAATTTTAAAATGGCAAAACTTGTTCCTAGTGTACTGAACTGAAGGACAAATATAATTTGAAAACCCTTATTCAAGGAAGCAGTTTGATGAGCAATGCTTTCATGATAAAGAGGTTCTGGGACATGGTACACTCCTCAAAATGAAAAATAATTATCATCCAAATTAAGTTTTTTTGTCCCCTCTAATACTGGAACCTAGAGAAAGCTTACTAATGTGGTTATTGCTTTTAACACTGGTCAAAAGTTCTAAAACAACATTTACCAGCAGCAGTAGCCCTAGGAAAGCTGCTGTGGACACAGCCATACACCATTACTGAATCATTCTTCATAAAAGAATGACACTTGAATTCAAAATATATTTTGTGCTGCTAAATTATACCAAGTATTACTCTCCTACTAAAAATTACCATGTAACAGTTACACTAAAGTACCAGCATGCTTCACAGAGGTAACATTAAGATCAAGAAATCTGAAAGGCAAGAATCACGGAGCAGTACCAATTCATCCACCTTGAATACATCTAATACTTGCATTTGCAAATCCTCACCTTGCAGACACACAAAGCAAATGCAGCCTGGGGTAGGGCAGAGAGGGCAGAGAGGGGAGGGCAACTCCAGCAAAAAAAGCCCGGATGGGTACCACACCTGTGCTGTGAGGTGGAAATAATGACGGTGTGCAAAACTTCATTCTTGCATTCGGGGACTTCTAAATATTATTTCAACTGCTCCCTAAACACTTAATTACTGCAGGAGTTGGCTGGTTGGGGCTTAGGGGGCAAAAAGCGCCTCTCTTTGGATCCTCATTAAAGTACAGAAAAATTAAGCTTTGACTTTCACAGCTCATTAATGATGACAGGGTGGGAAAAGGCTGCACTTCCATCTTTGCTGGAACTCGACTGGGGAGCGCTCTGTTCAGGGCTGCGTTAGGGAGGCAGGAAAACACCTCTCTAACAGGTTGTCACACATGTTGGCAACCAGGACAGCCATCTATTTAACAAACACAGTAATTGCTGGGATTCCCCAATTATCTTGTTCTTGAACAAAAGTGCCCTGAGGGTAGAACAAAGGTGTTGGATTTACTTTGATAGGTGAAAAGAATTATTTTCTTTGATACCTGCCCTTTTGACTTGCATAGAAAAGATTTTATTTTTCACTTATCTCAAGAAGCTGACATTCAAAGTTTGTTGAGATCCTACCACCTTTATTCACAGAGGCAGTTCCTTGCAGCATTTCACTTGAAGAACAAAAACACAGAAGAAACACCTGATGCCAAACTAAATTCAGAACTTCCATGGCTGGTAACTCTTATTCTAAATTTTTCTAAACACACATTTGCAGATCCTGAGCTTGAGGACTACCTGCATGCCAAATTGCAATGCCTGGCCAGACCATGCACTCTGCAGAAAGTTATGCTGGCATTTCAAGGTTGGAATGAAAACATAGTAATCTCGAGTCTAAACATAGTTTTTATAAGTTAACTATGAAATTTTAAAAATATTAAGCTGTACATGAAACACCTGATTTTTGGCTGTCACTGCCAAAAATCACAGACCACTGTATTAGCAGAAAATAAATTGGAAAAAGGAAAAGAGGGAGGGCTCAGTTTCAAGTGCCATCCTTGCTATAAGATCCCAAGAGATATTGATTTTATCACCCTCATGATTGATGAAAGCAGTTCTAAGGAAAGAGCTCTCTAAACTATTTCAAAGCCCACTGTAGCTCATCAAAAATGTCAGAGGCATCTCTGAGCCTATTAGGGTTGTATTTTTCAAACCTCAGTGGTTCTCCCCCACCACCCATGTCCTTTGCATGTATAAATTTTTATATTTTTAAGGGTCTTAGTGCCACTTTTTCAGCCTCATTTGCTCTTTTCATTTACCAAGATGTACTCACACACAGGAAATAACTAGAAGAAAAGAGAACATTCCTAACTTGCTTAAACAAGACATTCAGCACAATTACACGTTATGGAAATGACATAACAAACACCACCACAGTTCAACAATAAAGCAGTTATGAGCCCTGTAGCTTTTTAAAACATTAAGGAAAAGAGGCAAAGAAAACTCAGATATCGCATGATCTCAAGCTGTATGCTACAGAGACTACAAGAGAAAATGAAAGCTGCTAATCTACTTTCCAAGTGAAACATTGTAGGTGATTGCTCTAACCTGGGGCACAGTACATTCTCTCTATGGCATCGTTGTCACAGGAATCTTCAACCTCCCTCCACCTGCTAAAATACGTTAGCTGAATGTGTCCTAAAAACAAAACGACAGGAGAAATCAAAACATTTTTCCCTTCCATTTTCTGCAGAAGTGAACTGTAATTACTCCTTTTGTAGCTAAAAACAGTATCATTAAGAATAATGGCATCATTAAGTACTAGAAGCTATTACTGGGGGTGAATTTGCTGCACTGATAATGAAGCTCTAGACAGGAAATGAAGATACTAATTACAAGATAAAACGCCTACTCAGTTAATTGGAAGCAACAGCGAATAAAAAGAAATGCATTTGCAAAAGTTCCTGACCTCTATCATTCAATAAGATGTTGTTTGGGTTCAAATCGCGGCACACAATTCCTTCTCTATGTAAAGCATCAAGGGCTACCACCATTTCAGCTGCCCATCTTTGAATGCAATCCTCTGGGATATTAAACCTGGAGGTTAGCGCTAATCTTTCGTCGAGGTCCTGAAAAATTTGATGTATTTCCTTCTGCCCTGCTCCTGCTATTTTGTCTTCCTTCTTTGGTGCAGTCGTTTTACTTTCAGCTGCTGGTGACATAGCTGAGTCTGCTCCCTCTTTCCTGCTGTCTTCAGTTTGATTGGAAAACAGCGACACTCCTTTATTCCTTAGCGCGTCTGTGTCCAAGCTAACCTCTGGAGCACCTGAGAGCGGGTTGGAAACACATGAACTTTCTTCTTTGCTTGCCATGTTTAAGGAGCAGGCCCCAAGCTCTTGGAACAGAGCCCCATCTTCTGAAGCACCTACCTCTTGGTCAGATGAAAAGAGGGTCCCAAGAGCTCCCTGAGTGATGCCAGTTTGCTTATTTGCTTCCTTGTGGGCAGGATCGCCCACTTCTGGTGCCACATGATTTGGCTCTTGATCAAATGCTTTGCATGGCTCTGCAGAATTATTTAATTGCAAGACATCAGGTGTTTCCAACAACTTTACTTCTGACACGTCCCTATCAGATTTTGTAAACTTTGCTGGCCTTGACACGGCTGGCTCCTCTGTTTCATCAGACATGCCTGGTAAGTTTATTAGGAGATCAGGCCTTCCTTCATCAATGCTATTCACATCATCAAAAGCAGCATCCTTAAAGGAGATAACTGGCACAGAGTCATTTGAACCCCTGCTCACAGTGTCATGAGCTTTCACACCCATCTTGCTCTCCAGGGCATCCAAGCTTCTGTCATGATCTGGGACAGAAAACAATGGCTTTAAAGGCTCTGATTTCAGGTTATACAACTTTTCTCCAAACTCAAGCCCCAGGAGCTCACTAGTGCTATCTTTGCTGTCTATCCTGAAGAGCTCCATGGGGCTGTTCTTAGATCTAGTCAACGAGTCCAGTATCCTAGTAGGGCTGGCTATTTCTGACTCGGCGTCGTCGATGAACAGCTTTCGTTCCTGAGGCGCAACCTGGGAGGTGAAGCTGTCGCTGCCAACAACACTGCACCTCTGCAAGGAGCTCCTCTCTTTGGTGTGCAGCCCTTCACTCTCTGCTTTAGCCACTGGCTCCTCACTTAGGGAGCCAGAGTCAATTTTTTCCTGCCCGTATTCATTGCACAACGTTAAATAACTAGTGGTGCACTCTTCTTCTGAGCTGGATGCCGAGTCCATCCACTTGGAACTCTCCTGACCATCTTCCTGGGTGCTGCTGTCATCCTGAGAGCTTGGTGTCAGGCTGCTCCTCAGTGGCACCACCTTCAGCATGCTCTCCCCATAGCTTTCTCTGGAATCAGTGCTGCTACCAGTTTCTTTAGGAGTTGGTGTTGGTTGCTCCAGGTAAATTTTAGTTGAACTGGATGTTCTGGATTCAGGAATTTCAAAGCTCTCTTCAGGACTTCTGTTCAGGAACTTACTGACATAAGACCAGAGTTTCCCTCCTGAAAAAAAAAAGAAAAAAGGGAGGGGTTCTCTTAATTTCACTCAAAATAGAATTACTTTTTTTTATGAAACAGGAAAATATCCTCACTGTCACTATACCCTTACATCCACAGAGTTATTTGAATCTGCTACCCCAGCAGCAAATAATTTCAGGGACCACAACTTGCTTTTAACGTAGATTTGTATTATTACATAAATATTTAAAGAGCAGCATCTGAGATTAAGCTGCTGCTTTTTTGTTTCTAAACTTCAGTAAAGTCTCATTACAGAGCATGTCTCAAGTTGCAAAGTGTCCCTACTCTCCACCTGCTGCCTCCAAAGAAGCAAAAACCAGGAAAGATCAAATTGTTTAGTGCTCATCACCACCTCTATCTACCCTGAATAATTCTGTACCCCAGCTCTAAACTCATCAGCAGCATTAGTGGAAATGGACTGAAAACTAAACAGCAAGTTCAGTACGGGAAATTACCATATTAGCTGGATATTTTAAGGGTCTGTGTCTCTCTTTTAAGAAGTTGGGGATTTTAGTTAAATACTGATATAATTCTTCTATTTACTTTAGAATTCATAAAAAGGTTTTCATGCTTTGCTGCACCAGACAAGAATTTATCAATACTTTAAGGTACACAGGCAAACAGCTCCTTCACAGCATCTAAGAAAGTGGTATCTCCAAAAATAAGTTACATTTAAAAAATCCAAACCAGCACTCTTCATGGTTCCCAATGCTGCACATATTACAAAAGCTCACAGACTTCAAAACGTAATTTTAGCAAAATAAATCAGGAAGTTACTGTACCTCTTGTATGTGCCAAAGAATTTAGCTTAAAGCTAGCAAGTCTCCTTTGATAACTTAGGGAGAAATGCAATGTCAAGACATTTCAACTTCAAAGACTGTACAGAAATTCTGGAAAATGCAGGAGTTGGAACAAAATCTTTGTAAAAGAAAAAATAAGTATCCATCTCACTGGGCATCTGCAAAGTTGGTGGGGTTTTTTTGGGGTTTTTTGTTACTTATTTGGATAAAACAGAGTTTTGTATTTTTCCAAAATACATTCTTTAATAGTTTGGGGTTTTTAACACTCTGTTTATAAGGCAAAATTCCTTTAAAAAGTACAATAAAAGAAGAAACTATTTATCATTGCCTAGGAACAGATTTTCTATACTCCCAGGTATTTCAAATAAAACTTATCAAAGACAGAAAAAACTTGACACTTTAAAAAATTAATTTGAATAATATAATGTGAAGTTTTCCTGCCCTCCATCCCCCTGGCTAAGACAAGACTTGTTTTTCAAGGGGAAAAAATATCTCACTGGTTGTGGTGAAAGTAAGTATATTAAAAACACTAAAAGGGAATTCTAACAGCTTGAGTCCAATGGTAAAAATGAAAATTTAGGTGTGGTAATCACCCTGGTTTCTGCCCAAAGTACAAACAGAGCTAGCACCAGGTCAGGATGGCCCTTGCCACCTTCTAGAATGCGGTGAGAAAGGATGCCAGGTAAAGCAACAGGAGCAAAGGGAAGCAATGCTCACAGAGAGAGGAGCAAGAACTGCTATACTGACCACTGTAAACAAAAGCACTTTAAATTGTTCCCCAGAGGGGCATTCACAATATGCACCCAAAGTGTGCCCTGCCTCAGCAGCGAGCACAGCCCCTGTCCCTCCCAGCAGAGCTGCAGGGCAGGGCCTGGCTCCGAGCCTGCCCGGGCACAAGTGACCCCAGGCCTGTGCTGGTGACACCGAGGGCCCTGGCCCTGCCAGAGCTGCCTCACAGGAGGATTTCAGCCCTGTGAGAAGCAGGCAGCCCCTGCAGGCCCTTCAGGTGAGGCCACTTGCTTTAAACACAACAGGTCACACAGCAGCGCAGCAGGGCAAAGGCAGCCTGCCCTCGGAGGCCTGCAGCTTGCACAGCACTTCAGGATTACTGCAGCTGATTTAGTGAATAAGAGTCCATCCCATAATCACCAGCAGTTCTTTACTAATGTTATACTTCTACATTTATTCATATTTTTGCTATAAAATGGCAGGGAGATTAAAAACAGAAAAGTGAATGAGAAAGAGAGTGAGAACACACATAATTTTTACATATGTGAGAGTTTATCCTCTTTTCACACTTTCATCCAGAAGAATTAATTTCCTTTAAAATTTCAATGAAATTACTTCAAGTACTTTACCCAATTTAATAAAATAACTATTTTATTATAATTTATTTTTGATAAAATAACTTTGCCCAGTTTATTAACTAGGCATGGAATGATTCATGTCCATTTCATACCAAGCAATAAAATCTAATTTGAGAACCACCTACTGCATTTAATAAAACACACTATCTAATAAAAAAATAATATAGTCTCCCCATCCCACCTTCATTAATGATTAATTAGTACAAGCTAAATATTTTCATCTACATATTATTAGTGTTTAGTCACAAATTTACTCTGAAAACACAAACCTCAGGTGTCAAAGCATGTTCACAGACCATGAAGACTCACATAAGATATTTGGAGTTTTGGGAAGCGCCTGGCACAACACCACCTCAGCCTCCAGGTATGGCTTTAATTCAAGTGTGAGCACCATCAGTGCTTCCTCTGAAGGAAGTTGTAAAAGGTCTTTCTAACAGGGAGACAAAGCTCAAAACCTTCTTCCTGTGCTCTTTTGTCACATCTTTTTCCTGTGTCATTATTGGACACCAGGTGGGCTTTTACATGTGACTCCTGAATGGCTCTCACTGACCCAAATGCTTTGTACCCCTACACTAAGATAAGAAGGGGCTGGGCTGCCCACAATATGAAGAATGCAAGAATTATCCATGCACAACCTAATTTTTTCACCTATTGACAAGTTCAGCTGCTCTCAGGACAACTCCTGTCTTCTGCTCCCTCTGCCTCACTTCATGGAAGATTTCATGCAACCTCCACTAGATTTGGGCTTCTACTTGGATTACTGCAGCTTAAAGGAGACCCAAGAAAGATTAAGGAAGGAAAAAGAGACATGTTGGGATCAATACTTCAAAAATCTACAGAAAAATCACTGGCATATTTGAGAAGTTCAGTAAACACAGAAGTTGCAAAAGAAAAAAAAGAAATCTCTTTATTTTTACAGTGTTCAAGAATTCACCACTGTCCACTTGTGAAAACAGGGAGAACTGCAACAATTCATTTCTTTTTGCAAATCTCTTATCTTAGGTTTTCAAAAAGAAGTTGTTCATTATTCATGCTTTGTATTTAAAAACCACACTGGAAATGACTACTTACTGCAACTTCAACTTAAGAGTTAAACACAAGTAAACAAAATGTGTTTTTGTTTAAAACAAAAATTATGTCCAAATATGTTAACATACAAATATTTCAAGACTGGCCTCCTGGTCAAGTGGAAATACATAAATAAATGTCATGCAATAATTGTGTTCTATAGTGAAAAACAACAATTTCATTCCTTTTTGCAAACATTCAATCCAGGGTCAAACAAAAGTGATATTTGTATCTGCGTATGTAATTATGCCTTTATGAATGACATACTAATAATCTTTCCCCTCTCCCCATGTGTTGTGTAAGATCAAGAAAACCCATTAGCAAACCATGCTAATATAGTATCAGGAATCTATAAAAACTAAAATTACAGAAATCAATCCAAACAAGTAAGCTTCAGTCACTGTCAGATAGTCCAACAGACTAAATAACTAAAAAAGCTACAGTATTAAGCTAAAGTTTATTAGTGTTTAATGCAATTTCAGAACTCTATTATTAGCATTAATTATTACGTTTGTTTTCTTCTACCATGAACTGATTCAACAGTCAGTCTACTTCAGTCTTTCTGGTTTTATAAGCACATGAAAATCATCAAGTTCCACATTCTTCTGCAGTTATTCAGTGAGAAATTTCTTATCAGCAGTGCTATACTTAACCACATTTCCAGTATTCTGGAGCTTACACCTTTGCTTCTAAAGGCAGAATCTAAAAAATGAGTGTCCAAAATAATCAACAGGAAATTCAGCATAAAGTGACCAAGCGATGAAGCTGACTAGAAATCTTTTATATTCTTTCAAACATTTCTGCAGCTTTTTTATTAATAGTACTTGATGTAGGAACACCAAAAAGAAAATACAGAGACTATAATAGTACATAAGACAGAATAAAACAAAACCTAACAGATCAGCAAATTTGTCTCCTAAACATGTTTTTTGTTCCAGCTGACAAGAAAAATTCATGACCAGTTGGATTCTTCCTTACCCAGTTATCAGACACTTCCCATTTCAGTTACACATTCTGAAAGACTGGCTGACTAAGGAGATATATTCCAAAATAAATCAATAGCTTTTGCTAGCTTGGCCCATGAGATTATTCCCAAGGATGAAGTGCTGCAATTCTCACAGAACTGGAATGCAGCTAAGAATGTAACAGTCACTGTATTTAGGAAATCTCAAACAAAGTCAAAGTGAACAACCCAGACTTCCAAATAATTGCAATGTGACACGGAAGGAAAACACAGTACTGAAAGACATATGCTTGAATTATTCTCCAAAACTGGGCCCAAGTCTCTACATCACTGCATAAGGATTTGTGTATGGCCAGGACTTCCAATCTTAAACCATGCACCTCATGAGAATTAATAGCCTTCCTTGCTGGAAAAGGAACAATTCCATGGTTTTCAAAGAATCAGTGTCCCCCTTTTGAACAGAGACATGCCCTGGTAAACTTCACCATCTTAACGCAACAGCTACAAAAAATGGGGCTTGCACAGTTCCTAGGCCAAAAGCAAAGCAGGCACACAGGCACTGGCATGGCACAACAATAATATTCCACAGCATCCCAAAGGCAGGCACAGTGGAGCTGCAGCTCCACACGAGCAGGAAGCTGAGCTCCTGCCTAATCTCCAACATGACAGTAGTTACAAGCACCAGAGTCCTGCATCTGCAGTCCTGTATTTCCAGTGCTGCTGGTGAATCTCTGCTGCAAGGTTTGCTAGTTTAGGCAAAGCTCCAATGCACTTGGAGCAAAAGCTACTATTCCAAAGCAGCCTCCTGAAAAAGTCACTTGCCAAGGAGCGTATCACCTTCCCTGCATTTTCTGATTGCTGTCAAATATTTACAGCTAGCATTATCTCCTCTCCTAACAACAAATCCCCAGCTTTGCAAGGCAGAGCGCTGCCGTGGTGGTGTCTATCAATTGCTGCGTGCAGCAAGCCTCTTCAGCAGGAAGTTTCTTGAGTGCTCTCCAGATTGATAGGAACTCCAGCTTGTTTATGCTTAAAGAGATTTGACAGCTTCTAACAGCCACTTAAACTTAGATGTCCCATGGAAGCCCCCCAGCCTATTTTGAAGCATCTGTTTCTAAAATTTCAGTTGTTAGTAGTGCCAGGAAGAAGCGAGGCCTTATTAACATCAGATTGGCTCTCTCCCACACTAGAACTTGGCAAGTGCTTTCCAAAAAAGCTGCAAGATAACTTTATGGACTTTTGTGCTTCTGATGCATCCTTGAAGCCTGTCACTGTGGAGGGGAGAAAAATCTCTAAAAGAACCCAAGACCTCACTCACCAATTCTAGGCACGTTACACCATCATGATTTGCCAAACCAACCAACCAAGGTCTTCCTCTTGAGCCATTGGTCAAGCTTGCAGAATTCCACACAAAACACAACAGTGCTGCTCTTAGTAATATAGACAAAATCTACTATGAACCAGCCAGCAGCTTAGCAAACATATATTATCCATTCATAACATTAAAACCTCTGAATTTGCTACGATACGAGCCGCTACCCATTTGAAGTCGTATATAATGGGTATTAATATATAATACCCATTATATACGACATTATATATCCATTATATACGATATATATATATAATACACATTTGGTATTTTACCCTTAAAACTCACAGTGGTGGAGCTAACATACCTAACATCACAAATCAGCACCACTTACAAATTTGACTGGCACAATCTCATTGCTTACAAGAATTACTTGGAGTATGAATATTTAGAGCATTCATAAGTCATTAAATAAAATTTCAAGAGACTATTACTTAAAAAGTACTGTCTTAGAAATTTTTATCTTTTCCCAACATCAACTACAAGCACCTTCTCTATTCATATCTACTCTGAGTTGGACAACATTTTAAGATAGGTTTGTTTATAGGGATTCCTGGTGTTATTATCCTTGTAGTTTAAAGAATGAGTACTACTAACATAAGACTGATCGGATCAAGACCATCATCACTGGGGTGAGCAAGACTACTCTGCAAATAGTGCAGCATAACTTCAGCCCTATTTTTATTTATCCTTTACTCACACAGAGTTAGAAGCCTTTCTCATGGAACCCTTTCCAGCATCAGTGTCACAGCAGGGTGAGGAGCAGTAGCCACTGCCCCAGTTTGGGATTTGGAATCAGGCCCTACATCTGCAATACACTTATTGAATACATTCTCAGGCAATTTACTCATCACTATGTACCCCAGCTACCACTCTTTACAGCAGAATATATCACTCTTCCTTTCCCTTTGCGTGTTCTGAGCCCAGACAGTAGGTTCTCGAAAATGAAAGAGCTCTGTTTGTGCAATGTCTCTATTTTTCTTATTGTTATCACAATAAAATTAACAATTCCAGAAGATTGTCATTGTCAGTTGCTCACATTAGGCCTTCCTTAAAACTTGTTCTTACATCTGACCACTTCTCCCACAAAATTCCACGACTACTCCACTCACTTTTCCTTCTGTCTCAAGGAAGAACATTCTTCCTAAAGGGAAGAGCAAAACTGTAGGACCTCAGAAACTGCAGAAGTATTAGGAAGGCTTTTTTTAAGTTATGTAATTATGCTAGTCTTAAGGGCAGCTGGTATCTGACAAAGGTTATGAGTGGGATTTTGTGTTTGGTTTGGAGTTTCTTTGGTTGTGGGTTTTTAAAAATATTTTTTCTCTAAACAAAATATAACAGCTTATATGGAGATGGCAGCCCAGGTGAGAATTTCCCAATTATTGTGTCTATTATTATATACACACCTCAAAAAAAGTGCTGCACTGTACAGAGCAGCACTGTAAATTCCCAAGATCACCATCAGGCACTACTGCAATGTGAGGCTTTTCTTCCTGCATCAGTGCTCATGGCAAAACCAAGTCACACATTGCAGAAACATTCATTCCTGTTGCAAAGCTAACTTTAGCTGGCCTCATGAGACAAACTGTTCATGAAAAACCAAAATCTAAGTTATTAAGGGGGAAAAGAAATAATATTCAATGTAATAAAATTATCCTCTCTATCAGCCAGCTTAGTTTCTTCACATCATCCATTCTGTCTGAGTTATTAACATTTCCTAAAAAAATAACTATTAGCAACCCCAAAATTTATATTCTGTACTCATTTTAAACAAATATGGGTAATTACATTTAGGGAATATTTAAATCCAGGTGTTAGACAAAAAAATCAAAATGTAATTATTTTGTGCCACCTGTTCCCTGTACATTTAACAGGAATTTTATAAATAGTTTGAAGGCACAACTCTGTGGTTCTGCTTTGAACTCCTGTGTGATGCCACTAGCTATTTTCTTAAAAATCTAGATCAGAGCAATATTAATCAACAGGAAAATGTTCATGGTTTTTAGCAGAGCTATTAAATTCTTGTGCAAATACTTGTCATTTTAACTAGAAGATGCTAAACAGATTTACCAGTTAAAGTTTACGAAAGTAGCCAAAGACTTTATCTCTGAGAGCTAACTGTAAATAATGCAGATAGTTGTTGCAGTCAAAGCACTCCCTCTCCTGTAGAAAATAAACAGTTGGAAGCCTTCAATACTGCTACAATTCAAGGATTTGAGGCCATTTGAAGCAGGAATCAGATTCACTGCAGAATGACAGGCAAAAAGGGAGGGACAGAGGAACAGAGTGGGGTGTCTTACATGACACCTCTTTGCCACACTAAAATATTTTAACTGGATATATGAGAGATTCATTTGACAATGAAGTGCACCATTGATTAAAACTAAAAACCTTTGACTCTTTTCAACAATATGCTTAAAGGAGAGACAAACCTTCTGCGTGCTGCAGCACGAGGAAGACAGACTCCTCGGAGATGATGTACTTGTGCAGACACACCATGTTGGGCACGCAGCGGGGGATGATGGTCGCTCTGCTCCTGCTGCACTCACTACTTTTCCTTAGACCCTGACAGAGAACAAAAAGGTCAGTTGTACCCTCAGTTGCCTTTGGAGCCTGCTGTGCTCTGTGTTTATCAACCAAACTAATCTATCCGAGTTACTCTGGGCTTCAGAGAAACCACTCATCTGCTGCTCTATGCCCCTCGGTCCCCCGAGGCTGTGCTGATGGCATCTGGCACGTTTCCAGAGAACAGAAGATGGCACAAAGCTGCCATTAAAATCAATTACATGGGTCAATGTTTTTATTAGAATCTCTCTCAAACTAAGTCATCAGGATGACACTCAGTTATTTCCCTGTGACCTTTTTTTAAAATTTTATTTTTGCGCGTGACCAAAAGACACTCTTAAAAAAATTCAATTCAAGTCTTAAAGACAAAAGAATGCCTTAGCCTCACAGGTAATCCTCACATTTTCATTTTACTTTACTAAAGACAGCAACTACCTCAATAAAAAGGAAAGGAAAGGATTAGTCTCCTTGAGAGGCAATGATTTTTGGGAGGTAGTGCAGGGATGAAGTTGCCAGAAGTGAAAAAATTGATGTGGGAGGGTGGAAGGGAGGGGAGAGAGAAAGAGAAAAAAATTATGTCAATAGTGTGACCTATTACAATATTGATAAACATAGGCAGTTACATGGGAAATTCAATGTTACCCTATCTGCCAGTAGATAACGTGAGGTTCTAATATAAAATATTCACAAATGAACCTTTATGAGAAACAAACAGGTTTGCTGTATCCTGCACATACAATTTCAAAGGCCAATGCACAAAGTTAAGTTTGTGCAACAAAGGTGAGTTGTAAGCCAGATCTGAAGCAAAGTCACAAAATGTTAACAAGTAATTAAAGCTTCATGTTTGGGACACAGCTTTTTTTCCATCCTTCCTGCCATTAGCAGTGGAATTCATGTCAAGGGGAGCCTGAAGTAAATGGCCAATTCTCAGCATCACAGATGCTTTGAGTACACTGGGGTCTTGATCTGAACACTCACAGCAACATAAAAGAGTAATGCAAAAATTTTATTCTGACCACATAACTGTACAGAAATGTAGTGGGTTATCTCAGTTATCTCAGACTATTGATGTAAATCATAAGGAAACAAATTTGAAGAAGGCCAGTTGTGCATTTCATCCAGAACCCACTTAGGCCAGCAGGATATTCCTCAGCTAAAAAAGACCAAACACAAAGTGCGGTCAATGTGCTTGGATTAAGAAGAATTTTCACCTTTGTCAGAAGTCCTGAGCCACCAAGGCTTCAGAGATGTTTTAAAGCAGCACATGAAATGTGTGATTTTTTACCAAAGTCTGCAAAGGTGTTGGCCTCAATAACCAGAAGCATCTCAGGTGACTAAACCAGCACTTCTGAGCACTAGGGATGTTAGAGAGAAAGGAAAGGAAAGGAATGCAACCAAACACTGACAAAAAGAATTCCAGAGTACTTAACATGTGCTCTGGAACACATAACAACAATATATTGCAGGGATTCCTCTATAAATTACATACAAACTGATCTTTGTGTGGTGGTGTAATTTCAGAGGCCAAAAAATAAAAGATTTTACTCACCTTCAATATAAAAGTCTGCTGTGTTCTAGTGTCCATTACAAGCAAAACCTAAGCAAAAAGTAATCAGAATTTATTTAGGATTCACAGGAATAAGCGAACAAAATTTCTAGTTATAGTTCCTAAATCTAATGCTGAGGACTCTTAAAAAGAAATTATATAATCAATTTAAAAATTAAACCCCTGCAGCATACAGACTTGACAACCAGACTTCTTATTTTTTTTTAGCAAAAAAATGACTGAGGATATAGGTCTCTAAAATTAGGGTAACAACAACATAGAAGAGGATTTATTTAGAGAGAAAATTGTGGATGGGTTTGCTGCAGAGACAAGAACACCTACAGCTGCAAAGAGCATCTCTGCTAGCAGTGCATCACCTCTACTGAAAGCACTTTAAACACAACAATGAGAGAAGCACTAAATAGCACCTACACTCCTAGCAAGCTCCATTTGGTTATGTGTTGAAAACAAACAAAAAAAAAATACATACGTATATAAATTTAGGAAACTGCATCTTTAGAAAGCTGGAACCCTCTGCCTTCAAGTCACCCTACTCAGGAATTAAGTGTTTTCAAACCTTAAGGACACAGATGTGCTTGAAAAGCACCAGCTGCAAGACAGCCACACGAGCAGCACAAGCACAAGCTCAACCCTCCTCTAGGAACAAGAGTGCCCTCTTTGTTTATTTACAGCAGACATTGTAAGCTTTCAGTATAAATATTCACATACAGTTATACCAAAATATTTGGGCTTTAAAATCAAACTCCTAAAGGGCTTCTCTCCCTTGCTGGCACTGGGGTTACCTAACACTGGGTTGAACAGACAAGGAGCAGTGAAGATCAAGTCAGAGAGTCACAGACTTCTTGCAGAGGAATGACGCACCAGGAGCAACAAGGCTTCATCAGGTGGCAGAAGGAGAATCCACCCAGCCTCTCTGAGCTCCCTGCTGCAAGGGGCAGCACTGCAGCCATGCTCTGCTGTCTCTGGATGGCAGCATCCAAAACCCACTTCTCTCCACATTGCATCTCAAACACCAGATGGAGAGCTGAAGTATTTTCTCATCATTTCTCGTTCACGATATTTCACCAAAGTAAACGAAGTCACAGACTCGTCCCCATTTCAAAGACCTCCTCGTTTACAAGGGTTGCAGACAGTATCTTTGGGGGAGGTATTATGAAGAGAAGTTGGTGCTACTGAGATTCTTTTAACAAAGGAATGACACAGTTTCCATTTCAAGGGCATGGTAAGGAAAGGCAGATATTCCCAGTCTTTTGAGTTTGCCAAACAACTTTTTAGGCCTCTTACACAGGGCTTGTAGAAACAGAGGAAACCAACTCAATAAATAACAACTGCAAAACTGGTTTTTGTTATCTTTGTTTAACCAATAGGTGTAAAATTAAAATTAAAGAAAAACACAAAACCACACCAACCAACCAAAGAAAATCAACAGAACAAAAGAAAAAATAAAAGCCAAAAGAAGATGCCAAAAGAAGATAAAAATGGTTTGGAAACATGTATGTGTTTACAATCACTCTCCTTCCTCTTCTCCCAAGTTTGTTTGCAACTAGACACTGTTCACATTGAGGCAATAAATACGAGAACATATGTGATTTTTTTTTTAAATGTGCCCTTTGACTGTCAATATCTCCCAAACAGGTGTTGGCTAAATGATTATAAATTGGCCTCTGGATACACCTCTTCAACTGAGCCATACAGGACTGGCGATAATATAATTAGACCTAAAAACATCAGGCTGGTGAATGCTTTCCATCTGTTTGGCAATAATGTTTAGTTAACAATAGTCTTTAAAAGAAGCACCTTCAACTTCAGTTCTTAAAGTTATTTATAGGGCCATTCTTAACACACCAGCACTCTTGCTAACAAGAGCTTTAGCCACTTGGAAATTATTAGCCATACGGCTGTATATGAAAAGGAATGGCAGCATTTAACATCTGTATCTCTCTAGATTTAAAAGCATCAACCTCATTTAAAGTCATTTCTTAATTAACAGTTCCATGGTCTGTATTAATATTATAGTTGCATGCACAAAGATCATAAGGAGCCAAACATTTTTTTAATACCAACAGTAGGCCAATCAGTAATGAAGTTGTCAGCATAAAGGACAGAATAATAGCTTCTTTAACCCTCAAACAGGATTTGTTCATTTGTAGAGTAGAAGACACCAATTTAAAAACTGCTCATGGGTTTGCTCACCTTTATAAAGACAAAAATCTAATTTGGTACTAATTTGATACAATTGTCTTTCCAATAAAAGCCTCCTAAAGCCATCTTTTATTCCATGATAAAACAACTGCTATAACTAAAACTGTCATGAAATAATTACCTTTGATAGCATACCTTATTGCACAAATACAATTAATGTATTCCTCCCTTTCATTTTTCACACTTGCTTATCAGCACTGTATTAGCATATGGTGCAACAGAAGAGATTACTGAGCCCTCTCCCCATAAGTTGAGGTACAGAGCCACCACCACCAAGGCCAATAAAGCAGGCAGCAGCTCCCTGTAGGGTAACTTCATCTGCTGCTATATTGCAGCATCAATACAACAGCAGCAGCTACACTTTTATACCTGCAATAACAACAACTCATATCCCTGTGCCTTTGAGGTTAACTACCTACATGGGCTACCCAGTCCAACTTACCAGCTCCTTTCTTTTTGCTTCCTATCAAGCATCCTCCCTTCCCCGAGCGACTAATACCTCCACTTCCTTTTAGGGACAATTATTTCTTTGTTGATTCAGTACTAACCTTTGGCAAGACTGTTTACTTCAAAAGGGACTTCAAGAAGCCCATGAAGAGCCTTGGAAGTAACTTCAGAAATTAATGTAGTGATGGTCCACTCGGCCCTGGCCGACTGCACACTTTACAAATCAAAAACTTGTTTCAAGGGAAAGCAGCCTGCACACATTATTACAAAGATGTGGTTTAACCAGATTCTCCCAAATAATTAAAGGACAACATGAATGGTGAAGTCTAATCAGAAATCTATTTCAAGAAGGGGTAAGTCCAGGAAAGAGAGGGTCACAAGTATATTTGCTTGAATTTTTATCACTCACCCAGAGCAGAGAAAGGTCAGCAGCTCTTGGATGCATTGCAACAGTGCTGCAGAAGGGCACAACTGACCCAGGTGCCAACTTACTCTCCTCACCTCATGTTTTACAGCCAGTTTATAGACTGCAGTGCACCAAGTCTCCTGTTTGCATTCCTTCACACTTGCTTCCCGTGGCAAAAGTGTTTTTGTAATTCCAAGATTCCTTTTTAAAATGTAAAGTGACAAGTCCTCACCCTAACGGCAGGATGGGACAAAACAGGATTCCACAGAGCATTCCCTGGGACAGAGCTCTGCTGTTCTCCAGAGCAGATCACACAGAGATGCTGGCATTAGCCAAGGCTGCTTCCAGCTCACAGAGCTGACAGAACCTCTTTCACCATCTAAGTTGTAATATTTAACTTCTCCTAACAACGAAGTGCCAGCTGTAACATTCAGCATCCTGGCTCAGAGAGGAGGAGGAAGAAGGCACAGCAGGGCACTCCTGGGCACTGAGCAACTAGACTGTGACACAAAAGGAGACAAGGGAAAATCCTATTTGTAATACTAATGGATGAACAGAGTCAAGGTCCACATATCATGCTGGCTCTTACAGCTCTGTTGCTTACTCATTCTTTCTCTATTTTTTTGCACTAATGACAACCTCAACATGGCCAAAAACATTGACACACAAATAGCAATCACCACAAATAAATATCTAATGTAAATAAGTGTCTTCAGCAGCACAGACATCCTAATTTTGTACAAGCACTGGAGCTCTCAGGAACATCCCAAAAAACAAGTGAACACAGCAGCACTGCATGACAGCATCTCAGTAAAGTGCAGACAGCAAAACCCCTCCACGATGCCAAATAGGATTTCCTACTTGTGAATATTTTTTCCTTTCCTAAGTCAAGAGTTAATTCTGATGCTGACAGCAGCTACTTAAAAAAATTAGCTTCTTAGATTTGATTTACAGTGTACTCAACAGCTTAGAGGAAAATAAATTCAATTCAATTCAATACAGTAGGTCCAATTAATTGGAGAAAAATAAAATAAAACCTGCTTGGTAAATAACCATAGTCTAGCTTTAAGAAAACAGTTCATTTTAAGATCCTCTAAATGCACAGAAATTAGCAAATGTTTCGGTATGCTAATTTTTTTTAATTAAAAGATATTTCTGCAGTAAAAGCTCTTTCATATGCACTACTGATTCTTCATCAAACGTTAAGTTTCCAACTTAACACCAGTATAGCCGGTGGCAGCCTGAAGGTTTACCATCTGCTGCCACCCAAAGTCACAGTGGCCACCTTCAGAACATATGCATCAAAGCCCTGAGATAAGAGGCAGAAGGAATACTGCACAAGTCAGCAGAAGGGGGAGCACAGAGCCAGGGGCAGGCAACAGGCAAGGCACCAGGAGAAGGGAGCTCGGTGAAGCAGCAGTCACCCAGCGAGCAGCCAGCCAAGGTCACGGGGGACAGCTCTGGAGAAGGACGGGCTGCTCTGAGCGCTGCTCTCCCGCCGCTGCCTTTAACACCAGCGCACAAATCCTGACACACATTTGCTTTTCTGGGAAAAATCCTTTTCTGGGATTTTTCCCCCCCTTCCTTCTTCCCTTCCCTGCCTGATTTTTTTCCCTAGTTTCTGTTCTTCCATAGCACAGAACATACCTGTGCTTTTTATTTAACAGCAGCCTTTAACACTAATCAAAACAAACACGTCAACACACTTGCTTACAAAAATGTGACTTTAGGTTCACTAACACAAGTGAAAAATAGCTCATGCCTGATCAAAGAAAATTGAATAAGATCTCTTACTGCAGAATCAGACAGCAGAAAGGTTTCCAAGACAAATCACAGCTAAGAGATTACTTTAAAACCAGCTCCATTTTGTTATTAAATTGCTACTTTACACTGAAAACACATCATGTAAATATTGCCACCAGTGGGCCACCTATGAACTCTGGTCCTTATCTCATGTAAACAAATGTACCCTTATCATAGGATAGATACTCTAGCAAAAGTCCTACAAACTTGAATATGCATCAGATGATCATCTAGGATTTTTTCTCTTGTGTTTACCCCACCAACTGGAAAATGCAGTAGTGAGAGATGACAAGGAAGGAGACAAGTCATCCACCTGATCCCTGGCACGAGTATTTGGGACTGCAAGAAAAGCTCAGCTGGGGCTGGAGCTCAGCTGGGTGCTGCACCCAGGACACAGCTCTGTTGATGGGCAGGAGCAGGGGTGCAATTCCTCCTGCTCTCCTCAGCTGTGCCTGCTGTCACAAGGCTACCAGGATTAAAAGATCTACTTAACACAGATTTATTCTTGTCACTTTTCAGATTACACCACCCAGACTCTCACTCATCTCCCTCTGTCGTTACAGAAAGAGATTACATTTGGCTAATATGTATGAAAAATGTGATTATTCCTTATCCTTGTACCTGTGCAATATGAATTATCTTCAGTTTGCAATTATTCCTCCTTTCAAACCATTATTCTAAGGAACTTACATCCTGTATATTCTATTACTTGGAATAATAGTGTACTTATAAGACAAATGGTGCAGCTTTAAATAATGAAAATGCTAAGAAAGCAGCAAATATTCAAATTCGAATTTTTAAATACTTTGAGTCGGTTGGTAACAGAGAGGAAAGTCCATTTTCTTAAAGTAAACTAAAAACTGGCCAATAAATTACAAATGGTGAAATATTAACCCAGAAAATATATCTGGCAGGTTTTACTAATGAAAGCATTTTACAATATGAAATGCCACTGGGATCCCAAAGTAATTGCCTGGCACAAATTATGTATTAAACAACTCAGTAACAATTAGGAAGACAAACTTATATAATCTTGGCTTAAAAGAAAATATCTCAATAATTTGTTTCTTTCTGAAGGCCAGAAGACATACAGTACAGCCTGTAGAAGAACATTCAACAATGTAATTTCTTTTTTCTAAAGGCAAGGGCAAAATTTGCATTACTCTTCCAAGTCTCACTCAAGTCAAAAGAAATTTTAGTGAAACATACAGGAAAGAAGCTAGAAAGAAACAGGGGTCACAACCACAAACACTGAGAAATGCTCGGATTTGTGTAAATGGAAGGATTTCAGGAAAACAAGCGGCAGGTGTTTGGGGGCAGGGAAGAAGGGACAGGACCATTTCTAGCTGGCAGAAAGACCAGGTTTTAAAGTTGGGCAAGCTTTGTTAGTTGGGGCTTGAAATCTGACAGTAGCTTAGGAATAATCCCACAGCAGTAGGGAAAGGAAGGTGGTGAGCCAAGAAATCACTTTTGACAATAACTCTGTAGTTGGTTTGATTTTGTACGACTTGGCAAGCCCCTTAAGAAACTAAAAGGTAATCAAAACATCAAACCAGCTCTTAAAAGTTTATTTGTATGAATAGTTACTATTATTACTCAGTTTCAGATTTTCAACGTTTTTCTACTGCTATTTTCCATTCTGCCCTGTTTGTATGTACATTCCAGCTCCCTTTCCCCCACACCTCTCAGGCACACACAGCCACTCAGTCAAATCTGTAAGATGATCTAAAGGTGCTCACAGAGCGCACCTGAGAGCCAGGGGAGAGAAAACATCTGCTACAGTCAACTCCGTTTCACAGCTGCAACAGTCTTTAATCTCACCTGACAATAAAAGGCTGAATATTTAAGTTCCTAACAAACACTAACAGGACATAGTTAGCTACGTCTGTTACTCAGGCACAACACCACACATGCTGCCATAAGTAGGGACTATTCCTCCTACCCTTCTGATTAAATTTCATTAGAACTAGCCATAACCTGTTTGAATTCAACCCTGGATCTGCAGATTATGCATGTGAAGTTGACATATATTCTACCTATTTCAGCCTTTTGGCACTTTCACTCATTAAGCAAGACAAGTAGTGATCACACTTTATAAATAATTAATAATATTCATTTGGTTCTCTTGCGTATTTTTTAAGTCAGTTCACCAAAATGTACAGTCACCAGAATTAGGAGTTCTCAGGACAGCATGGGAGACACAAAAACTCCTATATTCACAATTAACAGAATTGCTTCCATTTTCTAAAAAACGTTATCTATCTCAGAAACTCCAAAAATAATTTTACCACAAGGCCCTGATGAGAGTATGTGATTTTATTAGGTTTCATAATAAAGCCTAACAGTGTATTGAACAACAAGCTAAGATGCATGGACAGCAGTGGAAGAACTGAACACAGCCAGTGCCAGTACTGACAGCGTGCCTTGATGGGGAACAGGGAGGGGAAAGAAGAGACATAAAAGACAGTCATTTGTTACAGAGGCATAGTTATTACTTAATGCACTCTGCTTTCAAGGTGAATCTTTAAATTGAATGAATCTAAATAACAGAGGGTTCTAAAGAATAAGAAATTGGGTTTGAAGCAGCATTGTGAAGGTATCCAGCAGCACCATAACAAAGTCGTTTCTTTAGGGGCCGGTTGTAGCTTCAAAGGAAAGATTTGCCTAGGGCAGAAACTCAGCACAGAACCTGCAACCTTGATTTTTAATTAGGCAAATTTTGAAAGCAAAACTCTTCCCTATTCCAAAAAAAGAAGTTTCCTACTTTAAGGTACATGAGATGATAAAATAATTGATCATTTGTAGTTGGTGATAACAACAGCTACAATATTTAGCTATTTGTTTCCAATGCAGTACCTCTGGTAACATTAATAAGAGCCTTGCTGCCCAAACAGCAGCACCTCACATTTCACAAGGTTTGCAGGACAAAAGCCACCTTTACAATTAGATTACACCTCCATTTTCAGAAACCTACTCACGGCAGGCTCTTTACATATTAAACATATGAAATACCTGCAAACACCACCTCGTTACCTTTTGACACCATGAAGTGAGCAAACACAGCAGCAGCAGAACTCAAAAAAAAGAATGGCTTCCTCAAGGAAAATATAAGTCCACTTTGGTCTACTAAAATAGTTAGATTTATACTACAGCCTTTGCACGAAAGGGAGGCAAGGCACATATGGGCATACTTCCCTGAATTCTCACAATAATTTAAGGAGCTTAATAATGCCAAGATCTCTAACTCTCACATTTAGCAGAAAAGGGCCAAAGCAACAAAAATTATTGAGGTGACAAGGAAGGTGAGAGGGCAGACAGGGAAAGAAAGATTGCATATTGGGAATAAACTAGGCTAAAATTAAATATCTAATCATTCTGCCTAGTCTAAAGCAGTTTGAAAAACCCAGAGTTTCAGGTAGCAACAAGCATTTTGTCCATGAAAATGAAGCCAATTCAAAACACTTGAAGAGGCTTCAAAAGAAGAACAAAGAGTGACATAACTCTAAGGGAAAGCACTGAACCTTTCAGCATTTGAATGAGGGAAGGTTAACAGCTGGTTTTCTCGAGGCAGCACTGCAGCAGGCAGACACCACTCTGGGCTTCAGCAGTGGGAGAACGAGTCTGCAAACCAACCAACACCATTTTAAATTGGTGCGTTTAAGCCAGTCTTGCACAGGGTTAGTCAAGCCAGCAGTTACAATGCCAGTGGCCCATTACTACCCACACCTATTTTCTGCTGAAACCAAAGCAGCTACCTTAGGGTTAGAATGGAAGATTATTTTCAAGCAAAACTCTGCGTGGTGCTGTGTTACAGCCATGTGCCCAAAAGCATGGCATCTTCAAGGCTGGCCCTGAAAACCAAAACCAATTGTCAGGAACAAGCACTCTATGTCACCTACTTGGCTGCAGCAAGGATACTTACACATTGATTGGATTTCTCCATGATGAGAGCTTTAGGGCATACGGAAGCAGAGAAGGAGGGAAATGACAGTGATGGTGAGGAAGGAAGGGAGATGGTGCTTTAAACCAAATGCAGGGACATCATCTCCAGCCCACAGATACATCTGCACACTTTTGTTTCATATTCACATGCATTTTGTGTATGCATCATAAAACTAAATAAAATATTCTCTGGGCTTAGAGCAGGTTTTCATTTTGCCTCCCAATTTTACAGACCCCTAAAAATATATGCTAAAAAGCAGCATACTCAGAATAAGGCTAAGATTGTGACGTGAGAATCTGGAAGAAGGAAAGCAGAGTACAAAGACACCTGAAAGAATCTGGCTCCCTTTTCTACACAGTAATTAAACACGAACTCTGAGCCCTATGATACTGCTTACACTGGACCATTCCAGCTGTATACACAGGCCTGTGTTTTTGTCATCATGAGAACCCTGATTCTCCCCAGTTCTCCTTCAAAGGTCTGGACATGTTCAGCTCCTGGGATGCTTACTGAAACTGCTCAGAGAGCTAAGGAGACCTGGTACCACCAAGGACTGCAAAAGCTTCACTCTGGTCAAGCATCTTTTCCAGTAGCTGTTCATTAGCACTACACAAGAATGGAGATATTGAGAAAATCTTTCTTGATCCATTTCCAGCATTTATGCAGGCTCACTCTGTCAGAATAATTCACAAAATCCATGCACACTGCATCCATTTAGTGGCTACTAACTTAGTTAGCACCTACTACCAGGTGCTACAGATAGGTGGTCTTTCCAACATGTCTCTCTGATATGTGTAGAGAGTGGAATACAGGCTAAATTCGGTACTTACAACTGAGGAAAAAAGATAAAATGAATATGAAGTCAGAGCTTAGAAAACCTTGTGTGCTATAAAAACAACCATAATACCTATGTATACAGCCCCCTAAGGAGAAGTTATCAACTTATGCACACAATTACAATGGAACAGGCAAAGAAAAACAAAAAGTAGTTCCAGTAGCTAGGTTCAGTCCAACAAGAAAAAGCAACCAAGAAATACAGACCTCAAGGGATGAGCCACAGGTTTTTGATGCACGTTACAAATGCATAAATTGACCATGCATCAGTAGCTCATGCACAAACTAGGGACTACATGAGGAACTATCAAAAGGCACAAGGGATTTGGCACAGCAAAAAGGAAACGAGCCGTTACAGTCTGCATTAGCCACTGTCACACTGCTGAATAATGCATCATCTTAAAAGTATTTGGTAAGGTGGTAACTAATCAGCATTATCAAAACAACCCAACAATTCTTCTGGTCTCTTAATTAGGCTTGCAAAAAAATCCGTATGGTCCTTTACTGTTTACAGACGGGTATTATCCTGGGATTCTGGAAGACATTATTTGCATGACTCCAAAATAAGCTTGGCTTCATTGCTGCATCTCTGTCTTGGCAAGGGATTTCAATTCTGAATTCTCGGGGAAGGAGAACAGTCGTGTGTGTCCCCAGCTCCCATTTCAAGTAAGAGTTCAAAAGTAAGAATTTCTACCCTTCTCTATTTCTATATTTTCAGTATCCACCAGACTGCTCAACTGAAAACACATCAACTTGTCCTTACCCCAGAACAGCAACCATGATTTCATTTTTGAAAAACAGGCCCCATCCTATTGAATGCTACCAAACATGTACCTCATCCTTTAGCTCAAATACATTTTGCATGACCTTACATGAATTGCTTAGATAAAAGTCTTTTTTTCTTCTACTTTTGTTATTTTAAAGTGCAGATGCATTTGAGTCATTTTCCCCTTTTGTTTCATATCCTTAAGATCCGCAGCTTCAAAGACAAAATGTCAGCATGCAGTCGATTTATGACTGAATTCTTGAAGAGACACTGAAGAATTACCTTGTCAATCACCCCAAGGACTCTGAAGGTCTTCAGTTCCTCGGCAGGGCTCCTTAGGTTCCAAGAGGGCCTTGAACTTAGTGATCCTGGAGGCTAATGGAAGATATCAAAGATTATACATCAATCAGGGTGGTACTTGAAGGAAGACTGCCTGCTGAAGCAAATGCCAGGCCGAAGGAAACTAAATTTATCATAAATCAGAGAGACTGAAGATGAAAGGAGAAGTTTTCTGTTTGTCCTTAGTGGGGAAAAAAAAAAAACAACTTGCAAGTAAATAAAAGTCAAGATAACACTGAAAACAAAAATTTAAAAAAGAAAAAAGCAATGAATTTTTATATTTTCTATGCTTAATGGAACCCAGAAATTGATTACTTAGTTCTTACCACATAATAATAATCAATCAAAGCCTTACAGGTATTCTGGGTACAAAATAATTCAGAGATCACTGAGGAGGAGAAAGCAAATTAGAGGCTTTTTAAGCCTGAAGAACATAAAATATAGAATTATAAATGGGGTTCTCTTGCTCTCTGGTGAGCTGTATAAAATCTCTTTAATAATAAGGTGCACAACAGAAATGATTCCTAAAGCTGCCTTAGAAAAAAGTAACTAGCTATGTATCATTAATCTAGAAATTAACACCACAGCAAGAAAATTGGCAGGTGCTAACTATTCAAGTAGTTAATATGCTAATATACATAGATATTTGTCCATACTATGTTTTGTAGTTTCTCAGAGCAAATTCAAAGCTTGCATGCCAGAGGGGGAAACAACATTTCAACTGCAAGTCTTTTGGGACAAAGATCAACATTTTAAGCATCCCATATACCTCTGGCATGTGAACAAATATTTTCAGCAGTTTCTAGTTGCCAACTGAGAGAATTTATTAGATCTTCCTCCAAAAAGTCAACATGTAGCTTCTAGTAGAACCACAGACCTGCATCTCTTCCTCAAAAATAAGGTAACTTCATTTGCAGAGCTGCTGAATGCCAAACTCCTTTGAAGCATAACCTGGCCTCCCCAAGTAGATTTCTATCTCACAAAGGTGCAAAGGAAGAAGGAGGTCAGAATTCTGAGGCAATATTTAACTGCTTTGTCACAAGGGAAAATGGTTGGTAAGCAAATACACTGTGGATTAAATGCTTAAGTATCAGGAAAAATCAAAAATTTTTCCCTTGTGATGAGAAACTCCAAGATCCTGGCAATTTCCTGCCACACTATTTTTCCCCCCTCAGGCATCCTTACTGTGCTACCCTCCAAGGCCAAAGCAACTCCTCAAAGCCTTCCCCATTCACTCATCAACACTCTTTCCTTCCAAATTCCTTCCTAAAAATCAGTATTTATTTAAGTAATAATTGTCCACAAAATCTAAAAGAAAGGACCATAGATACAGTTCAAAAAGCTTGGAGAAAAGTGTGCTTTTCTGGGCTCAGTGTTTGGGAGTTTCTTAGTTATCTTCCTTTTTTTTGTATGAATCTGGTAATTGTTTTGTCACGCAAACCCTGCCAAGCAGGAACACCAATACCAGTTAAGAGAAAATAGCCCAGATTTTACAATCTAAAACTAAAGGCTTTAACAGAAAGAAGAATAAAAAAAAACTGTACATGAACTTTTTTCTCCAAACCTAATTTCAGTTCCACATTTCAGTGAGCTGTTGAAAGTATTTTGAGAGTAGGCAATTTTTCTGCAATAATGGAAAACTTCCTTTGAAACAAAGAGTTGTGCTAACACAGTTTATTCATGACAAGATTTCAAAAGCATTCTAAGGAAGACATTTAAAGGAAGAGAACATTTCCTAATCCCCTAGAATACTATAAAAGATTTTCACTTCTATCTGCTTGCTTTTACATTTTATAACCATTCCTCAATAATCACACTTTTAATATTTTCTCTTATGAATAACATTTCAACCATGAATTAAGTTCATACATCTCTGCAGAAGTTAATAGTTGTCTAATAATGCTATACAATCAGATTTCTGCACCCATCCTGTCCAAAGAGCCAAAAAGCCCCAGTATATATATTTTAGGTCCTTCTCTAAATGTGACCAGTGGTGACACAGTTGATAATAGTATGTATACACACTGATTTTTATAAGTGTGCTCTACAGTCACTTCTTACCTTAAAGGGATTTACAATCACATCCACAGCTCCCAGCAGGCTCTCCATTTTTATCAGTTTTGCTCTTTACAGTACTTTGGTTTCACTGTTTCAGAAGTCTAATAGAAGAGCCCAATGATGGGAAGGCATCACATTCTGTTGTGAAGCAGGCTGGAAGCAAACTCTAAATTCCCAGAACAATTCCCAAAACTACAGCAATTAAGCACTCTATGAAACAGCCTGCTCCTCTGAATAGAGTAAAAATCCAAGCTCAGCATCTAGGCAGCAAGAAGAAAAATAACTAAAACCCCTCACTCTCATCAAAAAACAGAGGAACAAAAAATATAGGAAGGAGGATAACAAAAAAAATAAAAAGCTTCATTTGCCTTTAGAAATGAGACAAATATTCAGGACAAACTGTCAGGCTACCTCTGACTGCAGAAGGCCTTCAGCAGCCTGTCCAAATGCTCAGCATGCTGCTCAGGTATCCCTGGGTCTTCTCTGTTGTGGTCATGCCCTCTCTATTTCCAGACTACACTCTGAGCAGCACAGCTGGATTTATCCAGAGTTAGGACAGGCATCACCAGATCCTCTCCCACCATCACCTTTTACAGCATGTGCAGATTCCAAGAGGAAAAGGCTGATGCTGATTGTGATGCTCCTGCAAGGACCCAGCAGCCTGTGGCCCCTGCTTGCCTTTGGGAAGCTCTGGCTCTGTAAGCTACACAAGGAACACGGGCAGAGCCCTTGCCTCAGCTCTGGCATCACTGCCAGCAGGGAGAAGGGCAGAGGGAGGCACAGAACTCCACCAGCCAAGTAAGAGAAAGGGCATTCCATGTTAACCTCACTTAAGGCAAGAGTACTATCCCTAGCCCAGTGACACAAACACTATCTGATGGGAAATCATGGAATATCCTCAGTTGGAAGGGACTCATAAGGATTCAGCTCCTGGCCTCACACAGGGAAACCCCAAAACCCACACCATGTACATCCCAGGCTGGGGACACCACAGCATCTGTGGTGGGGTTCCTTGCACCCTTTTCCTCCTGGGATGCAGTGAAACATGAGGAATGGTGGAGTCCTGGTCCTTCCTTAGCTGCTCAAAGCAATCCACGTGCTCAAGCAGTGATGCCCCTTGCACTGGTGTCTCAAAGCTTTCCCAACACAACTGCTATTTTCCCTGGATTTCCCTCTGATTAAATATTTGATCTTTACTTTCCCCTCTTCATTCTTTCACCCAGAAAGCTCTGCTAATTTAGCTGCTCATGCTGCCACCTTCGACATCAGTCACCACAGATCCTCAGGATAAGAAAAGAGAACTTTCATGTACACCAGTGCAGACCTGCACATCAAAATGCAATCTCCCTTTGCCATCCAGAGGTCTGAGTCTGATATTTCAATATCTGTCTACCTGTAGCATAGCCAGATCTTCACTTGCAGCAAGGAGATGCCTTGTTTTGATGCAGATACACTGGAATCTGCCTCATGGCTGTGTCAGTGCTTCCAGCTCTCCTGGTATGGCAAACATCCTGGCCTCTTCCTCTCTCTGCACCAGCAGAAAACCAGGTTGGATTTCTGCATCTGAACCAGACAGAACTACAGTGTGCTTCAGGAGGCCCTCAGTGAGCACCAGCTGGGGAATACACTTTTCCTGAAGCTGGGGCACACCTTGGATGTGATCCTGGAAGCTGAGACTGAATTTCTTATGTTAAATTTATATCTCACAGAACTACAGCAGTGCATTTTCTTTACACTTCATGTAATTTTCATGCACATTTAATGAGAATTTTAGAAAGATATCTTATGGAAACCACAAAGACTCCTTCTTCTGTTAAGGCTTGCATGTATCTCTTGTTACTAAATTGCTTTGAAAAATCAAAAATAATTGACATTGTGAAAGACAACAGCTTTCATAATGGTGCAAAAAGAAACAACTCTGAATATGCGAAGTTAGCGTACGTAGAATCAGAACTAATTTCAAAGAGGGAATAAAAATATGCTTTATAAAAACTACCAAAGTTAAAACTGCCCCACAGCGTGTACAAGCAGCTGTGCTGGGCTTTGCAGCTGACAGCTATGCAAGACTCCAGCTTTCTGATGGTCAGGCCAGTGGGATTTAGAGGCTCTTGCTGCAGCTCCCACTCAGGCTTGGAGATGGCTCCCCAGAAACACTACTAATAAAGGGGCAGAGGAGAAAATGCAGCTTGAGAATCTGCAAAATGACCCAGTGCTGCTCTCACACAGTGCTCTGCAGCACTTGTCCAAGAGACAGCCCTTGAGGCTGCTGTGCTGCACCAAAGGAAGAAGAAGAGGACAGCATTTGCTGCAGGTTGTTTTTCCAGAAGGTTCACGTGCCTGTTTAAAAGCTCCAGAAGCTGTCTCCACATCTCCTGCTCTTATGGGTCACAGCAAGGCTTTTCTCAGTGTTTACAAGGCACTCAGATGAGTTCCCAGCTCAAGGGCACCGCTGAGTCAGTTCCCTAAGTTTCTTTTAAGCCCTCTACCCAAAACCTTTCTTTAAACAATGCCAAGGATTCTCCAAATACCATCTTCTTGTGCTCCTCTCTCGACCACTTGAACTTGCAAGCAGCAGGGTGGTTGCTAAGGATGCTATCCTTGAGAGCTGCACTGCTGAAAAGTAACAAAGTAGTTGTTCTTCATTTGGTTTCCATGACATCAAAGATAATTTTGCTTCTCAGCTCTCAATAACCAGACTTTTGCCTCTTTAGGGAAATCTGGTTTTGGAAGAGGCGAGGGCCTGGCATTTCCAGCCACAAAACAATGGCTCACTTCCTCCTTGCCTGGGCTCCCAGAGAAAAGCCAGGCTCTGTGCTTTATCTTTACCTGGGGTTCAGATGGCAAAGGGCATAATTAGTGGGCACAGTCTTTTGAGACTGCTGCAGGTGGCTCAGCACATGGCTCAGCACACAGCTGGCATCCCTGGCCTTTGGGAGATCTGACAGGCTGAGAAGTGCAGGACAATAACTGAACCTGCACTTCTGAGCTTGCCCCTTCCCTTGCTGGACAGGTCTCAGGCCTGGTGGCGGAGAAGGAGGTAAAATTCCATGTGTTTAGGGCACCACAGGAAACACAAAGCCACCTCCAGCAGACAGGGGTGACAAAGCAGTTCTGCCCTGTGACACCAGGTCATGAACAAGAGCACTTTGCCTTAAATGCCCATGCCCACTCACTAGCCAGACCTCATCCTCCAAGGTACAAATGCCCATGACATTTCCTGCAGTGAACCATGCTTTCCATAGCAAAACTGCACTCTGCCACTCCTAACAGGGGCCCAGGTACTGCACCAACCCTGCCCATCATGCACTTACTATCTTTAGGAGAAGGACACAAAGTATCAGCAAGTTGCCACTGGTATCTCCCAAATGCACTTATCACTGTCCATATGGAGTGGTACAATTCATGAAAACTCCAATATAAACTATCGTGGGAAGTAAAAATAATAAGCAGTAACTAAAGTGCAACAATTCAGGCCTGCTCAGCGGCCAACACATGGGAACAGCCACATTCCTCATTTTCCTTAAGACATTAAGCAAAAGCACAGAGCGTGCCAATTCTTTGTGGTCCCTACCACTACCCTCACATAATTTTGAGAGTTAAGTTCTTCTTCCAGGTAACTTTCAGCTATGAACAAGAGACAAGCTGTTTCTCACCACAACTATCATGACCCATAAAGACCTTCTGCCCTCGATTTCAGCAAATTCCAAAATTCTAAGATAAAAGTAAAATTCATGCATTATGAAGAGCAGCAAATAAAGGACATTAAAATACATGTACAAACTTAGGGAAAAAACAAGGCTAAATCATGGCTGCATGGCCTTTTTTGTAAACAGGAGAATCAGCCAGGTGCAACACTTTGTACAAAACAAGATTTGCCATGATTGTCAATTTTGAGTCTCAACACAGGAGGAGAATGGTTTTTTATTCTGTCTGCTTTTTTTTTCTTGTCTTATCCCAATTAAATCTGCTTTTCTTTGGATCTGCAAAGAAGGCATGTGTCTTATTCAGTACAGCATAAAAGAGGAAATACTTTACCTCTTAAGCTCACACAGAAAAATGCAACCTATTTCTTCCTCCTTCTCAACCACAGTTAGTTTTTAAACTTATAAAAAGGCAAAAATAGGTTGTTCATGGATTTTTTTCTCTTGTTCTTCAGTTTCCAAACACACTGAGGATTCCGTTCAATATAGCTTCTTCCCCATTTTCAGGGGTGTTTGACCCAAAGAAAGAATACCTAGTAGGAGTTCGTATCTGTCCAAAATATTAAATTGTTCAAAGTACAGTTCATAGCAACAGCAAGACTCCATGCCTCACAAAATATATCCCATTTGGAACATCCTCAAAATTGTACTTGTGGGCTCTCAACATGAAATAATCTACCTTAAAAAATCACTATCTTTGCTTTTTAAATTTACTTATTAGATAGACAGCTTTTAGAAAGCTTCCAATTTTTGCAGCAGTTGTCTCCTTAAAGCATTTTTAGATCTGTGCAAAGTAAGAAGCAGTATCTTCTATCCCTTTTGTTATCCCTTGATATTAGAGAGTCAGGAAGTTTGCAGCTTTTATACTTACTGCAATAGGGCAGTCATTGACAATAACACAGTTTAACACGACTGCAGTAAAAGTCTAAAGTAGAAACAGATAAATCCTAAAGGAACTGTTTAAGGAAGGACAAGTTAGATATTTATGGAGGGTGTCTTAGAACAAGCTTTGTTTGTCTTTTGTACAAGCACAGATAAAGGTGTTCTGCTCAAGAAATTAGCACAGAAACTTCTCAAAAATCAAAAAGGAACTGATCCCACAAGCATATCCAAGAGAGACATTTCAAAGGATCAGGAAGAACCTTTGCTCTGTTAAGGACTTGTTCTGTGGAAAATTAATTTGATCCCCTCTACTCTGTGCTTGACTCACTTGTGATACATCACTATGTGCCAGGCTAAAGAAACCAACAGGTTTCTCCCTCCCTACAGGACCAACCAGCATTCTCATGGAAAAGTCAAATGAAATGTTACACTCTAGAGTGGTTTTTTCCTTTACCTTTAGATTCTTCAGCATGATGAAAAATGTCTACATCATCAACCATGAGCAGTAGGAAAGCACATGAAAAGCAGTCCTGTGTTAAACCAAGCACTCCCCGTAAAATTATGAAGAATCAGAAAGAATGGCAACTTAACAGAAACACAACATCAAAATACTCCTCCAGCCTCCCAAAAGAGAAATTCTAGACAGCTTTTGAACCTTAAGCTAGAATATGCTTTGCTACTTAATTATAACAAATTCTGAAAAAAATGAATTCAGAAAAAAATTAATTAAAGCCTACCATAGAAACAGATGCATCTTCAGAGGTTTTATGGTAGAGACTGGAAATTTTTTCAGCACGCATAAGGTATTCTGCAGTCTTCCTTTTCACCGCTTCTCGACGAGTTGGACTTGATTCACCTCAATGGAGAAAAAGAAAGTGATGTTTTCTATAAAGAGAGAGGTACTAAGCAATCAAAGCACATGACTGCTTTGATTCTACCTTTTTGATTTCCTTTAGGTTATTCATAATCAAACCTAAAGATATGCATCTTCTAAAAATCCAGTACTGTGATCTCAGAGTTCTGCACAAATAACAAATTAGGCCTTGCTATAGACTACGGTAAATAAAAAGCCTTTCCTAATATTTCTGTTATTTGGTATATGTTCCTATGGTAATATAGATAAGAACTGAAACAAACCACTGATCCAAACCCTGCATTCCAAAAAGCAAAATCAATTAGGAAAGACAAAATAAGATGATTACAACAAAACAATGAACTTATTTTTCCCTCAGGTTGTTGCCCTGTTCTTCTAAAGTTCTTCTAAATCTTCTGATGTTTACATTTTTGTAATAGAGTTTCTCACACACTTTTCATCAAAATAATCATTATTCTGCATTACTTTCTAGAAGAGGAGAGAATTAGTAGACTGTTAGTTTGACCAGTGTGGTTGGAGAAGTAGCAATTTCATCCTCAAATCCATAGTTACTTTTAGAATTCTATAAATATCAAAGTCCAAAAATAAACGTGCTTTTTTGCCTTAGACATCCCAGCATGTGAGTGTCATTCATTTCATGTCATATTGCGACATCAGGTATCCAGTATGGACCCTCCTAATTATACATGAAGTCCAGAAATGCTATTGAAAGCAAGAAGGCAACTGAGGAGAGGCACTAAGAACTCCTGCTCTCAGTTTTTCTGTGCTAGACATTCCTTGCCTCTTGTCTTGGGGTAACATGAGAAGAAAGCAATAAGCACTTGCATCAACTACTTCACTTTCCAGATGGCCACACAACCACTGTATTAGTTCTGATCTAGCCAAACTCTTGGTGAGAACCACATGGCACCACACAAACACTGAATTCACTCTGAAGCTTTCAGTTTGGCTTAGGCATTCACATCCTGAGCGATGTATTGCTGTAACAGACTCAACCTGTGATGGCAACACCCAACCAACCTCAACCACCCAACAAAGACAAGAGACTTCGAGACTCAACTGTTACAACAGAGAAATGAGATCATTATGCTGAAAAAAGACAGAGACAACTGTCCCAGAAGAAGACTGAAGGTCAGCAAAGACCTGATGTGGCCCTGACAGTCTCTCCCAGCCCTAACTGAGGCCATCCAAGACTTGCAGAAACAAAGCCTTGACTGTGACAGGCTCTGCACTGCCAGGTGCAAGCAGCACCTCTCAAACCGATGCTCAACAGGGCAAGGAACTGCAAGGATATCTGCCCAACAGCTACTCCACATGAAAGACAAGGCAAGGAACAGGAGAGGCAATAAATTAAACACACAGATACACAAACCCCAACCAACGGCAGATAACAGATATTAACAAAGACTGGAGCTCGTAAGACACTGATCACCGGGCCATGAAAGGAACCGAGTGTAACCTTGAAGGAGTTCAACCAGAAACTTTGTAACTGATAAGAAAAAAAAAAGGATTATTGTGGGTTATCAAGAATGAGTCTCATAAAAAAGGGCAAGCTTATTATGGAACTTCTGATAGAGAACTTACTGTGTGAATGCCTGCATTCAGAAATTACTGCAGGAGGTTTTCAGGGGCAATTGTGGCAATGTGTAAGACATTGTGAGATTTTCAAGGACAGAATTAAAGGTAGGGGTCAAGGTGGATTGTTTTAAAATAGAGACTCCCATTCCTTTCATATCACAACTAGAGACTGCCCAAACACACAGAACCATCACACCCAGACTCCATCAAGAGTAAGCAGAAGAGACTTTGGATCTACTCCAAGTTCTGGGATAAGTGAGCTCTTGTAAATTTTACTATCCACCTCGCAGCAGGAGGAAAAAGTGATTGTTCCCTCCTTGGATATAGACACAAGATTGCTCTGTAAAATCCTTTGTCTACACTTCATTTGAGACAGACAGAACTTCAGTGCACTTTCTGCATACAATATTATGGATATTTATCAATATCTCAGTAATTTCTCTCACTCTAAAGACCTAGGGAAATCTTGGTTAAAAATTCCCTTCCTAAGACTGCCAGTCTTATTCCCACCTAGGATAAAAACAAAAAAATAGCATCACTCAACCCTTTGAAGTTGAAGTTGGCATTATCAAAAGAGAGTAGATACACAGTATTTTTTTTCAATAAGCCTGTGTAGCAATATCCTAAAACAGGACTAACTCTGGCTTTCATCTCTGCAGGTAGTGTGAAAGCACCACCAAACTTCTTCATGCTGCTGCACTGGTGAGCACCCACGTTCTCTCAGACACACCAAGTGGCAGCTGCTCGGGGAAAGCAAGACATCTGCACAGCAACAATAAACTCTGAAGCCAGCATTTCCTTCAAGCTGCTAGAAAACTGCTAGGTCAGTGTCTAAGGCTACCATAAAAGTCAAGCTTACTGCTTAATTGTTAGTTATGTGTATTTAGTTTGGATGTTTCTTGCTTTTTTCCAATGCTTCAGTAATTTTACAGTAATTAAGGCAAACCAGCTAGGATGTCCCCTCAGAGCTGTCTTTGTTCTCCCTACTTTCACAAGACATTAATTCCAGTTTTCCTTCTACTTTTCCTTCCCGAATAATTTGTTAAATAACCTTTGCAAGCTGTTCCTCTCATTAAAATCTTCAGCTATAAAAAAGGGTGTGAATTCAAAAAATAACATTTATTCAACAAGTTCCCACATTGTATTTGTGGATAAGATCATTAACAGTTCAGTGTCTGAATACTTTAACAAGTGGATGACTGAGAATTAGGTTCATGAAAATAGGATTTTGGCTTTTTATTTTTTTGCATTAGTTTAACCAAGAAAATGTAAAAGCTACATTGCAATACAAATTCCCATTTAAACAGCCAATATCTCACAAAAATCTGTAAATAAATACAGGATATAAATTTAATAAACATGTAAATGCTACTTAAAAAGCCTCAAATACAGACAGTAACAATAAAGACCCCATTAAGCTAAAAATAATCTTTAGCATTTGTGCCAAATTCGAGGTCATAGAACTGTTCACTTAAAACCAAATAAATCACTAAAACACAGTACTAGAACAAATCCTTATATCTGACAGATGTCAAAGCTGTGATTCAGACTCCGTGGGTTTTTTTAAATGCAGTGTTACATTCTGCCATGAAATATTGGTTTTGGTTAAGCAAAATGTATTTTCAAAAGAATCAATTTAATTTTATAATAAATTAGGAATAATCATTTATTCCTAGTTAAGAACTTTTGATTTAAATATTGTGTGAGCATATTGAGCTCCTATTTCCACTCTGTGGTTAGCTCACAGTAATCTAAAGAGGTATCTCTCTAATTACAATTTAAACTTGAAAGGCATTTTTCTTAAAATGCCAGCAAACAGGAAATGTTTAAACTGTGTCAAAGCCTTTGATGAATCTTTACAACTGCTCATAAAAGCTCATCCTGCTTAAAATAATATTGATTTTTCATTTATTTTCCTAGATACTAGAAGATTTATGTTTCATCTGATCAGGATCAAAGCTTCTCCCCCCTCCTGATCACTGGGATTAAATCAGCAATGTCATTTTACACTTTTAAAAACTACACTGCTAAAGCAAGATATAAAAGTGCAGCAAGGCTGATCATAGGGACCTTAGAATAAAAACCCCTCAAGATTCCCCATTTCTCTCTCTCTCTGCTTTTGCTACAGAGCAGCTGTGCCTCACACAGATTCACATGAATGAAAATATTAAGGCGAGAAACCACCCACTTAGTTTATTTTCCATATGACTTTCCTGTAATTATTTTGTAAACTGTTCACACAACAATATATAAAAACATCTGCAAAAACAGGTAATTAATGTGTCAAGCCAAACTAATGCATTTTTTATGGTGTCCATGCTTCGTCAACTATAATTATAACTCTTTTTAAGCAAATGATGATGTGTTTGTTGCAATGTGCAAGTGGTTATTTTAGATGCTCTGTTTACTATTACTGCAAACAGAATATAAAAACTCTACAGCTACTTTGTTGCACATATAAGCCTTCATCCACACACACAAGCAGGCTGCTCCCTCATTTTCCAAAGGCTTTGCCTATTTCAAAGAAGTAAAAATATCCTAAAATGAAAATTGGCTTTGGAAAGGCTGACCAGGCCACCCACTGACCAAAGTAACAGCAAGCCAGAATATTAGGACAGCAGCCAATGATTTAAAATTTGTTCTTTAATTTATATTTCTAAAGACAGCTCAGCTACAATATATTTACAAACATAGATATTCCTAACAACACTGAAATGATTTTGAGGGTTTGACAGAGGAAAACCACAAATATTGGAATAATTGTGCCACTGAGTTCTTCTGTGACTTGTGTGATTGTCTGCCCACAGTGCACTGATTTGAACAAAAAACACAAACAAGGAGCACTTCCATAATGTACAGCAGTGGCATCTGGAAAACTAGCAATATTTATGTTTGTCTTCTTCTCAGAATCTTCACTCACACTTCACAGTACCTCAGAAGAGGACACACCTTGAAGAGATCAGCTAACTCAATGCTCAAGTGTTCAGCTCAGTTAACTGCTCATTCACACATCAAATCTTCTGTAATTCTATCATATAGTAAAATTACCAATGCTTAGGTAGTAACAGCAAAAAGCTATTGAAAGGGGGCCATATTCAATAAACTTAGACAAAAAAAAGTTGGGTCAGTAAAGACTGTGGCCAAAAATCTGTCCTTTTTCCTCATATAATCTGGGATACTACAAGGAGAACACATCTCAGACACACAGAAGTGCTGTCAAAGTTGCTCTGGTGTGTAACTATTCTCTTCCAAGGATCCAGGATGAAGTCATGGGGAAGATCTGTTTCTCTCTGGATGATAAAGATATTTCTAGTTGCCACTTGCTACTAACATATACAAAAAAACCCCAAAAATCATTAAATCATTATATGTAGTACCCACCCAGGAATTCTAGATATGCCTTCCTTTCTTTGTGCCTGACCAGTTCCAAATCATCCCCCTTAAGGTGTTAAGAGGTTTTCCTCAGCAAGAGTTAATCTGTCAGGGCAACACAGGCGCACTCCCTACTTGAGTAGGTGGGTGGCCAGGACAGGAATATTTTCACAGAAAAAGTAAGGCCATAAAGTTAATATTACTTGTCCCAATCCTCTGTGACCTCCCCTTCCTGCTTTTCTCTCAGACTTACTAAAAATATATGTGGGCTGCCTTCCTTTAAAGAAGATATCAGAAGAGATTTGCTCCAGGAAGGAATATCCTCCTGCAGAACAAGCTACAAGGAACTTGTACGAGACTGCCTGTTGTGCCAGCCCCAAACTCCACGTTCTTAACAATTTAAACAGTAAAACTTTCTCTAAATACTGAAATCTTCAATGAAACATTTATAATTGCCAAATCTAACAGCTATAATACCATTTTTTATTTTTAAAAGTTTCTTTATCTTCTTCACAGTCTTCCTGCACATATCACCCAGCTGGATTGCTGAATTTTTCAAAGAATTGCTCTCTATAAAAATGCAAGGGAGTAAGCCTTAAAAGATTTATTTCTTCTCACAATGAAAAGAGGTTTAGCAGCACCTTCCTTATTAGTGGGTAGCCCAGCTGTTATTTTTGCCTAATTGGTTCAAGAGGACCTCTGTTCTTCTTAGGGCAAACACTTCTTACATCATGTGAAGCAGACTCCTTTGTCCATATTAGCCAAACAAAAGCTCAAGCACACCGTAAGTGACAATGCGACTCATAATCCAGCACGGGTTTGTGATGACTTTGGACACTGTTTTATAACCCCAAAATTTATTTCAGGAAGGGGAAAAGCTGCTGATTTTGGAACGAGTCTCCACCAACTTTCACAGGAGGGAGGGTAACTTTTAATTCTCAAACAATTACTTAAGTGAAATGTGGCAGGTGCTGGGGTAGACAGATACTGCAGCATCAAGGAAAAAGCTATAGATTTGAGCAGCAGGTGGGGCTTGGAATTGTGAAATAAGACCACTACCTCATCAGCTCTAGTATGCTTTACATTATATTAACAGCAAGTTACTTTGAGGTGCTGATCAAATTCTGCTGCTGAAAAAAACCTGTAAATATTAAATAATAAGACAAAGGTTAAGCACATTATGATAAAACAGCTTGAAGTGATCTTTTTTCCTCTTTTTATTTTTTCTTAAGGTTTTGAGATTTATTAAGACACAACACATTTATCAGAACCATTCTTTCTTGCTTTTCTGAAGATTCAGGACAGTACTGCACTCTATCAACCAAGAAGAAAAGCCACTTAGAAGTTAAACCTTTCACACTAAAGCACAAATTTGTGACAGTGAGTGAATGCCTACAAATTCTTCTTCCAACTTTCCAGTGTGCTGGTAACTATTATGTCCATATGTTACTCACATCATCTTCACTGCAGGTAGCCTGAGACCCTTAGAGATCTATATTTCCTAGGAAGTTGCCAGTTCTACATCCTGTAGAAAACCTATGGCTACACACCTGTCATGTAAATGTCTAGGTAAATATTTCTCCAGGGAAAAAAAAAATGTTGGCACATTTGCCAAAGTTAAGCTTACACAGAAGATGGTGTGGGTGAAATGTGTTTGAGTGACCAGTAAAGAAGGAGTCAGTAACACTGAAGATGTTGTAACTTGTTAGAAATATTAACCAACAAACATCTGCTTCTAGATAAACTCTCATGTTAAATCCACAAGGTGGTGGTAGCTTTTCATGTACCTGGTAAAAATAAAATTAATGGTCACAGCATCCAGCATTTCAGGGAGGAAAGTCTTAACTTCCCATCTATCTGCTAATACTTGTAGTCTTAACTGTGCAGTATTTCACCCAAATAAGACTTAATATGACAAATATTCTTGAATGTTCTTCCATAGAACTACACTCTAAGTGTTTCAAGACAGAAGAACAAGCAGTGACATTCTAGCACAGTTGAAGGAAGAAAATGGTGACAGCAGCAGCAAGTCATCCAACACAAGCACCAATGGAACAGGGGAAGAACACTGACAGCCAGGGCAAGGATAGATGTTATCCAGGCCACCACCATGAGAGAGAGGAAATTTCCAACTTCTCTGCACTTCTTGACTAAAAGGACAAGTTCAAATTAAAATCAGCATCCACAAACATCCCTTGCTTCAGAGCAGAGGGAATCCAGGCACACAGACACCTACCCCTTCAAGTAAGAACAGTTTACTGCCGGGGAAAAAAAAGAGAAAGGCAGATTAAAAAAACCCAATTATGAGATTCATAAATCCTGACAGTCTAATATTACTCCTATTTATGTATTAAATGCAACTCATATGTATTTTTATATACTCCTATGGGAAATGGTATTTTTCCCCGAGCACTCACAAGAATCTCTAAAACAGAAGAGCTAGCAGCAGGCCTTGAAGAGATCAAACCCATACTAGTCCTAGACAGCTCTGAAGCTAAGGAGGCTATTTTAAGATACTGGAAGAGTTAAGAGGAAAAGAGGACAGGAAAAGAGAAAAGGAGGATGTGAAAAGAGAGAAGCTGTATATGCAAGAACTGTTTGGGAGAGAATCAGAGCACTGATTATCATGCAGCATCATGCCCTTAAACCTATCTATGCAATTTTTCTATTCCAGTAATTTGCCTCAATTCACCTACAGTGCCTAAGGCATTGAATTCTGCAGCCAGAGACTTCAAATTTCTCACTTGCGGACAGCAGCGGCACTGTAACCTAATCAGTCTGCCCTGTCTACCCTGCATGCTGCAAGAACTGTGGCAGCCCTACCGCGTCTTCTGACGGGAGGCAGAAACCCCGCACAGCTACAGTCAAAAAAAGATTCCTGCACTTTGCAGCTAAGTGTTGTGGCTAACAACAGCTGAGATAAAAGGCAGTGTAGGCTGGAAGAGATGTCTGTCAAAGAGGCCAGGCACAGGCAGCAGCCTGGCAAGGAACTGCTATGAGGAAAGACTCCAATCTTGGAAAGGTCAGAACAGCACCAAGTCAATGGAGCTAGCTGTGTCCCAAGAGGGAAGGAAAATGAGATTTCTAAGGCTCACCTGGTCACGTATTTATTAATTCTTTAACAGTCACCTGCTAAGTAACCACATTCAGAGTCATCTCTGCATCACACCCTACACACTGGCTTGCAGGTATTGCTATAATTCACTTTTACATGTATTGCAAGGCTCTAAGCTCTGCAGCATGTACTGAACCTCACACCTTTATCAGCCTCCTGGTGCAGACAAGTCCCGCAGTTTAATTGGAACTTCACTTTAAGTGTTCCCTTACATAGCCAGATCTGGCTGTATTTATACAATAACCAGTTGCTGGCATTAACTACATGCTTTAGTCATACTTTACTGACACGTGCTGTATTTTACTGTTTTGCCACAACGAGGTGTCTAAACCCAGCACTTCCACATAGGCAATGACATCACTCAGGGTAGTCCATGCAGCACCTACTGCACAGTGCAGGATCCACAGCACTGATCAGCTCTGAAGCTCTGTATGGTCTGCAATGGGCTTGGAGACAACACATTCCAATTATGAACAGTTCATGGTCCATACCAGCATGTGTTTCAGCATCACTGGTAGCATGGTGAGATGTGACTTTTTTTTCTTTTAACCAACCACAGTATTTCCAGCATCCATTCTTAATCCAGCTGCTTCTCAACAGACAAGTCCTGTCACACACTCTTCTTCTGAAGCAGCAGCTGTATTTTCAAGGTTGTATGAAGCACTAGAAGGGAGGGAGCACTTTGTAGCATTGCTCAGAAAACTCAGCCCAAACAGTTCTACAGCAAACAGGTTGAGTGATAACACACCATAGGAACACAGAAGCCTAAGGTCAGGGCAGGGGGAATGACACTTGCATTGGTCACCCCATCACCAACCTTCCCTGTGGAATTCAGCACAACTCTGAGGGTTTCCCTGCAGACATCAGCTCACACCCCAACTCACCTTCTCAGAAAACAGGTCTGTTGTTTCCTTAAAGACACTGCCACAATCAGACACATCTGCTGGACAGCTCAGAAACTGTTAACAATCAATGAGGAACACTACTCAGAGGCCTCCACGAGTGAAAGGAATTTAAAATAGCTACTGTGGTAACAGAAGTTGTCTTCACAAGTGCCATTCAACAAACAAGCAAAGGAAGCCAGAAATGCGCTGGTGGAAGGCCATGGCTGTTTCCCTTTTCATAAAGTACTGTCTTCTTGGCATTCTGTCAAGCATGCTCCTGTTTGCATCCCTGGCTCCATCACAAGTTCAAATCACAGCCCATCATAATCCCAGTAATTAGACACAAGTTGGTTTGTTTTCAGTATATCCAAAAATATCGTCTAGTTGTCCAAAGTATTCCCAGCATTTCATTGTACATGCATTTCTGGGTTAAAAGTCAAAGTCATTTTAGCAAGGTTCCAGTAATTTGTGTAATTTTTGTTCCAGCTCTGTTTACTGGATAAACATTAAAACAGCAAAGAGCAGTGCAAAACTGACATTCACAGCCTGCTTTCAAAGACACCAGCAGCTTATTCAGAACTTGTGGACCCCTAACACAAAACAGAGATACCTGAAAACAGCTTGTGGCTGCTGACACTTCAGAGGCATCACATACTTCATGCAACAGGGTTCATGCTGCCTGAACTAAATCAATATTCATTCTGCCCAGCCACAGCTGCTACACACGTGAAAACAAACATCCCAAAACTCCGACGGAGTAAATGGGTCGTCTCCCTTCAGATGTTAATGTGCACATGGACAGACCAGCAATGAACACATTTGGTTTCTAAAACACATGGAAGAGATCCTGTACTTTTCTACATGAATTAGACTGGCCATGCTGTGCAGCATTCTTGCTTCTTCACATGCCTGAAGTTACTGAAACACAGCAATAAGCAGCAGTGTTAACTCTGTTCATCACACACCTCAGACTGCCCAGACCCATAATGGGTATAACTAAAGAAAGGCTGCTGTTGTAAAAAGAGGGGCAGTTTATACAAACAGGACTCCCTTCTTTATTACAAAAAAAGTCTACATAATTTCAGTCTCGTGATCTGCTTCTTCCTATCATAAACTATGCCCTATACCAAAGTCAGGGAATGCACTGCTTTGCATAAAACAGAGTTAACTTCCAGCTGGAAGTTGGTGGCTTGCTATTGATTAGTGCATTTTTTTCCATCTCTAGGCCTGAAGCAATGCACTGACCTCAAAGTGCTCTAACATACTAACAAAACAAAGGAACAGCTATAATTGTGAGCCAAAGTTTCTGTTAGTTAGCATACTCAGTATGCTTTAAAAGGCAGAAAACCTTGAATTCTAGAAGGTTTCAGCTCCTAGAGAACTGTTGAACCATGCTACACAACCTGTCTTACAAGAGCTTCCAAACCCTGCATGCAGCAATGCCCAGAAAAGACAAGAGGAGCAGCAGCATTAGTACACATTCAGAAGGAAAAGGAAATTATGGCAGCTACTCCCTGTCACTGCAAGCAAGGCAGCCCTGGTATACACAAAACAGGAAGGCACAAAAGGTGCAGTTCCAGGGCTACACTGCCAGTCCAAGACTTCATTCTTCTTCCCACTGACAACTGGTTAATACCAAAGATGTGTATGGAGCAGAAGTAGGCCAGACATGTGTAAGGAGCAGATCCCAGAGTCCAAGGTATACGCCAGTCTCTGAGCACGCAGTCTTTCCCCAAGGGACACAAATTGGGTCTCTTGGCAGGACTACAAATAGGACGTGAAAGGACTTAGTACTAAATTCTGCAGGAGACTAGCAAAAGAAAATACATGTGCACCTTGCCCAGAATAATTAACATCACTGTACATCTGAGAGCATGTGCACAGAGCTGAAAACAAAGTCAGGATGGCCATTTCTCAAATACACAACACCTGCCTCGCCCAACACTAGTGCCAGCAGCTCAGAGAGCTGGAAAGTCATCGGGAATATAACAGGCTCAAGTGTGCTCAGCTGCCTGTGGGGAAGCACCTACCTCAGACTAACCAGCACAGGTCTATAAACCTGCAGCACTGAACCTTGCCATGCATGGTTTTGTCGAGCAGATCTTGTGCTGAGCCTAAAGGAGTGACTGGTGCCAGACACAGCCTCACCCCTCAGACCCACCAAAGCAGCTCCCATAATATATTTTATTTATAGGAGGGTCATGTATTTTCATTCTGCCGGCAAAGGAACTTGTGATTTGTTGTACACATGGGTGTCAGAAACAGGCGCTGCACCTGAGCGAGTGCTCTGCTCAAAAGCCAAGCTGGCAGCACAGAGGATGGGTGCCATTCCTTCCCCATCTCCGGGCGCTGCTACAAGGGCCCGATTCCAGGTCTCGGGTGGCAATTTCTATTTCCTTGCCGCCACCTCGTGGCCAAGGTCTGTATGCATTCCCGTGTCACTGCATTTCCAGGGAAAAAGCCACCTGCGGCCCGTTCTGCAGAGGCTGTGCACAGAGACAGCGGCACTGCACAGGTGGGTAAGGATCGATGAACACTCTAACAGCTGAGAGTGAAACACAAAGTCTTATTTACACTGAAGAGGCGCAAAATAATCAGTGGCAGACGACCAGAAGCATTTTGCAATAATTGCACCATCCTTATCTTTGAAAGGAGTATGTTATTATCTAGGGGTAGTATGTTATATAACTAGGGGTGTTTAAATAACAAGTGATTAGGTAGAAGCTCTGTGGGTTTTTACTGCGATATACATTAAATGTTCACATATTTATGCTAAACATACTGCCTTCACAAAGCAGCTAGATTAGAAAGTTTTGTTTGGGGTGTTTTTTTTGGTTTTTTTTACTGTCCTCATAGACCAGGAGATGGCACGTTTTTCGGAAGATGTTTGGACCAGCCCTGCCATCATGAAGAGGGCAACAGTGTCTCTCTGCCAGACTTCAAGAGCTTCAAGGAGAATGGGACAAAATTAGCTGGATCTATCCAAATCTAGTGTGAATGCGCAGAAGAGAAGTAATATTCCTTCACAGCCATGCAGGGGAACATAGAGAAATGAAGAAATAGCTGGCTGCTAGGAACCACACTGTGTACAATTATCCCAAGGGATAAGATGCCACCTAAAACGCAACTCATTCCCATTACTCCCTCTTGTGTGCAATACGGATGCAATGTCAGGGACTGAAAAGAAAAAGGTGCCGGTTACATGTTTCTTCATCCTTCAGGAACGCTGACACACCACACAAGGAATCATCACTAAAAATTTATTAGTAACTCCCACTGCACTGAGTGGCATCAAGAAAATCAAGCAGAATATCACAATTTTCTAAGATTCCTTGAATTTCTTCCTAGCCTGAAAAGCAAGGATGATAGAGGGTGATAGAAATGGATTAATAGTTATCTGAGGCAGCCAGAAGAGTGGTTAGTCAACAGCAAAGAAGAAAAAAATCCTTGGAGGAAATTTTGGTAAATATAGATAAAAAGTTCAACCTACTCTGGTTTAACAAGTTCATATGCATGAGTTGAGCAAGTCACCTACATGCAAAAAGTCTTTCATAACTTTAAAGCAAATGTGTTACTCTAAGAATTACCATGAATTCAAAGCCAACATGTTTAACCACTGCCACAACTCAAGTATACACGGTAATTACCACAGCAAAACTGATGGGCAATAGACTGACTTGTTTTCATGCCCTAACAGTTTGAAACTGTTTAATAAAGAAAGCTTTTGAAGTTGAAGTTTGAAATGTCAGTTCAAAACAGTATCATGGCAGCCTTGCATCATGGCTGGCAGACAGAGGTGTTTATGACAAAATAGGATATCCTTCAGAAGATCACAACTGAATGGCCCACAGGTGTGTGAAAAAGTGTACTTGCAAAGAAAGAATAGCTGGGCTCTCCAAAAGAAGACTGCCAGCATATTCAACACTAAGAATGAAAAACATTTTGACAACACAGGCAAGGAAAGGAAGGATGCTATTGAAAAGCCACAACAAGCAGCAAAGCAGCAACCCTACTGACATCACTGAGACTTGAAAAGAGGTGGATTTACTTTTGCCAAAAAGTATAAGACACTTTAAGCAAAGGCTATGCACATATCTTGGCTCACACCTCTAGTTCTCATCAGTAACCTACCCATTATTTTTTTCCAGGCCCCATTAAATCAGCTCAGCAGGTAATTTCCATTGCTACAACTGTTCAGAAGGTCTGGACCACTGCTGTGCATCCCACTGGGATGCAGCAAAGGCTTCTTGCTTGTGTGTGTTTGGTACATTCATGTCTAAGTCCAGATCTGGAAGAGCAGAATGCACCTGTGCTGTACACTGTCAAACAAAGGCACAATTCTAATCTCACTCATTTGATCTGTGTGGGACAGAAGCACAATACACAGACCCTGAATTCACTCCAGGAAAGAACAAATCTTTCCCTGTACTTTATAGTTTTAAGCCACTGTCAGACAAAACACAGACTACATGAGGTTATCACTTGAGATTCTCAAGAGAGAGAAAGGAAAAAATTTTCTCCCTTACTGACAAGGTGCAAGGAGGCAGAAGTTTGCATGTAGTTGCATCCAGTCTATTAACAACAGCTTTTGCAGACATATATTGACAGACCAAAGTCTTTTGAAAAGGTAAAAAAACCCCTGGTCTCCTCTAGCAATGCAAGCATATGAGTTTCTATGCATCCTTTAGCTAGAAAAGGAGAACAGTTTAATGGAAGAAGCAAGAGGCTGTGAGACAAGAGCAATTCTAATCCTTTTGTGATTGGGAAGTTAACCTGAGTCTGCCTCTTCCCAAGCGTAAAATGGGGATAATTAATCCTCACTTAACCATGTAAATTAAATAATGTTTCAACAGTGCTGCAAGTGCTACATATTAATTAATGGCTAGGCAATAAAAAGGAAAGAGGCAAAAGTGGAGCACTTTGCTACTTACCTGCAAGTTGAAGGTTGTGCTGCAATTCTAACAGAGGAGATATTGGGCACTTGGAAGATGAGACCCTAAATTATCATTCAGTCTTAGAGAGAAAAGTTTCTCTCTCTCTCACATGCACACACAGTTGTCAAGTACATGAAAGCCAGGCACATGTAACTCTGCATTTCAGATCACTTCTCTACAATGCAGTCAGCTGATGTTAGCCATGGAAATGTCACAAACAAACACAACCAAGGAGAAGACAAACAGCATGAGAAGATCCATACCTTGAACACCTTCCAGAAGCAGATCAACCCCCTTTCTATAAAAGCTTAAGGCAGTTTCATAATCTTCCTCTTCCTCCTTCTTCAAGGCCAGTTTTATTAACTCGCCTGCTTTCTCCAAGTAATCTTGTTTGCCTGGCTTGGATTTTAAGCTTCCAGTAAACAAACCATGGCTTTCCTTTTCTCCTTCAGGTTTGCTCCACTCCTGCTCAGATGCCAGTGTGCTTTGGACTGGGGGTTCAGAAGCAACACAAAGGCCAGCAGCTCTACTGGGAGAACTTTGGTTGGATGCCATTCCATCATCTACCTCGGCAAGAGAATCTACATCCACTGTCAGAGAGATCAGGTCACTGTCACTGGAGAAGCCTGGAAGTCAGAAAGCATCATTACTCTGGATTGCTCATATACCTTAGGAGCCTTCAAAATTCCTTAGCCCATTCAAAGATTTAGCTCTTTTCACTTATGCAGTTTCCTTAGAATACTCACAGAAACTCCCGGACTGCAATGCTGCTCTAAAAAAAAATTTTTGCACCTATAGAAACATAATTTTAAAACTTAATGACAAACTCTGCAGAACAACCAGTCTTCATTTCAGTACTGGGAATGAAGAGACCTAACACCCAACTTAAACTTCCAAAGCAATTCACCATTGGGCTCCAGGAAATTACAAAACTAAACCTGTGTGACAGGAGCCAAATTACTGTTGCAAGAAATCCCAACATACTGTTTATAATCAGCAAGATGAAGCATCCTCAAAACAGTAAATTAGAAGTTTGAATTAACACAGAGTTACTGTCAGCTTATGCATCATGCAGCACTCAGCTCACATGTAATATATACAATCTTCCTTCATTGCTAACACACAGTAAAACAAATTATTTAACACCTCTTTCATCACTCAGATCTGAGCTAACACATTTTATTTTACATTTGCCATAAGTCGCTACACCCATACTGCAAACTGACCTTCAGTAACTAAACCACATGTACTTTTCACATGGTTATTTCGGAATAAATGGCAACAATGCTATTTTACATATATACCATTCCATTCTGTAAGGATTATCATCCACAAAAGGCACTCATTCCATTAGGGTTTTCTAATTATTTAATTTCCACAAATGTAATGGAGACAACTTCCAGATCTCACCTCCACATTCCGACTGGCTCGTAAGTGTCACATCATCAAGCCCACTTAAATCCTTTCGAACTGAAAAGAAGGACAAAAACATTTCTGACACCCATGTGTACAACAGATTACAAGTTCCTTTCCCATCAGAAAGAAAATACATGACCCTCCTATAAGTAAAAGTATATAATATGAAACTGCTCTTTGACTGGCTATCAGAGATACCCATTTGTTAACACACCATTAAAAATAGGTATTAGGTTTGCCATTTCTCACTGCTTCCAAGATTTAAAAAACAAAACACAGGTCCTTGCTTGGATAGGAGATTATTCAAACCTCACACTTCACCTGATGATTTATGGCTAAGGAGACATAAAACAGGAAAGTTTTCAAAGCTGGGACCTACACATAAGGGAAAAAAAAAAAGCCAGCTTTCAGTCTCAAAAACGTCATTCCAGAATAGTACTCTGCATGAGACATATGGAGCAAGCCACAAATTTGGCAGTGCCACCTGGATATCAAGTAGCAGTTTGTTTTATCACCTTGGCACATGTACCCACTGAGGCAATAAAACAGGCAACAAGGTCAAGACATTTAGCTGTTTGCATGCACAGAGAAAGTAAATTCTGAGCTCAAACCTGCTGTCTGCTTTCTCCTATATTATTGTCAGAGTGATGAGTTTAACCACATTTCCAAGTAACATATTCTGACTTATTTTCAAAAAGTATGTGGCAGCAGCTAGGAACTGACTCAAAGGCAACTAACTCAAACTTTCTTTTACATTTTGCAGCTGTAAAGTTATAGGAGTTTACAAATTATGGAGGAGGAGTAAGAAGGCACTGTAGAAATACTGCTTTTCCAAAAGCCAGTAGTTCCTTAACATGAGTGAGAGGAAAAAGGCCAACAAATTACCAGCCACTCTTTCTCTGAAAAGCAAGGGACAGTGATACTTATGACACTATACTACTTGAGAGGAAGGGACAGGGTGCACAGACAATGGTCCTGATCTTCTCATAGAAGGGCCATAAAGGGAAGTGTACAGGCAGAGAAGAAAACTGTGTTTTCTTGAAGAAAGAAGGCAATGTGCTGAAGATCTCTTGAAACCAGTCCTGCAAGAGAAAGGAAAACTCACAACAGAAAAGTTGGAGGAGGGCAGAGGATTCATTAACTAGCATAATAATAATAATAATGGGCCATTCACCTGCTCAATTTAGGGGCAGCAAATATCAAATCTGGGGGGGAGAACTGAGCATTTATTAAACATAATTTAGAGGTACCAGGTGATGAAAGCAGATCTGATTGATGGAAGAAGAGTGCAGAGAGAACCCATGAATGGAAAAGCTGGGGGGCTTGGAAGGGTGCTCTGGTCACTCAGATGAGATGAATCAGAGCCCATCCACACAGCAGATTTCACAAAGACTCAAGTTGCCCTCCCTACAGGCCAAACAAAACCACATTTGCTCTTGTCTGGTAGCCAAGTGGACCAAAGCTCCATGAACACAGCTAGCATGGCACAGAGCCTGAGCTAACAAACTTTTCTATGGGTCAGGTTTAGAGTCCAGAGCTGGCACCACTCAACTATAGTCATGGGGTTTCCAGTCAGCTTATGGAGTAGGAAGCATCTCAGGTGCACAGGATTATTTCTGGAAAGATACTGTGTACATGGTAAAACAGAAGGAAAGAGGAAAAAAAGAGATGAAAAAAAAAATTAACTTCCTGATGAAGTTCTCTTAAGAATCTGGTAAGTAATTAATATAGAAAGATTTATGATGAGGAAGTGCGACATCTGAACATCATCCAGTGTACTCAGAGAAGACAAAGTGACTGTTTATCAGGAATATAAGATGAGAATAATGATGCTGAAATTGAACACAAATCTCTGTACTCGTCTGAAAAAGGTATCTGAAAAGTAAACACAGCTTCCAAAAACCGGTGGAAAGCCTGGGTAACCTGGCCTCTGGAAAAGCAGATTCCTACAAAAGCATGAACTGCCAAACTCCTTTTACAAATAAGATAATTATTGCTTATTTTGGTACAAAAACATTCCTACTACTGTCAATTTGCATCTTCCACCATTAATGTGCACACCTTCTGCAAAATGAACTTTGTCTGGAAAGAACAGATAAAAGAAAATACAACCCACCCTCAAAAGCAAACAGCAGCACCTGTTAAGGGATGGATTTGCTACTTCTCAGCACCACAGCTTGAAGCAGCAGTGCCCACCTGGAGGCCCTTGCATGCCCACAGAAGGTGACAGAGTGAACCAGCCACTGTTAATTGCCATAATCAGACTGGGAAAAATCAGCTGCAGGCAGGAGCTGTGAGGAGAGTCAGGGAGAGGACTCAGGGCTGAGTATTGCCACTGCCATCTAGAGGTTTTAAACACAGACGTTCCTTCTGTCCACAGCCTCCTGCCCACCAAAATCTGCTTTCAAGCATAAGACAATGTGAGCTGGAAGACACATAGGTTTTTAGAAAATGTAACTCCACAAAATTCACATTCAGCACATCCAACTCCTGTGCTCATAGTTGTTCCAAGGATCTCGTAAAAGCCCTCCAGCCGATTCAGAAGGGTATCAAAGAATTTTTCTACTTTACAGCATTTTTTTTCTTTTCAGTATTTTATCTGACATAAAGGAAGTGGTTTTCTTCTGCTAAAAATGAGGCCCTTGTGAATAATGAATAGAAATGTTCACATTAAGCACTTTTAGAAGCAGTCTATTTTATAGGGCACAGTGTAAAGTGAGTGCATTGTCAGAATCTGAAATGTTAAATTTCACAGAAATCATTTAAACCCTTTAACACTAGTTAGTGCTATTTATCATAACTGCCCTCTTCAACTAAACAATTACATAGAAACATATATGTTATATATAAACATGTTTTATATAAACATAAACCTAAATGGTTTTATATATAAACAACAACAACAACTTCTATACTTTTCTCTTCACAGAAAATATTGTGGGGACATTAGTTCATTAACATCATAGAAGGTACTACAAAATAAAATGCAAAACTCACTTCCTATGTAGAATATATTGTACGACTAAGCACAAAGTTATTGACACAGAGAGATCCCAGTGCAAGTCATACAACCTCAAGTGAAAAAATTAATCAACCACTGTCAGAAAACAAAACCTATGTTTTGTCCTGGAAGGCCTGCTTTATCAAAGTAAATTCTATGCCAGAATGATCAGATCCCCTCCTAAGTAAGCTTAAGAAGTGTTTGTATAATAATGTGGATTTATATATGAGTGCTAAGCAATTCCAAAGGAAAACTTAAGAGTTGAAGAAGAATTCCATAGACATCACAAGGACCAGGAATAACTCAGAAATACATAAGTATCTAAAAGATTGCATGGCACACAGAAATGCTTCACTGACTCAGTCTAGAGGCAGGCAAGAAGCTCCAGTACAGTATTTATTTGGGCTGACTGACCCTTCCTTACAGCTCTACTATTTTTTAGTGCAAGTGAACTGCCCCTAAAAGTGCCACTAAAATTACTCTACACGTGGTATCCAAGTCAGCATATACACCTTTAGAATAAAACTTCCAGAGGTGCAGACAGCCCTGCTGAGCCCAATTTCTCTCTTGCCAATCCCAGCTCAGCATTATTGCCATAACAAGCAAACAGAAACTGGAGGCCAATGCTCCATAAAGAAATCTGTCATTTGCCATTTATGAGCTGCTTTAAAACAGATCATGCTATGAGGCTATGTGGGAAAAGAGAGCAAACCTTCAGAGCTGCAGTCAGACAGGTTGTCAGTCAGAGAGTCAGACAGAGGCTCAACAGGACCAATCAACTCAGAGCCATCATGCACCTCTCCACCCTGAAAAAAAGAGGCAAAGGAATTACTCAGCTGCTGTGCTCTATGGAAATTCTCATTGTACAGAACTGATAGCCAAAATGATATTTCCTAATCAGTGAGTGCTCCATTACTTTAGAGTTAATGAATTGAATTAAACCATATAAGTCTGCAAAATTAAACAAGGACTTTCAGTTAAGCTATGTTTGGTTGCCACAGACTGACTAGAAATCTAAATATTTAGCCTACTGCAGTGTCAGAATTTTGAACCACACAGACCAGCACACCCAAGTCTAACAGGGAGAGAATAACAATGCCCCTGATCTATTATGTCACATATAGTCTGTGCCCTTCAGTGGTGCTCCCAAGCACAGGACTGTCCATCAGACTAATGTCCCACCCATGACTCACTATCTTGAGTTCAGTCATAGCTCAGACTTTACAAACATACAAGGAGGACATTCCTCTCTAAGCCTGAAAGGAATCAAAGCTAAGAGAAGTAACAATAGCATTAGAAACCACCTAAATATTTCAGTATTTTCTTAAATTTCTGCTTCACATCACAGGTGCACACTTTCCATGCCACTTTAACAAAAAGTGCACCATTTTCAAAATCGTATTACAAACAGGCATTGCTAATCTGTCTTGAACCAGCCCCACACATTTTCACACAAGCCAGCTCGTCCTTCTGGAGTTTATAGCACACAGATGAACAGAACACTCCCTTCAGATGTTTCTAAGAATTCATTGTCCAAGTCTCTCTCTCCACAGCCACAAAAATCTGAAAAGGAACAAAACCACCCATGGGTAGAGCTAAAAGCACACAGGCTGAGCTGGTGACAGACCAAACCTAAGGCTCTCTTACAGGAAAGCATGACACAACATCAGCTAACAAATGAGCCTAAATTATTGCATTTGCATAACCCCCCTTGAAGACATAGTTTGTCCTAAAAAAACATTGGTTTTCTAGTTTTATTCATTTCCCTGCAAAGCCAGAAAAGGTCCATTGGGAGACTAAAACTAACACTTTCATTAAGCAAAGGAAGAAAAGAGAGGTCTGAAAAATTACCCAAAACCACAGAAGTATTTCCAAAGAACTGAAAAAATGCAAATGCAAATAAACCAAAAAAGTAAAATAGTCTAAACTTGGTCTCCCAGACATTTATTGACACCAAAGCTTAAAGAATATTATTTTAAGTATTTTAAAGAACACTGCAATGACTTCATCATGAAAACAAGTGAAGAATCTTAAGCTTTGATAAAATTTTGCTCTTCAATATAGATATCATTTAAATATACTAAACACATTCATATGTTTAAGTCCCATCTCAGCCAGATGAACATTTCCTTAATTCCAGAGAGTTACTATCATGGATACATGTAAATTTATGCTTATGAGTTTGCAGTACATTAGGCTAAGCTACTGAAAATAAAGAGGTTTGAAGGAACTATTGAACAGAAACTGCTTCAGCTGTAATAAAGAGTAAGTCCATATCAATGTACTGTCCTAAAATTTGTTATGGGGACTGGTTCTCACAGCACTGTACAAGCAGCAGGTTGGACTAGTTACAAGACAAATTTGTTGCTGTGGACCTGAGTCCACAAAGACCATAAGGAAACAGTGTAAACAGTCTTCACTCCTTTGGTTTGAAACTATAAACATCTACTGAAAATATAGGAACAGTGACAATATTTTTATTACTTCCCACTGGAATTTATCATCACAAGTTTTGCTCATCATTCAATAAAAAAAAATTAAATGTCTTCACCTGAAGTTCTTGTAAAACTTTCCACCTTGTAGAGGTGTGGCATGGGATTTTTTAAAAGCCACAATTCCAGAGTGAGCGGAAAAGCCCCAGTCCCATCCCAAAGCATGTCAGAGCAGCTCACTGCCATTCCGTGGTTTATAAAGTAAAGCAGAATCAGCACTATACTTCAGTCATGTCCGTAAGAAGCAAATACTTCTGCAAATACTAACCAACCTTAAAAAACTCTTCCAGCTGTTTGCTGTTATAGAGAGCAGGGATATTGGCAGAAAACTGCAAGAGATCTTCAGCACATTGCCTTCTTTCTTCAATCACAGTTTCATCAAATCGCCCTGGAACAGACACACAGATTGACAGCTTTAGAAATAACCACACATTTATTTTGCAATAACAACTACAACGAAAGAAAACAAACGAGACAAAAGCAACCTTCTGGAGACAATGCCCTGAGTCTATGAAAGTCACTCCAACACTTCAGGAGAACATAGCAAATCTTCAAACTTCCTATTCTCAATTGTCCCTAGAGTCCCGTCTTCTGCAATCCGCTCGGATGATGAAAGCTGGCAGCTACGACAAGAATCCTTCACCCTCTCATCGTAAGAATATGTGAGGCAACACTCTTGATTAGCCAAGAGACACTAACGGATGTCCAGTGTTATCTGACAATAAATGATACATGCACAATTTGACAATATGCCAGTCAGTGTCAGCCTTGATTATGGCCCAAATCCTGTAAGGAGCTGAGCAATCTTCACGTATTCTCAAGAACAACGCACAATATGAGCGGGTAGTAAACAAAGTATTGCTAAAAGCCCCCAAACAGATCTTCAATTCCAAGGTGCCATTTATGGAGGAGACAAAGTGTAGGGGAGATGGTGAAGCCCTGCTACCAGACACTGAAGCTTTCCTCTGAAGTAACTCCATGCAGACAGGGTCTCATCTCCTTCTGGATTCAAGAGGTAAACAGAGCTGGAAGCAGCTCATTTACTAAAACGTATGATCATTCCTTTTTCTCTACTCAGCACCCAAAACATTCCAATTAGAAAAAACATACTTAAAAACAATCCCACAGTTCACCTGAAGAGATTTGCTTCTCAGGAGAAAACCCTTGGGTTGCTACCTTAAATTCACATCCTTCACAATTGCACGCAACTTATTTTAGCTTTTTATATCAACATCACTTTGTTGTTGAAATAGTTACAAGTTTACAAAAGAAAAAGGGTAGAGGTTAACAGTAATAATTGGAGGAGAATAGAACAGATATTGCAACAGCTATACAGAGGGGGAAAAAAGGACTGGGAAGACAAGTTCAAGAAACAGTACTGCTATAACAGCATGACCAGAAAAATAAGAACCACCTGTGACAGCTCTGTGGCATTAACCTTTGAAGAGGACAAAAGAAACATTGAATACAAAAGCAAAATTCATTTATACTTAGAGCAAGCAAAAAAATAATCCCAGAAGAAAGTATCAAAGCAGGATTCTTTCCAGAAATTCTTCAAGTAAATAGCTCCTGCCCATGCGGTATCAGAAAAAAGAAAATAAAACTAAAAAGACACACACATACTCACAAGATCACAAACAAAGCTTTTAGGGCTTATTTTTCCCATGAAAGAAAAGAAAAGACATCATTGGGCTAATTTTCAGCTGGACTGGTTCCGTGCCTTGCCCACCCTGCCGTTTCAGCTGTACAAACAGGAGCAGCTGCACAAAAGAGTGAGCAACAAGCAAGCAGAAAGAAGGCAAAAGCAATGCTACCACAGTGAGTGGGAACATTGAAATCAGGCCCCATTAAACTGCTCACAAACTTCCTAAGTCTTCAGAGCAACACTGGGGGTGCATTAGGACTCTTGGCTCATTACATGCAAAACTGGACGTCATGGAAAGAAAACAACTTCCCTCAGCAAAGCACAGCAGCATGAGCCAGCTAAATGAATCTACAAATTCACACAAACGCTGTTATAATGCAGTTGGAAATCAGTGGTGTAGAAGTAAACACCTAACAATACCAAAACCAGAGAACTTTTGCAAGAAAAAAATTCTGTAAGATGTTTTTCCTCGTTTCTCAACAATCTCTCCCTGTTTCATTTAATCAAGCTCAATAAAAACAAAGTTTGCTTATTTACATCTTCTCAGTATCTCCACTGGGCACCAGCTAGGGCCCATCAGGGCCAGCCCTGTCAGGCTGGCCAGTGTGCACTCACTGATTGCCAGGCAGCTGCAAACCTCACCGGTATGAGCTGAGCCTGCCTGGCCCCCAGCAGCACCAAAACACTGCCATTTCACAGACTTTGCACAAGTATAACTACATCTGCAACCACCTTCACTCTCAAATTTAGCTGGTATTAGCCACATCAGTAAGAGGTTCGACTTTCTAAAGGCACAATAACACAAGCCTTAGTTTCTCAGGACACTGAGCTAAAAAAATAGAAATAGATGTTAGAGCAGAGCTGCTGAAATATTAGTCACTGTCGCATTTTCCAGCCCATTAGCATCATGATAGCATCAGGAAAACTGCTTCTAGAACTAGAGGGCTTTAGGGGAAGGAAGAACATTATTTAGTACTGGTTCAGTTCACAGACCTCCTGGCATCTTGCTGGCAGTTTAATTCCCAGGCAGCTCTGCCCACCTCCTTCCTCCTTTTCCTTTTTTTGCACTCTCAAGCAATGTTGTATTGCTCAACCCTTTCATTGTCACTCTTCTCAAGGAAATGCTCAAAGGTGCTTATGCAGCCAGCTGACTCTTCCAACATTTCTATCAGGATGTCATTCTGCATCTAAATCAACATTATTTCTGCTAGTCTTTACAATTCTCAGACATATACAGCCTTCATTATAGGGATCACATCTTTCTGATATTTTTTTAAGAAGTGTCAATTACAACTTCAGCATATAACACAGTTCTTACTCCTCCAGCGATGATCCATTCAACATTTCCTATTTACATAAGAACCAAATGTAAGTTCCCCTTAAAAGAATCCACAATGAATTTTGTGGAGCAGACCTGAACAACTAAACACCCAGCAAAGTGTGTGTTCATGTTTCAGTCAGCTTCTCACAAGACTTCCTACTGTACACGGCACCAAATTCATAAACACATTACCTCATTCAGTGTCTTCAAATACAATGAGCACCCTTATGTGAGCTTTATAATGGAAATCATCTTTCTGACTCACTGCTAGCAAGTTATCAATATCTGGGGAGGTTTTGTTTCTTTTTTGGTGGGTTGGGGGGGTGTACTATTTTTTTTACACTAGAGTACATTTCTGCAATTGCTAGACACCATACATGCAGATTTACCCATATTTTGATAAAATGCCATGAATGGTCAAGATATGGAAATACTTACAAGTGTCCAACAACAACAAAATAGAAGTAGCTTGAAAGTATTGAAAAAAATTAAGTTAATGCATACTAGGATGGTACAGTAGTTATGTCCCAGATAGAGGTATCATAATTTTAGCAGCTGGATATGATAGAACATTATATATTTCCATGATCAAGTTCACTGAGGTTTTTCCTATAAAACAAGTGAAAAATGTTCAAGTGAAGTACAGAGAGAGATGATTTCTTTCTCCCATCCATAGGATTTCTCTGCTTTGACACAAGCAGCTCTACTACAACAACATAAAAACACACACAATTTGTGGCAAGTCTTCAGTTGCATCAAATACAGAAGCACAGCATGACACATTTGTTTTTTAATACATGTCAGTTCTCCACACCATCTCCTGAAACTCTGAATGCTGAACTGGAGATACTCCTCAGCTTTAACAATTCTACTTCAACTAAATTCAACTGTCAGAGCCACCAATGCCCATTTTGCAAACTGCACCCTCTGCAAACAATAGGTACATACATTATTTAAAGCACAGGCATCCAAAAAAACCACAACCAATCAAAACAAAACAAAAAAAGGACAAAAAAATCACGGAAAAACCCCCCACCAGTTGCCAACAATTCTACTCACAAGTTTAATTAGAAACTAGTCTAAAAGCTGCAACAATTGTAACATTGCCACAGGGAAGCAATACTACAGAAATGGTCCATCAAAGCAGCATGGAAACAAAAGATCTTGAGAGAGATGGACCTTGCAGGTCATCACTAACAGAATGAGACTAAAAACGAGTTTTTCAAAACCTTGTTATCTATAAAGATTGTATTTTTCCTCTAGTACCAAAAAACCCTCAGGATTCTTATTTTAAATTAAAATAAATCATATGGCAGCTACTACGTGCAGAATTGCAATGGAAGGATGCACAATAAAATTTTATATTGTAAATACAAAAATAATTCTTAAATTGGAGAGTCAGATAGGGCTGTTCCTTTCAGATATGTACCAATCATTTAAAATTTGCTTTTACATTACTCCACTTTTCTGTATTCTTCTGTGTCTCAGCTTCATCTAAATGTAGGGGGGTTTGTTTTCATTTAGTTTTAATTCCAAAGAGCTTTTTAATAAATAACTGCATTGAATGTCTCTGTGTATATCCTTCTCTCACAAATACATTTCTGTCACTTTTGTTCACTAAATACAATAGAAGGATGTTTTTCAGAACGGATTTCACTCAATTCTTCCCTTGCTTATAGTGTTAGTGTAAAAACAGTTAATTTGCATTTATAGCAATTTTAAATTATTTAAGACATTATTTAAGACACCTATACTCTCTTCCACCCTGATTTTGTTTTACCCCTCCCCTATTCTCCCCTATGAATAGCTATCATATCTTCTATCTGAAGTTAAATTATGCTCTGCAAATACTAGCTTTGTAAATAATTTGTTCAGTGAGAACTCTACTCTGTAAATCAGATTTAAAATAATCTCAGAATGAAACTAATACTACATGCTTTATTTAACAATTATTGCCCACGCTCTGACATAGCACCAAAACTTACCCCACTTCCAACTTCTTAAATAAGCAAAAATAAAATTACATGAAACTTGGATACAATTTGGCTGATGTGGAATACAATTTAAACCAGGAATTTCACCTAGCTCTATGCAGAGAGCCACAAAATCTACATCAGAATTCAGCTTCATAGATGCAGGCCAGCAAATGTGAGACACACTGGATGCTAAAATATACCAATCTGAGCCACACAGAAAATTTGGGAAAATAGCCTCTGGATGACTGCCCAACACTGCTAAAAAATGCCACACAAAGAAAACCTGCAAAAAGCAGCACTAGATGTGCACCAAAAAACACCAAATACTGTCTGGGTGCTGAAACGTGCACAACACATCCAAACCATGCAAAAACATATATGGCAATAAACACAAAAACCAGACACAACACATGGAAACTGCAAATACACATAAAGCATGCCCTAGAGGTGTGGTAAAAAAGTGCCAAACAAGCTCAACGCTAAAAATGCTAAAAATGTGGGAGGGGAAAAAAAAGGATGTGGTAGCAGAATGCAAAAGAAAAAAAAAGGCAAATCCATGCTGAAGTGTGCTGTATGTTTAAAAAAACACCAAAACATATCCAAAACACATGGCAATGGAAAGCAACACTGCAGCAATGCCTAAGAAACAAAAGACTATTTTTTATAAGTGCAAAAACTTAGCAAAGAAAGAGCATGTTGGAAATTCATGCCAAAAGACTCCAAACATACTGGACACCTGAAATACCACTGCAGTAATGCCAAACATACTGGGGTAACAATGTAAGAACCAAAATCCACCCCAAAAAACACACAGAAATCCCAGACCAGAAACAAGAGCATGTGGCAGATGCATTTTAAAAAATGCCAAACATCCTGGACACTAAACCCCATACAAGGTGCATAGAGAAACCATGAACACAAATGAATGCTAATTAAAAAACAAAACAAAACTAAGAAAAAAGCCACCAAACTAAACCAACTTGTAAACACCATAAAAAGGATTTAATAAGCCCAAAATGCCTTGGGCTCTGAAAAGGATTTAATAAACCCAAAATACAACTCAGAAACTGAAAACCTCACTAAAAAGGATCTGGTGGATGCAAGCCAAAAAAAACCACCAAACAAGTTCAAAGATTAAAAACCATTAAAATGCCTAATTGTAAATAAATACACATGGCAAAATCATGCTAAAAAGGTCCAGCAAATATACTGGATACACAGAAAAAATTCCACTGGATAACTCATAAAATAACACACTGAAAAATCATACTGTGTATGTATGCAAAAAGAACTCACTAAAGAAATCCTGGACAGAAATAACATCTTAGCCATGCCCGAGGGACCAAAACCACACCTAAAAACAGTCCATACTGGAAACCTTTAAGCCCAAAAGCACATTAGAAACAAAAAAGCTCATGCAAAACCAAACCAAATGTGTAAACAAATGTCAAACACTTTTTGGACACTTTCAAAATACAACTTTAAATTTTTTGGGAAAAAGGTTTCAAAAGCAGGTGGTAAATGTACACCAATAGCAACAATCAGCAACACTTTAGAAATGCCTCAGAAACACTCACAGAGCATGCAGAACACGCAGAAAAGATATCAAACATGCTGAACACACTAACAATTGTTGAAAAACACTTAAAACACAGTGGATATTGTGTGATATATATGTACAGCAAAAACATAGCTCCAGTTTGTGCTGAACATGAAGAACATACACTAAAAAAAAGTGATTCTATAAATACAACACTGCCAAAAAAAGTGTGGTAGATGGAATTCCATGCACTCACACCACTTCACTGGGAGTCCATCTACAGCTCATTCATGAGGACATACACATCAGGATGGAGTTAAGACCTGTAAGAGCTAATTCCTTTTTGTCACTTGTTTCTCTGGCAGATTGTTTTGGTGAAATATGTAAAACTGATCTCAAAAGGCTAGCTAGATAAAACTGACAACTGCAATCAAATTGCCATACTGTTTTTTTTTTTCTGTAACAACCATTTAACACCTTAATACAGCTCATCACTAAAAATCAGACAGCTCATATATGAAATGGTTTTTTTTGCTGTTCAAGTGCTGCTCACAAAGCTAATATAGAATTTATGCTCCTGAAAACAGGGAATGTATGTTGTAAAGATACAGAATATATACATCAATAAATATGTCAGCAACTATGTCTAACTTGGAGGCAAGGACATAAACTCTTATACATTACAAAAATAAATAAAAGCATCAATTTATGATACCAGCACACCTATAAGTAGGAAAAGCACCATTTTTCATCTAGCTACAAAACAAGATGCATTTATAGATATTGAGTTATCAAAGAATTTCAGCAGGTCAGGAAGAATTCATGCTTACCAAACACTATTGCTTTGGCAAAAGGTGGAAAGAGCTCTGTGTGTCTGCATAGGTTTTTATGAATTTGCCAAAGATCTTTGTGCAGTTTCTTAAAGTCACTGTATCTCTTCCAAACGATTATCTGAAGCAGAGAAACCAGAGAGAAGCATTAGTGAGGTTCATTGTTCATATTACATCACACCACAAATCTACTGGGTTAATAACATCAGACCACTAACTCCAGCAAATTCGTTTAATAAAAACATACAGTCTGAACTGCCAAGTGTAACAAGCATAAAAAAGGTCATTATCTGTCCCCAACCCACATTGTGGCTAACAACATCTCAGTGCATAGAGAAAAGCTGAGTAAAAGCTGAAAGGAGGGCAAAGGCAGCACTGCTTCAGTCATTCTCAGATCCAGACCTACACAGGGAGCCAGTAAGAGAGAAGAAAATGCTGAACAGGAGTTTTGCACTATCCAACATTCAACAGCACACTGTGCCTGGTGCAGCTGCAGGTGTGGAGAAGAGACAACAGCAAAAGAGAAAACCAGGGAAGAGAAATCCCAATACAAGCAAGGGATTTTTAGGGACACTATATTGAGCATCCAGGACTAGAAAACAGCTCCTAAATTGTGTATGTAAAGAGGGGACCAGATGTAAATGCTAGCCTCCATCTTCAACGTTTTTTTGTAATAACACCAAAAAAAACCCCACAGTTTGTTCCTTTTGTAATCTAGGCAAAAAACTCCATTTTAGGAATATAAAGATCAGCTATTCCTGATCCCTCTTTTCCAGAAAGTAGTCATCTCTCAGTCAGGTATCTACTTTATCCTTCTTCCATCCCATTCTTTCTATTCAAGAAAGGAGGAGAACCCAGTAGGAAAATCAAACCAATGAAAGAAGTAAACAATAACATTTACACTTGACTGCTACTGGATTTGTTATCAGGATGAAAAGATATTAACACAGGTTTTTTTATATCCTGACCTCATTTTTGGTCATACTCACTAAGCCGTCACAATAAACCTCAACACTGATGTAAAGTGATTAAAGTAGAACAGAAGGGAAAAAAACAAGGAGAGTGCATGCATTCAGCAGTTGACTCCACAGCTGCACCAGCCAAATATCTCAATTAACTTAATACAACTAACCACAACTTTAAATATTCCACAATATTTCTGAATGATTTACCAGGTTGCCTTCTCATGAGCCATCATAATTGAGTAAGTTGAATGTATTTTCAAGCAAACCAGATTTAGAGCTAAGCAAAAGGTTTCAATTTAGAACATTTTTGTGTTGTTTCTTTGGTTTTTTTTAATACTGCAATCAGAGGCCTTCTAAGTTTCAGCAGATGCAAGTCCTACCTCCAGAACAATGTAGATATAAAGTAAGAGGATCGTCAACAGTGGACATGCCAAAGCTTTAGTGTGGCGACACGTTAACCACCTTATAAATTTAGCTATATTGGAACCACCAGTCCTGATTTTGACTCCCTTATTGGCACACATTTTCATTACTTAATTACAGCTGGTACTCCTCACACACAAGTGAGGAATCTCAAGAAGGCAAACCAGTCATTTTGCTATCAGAAATAATATTTTTTCAATGCTGTACTTTTATCTAATCCAATAACCAGAGAGTGCATGATTAGCACTTCTTGAGCAGTGTGCATATAGAACACAAAATTGCTTAAGATGGTGAATTCTTTAAACATTGAGTTACTGTATTGTCAGTACTTGGAAACAACATGAAAAGCTGCCAGAATATAAGAGCATGAGATTTCATTCCACTAAAAAAGCATCATTTTTCACTGCTACAATAAATGTCCCTAAGTAACTTGCATAGCAAAAGCAGCCAAGGTTATCCTAAAACCTTCCAGAAGCTCATGGAAAACATGCCTTTGCATGCATGTGGCCCAGCAAAGTTAGCAAAGTTCTACCATCCTCACTAGACATTAGAGCTGGAGGAAGGACACACTGTACTTTGAGGCCCAATGAAGCACAGCAAGTGTATCATAAAACATATGTTAGACTTGTAATGCAATAAGGTGCTTGTCATGGTGAGAGCCAGTAGATCTCTATTAACTCATGCAACTCATCTGTTCCACAATGAATAAGCTTTTCTCCTAAATGAAAAGGAAAAAAAGAACCACAGGACTACCCCAGATGCAATTGCCTTACACACCACATTGCCACCATCAGTCCCCAGAAGCAAGGACATTAAAGTTAGGTCCGCTGGCCTTTCTCCATCTGCTATCCCCACACAAAACTTCACATTGATCTATTGCATTCTTTCAAGAGGAAAGCCCTCACAAGGTTCTCTTCCTTCCTGCCCCAACAACAACAGCTGGGATTACCCTGAGCTCTAACTGGCTGCAGTAGCAGAGATTTGTATCCCAAAGGGCAGCCAAAAGATGTGACAGAAAACTGGCAAGTGGAGTTGAGGTCACAGCACTCAGCCTTACGAGCAGCTGCACATATGTAAAGAATGCATTCACATCACAGCAGTGGCACTAAGGGACACCTGGAGGAGGAGGCAGGCACAGCTCACTGGTCCTACATGGATGTGAGAAGCAGGCTGCATGAGACATCCTAAAGCCATGAGGTGGTCTTGTGCACAAAAATTCCCATTTAATTCCTCATTGACCATTCTGGAAAACTGAGGTAAATTTATTTTCAGTAGGAGCAGGTTAAGGGCATATTCTTTTTCTTCCAAAGGCTGCCCACAATTCTTTTTTTTACTGTAAGAGGCCATGTAACAGAAAAGCTCTCAACATATGAGGGTTTCTGACTACAATTCCCCCTTATGTCAACTACCATTTAGGATATTCCTTGCAATAACCAATTATTTTCAGATAATGCTTATAACAGATTCACCCTGCATCTAACATGCTATCACATGCAGAACAATTAATAAGGTACAATGCAGGGTGGAAAAGGACAACTATTAAAAGTTCATCTCATATTTATGTCCTCTTATTGTCGAGAGCATGTGAAACTCTGCATGGGTAACCTATAGCCACTAATCAAAGCAACAACTAAAAGATATGGTTTTGCTATTGTGTCAAAACTACTTAACACATATTCATGCAATACTCTAGCTGAAAGACACTTACAATATATTTTTCTGATGAATGGACTCATCAACAGCTCTTATAAAGTGCTTTTCCTCACAAATGAAGATTAGGGTAATGGCAGAATGTGCTCATGGATAGGTTCAATTCAGGAGTCTCCCTGGAAAAGGTGAACATCAAGCTACAAACTACAGTAATGCAGTTCTAAACTAGATCCATGATCATCTCTGATTCTGATAGGTTATTTTAACCTTTTAGAGATTTAAAAAAAATGCAAAAAGTACCAATGCTCATGCTTGCCTGATTCTCAAGATTTCAAAGAAGGATGCAGTAAAGGGATGTTAAATGTATTAATGATGCAATGATGCAATGAATTCAGTTATGAGCTCTTCTTACATCAATTATGCAGGTTCTCCTCAGCTGTAGTAAGAGACTGCACCAGAAACTGAATATATGCATGTGTTACACAGTGTCTGAAAAACCATAAGGGGAAGATTTTGCAGGTACGTAGTATAATAGTAACCATGTCAAGTCATTAGTCCAGGAAAAAATCAAAGCGGGGGAGGGGGGAGATTTCTTAATTAAAAAGAAAAAAAACCTACAATGCACATACATGTGGTGTGTTTTTCTCTCTCAATAAATGACTGCTGTGACAGAATTTTGAGGTATTTAAGATGCACAAGAATAGATCAGACCCTTATTCATGGACTCGTCAGAAGAGGCAAACAAGTAGTTTTAAAGTTTTGTCAAAGGAAAAATACTAAAGGAGCTTCAGAGAGATAGGCATAACATTTATGACTTGCAGTCTAATCTCTCTCAACAACTCCTAGACTCCTCCATTCTCCCTCTTCACTAACAGACAGTAGTGGTGTAGGCTTTTCAGTGAAGCATTGTTAAAGAGGAAAAGAGTACCTACAGCTGAGACCTAAGACTTGAATTGTGGACTGGTCTCTAATTTTACCAGTAGGAGTTAAGTAACCATCAATTTACCAATTCCAGCCCCAAGAAAAGAGCTTGTAAAGTTATCAAAGCAGTTTTGTCATCAAAAGACACTTTAGTCCCTAAGACTTTGTTTCAAGTCACCATTCATCACTGAGGGATGAAATGCATCGTGTTATACTAGCTATTGTTTTTAACTATGAAAGCTAAAAACAAATGGAAACATACAACAATTGTTGATTCAATTACAAGGACAAAACACACAGAAACTGTTAAATTACATCAAAGATGCTTCAAAAGGCATAGTTTGATTCATAAAGACATTTGCACAAGTTTAAAATGTTACCTCCTGGACATCCTCTGGATTTTTTCTTGAAACAATCTGAAAGGCAAAACAAAAATGAAACCATGTAAGTCCTTGGATTTTCAGTTTGGAAGTTAAAGAGTAACATACAATGATTTGTTGCTGAAGAGAAAAGTCTGGAAAAAGGTAAACAGCTGCATGGTCCTTTGCACTCAGGAAGTTTTGATTTAGTTTTAGAGAAGTCAAATACCCAAAGACAACACAGTGAGGGATTTCAGCAGCAGTCAGTTGTGATCACACATAAAGACAGACGTACATTCTAGGCAGAATGGCACAAAAGGCGTCTCTCAAAACAAAGCTACACTGAGCACATCTCCTATCATCTTTCCAGTCTCTTCCTATTAATTCATATTATGGCCACATTATTCCCAATAAGAAGAACTCACTAAGGCTACTTGGCTTAATATAAGCTGCAAATAACCTCACTGAGAATGTGAGGATTTGTATTTACTAAGACAGTATTTCCACTTTACTTACAATCACCAGAGCGCAAACACCTCTGACTATCCTGGCGTATTTGTTTCTCCTTAAAAACTCTTGGCGAAATTAATTATAAATTACTAAGTCCAGGGGAAAATTGCAGTGAAAATCAGGCTTGGCTGCACACCATAAAAAAGCCTGTATTTCATCAAGATATTTTTTCTTCTTTAAATAAATATTGATCACAAAAGCCTTTGTAATCCAAGTTTTGCTCTGGTCCTATAAAGAGCAGTAAGAGCATATCCCCACAAACACACAAACCAATCAGACACATCTTTAATTCATAACTGCAATTATCTTGTGCAAGTCAGTATATCCTTCATCATAAGAGCCAAAGCTGTTTAACAAAATAATTAGTCTATTGTTAGCTAAAGCAAAATAGGGCATTCCTAATGCAACTGGGACTGTCCCCAGCGCCACACCCCGGAATAATTGATGCCCTGAGGAGGTGATGCGTGCAGGGAAGCGCAGGGAGCCCACGGCACTGGCACCCCAGAGACTCACACCGTCCCACCGCTCCGCAGGCACCACGCAGCTGCTGCTGAGATGGAAGCCACCGAATCCACACTCTCCTCTTGCTAAGTGACAATAGCACACCTCTTACATCTCCCACAAACTCAGCTCTCCTCCTCACTTCCATCTTGCAAGAATCCTTGCCAAAGCCTCCCAGATTTTGTACCATCCATTTACTACAGCCCAGCCGCTCATCTCTCACACATTTTGGAGGAGACAAGATGGAAAAGAGAAGTGTTTCCTTCTCTAGAAATCTCCCAAAAGACCTGAAACGTTTTCCTTCACAGCTCCATGTTCTCTCTCTCACCTTGCACACCAAAGTCCTCTTCTTCCAGCGTAGTCTACATTGATAAAACCCTTCTCAACTTTTCCTCACTCTTGAGTAATCTAACATTTGGCAGCTTTACCAAATGTTAACCTTGGTGGCTCTTGCTCTTTCATTCACTACCAGGCAGTTTATAAGAACAATTGGTGAAAAATCCTAACCTCCTTTTCTAATAGCTGGCGTATTTGATGCAAGGAGTCTGTAGAGCTGGGGGAAGAAAATATCAGAGGCATGGCTACACATCACAGAGAACACCAAAGGGCAGACACCAACTGCTCTGCTTTGCAGTTCACCTTTAGTTAAAGCCTTGCAACAGTTTTGGCAGCTAGGGAAGTTACCAGATGGGCAGAAGGAGACCCAGAGAGATGAGTAATTACACAGCCAGTTAGTACGAATCTGGAATAAAACCCAGAGGCCCTGTTTCACACTTGTTCTTATGTTACACCGCCTTCTATATCTCCCAGCCATGCCAACTTTAAGTCAGTATGTAATAATTTATGTGTTGTCCTACTTTGTTCTTCATATCCTTTTCTGAAGGTCAATCTCACAAGAGGTCTGCCCCTTCCTCCCAATCTATAGTCAACCTAGACACTTGGCAAAGATGACCCAAACTCCTAAATTTTCCATGTACTTTTTTTAATCCTTCCCGAAGGATCAATGCAGTCAGTTCCTTCTGCAAATCTGTAACACAAGCCTATTTACACATCTATAACCTATTTTCAAAAATATCATCAGGAAACCCACCAATGAGCTAAGCAATGTGTAATTACTGCACCAGACTCCGGAAACAGAGATCCTACAAGGACCCTCAACATCGAGAAAAGTATTTCAGATTATCCCATTCTTCATCTGACCTGCAGGTATCCAACATAACTCATTAGAACTTTAATTATCATTAATGATTTTAATCTTCCAAATTCTCTAAACTTTTATTAGTGGCCTATATTTTCAGGTACTGTTAAAGAACACTCCTCATCACAACTTGCTAATATCTATCTGTTTCTTTGCATTTGGAAATGGGTATTGAAAAGCTAATATTCATTTAAACTTGTCTGCATTTAAAATTATGCTACAGTTTATGAGAAAATACATATTCTTTGCTATATATACTATATACTTTGCTAATATACTATACCTTTAAGAAAAAAGCTGCAATAATGATATTAGCACAGACTGCATGGGTAGTTATGCGTTGGGCCAGATGTTTAGGACACACTAAGACAAGTGCTTTCTTATCCACGATTATTTATCTACACTACTTAGAAACAGAAAGTTTCTTTAACTTCATTTCACAAAGGATTCTCTCACATACTGCACGAAGGAGCCACAAATCTCCACTCACACATCCTGACTACCCTAGATCTCAGCCAGAATGATATTCAACACAACAGGAAGGTCCACCTCACTTCTTTCCTGGCGGTCCCCCAAAGTTGCTGAGCTGATGCTCAGCAAATACAGCTGGAGTGCTGTGATATCAACCATGGAGCCAGATCACCACAGGAACAGGAGGAAAGAAACAGAAAGGGTACTTGATATGTACACTGAATCCTTTTTAAATCATTTTATTCAATTTCCCAAATCCTCACTTCAAGTACTACACAACAGATTACCAGACAGAGCCCTGCTGAAAAAAAGTTATTCATATTTCTGCACTTGGGAGTCCAAAGCATCCTTTACTGAAAAAAAAGGAAATAATTTTTCCCTTTGGCGATTTTAGCTATCAAAACACTGTAAAAAACTAATGATCTCTGGTTCAGTCAGTTGAATTTGGACAGCTCACAGACTGACCAGCTTCTTGCTCTGAGCTAAATCATGCACACCAGCTGATTCTGCACTGTCTCACTTGGAAAGGTACCAGAGCACCCTCAGTTTGTGGGACAAGGAGAGAGAATGACATCCCCAACTAGTCAGCCACAACTCGATTTTGAACAATTCTATAGAAACCAAAACATCACAGAGAAATTTAACTGGCTTTAGCCAGTAAGAACAAAACCAGAGCAAAATAAGCAGCAGAAGTCTTGGCTCATTCCTAATAGTCCTTATTTCACTGACACAACTCTTTAGTACACACACACGTACACTTGGGCCATCAAGAACAACTGCAGAAGACGTGATAGTATTGTCTTCTTCTCTGCATCTATTTCAGGAGAGTCTTTTAAATTGCAGCATCATAGGGAAAAGCAACTCTTTTTTTCCTATTCACAAATACTACATTGTATTGGACAAAAAAGAATAGTTTAAACATCTTTGTGTTTGGTGAACTTGGAGAGATAGGTAGGTAGGTAGGTAGATAAGTAGGTAGGTACGTAGGTAGTTGACCAAAATTTTTTTGTTTTAATTTTTAATTTTACAAGTCATACAAACTGATCATAGGCTAACAAACTGACATTACAATCTCTGTACATATCCAGGATGTTGTATTTGAATTAAGAGGAGGGTGCTTACAAGCATGCCTTGCTCTCACAGGCAGGATGCCTACAGCTGCAGCAGCTACAGGATCACGGGTCATTTAAGGGAACTCTGTCTCTGTGACACCTCTTCTGATGCTCTCAATGTATCCCACCATACCTGTGAGCTAAACTGCCACTCCTCTTGAACCTATCTCCACATACTTACTTACTAGCCTCCCTTTTTTGAAAATAATAGGAAAGTGGAAGAGAAAGCAAGGAATTTCCCTGGGAGAACACAAGGAGCTTTCATCAAAGCCAGCCCCACAGCAGCTCTCCCAACCTCTGCAGCAGCTTCCCAGCCTCTGGTGCTAGGCCCGAGTGACCCGGAGCGCTGTGCCCGCCGTGCCGGCCGTGCTGGGCAGGCCGAGCCTCCGTGCGCGGCTGGGGCCGCTCTGCGCTCCGCCGTGGGCGTGCAGAGCCCCGCACCCCGCCCGCTCCCCGCTCCTTCCCGGCTCCTCCCGGGCGCGCCGCTGCGCTGCGGGGCTGCAGCAACGCTGGGCAACCCCACCGCCACCCACACACCGCATCTGGGCCGGAAGAACGGGAGGAAAAGAGAAGGAGCCGTTTGTTTTTAAGCTACTCTCGCACGCCCTGCCACGCACAGCAAGGGAACGGAGAGTTAATCGCAAAGCGCGTCTGAGGCCATTACAACGTTGCGAGGCTACAAGTTTGCAGGAGGCGAGGGGGCTCGGCTCGGGAGGAGCCGCCTGTTCCACCTGCCCTCCCTCCCTGTCCCCCACCCGTGTCCCTCACAGGGGCTGGCACGGCAGCCGCGGGCGCTGCTCCGCACCCAGCGGCGGCTTTGCAGGCCGGGCGCGGGGAGCCGCGGGGGCGAGGGGCTGGGCGGCGGCCGCCGACTCACCCGCGCCGTGACCTTGTAGACGGTGTGGCCGCGGGGGTGGCGGCGCGGCTCCGTCACGGTGTAGAAGCGGGCCAGGTCGGCGCCGCGCTCCCGCGGGCTCAGCATCCTGCTGCTGCCCCCGCCGCGCCGCCCGCCCGGCCGGCACAGGCGGAAGCGGCGCCCGGGAACGCCCCGCCCCGCCCGGGCGGCGCCGGGGGCCCGGCCCGGGGAGCCCCGCCCGGCTCCGCGGGATGCTCGGATCCCCCGCCCGCGGTGCGTTCCCGGGGCTGGGAGCCCGCGCCGCAGGGATGAGGCCGAGGTGGCGCGGCCCAGAAGTGGCAGGCACGGCCCGGCGGCGGCGCGGCCCCGTTCCAGGGGCTCGGCAGGGCACGGCCGTGAGGATTTACACTCGGCGGGACTGACTGCCGAGCCCCTCGCTCACACAGGCGGCCGTGGCCTCTACAAATCCGTAACGAGCCCCCGGTACGCCGCTCCCAGCGTCTGCCGTGGGCTATTTTAGGCTATGCTGCCCTAAATCCATAGGCCTGTAACGCAGAAATGACTCACGGATTTTAAAGAGGAATGCTACCACAAAGGCAAGTTTGATGGTTACCGAGTCACCATGCTTTGTGGGTTGTGTCTGCCCCAGGTTCTATAAGCTGTACCTGGGCTTCTCCCTGCGGAGCAGCTCTCTGCGTGCACAGGTCTGCAGGGCACTTTGGTGTTAGGAAACCCGCCAGGGTTTGAGGGGTATTCCTTCAGTTCTGAGGAGCATAACTCTGTGCCACAGGTCCTCGTCTTTTTGTAACATTACCTACAATTTCTTGCCTGTAGTGGGGTCTGTACCAATGTAGATCTCACACCTCAGACCACAGAAACTTGATTTTTTTAAATCACTGGGTGTTCATTCATTTAATTGTAGATGTTAAAAAACCAGCTTTTCTTTACCAGGTTATTAATAGCTCTGCTCTCATACAGGTTTTTGACATAAAGTGTTTAACAATACTCAACGTGTGTCTTTGAGAAAGATAAAGGTCTCTTGTACTGAAGTTCATAGTAAGCACGTGCCTCTCCTTTGAGGAACATTTTCTTAAGGAAGAGGGAAGAAAGAAACATTGGTTGTTAGCAGCTCACTTGTCACTATCCCTTACCTTCTGAAAGGGGAAGAGCATATCTTTTACATTTTGTGCTGGTACACAGAACTGCATGGAAGTTCCATACGTTACCAAAAGTTCGCAAATTCAAGTACTTGGGGGAGAAAGTCAGTGAGTAACTAAAGAGACAAACACATCAGGCTTAGGAAATGCATGGAGCTGAAAACAGCAAGAGGCAGGGAGAGTGCTCATTTGAAGTGTGCCCAGCCCCTGCACATTTCTAGGCATCTGCTGCTAATAACGTTTAGAAAGCAGGAAACTGAGCTCAGTGGACCACTGATCTGAGCCATCGTGGCTGTTCTTATATGCAGTGTAATCAATCAAAGCATCCCTCAGTGAGTCAGTAGCCTCCATTCACTAGGGAATTTCAAAAGCTCAAATGACTCATAAAATAATTTGGCTTCTACTTACAAATCAGAATTTGGAGATATCTAATTCTGCAGAATATCTTTTCACATGGTATAGCCAACACAAAATAGTAATTAGACGGGAATAAAAACCCCACAATTAAGTGTTACTGGCTTATTAAGACTTTTCTAGGTCAAGGCAAGAAAATCTAGCAACACTGAGATGAGAAACAATCTGCATCATATTAATAGGTTAATCTTTTTCTTCTCCTTTGTCTATTACACAACTTCCATACTTTTCAGCACATCTTCATTTTCATTAAAACCCAAAGCTTCCATCATCAGCATCATTACTGAGACTACTACTATGTAAAAACCTTTGAAGTGACAGATCAATTTGGATGTCCCTGTGCAGGTCACATATAGAAAATACAGAAAATACAGAAAATAACTGCATGTTATGTGTAGATTCTGTTTCTAGAAATAACAGCAGTCATTGTTGCTATGGCTATGGCTTACTGTCTTCTCTCCTAAAAATACATCTAAAAGATAAGAATACAAAAATTCAGAAAAGAACAAACCACCAAAACAATATGGTCTTGAAAATGCAGCTGGGAGATCCTTTACTACACATGTGTTAGCAGTTTCATTCTCACATGGTAAAGAAACTAACAGAAAATGGATGGGTATTCTTACCTTTTACCAGTAAGTTGTGTCCAAGAAATGGAAAACCCAAAGTGGATCTGACACGTTGCCTAACTAGCATGCTCATCACTGCATTATTTCAATTCCAGTCTTCCCTACCACTCCTGGGAAAACTTCAATGTTTTTTAAAGTCACTTTTATGACAGATATAAAAGGAATGCAGTGAAACAGTATTTTACTTGATTGCAGTTCCTGCACAGCATCTGCACTATTCAGCACTATAATTTTTCATATGCACTGTGCTACGTTTCCTTACAGTAAACAGGGCCAGCATTTTCCCTGTCCTCAGAAGACCTCAAGAAAGCGTTCTGAGTGCTTATTCAAGCAGCATCGGCAGAGGCAGAGGATTGTTGCTGCAGCTGGTAAGCAGCGGTGGGTCTGACAGCGGGGCTGCAGGGCAGGCAGGGCTCCCACCCTTCTCTCAGGCCAGCTCTCCTCAGCAGAGCCCCTTCAGCTGCATTTTAAAACCTGACAATGTTGAAATACTCACTCGGGTGATCCGGCTTTGGTGTTTTTCTGCAAACTCTAAGCATGGTGCTGCTGCCCTTGAAATATACTATGGCACCCTGAAATATACGGCAGCTCTTTCCCGGCCCCTTTGACCCTGCAGGTACACACAGTGATCCTAAGGGAGAAGACCACTTACGGAAATTATCACAGAATACGCTGAGTTGGAAGGGATCCACAAGGATCATCAAAGTGCAACCCCTGGCCCTGCACAGGACATCCTCGAGGACCACACCACATGCCTGATGAGAGCGTTGTCCAAAGGCCTCTTGAATTCTGCCAGACCTGGTGCCGTGACCACTTTCCTGGGGAGCCCTTTCCAGTGCCCGACCACCCTCTGGCTGAAGAAACTACTGCACTGTGAAAAGTGCAATTATATTGCTCTACACAGATATTTACTATATGTATTTTGCTGTATTGATTAGTAGTGCTGTATTAACATTTTAATAATATGATAAATGTAGTCTTGTAGTTAAAAGGTAACTTTTGTAGTTAAAATAAGAACTATGAGAGGTTTTCTTAAAGAAAGGAATGAAGCACTCGCACCAGATAGCAGCCACAAGAAACCTAAATCTTTCAGAGAAAAAGGAATTTATTGTTCTCTTATCAGAAGAAACTGAATTCTTCCTGCCTAGCTAAAGATCGAAGGTGCCTTAGGATTACGAAGAAGTTGACACTGACCAGACAGAATCCTTTGTTTGAATAGAATTTATGCATCATGTCAGAAGTGCATGAATATGCAACAGACTATTGTTTTTAAGGATTGATCCTCTGTTATCGTGTGTCCTTTTTCGGGCTGCGCTGCCCAGAAAAAGGTACCCGAACATCCGTAACTCTTTGTCTCTATTGTCCCATATTGTCCTAATTCAAATTGTCCAAATTATTATTACTATTACTATATGCAGTACTATAGTATACTATTGTATTACTATTTTTATAACCATTTTATTGCTATTAAGCTTTTTAAAAAATTTTAAAACAAGTAATTGGCGTTTTTCACATGCACGAACCCCGTGTTACCCCCATCTAAACGCTTCCAAAGCCCCAGCCGCGCTGCCTACACACGGGTTCAGCTGCGCTCCGGAGCGGGGGCGGCCCCCGGCGGGGCGGGCAGCGCGGGCTGGGGGCGGGCGTCCCCTGCCCGGGGCCGGCATGGCGGCGGGGCCTGGCGTCGCTGCCCGGGCTAAAGATGGCCGCGGGCCCAGCCCCTGGACTACAAGTCCCAGGAGCGAGCGGGAGGGCGCGGGGCGGCCGCAGCCCGTGCGGAGGATGCGGCGGGGCGGCCGGAGCGCGGCGGCGGCCGGAGCTGGCGCTGCCCTGGGTTGACCCCTTCGGGGGGCGCCGGGGCTGCGCGGGGCCGGCAGCGGGGCCCGGGCCCGCCGGGAGGTAACGGGGGCTGGAGGCGCTGGCGGTCAATGCCCGCCATTAGGCCGAGCAGGGCCGCGGTAAAAACAGCGCGGCGTGGGGCGTGCTGCTGCCGGGGTGGGGGCGCCGGGGTTGGGAGGGAGCAGTTTCTCAGTGCTTTCCTGTAAAACATGTGGTTCAGGTTTTTTTTGTAAAGGAGTGATGCCTCTGTTTGCTCCACAGTAATGCTGTGGTGTCCGGGGGGGTGTTTTGTTTTTGTCTCTGTCGTACTACATCTGGTGCGCTATGGCGGAAAAGGTTATTTGAGGACAAGCGGGGTTTGCTGAGAGTTGTGTTAGCGATTAGAGGGTGTCCAAAGGAGGGCTACGAAGATGGTGAAAAGCCTTGAGGGGAATCTGTGTGAGGAGCGGTCGAGGTTATTTTCAGCCTGGAGGAGACTGAGGGAGACCTCGTGGCAGTCTGCAACTCCCTTAGGAAGGGAAGAGGAGGGGCAGGCTCAGGTCTGTGCTCTGTGGTGCCAGTGACAGGACCAAGGGAATGGCCTGAAGCTGTGTCAGGGCAGGGTTAGGCTGGGCATTAGAGAAGGATTCCTCACCCAGAGGGTGGCTGGGCGCTGGAGCAGCTTCCCCAGGGAACAGCACCAGGCAGCCTGGCAGAGTTCAGGGAGCCTTTGGACAAAGCTCTCAGGCACATGATGTGGCTCTCAGGGTGTCCTGTGCAGGGCCAGGGCTTGGACTCAACGATCCTTGTGGGTCTCTTCCAACTCAGCATGTTCTGTGATTCAGTGATTCTGTATTTCGGCTTATTTCCTGGGCTGAATGGCAGCTGGGAGGTTCTCACTTCTGCGCAACTTCGACATACCAAGCTTTGATATCTTTTGCTTATAGGCTCAAAATACACCTTATTTAAGCAGTGAGGAATCTGAGACATCATTGTTACTCAGCCTACCTTCCTGTGATTTTGTTGAGAGACAGATTTCTTCTAAAGAAAAAAAAAGAGAAAAAAACCCCACCTTTTTCATGGCTTTAGTTGCTAAGCTGAGATTTCCTCTCCTGGAAAAGAAGTAAGAATACAAATTTAGTCTTAAGCTTAGGGATGCCTTGAGACTTAGTACATTTATTTCCCTGTTGTGTTGGCATTGGGATTTGAGCCAAATCAATGGCTTTCCAAACAAAGTCCTGACAGCTTGCAGGAAAGTGCTCTCCTCATTCCTTACAAATAGCCTTATAATAAAGATAATGCAGCATGCAAAAATGACCTTTTGTAAAGGTCATTCCTCTGAGCGCTTGAAAGATCTGACACTTGAATTCAACAAGGCAGAAAAGAAATTTTAAATTGTTACTGAGAGAGATAGGGTTTGGACACTAAATGGCACTTGTAAATCTGAGGGGGGAAAAGGATGCAAGATCACTTTGTAAAGTCCCATTTTGCATATCATGTAGACAAATGTGTTTAAACTAAAAATGTGTTTGTATATATATAAGTGTTTGATTATCTTGTGTGCATTAACTTGTGGAAGAGAGAGTATCTTCTGTAAGTGCTGACCAGGATGACTTTGCCTCCACAGCTCTCTACAGGCAGATGTAGCTGTGTGCTAGCAATGACACTTGTGCTTTTTTGGTAGACACTCCATGCTGCCCCGCCATGTGCAGAGGCTGGGCAGAGACTGGATCACCCACTGGAATGGCTCCCAGATCCTGGCCTTGAACAGCCCAGTCTCCAGCTGGATGAGATGGGCCGGACACTATCCTCCCTGGGCCTCCTTTCCACTCCCCGTTTCAGCTGATTTTTCAGCAAACTGGAGATTCCCTCCATTTTTTGGGCCTTGGAGACAATTTCAGAACTCTCATTGGCATCTTGATAACTACACACAAAGTTGTTGCTTTCACCTCGCCAACCCCAGTATGAAATCTGAGGGAGAAGAACCATTGACAAAGAAGAGAAAACTCAGTGGCCAGGATGATACTGCAGCTCCTGAACAACAAACAGACTTGTCTAATCAGAAGGAAGTATGTTGTCTTTCTGTAGCACAGAATGAAGAAAAACATGGCAGCAAGAAAGGTAAAAGATGCTCTTTGCTCATTTGCTGTGTTTATTTGTAATGTTGAATATACCAAATAAGGTTAGAGACATGAGCAGTGGTGCCTGCTCCTTTTGAGTTACTGTTTTTCTTGGCACCCCTCTCAGGAAAATATGTCTTTAAAATGCCAGTTTTGTAATGCTGTTTAGTCTGCAGACTTGTATTTTGTGCTGTCAAACAGTACCAGAACTAGGTTTGCTGCAGTTGGCAGTGGAACACAGTCAGTTGTGTGAGGGATTGCCCAATCTGGGGAGTCCTGAGCTTGCTTCAGACTACCCTCTCATGTCTGTCACCAGGTCATGTCTGGTAACTTGGAAGCTCTGGAAAGCAAAAAGGTTTGGCTGACTTGCTGTAGGGCTGAGCTGGACTGGCAGTTGTGTAGCTTCATTCCTTGTGCTCTACCTGAGCTCATGGACCTGAACTGGTTTCCAGACCAGTTGTGTTATCTGTGACATAGAAAACTGAGAATGAATGCACTGAGCTTTAATGGTGCATGCTTCCAGTGGGCTGGTGTGATTTTGTTCTTACAGCTGTATTCTGCCACTGGCATGGTAGCAAGTTTTGTGTCAGATCACGTCTGACAGAGCAGGCAGCACGTGTGCTTATCCAGATAAATACAGGAGGAAGTGCAGAGTTATCTACTGGGCTTAGTAACAAACTTCCATGAAACTTCAAAGTGCCTGTGTTAGCTTGTTACAGATACAATCTCCTACATAGCATCCAAATATTTTACTGAGTCTTGTGTATATTTACAGTTTTGTCTTGTGTGAGACAAACAGGGGGACACAGTCAAAATTGTTGCCCTCTTGCATAAATCACTTCCTTAGCAAAATAAACTGGAAATTGTATTATGACTAAAAAGAGCAACAGATGCTATCAGCATCCCAAAGGGATTTTTGGACACAAATACCCATAAGGCTTAGAACATCATATCCATCTTCAAGAGCCAAAGGAGGGGACTTTGTGCATTAATTACAGAGTCTTCTGTTAACCCTGCTTGTCTTTTATCAGATAGCTTTATCTGAGGGTGAGGTTGGCACTGTGGTCCTTCCCAGTCACCCTTTGGAAGGTGATTCTAATTGAAGATACCTGCTGAGGAGCAATGTGACTTCTCTCCCACCACAGAAGCAGAACTTAAAGCTTTGCTGTATTCATTGCTAACACTGTAAAGTCCTGAATAATCTAAGCACAGCAATGAAAATTACTCCCCAGACAGGACAGATGGTGACAGCTATAGCTGCAGTCTGCCACTGGTTGTTAGCACAGATAACTGGACCTCGGCTTGCTCTCAGATGAGGTCAGATATAAAGGGTGAAAAGCATCTCTGGGAGCTTTTAAGTGGAGAAATACATTTCTTAAAAAGTAATTGGATGCCTAATGATGGGCAGATATGTTATTATGAATTTTCCTACTAATAGTAAGTATGAAATTAAAAATGGCAGAAAGGTGAAGGATGCCTTTTCAGAAGTTCTTGGTAATTCTGAAACTTAATAATTTCTTGATTTCTCAACTCAGTGAGGAAAATTGGGTTCATTATTTGCTTTGGAACTCCTGTAGGAGGCCCTGTTGCAGGTTATGGCTGAGTTTTACAGACTGTACACATGGTAGAGGTGATTGCTGGATTCCTAACCCTTTGTTAGTCATGCATAGAGAGATCAACACGGTGTCCATATGCTGCCCTGAGGAGTGTATCCAGACTGGCATACAGCATCTCTGCTGGAGAGGCAGTGGCACAAGGCAGTGTGACTCCCAGCAGACTGGATTTGGCTCACCAGTTATGCAGCCTTTCCACAGGAGCAGGGGGTGCAGTCTGATTGCAACAATTTCCTTAGAACAGGCCAGTTTCCCAATTTCAAAGCAGATTAAATTCAGGGCATATAATGGTTTTGTGCTGTTTGGTTTGGTTTGTTTGATTTTTATTTTTTTTTACTGATGCTTATCTATCTCAAACAGAGGGTCTGAATCACTGCTAATTGAATAAGCTTTTAGAATTATTTAAGAGATTTGAAAGACAAATAGTTGTCAGTAGAATGATTTCCAAGAGCAGTACAATGCTATATGGTCTATAACATAACTTTTTTCTTCTTCATATGTTCTTAACAGGAACCATCAAAAGACACTGGGAATATTATTGTCAGCAGAGTAAAACAATGAAAATAGCTAAAAATAAAGGATCTGACCAAAGCAGCACAGGAAGTGAGGCAACATTTGATTTTACAGTCATGTCCTACAACATTCTCTCACAGACTTTGTTGGAAGGCAACTCTCACCTGTACAGGCACTGCAGGCAGCGATTGCTATTCTGGACATACAGATTTCCCAACATCCTACAAGAAATCAAAGAGCTGGATGCAGATGTGAGTAGAAAATGAGCATGTGGATATTTCTTAAGAACCGATAAACTGAAATAACAAATTCTGCTACTTTCTGCTGGAGTCTGAAAAAACACCTCTGTGGTTTTGGTTGGTTGTAGAGTTTATTGTTTGTTTTTGAGGACACATAAATTATTGTAAGTCTTAATTAGGAAGTCAAGTCAGTAAAATGTTGCTTCAGTCATTGTTTAGAGCAACAGAAGTTCAGTGATAGAATCCATCCTGTTTGTGTCAAAAAACAGTACTGAAAAAAATAGTTGTATTAGGGAAGCCACAGAAAAACAGCCTTGTGCCATTTGGAAAATGCAGTTATGTTAGTAGTAGCCAGGAATCTGGAAATTAGAGTCCCTTCAAACTCTTCCTTTCTTCCTGATAAATTTAGACTTCCTGTATGCATATATCTTTACAATGAGATACCTTGGGTAGCTTTCTGAGAGGAGCAGCTGCTCTCACACCCTGGTAGATGCAGGCGTCCTTTCCACAGAGAAATTTCTTGCTAAAGGACATAGATTTTTAATTGTTTCATTGGTTGGAACTGTAACCTTAAGTGAAGCAGAGATGTCAGAATGTTGCTTGAGATTTGACTCTCCCTTGAGAGCTTGACTGAGCTGATGACAGCTGGGCAGGTGGGATGTGTTGCTGCAGCTCAGCAAGCAGGGGTAGCTTGTTCCCCTTTGGGAGCTCAGTCCTTTATCCCAGTGGTGGCTGTAGATCTGTGTTCCTGCAGCGTGCTGGGGGAAGGCTCACAGAAGCTCACAGCTGGAGTTGGACTCCGTGATCCTCGTGGGTCCGTTCCAACTCAAAATACTCTGTGATTCTGTGAGCTCTCTTAAATGAATATTTTGAGTTTCAGCTTTGGTTCAGGTTCTTATAATATGGAAGCCTGTTTTCCACCCTGTAGTGTGCCATTTGCCTCCTCATCCCTTCTCCCTGAGCCTGCCCCTGAGCTGCTGAGAATGTTGGAACATGTTACTATTGTGATTAAATTGAATCTCACCTCTGAAAATGTCTGCCTGAAAAAGGAGGAACTAGGGCCTTCTTCATAATCTTAGGGAGTATTTTCTATAGAAGAGTGAATTCTTTTGTGGGATTATGGAGTTGGCCTCTACAGAATGGCCAACAGAGATATGCTGTAGTAACATTTTGATGTACATACTAATATATTTTAATTGTAAACCTTTGCCTTAGGTGCTCTGCTTACAGGAAGTCCAAGAAGACCACTACAGAACAGAGATTAAGTCAAGTCTGGAATCCCTGGGTATGATGAAACTCCTAGGACCAATACACTGTCCTCTCCCCTGCAGGGATAACTTGTTACTCTTTGAGAACTCAGTACCAGTTTCCTCAAAAAAAAGCCTCTTATAGATTATAGAATCAAAGTCTTTTGCTGTCATATGCAACAATGTTGTGTATCCTCTTTTTTAAATTCATCAAGTGCTCTCTTGAAACCACCTTAATCCTTTTTACCAGTGTTCTTGTTGGGCAGCTCGTCAAGGGCATGTTTTTTCTGCCTTGAAACCTTCCAGATATTAGCAATAAATGTTACTCATGGTCAGTATATATTCATGAGATTTTTATACAAGTGCTGTCAGTCAGTCTGAATAGACTGTTCTGGCACTATCCCTCCTGTGATTTTATGGAAGGAATGTGATGCTAAGGGTGGATTCCATGGTGGTTTAAACGGATCTGAATCTTTTATGCCCTGCACCACCTTCCAGTCCCAGGTCCCCACTTCCATCCTGGCACTGTTCTTGTCTGATGCCAGGAGGACATGGTAAAGGAGCAGCCCTGGACTGATACTTTTTTCTTTTTTGGTTGGTTGAGGTAGTCTAGCTCCCAGAGTGTTTGCAAAGAAGAGGGTAATGGCAGTGATTGAAATCCACTTGAAATGTGAAACAACATTATGAGGCCAGGCTTGTGGGGGCAAGAGAGCTTGTAACTACTGTACAGGAAGATCTGGAGCTTGCTTTAGCTCTTCCTTTCCCCATCCCTAGCTCCCAGATGCATGTCCTGCCCCTTATCCTGGGATAGTTCTGGCACTCACTGGTGAAATTCATCAGTCCAGCAGAATACTCTCCAGACTAATTTTATTTTTCTGGGTTAGTTTTCTGTTAGTTTACTGAGTTAGCACTAAGTGCCACAACAAGTGGCAGGAGCAGCACGGCCTGAATCTGGGAGATGAGAATGGGAATCCCCCAGGGCTCCAGCACTGGTGTGAGCTCAGGTCAGCTCACCCTACTTCACTAAGGCTCTATTTCATGAATTCATATGGTCTGGGCAGGACAGAGAACATTTAAAAATGGCATAAAATAGATACTGTTTCAAGATCTATTTTTTCCCTTAAATAGAGAAGATCTTGTTTAAATCACCTCTGCATAAAATGAAGAAATTGGCAAATCACTATTTCTAGATGGACTTCTTTGAACTCCAGGGCTGTCATTTGATTAGTGTCTGTTTCCTTGGTGAAAGCTTGCCACTTGCTGCTCACTGGATAATTCATAATTATGTAAATACATTTGAGACCTTTGTTCCATGAATAATTTTAGACATTGACTATTGACTTAGCATGATTAAGGCTTTTGATTGGTAATGCTTCACTGGTATTACTCCTAAGCCATTCTTGTAGCATCCAGAAAAAACTTCAATGCACAAGGCCACTTTTATGTGCCTTGTGGGCGTTCCTTTGTTGTTTTGGTTTGGGTTTTTTTCCAGATGAGGAGATAAGAATATGACTGGTATCTTAGAGTATGTAGATGTTTGCACGTTGCATAAGGTATTGGACCACATTTCCTGTCCTGCCTTGCCTCAGCTCAGATTAGAGCAGAAAGAAAAGAGCACAAGTCTATGTGAGCTTCACAGAGGCTTTGGTACTTCAGACTGGGGGTCGACTGTGATGTGAGAAAGCAGCATGAGATCTTCCTGATTTTTTTTTTGTTTGTTTGTTTTAAAATCTCTTATTTATACAATAGTATTTTATTTCTTGCAGGGTATCACTGTGAGTATAAAATGAGGACAGGCAGAAAACCTGATGGCTGTGCCATTTGCTTCAAAACTTCCAAATTCAGCCTGATTTCCTCAAACCCAGTGGAATTTTTTCGCCATGATATCCCACTCTTGGACAGGGACAACGTTGGGCTGGTGTTGCTGCTGCAGCCCAGATTTCACTGCAAAGCCAGTGCTGCCATCTGTATTGCCAATACACACCTGCTGTACAACCCAAGGAGAGGGGACATCAAACTGACCCAGCTTGCAATGCTCCTGGCAGAGATTGCCAGTGTTGCCCCTCAGAAGGATGGCTCTTTCTGCCCAATTATCATCTGTGGGGACTTCAATTCTGTTCCTGGCTCTCCATTGTACAGATTTATAAAGGAAGGAAAGTTAAATTATGAAGGACTTGCTATAGGGAAGGTAGGCTGTGCTTCTCATTTCTCACCAAAAAAATGGTTAATGCTGATTAAAGAGAAGTATTTGGGTGGTGCTGTGATTGTTTCCATTGCAGTGCCTCTGTTAGTGCCCTGTCAGCAGCCTGCAGAGCAAAAGTTATTGCAGTTAAATAAGCTTGGATATATTAGCTGTGCCTTAGGGAATATTGTGTCCTCTCCCAGCATTGTGAAAGAAAAAACATACCAACAATCATTCCTGAAATTTAGTTAATCCACAGAACAATTGGATCACTGTGTTTGGATGATTTTATCACTGTGTTTAAGTGTCCCAGTATTTAAGTAGGATAAAATAACCACTTAATCAAAAACCTCCTGTGTGCTCTGTGGGAAGATAACTCTTACTGTAGATAAACTTGGTGGCTGCAGTAATTGTAAAAGCAAAGCTGCAATTAGATGCTGAATCTCAGTTGTTTCATGATAAAAAATGTCTTGTTGTGAGCTCTTGTATGCAGCTGTTGGATGTGTCACATGCTATGTATTAGGAGTGACTGAACTACATAAAATGAGGAAACATGACCAAAGAAATAGCCCTGCTGGGTGTTGTTTGCTAGTGGGACTTGATTCAAGCCCCCCTTTGACTTGACCTGCTCCCAGAAGGATCAGCATCCTGCAGCTGATCTGGGTAGGTCTGTGTGCTGAGCCAGGGCTGTCACACTGCTAAAAGTGTTCTTGGAAGTGTCTCAGTGTCACAAGAACCATCTAGAAAAAATGGGTACCTTTTTTCTAGATAGAACTTGCCACAGATAAACAGAGTGGATGTACATAAAGGCTGTTATTTTTACAGGGATTTGGCTCTATAATTATTCCAAGGGGCTGGGCCTTTTTCTTTAAACTTTACAAAAAATGTTCACTTATTTCAGGTTTGTTTGGTGGGGTTTTTTTTTTCTTGTTTTTTTTTAAATCAGATTTTTTTTTGAAAAAAAAAACTTGTTGTCTTTCTCAGGTCTCTGGACAAGAACAGTTTCCAAGGGGACAAAGAATCTTATCTATTCCAATTTGGCCCCAAAAATTAGGTATTTCACAAAACTGTGTATATGAAGTAAAACAGCAACAAAAGGAAGAAAATGCAGGTCAGTTTTTGAATTCATGAATTTTTGTGAGCCTTTGAAAGTGTCATTCAGCAAGTACTGAAAATCATACACTCTGTTTTAGTGGGGGAAAAACAGTGGGCTCATTAGAGTGTAAAGTGATTTATTGATAAACTTTGATAAACTTTGCAAATTTGAACTTTATAAGAGAATAGTTTGAAATTTCCCTTCGGGAATTGGTGTGTAATGTTAAAACTCCTGTGTCTGCATCCTGAAAGCCAGCTGTGCTGTGACTGGGTGAGGGAGGAAGGAATGCAGCACATGGACATAGTGTGGACCTGCATTGTGCCTCAGTGTTTATGAATTATAGTGTTGGCACTTCCTGGAACAGCTGGGAAGAGCAAGTGATGTAGCAAGAGTATGGCTACATCTTTCATCCACTATTTTTTCCTTTGACAGAAAAAACAATTTTAAATTAATGGAACATAATATAAATGAGTCTTTAGAGGGGATGTTAATAATGGAACAGAAGAATTTAATTCTGCTAGGTGAATTGTATCTTGCCTGCTGTAAAAAAAATAACTGTACTTAAAGATATTTTTTTTTTACTGTACCTTTTCTGTAGCTTTTCTGTAGCTCTTCAGCATTGGTCTCACTTATATCCCATTTTAAATATAAATTGAATTTATTTTTATTTTGCAGGAGAAAAATTGGAAACAGAAAAACCAGACAACACTCAGGAGATTGTAATAGCATCTAAAAAGTATGTATTGGGGAAAAAATGGAAGCCCTTGGCTGATTACTTGGGGGTTGGTTTTGGTTTTAGACCAAACTTATATCTGATTCCAGCTGTGGGTACCTCATGATCACCCAGTCTGCCCTTTTGGCAAAAACAGTACATTTAAACATGAAAAGGCTGATCAGACAGCAAAAGACTAGAACTGGCAATAATGGAATGTGTGTTCTTCCAGGAACTTGCAGATATTTTTTCAGAATGCAGGGCTGAGGTGTCAGTGCTGTCTAGAGGGTACTTTCTGTCTGCTCATTAAAAGAATGCTTCTGGCATTTTTTATCACTTCTTGACATAAACAGAACATCATCCTCTGTAGGGACATTGCAAGAAACATATGAGCTGTTGCAGAAGCCATGTTTTTGAAAGAGGGAGAGGAAAAAAATAAGCCAGTGTTGCCCAGCTGCTGAAGTATTGGCACTTCACTCTCTTTTTATTGTTTTTGATACACTGGTTTATGGATGTATAAAATCTTATAATACAGTGTGTAACTGGGATGAAGGAGGGAAAGGAACTGAAAAGGTCATAAAATCTTCTTTGTCATGAGTTCTGCAGGAGTGTTTAACTTCTTTGAGTCTGAGAAATGTGGAGTATTATGGATTTGGTAATGCAACTTTCACTCAGAAGGAGGAAGCCATGGCTAGAATGCTGAGGAGGAAAATGTAACTGCTTTTTGAAAGTAAGAATTTATTTGCATTACCAAACTGGTAAAGGCATATAAAGTAAGGCATAGAAGAAGGAAATTGCCCTAAGTGTATGTATGGGATGGTAGGCTCCAAGTCAGCTATTTCTTTCCAGAAATGAGATCTTGGCTTCATTGCAGATAGTCACAGTAGAACTCTTGGTGATTCTTGGTGATGAAAAAGGTGTCATGACATTTCTGAGAGAAGTAGATAACAAACAGGAGGCCCTATGCTATGGTTTAAATCCATAGCATGCTGAAATCTTCTTGCAGGGCTTTTTCCCTCATCTTAAAAGGGATGTCAGGTAACAACACCAGAAATTATTACTTGCCTGTATTGTACCAACTGGCATGTTTGTTTCTGTTCTGAATCAGGCAAGGTAACGTGCTGATTTTTTTTTTCTTTTTTTTTATTGCTTGTGTTTCAACCAGAACACATTGCAGCCTTGGTTTAAAATGCAGGATGAGGCAGGTACAGGAGGTACAGCTGAGGGATGGATGATTTGTAGAGATGATGGAAGCAAAACTCCTGAGAGACAGGAGTTCTTTTGCTAAAAGGTGCAGTTTTGCATTTTGCTTTCAAGATTGAAAAGACAGGTGAGACAAGATGGGCTGAACTGAAGAGGAACAGACAAGTGATGGGGAGACACAAAATGGGAGCTTGAGTGGAAGAAAAATATAAGCATATCCTAACTTGGAACTTGATACCTCTAGCTTGGGGGAGGATAAAACCTCTAAAAATCTGAATTCCTCTTTATGCTGAAGGGTCTGGTTAGATGAGTTTGTGTTTTGTTGCTTTCATATGAGCTGCTTTCATGGACATTTCTGCCTGCGTGTCAGGGAGAGATTGCTGAATGAGGACATGTGAATGCTTACAGAATGTATATGGATTTCAAAGCTATCTATTAAGTGTCAGCTAAACCAGTTCTGATCAGCATTTTATTTGAAAATGCTGCCTGCATTTTGCCTTCAGAGTTTTAGACCTCTCCCACAAAAGACTACAGGATGGCTTGCAGGAGAGAAACACTAGTTTGCAAGTCCAGATAATTCATTTTGTTCATAACCAGGAACTTTTTGGTATTTCTTCATTGCTTATTCCTTCTTGGTAATGGAAGAAAATAAAATTCTTTTCTTTGATGTCTCTTTAGGTCGTCTTCAAAATTGCGGCACCATTTTAAATTGTCTTCGGTGTATTCTCATTACTTCCCTGAAACTGGGATTCCAGAAGTGACAACTTGTCATTCCCGAAGTGCTGTCACCGTGGATTATATCTTCTATTCTGCAGCAAAAGATGATACTGCTGACCAGCCAGGTAAAGACACCAACTTTTCATTGTCATAAATGCTAAACAAGAATATTTGTTTGCTGTAGTGATGATTTCATCTATGTGAAGTTCCTCAGAGGTTTGTGGTAGGGCTTTGAATATCAGCTGTTACCTGAGAAACATGGTAAGCTCACTACAGCTGGACCTGTAGTGCCACACAGGGCCACCCTTTTCATCTGAGTGAACATTTCTGTGGTTCCTGTCTCAGCATGGGATAAGCTGGAGGTACAGGAAAGCAGCAGTGGAAGTACTGCTGTCAGTAATGCAGGCCAGACCTACAGCAAGGCAGTGTTCCCAATCATCTGATCAACACAGTGAACAGTAATTTGTGATGTGCATTAAAACTGATAAACGAACATTTCCTGGCAATTTACTTCTCAGCTTGTCTTGCAGTAATTTGTGCCAAGTAACAGACTCTTGGTCTTTGCTGTGAGCACGGTCACTGGCTCGGGCCCAGCTGTCACTCTCCGGTTTGCAGTTGCAGCTAAAAGTCACCAGATGGTGCAAGAAAGTCGCGGTACCTCTGTGGGAATTTAGTGATGGGTATCACAGTGTTTCTCCATGCTTTACTGCCCTGGGACTCGTTCTGTGGGTGCTTCTGAGCAGTTTTCTTTCCATGCTCCCATGAGTTCTGTGTGTCATGCCATCAACAAACATCAGTGCAGTGCTAGCACATTCATGACTCTGCATTGGAGCAAAGAAACCTGGATTCCATTGCTGTAGAGTACAGTGCCACTGATTTTTATAAATTAACATTGCTTTCAGTATGTGGAATGAAAACACCACCTTCATCTCTTGTAACTTGAGACTAAATTGTTAAAATTCATTGAGTTGATTCACGGAAGTCTCACTTGTCATAATGTGCACAGTAAATGCTACCTTAATATAAAATGGCAAATACAAAAGCTTTGACTGAAAAATCACAATATGGGAAGTATTTAGATTACTTCTGAATGCCATGTAATTTAATGGAGTGCTGTGTGATTGCAGAATGCATCTCTGCACAGAATATAATCCTGATTCACCTGTTTATATATTTTTTGCACCATCATTACATACTTTTTGCATCATTAGCACCATCATTGCTCCGGCAGAGATACAGCACTTTTTTCTTTTTGCAGTTGTTTTTTAAATAGATTGTTCTCACATCAGGGCACAGAATGGAACCAAACTTGAATTTTTCCAACTACTTTAAACTAGTATAGTTTTTATTCATGAGCTCTTAGAAATTAAGCCATGGTTTAGATTTTCAGTTTTCTAATGATCTGGGCCTCTGTATTTAAAGCTGACAAAGTCTGTACAAGAATTTTAAATGTGGTCTAGCCTCACAGATTGGGTTTTTCCTTTTAAAGGGTTTTATTTTAAAATATTCATGCTTTATTCTGTCATGTTTATCCAAATATTTGGTATAAAAAAATCCATCTGCCAGGATTTCCTGTAATAAGGGTTCAGTATCTACCTGAGTCCTGCAGGGCTGAGTTTTGCTGAGTGTTCTGAGTGACATTAACCACTGCATGCAGACCAAGCTCTCTGTGGCAACAAACTGCTCCTTTGTAGATTTGCAAGTGCTGATAAATGATAAATTTGTCTCAAGACCTGTGGACATGTGCTCTAGAGCTGCCAAGAGATCTTTGCAGTGAAAAAGCTTTTCTTTAAAGCAGCAAACAGCTGCTGGGTTGTTGAAGGGCTGGAAAGCTGGCAGATGGCAAAGGATGAAGCTGTTGAACTCTCTGAGGAGTTCAGCAGTTGCTGGATAGTTCTTTAAAGTATCACCAGTACCAGGGTCAGCCAGGAAGCTCTGAATTTGCTGAGAACTTTCACACAGAAAGTATTTCTGTCAAAAGTTACAGCTGCAGTTTGTACTGGTCCTGAAAGCACTCAACTCGCCCAGGATCACCTCTGCACTCTGAAAGCAAGAGGTAGGGTTGCTGAGTAGTTGTCCAACTTGAAAACATAGCTCAGGAAATCTAAATTTTACACATCATGGAAGGATTTCAGTGAAATTTCTCCACCTGAGCTGAAAAAGCTGATTGCTCTTTGATGATGGGCAAATCATGACTGACAAATCCAGTGGCTTTGAGTGGCAGAGTTAATTGTGGAAATGGTAGGACAACTGAACATCTCCCAGGCCTTGTGCAAGGCAGCTGACATGGTCCTGCCCAGCAGCTGAAGAGATGGATTTGGTGGCTGCACCACTCCATGAATTGGCTGTAAACAAACAGCTGCCATCAATGCCCCAGTGTCCAGGTGGAGACAAGTGGCATTCCTCAGGGATTGGTTCCTCATTCTTAAGGGATCAGTACTGGGACCAATGCTGCCCCATCCCTGGAAGTGTCCATGGTCAGGCTGGATGGAGCTCTAAGCAATCTGCTCTAGTGGAAAGTGTCCCTTGCCCGTGGGTTGGAACTTGATGGTCCCTAAGATCCCTTCCAAGCCAAACCATTCTATGTAAGTGTGTAGTGATTGCAAGGCTTGAGTCGTGTTCCCTCTGGCATGAGCAGTGTGGTGTTCCATCTAGGGAAGGAGGTGGGAGTGGGCTCCTTAGGTAGTTGCAGGAATAGATAGCAGGAGATAATGGAGATCCCTTCTTATGATGAAAGGGAATAGAAAGCTAGAATACCTTCATCCTTAGGAGCAAAAGTGTCTGTATGACCTGCCTGCTGGGGAACTGTGTGCCTTAGGATACAGAAATAAAATGTTACGTGAACCAGTAACTCTAAAAAGATATTTACCTTCACAAGTGTCAGCTCTGCTGTTGTCTAAAGTAATGGACTGGATTATATGAGGCTTTTTCAGGGGAATTACACTGAACAAATAAATGCATTTTCCTTTTTATTTTTATTTACCCTTCCACAAAATACTGTCCTTAGCTCTACTGCTGAAACTCTACTTTGAGAATCATAAAAGAATTTCTGAACAGTCATATTGGTGATTTTGCATGGAACAGTACCAACTGTGCATTATTGCTGCCATACTGCATTCCTCCTTCATCTGTATGAACATGTGATACTTAGCCCACACTGATTAACACTGCCTGTTGGTTTGTTTATTCTAACAGGAGCAGAGGATTCTTCTTGTGGAGGTCTGAAACTTCTTGGCAGGCTGGCACTTGTAACAGAGAAAGATCTTTGGACTGTTAATGGTCTTCCCAATGAAAATAACTCTTCTGACCACCTGCCACTGCTAGCAAAGTTCAGGCTTATTGAACGGTAATATCCAAAGGACTTCTCTCTCATGGGATGATTATTATTATTTTTTTAAAATTCAAGCACTGCTGGTCCAGTTTAAATAAGTTTGCCTGCATGCTGATTTATTAGTGTTGTGTGAAGTAGACTTTCTAAAGGGACCTTTTTTTAAAAAAAGATGGTTAATTTACTTTACCAAATCTTTTAGGGAGAAAAAGGATTTTACATTAGCTTCCTCTTTGATAAAGGAAAACATCTGTGCCAGACTCCAAATGGCATTATTTTTCATGAATATGTTGTAAATGATTTTTATTGTAAATCACAGTAAAAAGGACTATTCTGAGAACTGTGTGTTTCTTCATGCAGAGGTGAACATGTCTTTGTGCCTGCAGCATTTTAAAATGAGTTCAAAATAATGTTTTACTGTAAAGGTGCTTTGTGGTCACTTCCATCTTAACACTTCTGCAAATGAATTTACTCAGTGTTGTCAGTGCAGAGGCTGCAAGATTGAACTTTCAACGGAAGAAAGGCAAATACTTATGCTTTAAGAATTTGCTGCTTAAAATTCTAAGGGCATAAATATAGGTAGCATTCACTGAAATATTTTTTAAAATATCTGAAATAAAGCTAAGCTTAATGAGCACACCACATCACAGGAAACTTAACTGATCTATATAGGAGCAAAAAAATTAGCCCTTGACATCTTAAGGTTTCATACATATTGAAGAACTGGTGACAGGGTGGGGTTTTTTCCATTTAGTTATTAAACAGGTCTGGTTGTATCTTGAAATGACAGATCCTGAGGTTATTAAATTATCATGGTTTTATATTTACTCTCACAATGCACTCATAAACATTCTCTATAAAATACAATTTACAAAGTAATTAAAAAACAACCAGACTGCCTGAATAGGAAATGTAGAGGGGCTGGAAACAAATCTTGGAACTTGGTCAAAGTACACATAGATGAGTATGTAGAATCAACTTTGAAGTAAGAATTGTCTTTCAGTGTAGTGCTGGAAAACCTGCACCCATTCAGACACGTTTGTCTCCCAGAAGCACTTGTGGAACTTTCATCTGTGTTGCCTTTCCCTGACTGCAGACAACTGCAATTAAAGCTCCTCAGTCCATTCCAAAATATAAGCACCTGCCAAAACATTCAGCCTACATTGCTGAGAATTTGGAGGGGGCTACTTTTGTCATAGTCATAGGTAGTTGTAGCTGAAGAGCTTTCTTCTGCCTGTTAACAGTGAGATTGATGCTGAGCATGACAACCTGTTTGATCCTGGATACTGTCTGGTTTCAGGCATCTGAGTAACCTCACAGATGCCAGCATACTTAGATAGAGGCAACAAATTTCTGGGTACACCCACATTACAGGTAAAAACATTGTTCAATTGTAGCAAACCTTGCTAAGAGCAAAAACAAAAAAGAAACCACACATAAGTCATAGAAAAAGACTACCGTGATACTTTTATTGAAGTTTCATGCTGTGAATATACAAGAGATGAGAAAAAGCCCAAAAAGTCATGCATGTTTTTCTATACTATTTGACCACTTTGCTGTCACTTGAACCACACTTAAGACAAATGCCATCATAAGCAAGTTTCAAGAGAATATTTCAGCAGAACTTTAAACAAGGACCAAGAGCACTTTGTCAACACACCTCTACAGCATTAAAAAGCTTCAGTATCAGTTAAGAGAAAATAAAGTTTGCTGGACAAGGGTAGAAACTATATTACAATCATTATTTGAGTTGAAGTAAACCATGGTTTCATAGAAAAAAGTTGCAACATATCAGGTAACATTGTGCTACAGGATACAGCTGATCAAGTTTTTCGACATCATTTTATCCATGAGAAGTCATTAAAAAAATTATTTAGGTCACAAGACACTGGGCAGCACAAAGTTTGAAACCAAAACTCTGCAGCTGATGTCAAATTACACAAGAATTTCTACCAAGAGTATTTCCCTCTCTTCAGCTTCACTCCTTAAGCAAAAAAATCCTTGCTGTGAACACAGGAGTGGAAAAGTTTAAAGAAAGAGGGATGGGAAAGGCCTTCCTGATATTGATATGGTAAACTTGGATAAAGAGGTGTCACACTTTTGAAAAGTTCTTTCTCTAGAGCTTTTGAACTCTTAATCAGTAGAAAGCCTTTCATTGGCTGTAGAAGGTTGCTGGGTCTTGGCTTTTTCTTCCTGTCCTAGGCAGGTGAAATTCAGTTTTTTGAGCAATGAGGTCTGTGAACAAGCAATTCTTTCCTTTTATATTCCTTCATTTTCTGGCTGATGGAAGTGTCCTAGGAGCTTACATCATTCCATTTGAATAAGCATTACTGTCAGTCTGTAACAGCATCCATCTTCATCGAGATCCCAAAAAAGTAAGTGCCCAGGAGGGGAGGTACACCAGGCCCATGGCAGCATCATCTATGAGCACAGCACAAAGGGTAGAGGCTGGACATGTACAATAATCCAGTTTAGGCACCTAATGAAACAATTCCAGGAATGCAGCACTCAAATGCTTCCAGAGAACTTCACCAAGTCGAATGGTGGACCCAGCGAGTCTTACCGCATCACTTGAGAACACTGCTGTCCATCACAGGTCTTTAGCCAAGGCTTACAACAATACAACTGAGCAGGGAGGAAGCAGACAAGCTTGATTTTCATTTATTTCAGTCATACTTCCTTATTCAAGTCTGACTAAACAGTTGTAACTACAACATGTGCAGGAAAACTCCCTGCACAGCACGGCGGGTTTAATACAAGGTGTCAAGACATCACCATCAGAGACTGCCCAGCCTTTCAAAGACAAGGTTCAAATTTGCACATAAATATGTGGAGAGAAAAGCACATAGACTCAAGTCAGCAATTCCCACAGTTTTTCCATTATTCCAGGTACTACATGTATGAGAGAAAAGCTGACTTGTCTCTACAAAACAGCAATCTCTATGTTTTGTGCTTCAGCGGTGTAGTTCAGAAAGACTAAAAGCTTGTGACAAAAGTATAAAAAAAAATATGAAAGTTTAAAAATTCATTATTCATCAATTATCATCATTTAAAAAACCTCAACCCTTGTATCTTGCCTAACAAGATGTCAGTGTTAAGAATACATTGCATATTACTATTACTTAACATCTTTCGGCAACATGCAGAAAATAATAACAGAGGTGGCAGTAAAACATCCAGTGCTGTTTTAATACTCCCAGTAATGCTGGGAAACAGTACAAATCGGTTAGAAAACAATAATACTGACAGTTTTGCATATCTATTAAGTCTAGTGAGGTAATACTGATACTTTAAAAACTTTGCCACTTCTTCACTGCTTGCTTTTATTGCTGAATTAAAGATTAATAGTGAATATGATTTTTTTTAATTGCACTGCACCCCAGCACATCTTAATACTAAGAATATGATTTGTTAGTTACTCCAATGCAACCACCCAGCACAAGGCCAAGTTCAATTAACACTTGTACAGGGAAATTACATTTGAAGAAACTCACACCACTGAAGTCACCTGCTACATGATGGGAGAGAAAAAAAATCTCATATCCTGGCAAATCTAATTTTAGGTTCTCTTCACTGATGCCTTTTCTGTAATTGAAATAAATACTGCCACCAAAAACAATTACCCCCTATTATCTAGGTCAAACTTTTATTGTGAGAGTACATAAATTAAAAAGCAGTCCCATTCCTTTTTCCTTCCAAGGGGGTGCAGGTAAAGTGCAGCGGCAGCAGCGGGAAGCACTTCGGAGCCCGTGGCATTGGTCAGATGCGGAGCTGGTAGCCAACCTCGTTGAGTGCAGCCAGGTCTCCCTTCTTGTCCAGCACCGCCGGCCTGCGCACAGGAGAGGGAAGAGGGCGCTGCTCACCAGCGATCCCGCTCAGCCGTGCAGCTGGGGGGGAGCTCAGCAGCCACAGGGACGGTGGATAGAGCCAATGTTGTCATCTTAAACACAATCCTGGTAAATCTGCTGCAGGAGTTACTGTGATAGAGCTATCTGTGTGTTGCCTCTGACAAGCTGGGATTTAGGATGCGAACCTGAAGCACCCCCTCCTGGACTTCAGAGAGCCCTAAATGAGTAGCTAAGACTAGACACACCCCACCTGTCATCCACCCCGGAGCAGGACTCCAGCTTTTAGAACAAAGCCAAAAGAGCTGAGAGCAAACAGGCCGGGTCTCTCACACGGCCGCTGCGTGTTGGCTCAACCCCAGCCTGCCCCTCCTCCTGGCTGGGTCTGTGTGAAGGGCTGGAGCTCACCAAACAGAAAACACAGGGTGGACTCCCCTCAGCCTCCTGGCATCCAGCACTCTGATACCACTCACCTGAGCAATCACACACACATGGATGCTTTTAGGCCATTTAAGTATTCCAACAGCCTGAACCAAAGGAAACCTTGAGCTATCAGTCTCTCTCTTTTTAGCAAGCAATGGAAAAGCTCCTGCAACAAAGTTGTCAAAGCAAAACTATCCAGCTGATCTATAGTCTGGAAGTGTCTAATCTGAGAATCTATTGCAGGCTCTTGGCTGCTTTCACACTAAGCCATGTGTTTGCTTTTCTGAAGACAGACATTGTTTAAAGCACACATTTCTCTAGTACTCCATAGCATGTCTGCTTCCCTGCAGAAACACAGCTAAAGACCCAGCAGTACAATGGGAGGCTGCTCCAGTGTTTTCAGCTCCTCAGCCCTGCTTTCCAGCTCTCTGTGCTTATTACTCTTTGCTCCCTCTGCAGCAGATGTGACCCCTGAGTTTGCTCAGCCAGGCTGGCCCTTATCTCCCTGCTGCAGGCTGCCAGCCCATTCCCACTGGAGCAGCTCAGGGCAGGCAGCAGTGCCACAGGCAGGCTGGAAACCAGGGAAAGCCCAGCCCTGCCTGTGGCACACTGCTGGGCACACACAGGGAAGAGCTGTACTGCTGCAGCCCCAAGAACTGAGAGTGTATAGCACACACATGCATGTGTGCAACAGAGCCTCTGAAATAGTTTTTAATTGCTCAATTCAACAAGGATTTTTTTTTCTTTTTAAGAGTTAACACCAGATGCCTGCTGATAATCTGCACAGCATTTGAGGCATCTAATGCCCTTCTGCCTAGTGGCACATTGAATGAAACCTGCTGCTTTGCCATTTATCTAAGCACCACTCATAATAACCTCACCATCCTCACTGCAGTACTGCCCTGCACCATGCCTTGTGTTTGTCTCAATTTAAGTCATTCACAAAAGAGAAGTCTTCACTGGTCTCTCTCATTTGCAGGAAGGGATCACACTCACAACAAATCACTGTAAGATAGTTTGCATTTTTCCTCATTATTCCTTCAGAGCAGATGGGATTTGATTAACCAGTAAACAAGCTACAAGCTGCATCCCTCAGAGCTTGTGTAGGAGTCAGAGACCAGCAAGAGATGCACTGTATGAGACTTCCAGTGTCCTTCCTTTCCCCTTCGTTCCAATTTAGGGACTCTCTTCACACCTTTTTCTCCCTCCCTTTAATTAGGGTTTTAATTAAAGCATGCCTGGATGGTAGTGCCTTCTCTGATTATGCAGGAGGGATGGGGAGTCACTGCACACCCATGGTGACATGAACATTTCCACCCATCCGCAACTGTCTGCAGCTTTTAGCTACAAACAGTGTGTCCTCCATAAGTTTCAGGAAAAGACAAGACTTGGACCAGAGGCACCACAGATCCCATTCTCCTTGGTGCCACATGACTATGCCAGACATGCCCTCTGAGGCCCTCTGAGCAAGCTGTGCCCAGCTGCTGGGCACACAGCATTCATGAGCTCTCTGCACTGGAGCTGCCTGATGTTACACATCCTGATGTACTCCTGTCCCCTTGCACACCCTGATAAAACAGACGAGCAGAACTTCCCTTTCAGCAGCTACCCTGGGCTGGAAGCACACAAGGCCAGAGTTGCCAGCCAGTCACAGAGCATGCATGTTAAGGCTCAACATGAAAGTGAAAGGAAATAGATCTGGTGAGCTGACATTTAGGAGCAGAGATTCTCCAGGCTACTGCATGACCCTCCCTTCCAAACTCACAGCAACTCTCCCCAAACCCCTCCAGCTCCAGGAGCTCCTAGTGAGGATGAAACTCTTCACTGCCTCTTCCAGCACAGGAATGCAATTTACTGCACCCTGCTGCTTTGGGACTTCAGAGGATGGGCAAGTGGACACAGTAACGCTTCAGACTCACCAGAGGGATTGACACTGCCCTATCTAATGCTTTGTATCCATGCAGGATCACACCAGCTGTGGGCTCGGAGCACAGGGACTGCTCACAGCTCAGTTAACAAGCTGCAATTTGCCTACACACCAGCCTCCTAGCAGGCATGCACTGGGTACTGCATTGCCACCTGCCCTGCAATGTGCCCCACCTGCCTTGCAGCTGCATTTCCAGGCTGAAAAGCAATCCTGGGCTTGCTGACAGCCACCACTAACATTTACCTAACAAAGCTGAAGGGGCAAGGATGAGAAGTTAAATGTTTGTGTCTGTGAAATCCTCTTCCATCCTTAAGCACAGTTTCATCCTTTGTCCTTCAGAAACAATCCGGCCAAGATACTCTAGTTCACACTCCATATCCTTCAGTGGGAGATTTCTCCCAGCAGGCCCATATAATTTTACTGTTGAAAAAACCCAAGCTGTAATAACAGCTTGTCATCAGCAGGTGAAGCCTTTCAAATGAATGTGTTATTCTGCCCCTGCCAGCTCACACTGGAGCAAAAGGCTTCTCTCCCCCTCCCCAGCCAGCTCAAGAAAGCTGTAATTACAGCATGTGAGTAAGAGATCCACAAAGAAACAAAACAGTGTTGATAAGCACAGCCATTCTTTAGCTTGGATCCCAGCCTAAAGCCTAGCAGACCTGACTCTTTCCTATTCTGTGTGTAACAGAAAGACCTCTCACTCCATCAGGTTCTCAGAGATTCACCAATATGGAGAAGAGAATAACCCATTTCTCCTCTTTATTTCTCACCTTATGTCAACCGCTGCATGTGTTGGGATTTGTCATTCAGCTCATCCCTGACCTGGGGATGCCATTCCCCCTTCAGGGCTCACAGCTCATCACAATGTTTCTGGGTCCTGCATCTTCTGTCAGGGTGACCCAGGGTTTATTTTAGAGTTACATCTAATTTGCTCTTGATGCAGAGCAACAGAGCAGAACCACTGAGCAAGTAACAGGTGATGAAGCCACTGCAAGGCCATCTGTACACTCCCTGTCTTTCTGTCCTGGAAAACCAAAGCTGCCAAGGAGAGATCAGTCACTGCAGAGGAGCCACATGCCCAGCAGCTTTTTCAGGAAACCACCTCAACTGGAGAGTCTCCAAGCCCAGTGACACTCATTCCTCTCCAGAAATACCTGATCCACTCCAGCAACTCAGAAGCACTATCAGAAACTCAAAATGAAACTGTTCCCCAAAGAGAATCTAGGAGGAGAAGCCTGAAGCAGCTGAGCCCATCACAACTATAATTATCTATGCACTAAACAAGGAGCTCTCAGTGACGAAGCCCAAAGCACAGCATCGTGGATTGCGTGTGAATGAACGTGTAAAAATAAAAGCTTGCTGTGAAATCATCTGCTGCTAACGTATCTTGAAGTTATCTTTAGAAGGTTAGTCTAATGTCTTTGTTAGGTGCTTTAAAATAAATAAATAAGTGCTGAGACAGTAGTCTGGGAGCCTATTTAAAAAGCAATGATCATAAATATGTGACTAATCTGGGTTACGTATAGGCTTTCACAGTTGTCAGCTTCCTGGCATGGAGCACCACAGCTAGAACTCAGCTCCTCCACATCTAAGGTAGGGGAGGCTGAATTGCCAGCGCCTGTAAAAGGCCTGTGGATCTGGAAGCACAGTTTTATCCATTTAGAGGTATTGCATCCATCCTTCCCCACACAGCTGAAGAACAACTCCTGGCTGCGACACACATGGAAAGCAGCCTGGGTTTTTTCTGAGGTGATTAAAATCAAAGAATACAATTCAAGTGATGTTGTCACTTTGGAAAGACAAGTTTACATTTCCCCTGTCTCTGTAAGCTGCACAGTGCAAGGACCCTGCATGGAGGGGCCACCAGGCAGCAGGAAGCACTGGAAGCAATGCCAGGACATCAGCAGTGCCAGCAGCTTCTGGAGCCCCTCTGCTACCAAAGGCACCTGGTGCAGTTTCCCTGTAAGTGCCAGTGAGCACAGAATTTGTGTACAGCAAAGTGCCAGCAGGGATGGTGGCAGGGATACTCACGACTTGTCCCTCCTGCAGGCCCGTCTCTGAGGGCTGCCCTGCCTCCGGCGCGGCGACAGCGACTTTCCCCGGGGCCTCTCCTTCATCGGAGAATGGGCACTGGACGGCTTCAGAATCTGTGGGAGATGGGGAGGGAAGGAAGTGGCCTTCAACAAAGGCAATGATTCACTGCAAATAAACATTTAAAAAAAGGGCCTCATACAGTAGCAGGGATGGCACACGAAGAGCCTTCAGTCCCTTGGGGCTTATTCAAACCCTGCCCAGGTTAAGAGGAACTCAAAGCTGTTATCATGTGATAGCTGTTCAGGGGGCCCCTGCAACAATTAGTTGGTGTCACCAGTTCAGTTCCCAGCTGAATACTGTCTCATCCACGGCTTTCTTCAGAGCTGGCAACGGCAAGAGATAAGAAAAATGGCTTTGAGCCTCAGCTGAAAGAAACTCAGGCAGCCACATCACCCTCTCAGCTTTTCTCTCAGCAAACAGAGGTGACCATCTCTCAGTGAGGCTTTTCAGGTCTCCAGCTTGCCCCCATCCTCCAGGCCCTCCAACATCAAAGGGCCCTCAGCATTACACTCACACTCTGTACAGCTTTAAAGACCTGATCCTCCAAACCCAGCCCACTCACAATGGAAGCCCTCTGAATTCTGTAGTAACTTAAGGGAAAGATCAGATGCAGGGCTTTCAGCCTTCAAGGATTCAGAGCTGTGGTCCTGGCCCCGAGGCACTCACTGGGACAAGACCCAGTGTCACAGCTTAGTGCACACAGAGAGCTGGGCCCTCTATCTAAAACAAGTAGGAAATTCAGTAAGTCATCCACCGATGTGAACTTCTTCAACTCGAGCCTCTTTGCTCTCTGGACAGTATTAAAAGCACATGAATAGAGAAGAAGGAAAAAAACCCAAACTTAATTACACCAGTAATCAGGCCCATATGCTTAAGCATGGTACAAGGTGGCCCTCAAAACTCCTTGGCAGGGCAGGAGAGATGGCAGCAGAACATCGATGCCACCGGCAGGGCTCACCCCGAGGTCAGGGCAAGGGGCAGGTGCTGCAGCCAAAAAGGCACGTGGCTGCCACGTAGGAGCCGTCCTTTAGCAGGGAAGGGGAGAGAACCCAGAATAACTTGGACACCATGCCACATAGCTCTGCACGAGAGCCAGAGCCATTCTTAGCAACACACCTGCTCTGCTCCCGCTGCGGGCAGCCAGCTGGACAGGCACCAAATCTGCTTCCACCACGACCACAAAGAGCTCCTGGCCCACGCCAGGCTCAGAGGCACGGTCAGGGACACCCCTCAGGCCCACGGGCAGCCAAACCCTGCAGGCCCCTGGCAGCCTGCCTTGTCTCCCCGTTGTTTCCCAGTGAGCTCTTCAGTCCAACCAGCCAGCAGGGAAGTGTCAGGGAGTTACTTTACTCGTCTGTCCCACATAACCTACTCTGTGATTTAGCTGAGAGTAGTAGACACCAGCCCCCTGGCATGTCCTGCAAGGAGAGGCAACCACTGACACAGATGTCCCATGGAACCTCCTGCACCTCAGGTGGAAAACACAGACCCCCCTACCTGCAACCAGGCCACTCTTCCCAGCAGTTCCAGCCCCAGCCATGCTGATTCTTCCCAATCACCTTCTTCTGGAGTCATTGAGGAAAGCAAACTGGGCAACAGCTACCTGATAGCCAGGGACAAGTATGGGTTTGAGTGTTTCCCAGGCTAAGGGGGAGATGCTTCAACTAAATAGCTGTAAGGGCTTGAAAGCACACCAAAAAGAGAGATGCAAGCACCCCCCCAGCACATCTGCATGATCTCAGGCTGACACACAGCAAGGGACAACAGGGACAAGGATGCAGGATGGGACAAGGCACAGCTGCCTCCTGAGCCCAACACCCAGGTGCATGGACCTACCTTCATCCTCATATCCCTGGCAAACTTCTCCAGCTCCTTCCTGACATCTGTGCGCACCATCTTGGAGACGTTGAGGACCAGCTGTTTCCACTCGATGGGCTGGAAGCTGTGCGGCTCGTGCGGCACATACAAGCCGATTTTCACTTTTTTCACCGAATGCAAGTACTTTTTATAGGAGTCTTCGAATTCGAAGATGAGGTCGCTCAGAGTCCGGTATGTGAGAGGTTTGTCCATGAGATCCGAGCGCCTGCTCATGCCCAGCGAGCCGTAGCGGCCGTTGCAGTAAATGCCAAGCACCACGTGATGGAAATAGTTCCCTGAGAAGTGGGTTTTAAAGCTGATGGGGAATCGCTCCACCGAGGGCTGCCCGTTGGTTAAGTAGCTGGGGTGCACTGCATCAAGGCAACAACGGTGCTGGGAGAGCAGCAGCTACAATTACACCTGAGAGGCTTCTTCAGCAGGTTTGGGGTTTCTAACTGCCAGGGCAAAGGGCTTTCCTGTAAACACAAACTTATTCTCACTGTGTGAGAATTCATTCATCTCACATTCATCTCTGTGCCCAGATACAGCCAATGCTGCCAAAGCCCATTTCACTGCTTGGAAAATAAATTACTCTTATTCACACTGAGGGAAAAAATAAAACCACAACACTGTTCAGGTCAGCACGCCCAAAGACAGACCACCCTCCCTAGTTCTGTGGAAGCTCCCCATTTGATACCTACATCAAACTCCCACGCTTCCAAAGGGAAAAGTGTTTACCTCCCTTTCTGGAGGGTTTGATACAACTTAGTTTACTGAGCCTCATATTTTCATGTCTTCAAATAGTACCAAGAAATTTAGATTTATTCCTTGCCAAGATGACAGTCTGTCTTTCTTTCTGTAAACTGGCCATTGACATTGCACTCCTCATACAGAGTGTTTTAGCATGTTACCTTTGTAACGCCTTGCTGAGAGGAACCAAAGGAAAGGTCCAAGATGAATAATTAATTAGATAAGCACAGAGGCATGGTAAGAAACAATGCTGTAAAAATGCAAACCCTGTCCCTGGAATCACGGACTGGCCATTTCAAAGGCACCACGTGCAGAGGCCAGGTCCAAGCTCTGTGCCAGTGCAGTGTGTGAGCTCAGAAGGGAGCTACGTGCAGGTCACCTCCAGGGAGGCTGCTGGCCCGTGCCAGGGAGAGGACAGGCTGAGAATCCCTCACGAGCAGCTTTGCGTCAGCACCTACGTCGCACGCAGCTCCCTGCTGTTAATCCTGGGACAGCTGAAACTCATCCTGGCTCCACGTGCTGGCACCTGGCCCTGGGACAGCAGGTGCCCTCCCCTCCGCAGCTGAGGCCCCCACCCACGCCTGGGGATGGAGCAGGGATGACCAGAAAAGGCTGCAGCAAAATGCTCCAGCTTGGGGTTACTCCAGCCAGAGGCACCTGCTGGAACCCTGGAGCCATCCCCAGCGTCAGCTGCTCATGGTGCTGCCACTACAAAATACCCCACCCAAAAGGCAGTACTGCCAGGATAGTGTCAGGGCATCCTGACAGATGGACGAGTGGGCTCAGTTCCACTGAAGCTGCAGGAACCTGCTTTGTCCAGGATTCTGCTCTGGGCATCACCAGCATCCCCTCTTCTCCATACCTCATGGCCAAAAAGGAGGTATTTAACAGCAGTGAAACAAGAGCCACCACACAGCTGAGAGATCCTGGGATGTTATTGTGACCAGCCTTCCTCCCCTGCCTGCACAGCACGGCTGCCAGACAGCTGCTGGGAAACAGAGCACAAAAAAGCCTTTGTATCGAGACTGTAAAACAAAATTTGGACTCTGTTCTGGGTTCTGCCCAGCCTGACACGCCACCAACAGGGAGTCACCAATGTGACTCCCTGGATACTGAACCCTGCCTGCACCCCACATTTCACTTCTTCATTCTATAGGGTTGCATGAAAAGCATCCAGTGGCTCTCATCTTTCTCTAAACCATCTTCTCAGGGGGATATTTCACCCAGTGTTTGCTGAATTTCACAAATTCAAACTTTTGGATTCTAGGTAAATGCAGAAATCAACTAATGAGAGGTTTATGAACTGCCTAGAATCTGAAGTCAAGAGGCAAAGGGTTTCACAAACAAACAAACAAAAAAAAAAGTCAGACAAGAAAACCACATTGACTCAGAACTTCTGGAACAGCCACAGGGAAGCTTTTCAGTTCCATGTCAAACATGTTTAGCTGTATTCAGTGCTAGATGTCATCAGCTTTAGCAGCCTGGAGAAAACGTATTAGAGGGTAAAGGAACAGACAACACTGTGGGCTCAGCTCACACTGCACTTCACTGGCTGTATGACCACGAGTCTGGAAGAAGAGCACAGACCTCTCTGCCACACACATCTGTCACCCAGCCAAGGCCACGTGCACCCACCTCCTGCCCCACTGCCACCTAACACAGACACCCTGCAGCGGCAAAGTCACCCCAACATCACCCATCCAGAACAGAAACAGCTCTGTTTGCCTTAGATGGTCTCACTGGATCACTGCTGCCTTAGGACTAGCTTCTCCAAGAAAAATACTTTCACACCACCACCAGTAGATGATTTATAATTAAAGATTATAAGTACACTGCAAGGGCAGAATGGGGCCCAGTGCCATTTTGTTAACTGGAAAACTCAGCACACACTCACCTCATTTAAAAGGTCACCTTACTTCAGGCCTTAAAAGGTGCATCCTGTGTACATCAAAGTCATGTTACAATAATTTGTGTCCTACAGACTGATTCCTGCAAAAGCCCATTGTATTTATCATTCTGTGTAACTGAAAAAGCACTACCTTTTATTAACACCTAGGAAGCTTTCAAACATCACCACTATTTTTCCCCCTCATTATGAAAGGGTTTTCACTCTGCTCCCCAAGAGCCTTTCTGTTAAGTCCATACAAAGCTTTGGTGGCCACCTGCCACACATACACACTTCTGCCACAAGGGCTCAGAGAAGTTGCAATTTAATCTCATTAAATACTTAGTAGGAGTAAAAGAATCTTTTGAGGGCAGAAATTACCCACCATCAAACAACCCCGCAACAACTGCTGTGGAAATTAACCTTTAGGTATGGGTTGCTTCTGCTGAGGGACTGGTTAATGAGAGTCCCCACCCGAGATGAAATACACAGCAAATGGGCTGGAAAGGCACGTCAGATCTTCCCCTCTGTCCTTGCATCATTATTACAGCTTTCCTTTCCGCTCTGCCCAAGGAGACCTGTATTGTGGCAAACAAAAGGCAAAGCACACAGCAATGCTGCAGCTGTAATCACACTTCTGAGCTGGGGCTGTGACTGCAGCATGGAGAGTCAGGGAGTGAATTACATGTCACAATAGAGAAGCAGTGCAGAGCAGGAGAGGGCAAAAGCAGCTGCAGCAAAGCTCAGTGGCCTCCTAATCCTGGGTCTTCAGGACAGTCAAGATGATGGAGCAGGCTCTTCTCAGTGGTGCCAACCAACAGGACAAGAGGCAACAGGGCAGAAACTGAAGCACAAGAAGCTCACAGGTCAGGCTCAAGAGAGTCCTGAAGAATTGGTAACATCAGCCCAGAGTCCAGTCACCAGAGGGGCTCTGCAGGTAACATCAGCCCAGGTCTCTTCAACATCTTCATTATAACATGGACACAGAACTCAAAGGAAGTTTGGGGACAGCACCAAACTGAGAAGAGCTGTGGACTCCTTCAAGGGCAGAAAGGTGCTGCAGAGAGACCTCAAGAAAATGGAGAGATGGGCAACCACAAACCACACAAGGTTTAACAAGAGCAAGTGCTGGAATCTATCCCTGAAAAGGGGCAGTTCTTCATGCCTCAAGAGCCCAGCAAGGGCGTTTTTGCTGAAGTCTGGTCAAGATGAGCACAGAAAACTACAGGGTGCCTGGCTGCCCCCTCTCCTGCCACTCCCAAGGGCTGGGGCCATGAGCAAGTGCCACTGAGCAGCAGTGAGCTGGAGGGATGGCAGCAGGCTGGGGAGCAAGGGAGCAGCTCTAGGTCTTAGCAATGCTGAAGCTGCTAGCACAGAGCAGCATGGGGAGCAGGAGGAAAATAAATCTCAAAACCACCAATAAGGCTGCAGTAAAACCAGAAGAGTTAGTTTTCCAAGGAACTGCTCAGAGGGCCCCCAGCCACCAGCAATAAACACTCAGAGAGGTTTCCAGCTGGAGTCAGATAGCATTTCCCGTGGGTTTGGGATTGCTTACAGTGAGGCAGAGTGCTACTGAGCCCACAGCTGATGTTGTCTGCAGAGGGCCCAGAGTTGCCCCTGGCAGCTCCAGGGTCCATGTAGGAAAGGCTCAAGCAGCTGGTTCAGCTGCCCCAAGCAGGACTGCCAGGGTGACATCCCTTAGACTGAGAAACCTACTCTGCAGTGCCTGGCTACAGTCAGAGGAGGGACTATCTAAAGATTAGATCATGACAATGTAAGCAATTGAAAGCCCTCTCCCAGCTCTTCACAGCCACCACAGGGACTGCAGACATTCAGCACTGTCATGGTTTGAGCCTGGCACAGAGCCAGTGCCCCCCATGAAAATGCCTTCACCCTGGTGTCTGCTGTGAGATGTGACCAGGAATAAGCAAAACAGGCTCTAACTTAAACATAAAGAACACTTTATTACTTAAACTACAGGAAAATAGGGAAAGACTATAAGGAAAAGAAAAAAAGAAATTGAAAACCTTACAAAAAAACTTTCCTCCTCCCCACTCCCTGACTTTCCCAATCCGATACATTCTCCCAAATCATCAACTGCCCAGCCTTGGCCCCACACTTTAGTATACTCAAACTGCAGTTCATGAAGAGGAAAGGAGTCCTTCTTGTTCCATAGGCTTCCCCTGGAAACACACTGAAACCTCGTGTGCTTCCCTGTCACTTCGGCACCGCCCGGAAAAAGTCCTTTTGCCGCTTGTGACATCTTCCTTCCATGCCCAGTGCTCTCACCACTGCGCAAGGCCAGAGCTGCTTTTAGGGTTGTCTTTCAAGGATGCCTTGTCTCACTCCAAAAAAGGCACAGTCTCTGCTTTGGGACATCTGTCCCCCCCATATTTTTCCAACCCCCTGGGGCCGGGGGGTCCTCACGAATGAACCTTCCTGGTTTTGAGGCACTGCCTCCCCCTAAATGCAGTCTCTGTGTCACAGGAACAACTGAGTCCATGGCCACAAGAAAAGTCCAGCCAAAAGGCCACTCCAAATCATCTCTCCCCATCCAATCATCTCCACGTTCTTCGGGCCAGGTCCTTGTCTCATCTCATCTCTTATCTCCCTTCTTATTCAGCTTCGAGGAGGATTAGCATTTTTGCAAGGCCCCAATCATGAAAGAAAGGGTTAAAAGTTTTCAGTCTCTGTCTATCTCAGAACGATAATACTCCCACACGTGCTGCTGCTGCTGCGGCCGGCCGGGCTGCGCCCTTCCCCCCCTTTCTCCTCCTGGGCCGGCTGCTATCACCGCCGACTCTCCCTCTCTCTCCCTCCTGGGGGGGGGAATGGCTGCCCGATGTCTCTTGGGGCTCCTCCACCCTTCCATCCTTGAAGGCTTTCTCACCCCCATCTCTGTCCAGGCCCCGGGCCTACCGCATGGCTGCCCCTCCCCCCGCCCAGCAGTAGAGGCTGGACGGGGGAAGAGATCTGACCTCTTCGAAGCGACGTCCCAAGAGAGAGATCCAAGGGCAGTGCCCTGCTTTTTAACCCCTGTGTATTCTCGGAGGTGTGTCCAAACCCCACTGGCTACACCGGGTGCCAGTCTCAAACCCAAAACCTTCATTGGTTTGACCACAGCTTCCCAGAATTCCCACTCCTTCCTGGTCAAACCACCACAAGCACCATCTTTCTTTCCCATATTTCAGTTAGCAAGTGGGTCAAGCTGTAGACAAGCATGCAGGAGGCAAAAAGGAGCACTACAGAGACATCAATATAATGCAATGACAGCAATAAACTCTCCTCCTTACTGAAATCCCTCACTTCCAGCCCAGGGATGTACCTGCTGGCCTGGAGGAGATGGATGGACCCAGGCCTCCAGGGGTGATAAACACCATCCACAGACTGCATCCACAGAAAGAACACTGCAGAAGCTACTGAATGATTTCTCACTCCTGAGACACTTTTGCTCTTCTCTTCCTTGTTTAATGATACTATTGGCCAGGGGCTCTAAACCCTGTGTGGGTCTGAGTGTTACCTCACATGAACTGGGAGATGGATGCTGAAGGCAAAGGGAGTGATTTCTGTGATTTATGCTCAGCCAATGTGGACACACTCAGCAAGACTCCCTGAGGAGGGATGCAGTGTGCAGCTTCCCTCTCCCCCTCTGATATTCTGCTCTCCACGTTTTAATAAAGTGAATGCAGCACAGATAAAATTCCCTTGGCACTTTCTGGTTTACTATTCCCTTTCATGAGCTCAAATCAATTGGATCTTTGCTCAGAAAGAGTGGGCTGAACGCACCATTACTCAGCTGATTTACAGCTGAACTGAGCAATGCCCTGGGGAAGACAGCAGGAGGAATGCTTCTGGTTAGGCTCTGACAAGCAGATCATGTAAGCAAAGATATGAACCCAGTTCAGACAGCTACACAGAGAAAAAGAGCTGTGCAGACTGCTGCAAAATAACACTGGAAGATCTGTTTGAGCTTTCAGTCATCTCAGAGCAGCTGCTTCCTTGGTGTGTGCAGACAGGGTATCTCAGTGCCCTATAAAAATGCTCCAAGATCAAGTGCACAGGCAATTATGCAAAACTTAATTCTGCACCAAGAGGGATTATAGAAGCATTTTATTAGAAGTCACACAGTAAAAGGCAATTTTTAAAAAAGCCAGCGAGCAGCTCCATTAAAGCGACATCTCGCTAAGCCGCTCTGCGCCAGCCGGCCTTTGAAGGAAGGCTCACGCCGAGGGTCACTGGAGTGGGCTGAGCTTTTCCAGTATCCAAGCAACACCCAGGGCCTGCCAGCACACAAATTACAGCAGGACCTTACTTCCAGACACATGGAATGGAACCAGAGGTTCACACACACACAGGGCTGCTCAGCTGAGGCCTGTGTGAAGGCGCTGGCTGGGAACTCGGGAGAGGGGAAGCACATCTCCACTGGAAAGGACCTGACCTTGGAATGCTGCTGGCCTCACCTTGGCTGCATCCAGAGGGCAATGCTGAACATCAAAATCTCATGGCTGCCAAAAAACAGCAAACTTCCCTGTCACAGATGTATTTTATGAAAAATCCTTTCGGTAGCATTTTTTCTCCAGAGTCTGAGACAGTTGGACTGTGATTGGCCATTAATTAAAAACAACCACATGAAACCAATCAAAGATGCACTTGGTGCATTCCACAGCAGCAGATAATGAATGTTTATATTTCCTTTCTGAAGCCTCTCAGCTTCTCAGGAGAAAAAATCCTAGCAAAAGGATTTTTCATAAAATATGTCTGTGACATGCCATGCCAAAGATGCCTCCCAAAACCCCTCATGCTGCACGTGCATCACAGCACTGCGAGGTTCCATACTGGCACAGGCTCTGTTCCAGCCACTTCCCAGACACACAAATTCAGGGGTCCCATCTCCTCACCACTGCTACACTCTTTGTGTACCCACAACTCAAGCAAAATGCCTGGGGTTTATAGTGCATGAATCTTGTAAACCTACATGCTTCTGTTACTGCACCACCAGCAGCACACAGTCCCTGCTCTCAGACAGAGACTTCCAAGACTGGATGCAGAAGTCCTAGCAAGACAAGCCTGTCCCACACACTCCTCTGGCTAAACCTTCTCAATTAAAAAACAAAAAAGTTTGCCCTAAATTTGGAGTTTTTTAATTAGCATCTAGAGACAGAAATATTCGTACACATCTTAAGTCTGAAGAAACTTCAAATGACAATAAATAGTATAAAATATAGCTTTCAACTATTTTGCTTCCTTCACTTCTCAAAAAAAAAAAAAAACAAAACCAAGGCCAAAAACACCAAACTGAACCCACAAGTCAGGTTTGAGGCAAGCAAAAAAAAACAGCAACAACACTTTCAGGTTATCATGGTTATCCATAGGCCATTAATCACCCTTTGCTCCTGTGATGTGTGGAATAATCAGTTCACTGCTAGAAATACAAACTACAGAGCAGCATCAACTCCACCTGGGGATTATTTCCCCCATTCCAATAGTTTGGACCACAATCCTGACACAAGGGCAAGCATAACAGATCCACTGACATCACTTCAAGGGAAATCAGTTAATAAAAACTTTTTGGGCTTCAGGAAAGCTTTCAATACTGTTACTCCCAGTATTCTCCTGGACAAAATATCCAGCATACAGCTAGAGAAATACAGAACACAAAGGGTAAGGAACAGGCTCATGGGTCACACACAAGGCTTACAGCAAATGGGGTCACACCAGGCTGGCAGCCACTCACTAGTGGGGTTCCACAGGGCTCCCTTTAAGGCCAGTTCAACATCTTCATAAATTACTTGGATGCAAGACTCAAAGGTATGCTTGGTAAGTTTGCTGATGACACAAAATTGGGAAGAGCTGCTGACTCCCTCAAGGGCAGAGAGGCCCTGCAGACAGACCTTGACAAATTGGAAAGCTGGGTGAGCACCAACCTATGAAGTTTAACAAGGGAAGTGCCAGGTTCTGCATCTGGGACAGGGCACACCCAGTTGTGTGGACAGCTGGGGAATGAGAGGCTGAAGAACAGCGTCACAGAGAGGGAACATGAGCCAGCAGCGCCCTGGCAGCCAGGAGGCCAGCCATGTCCTGGGGGGCATCAGGCACAGCATGGCCAGCTGGGCAAGGGAGGGGACTGTCCCACTCTCCTCTGCCCTGGGGCAGCCTCACCTCCAGTGCTGGGGCAGTTCTGGGTGCCACAACATAAAAAGGATATAAATTTATTAGAGAGCATCCCAAAGGGGGCAATGAAGATGGTCCTTGGGGGGAAGCCATACAAGGAGTGGCTGAAGTTACCTGGCTTGGAAGAGACTGAGGGGAGATCTCACTGCAGTCACACCTTCGTCCTGAGGGGAAGAGGAGGGGCAGGCACTGGTCTGTGCTCTGTGGTGCCAGAGGCAGGACCAAAGGAATGGCCTGAAGCTGTGTCAGGAAGGTTTAGGTTGGATATTAGGAAGGGTTCTTCACCCAGAGGGTGGCTGGGCACTGGAACAAGCTCCCCAGGGAAGTGGTCACAGTACCAGGCAGCCTGACAGAGTTCAAAAAGCATTTGGACAACACAGGGCCTGAACCTCCACGGTTTTTGTGGGTCCCTTCCAACTCAGGATATTCTATAATTCTATGATTTCTCCTTCTGGAAGGGCTTTGAAGGGGGTTTGAGTCTCTTGTTGACATCAAGCCCCCAGGACCCCAATCCCTCCAGCTCATGCAGAGCCTGTCAGCATTCCCAGAGAAACCCTGTGAGCCAGAAACACCTCTCAGACTGCAATCCAAGGCCTATCCCTGGCACACATTGCCCAGCCCATGCCCTTCCCAGCCCCAGCCATGGATTCTCACAGGCACCACCTGCCTGGCTCTGCCAGCTCCCTGTCCCACGGGAGGGGGCAGCAGCAGCCAGCACAACGCTGCAGAGACATCCCAGGAGATTGCTTGCTCCGGGGCTTATTTTCAGTTGGGATTTGTTTTAAGTGAAACTTGATCATTTCTGACAAGATGTGTCTGGCAAGCTGTTCCTGCAGCCCTGCCTTGCCCTCCTCCAGTGTCTGAGGATGGTGCAGGCTGATTTATCAGTGACAGCACCGGTGGGTGGAGAAGCAATCAGTGTCTAAATGACTGAAGAGTGAGTGGGAAGCAAGTATTATGTGAAGGGGAAGCTCCAATGTTTAACTGTAACACACACATGTTTCTGCACAAAGCACAGCTGCAGGTTCAGAGACAAAAGCTAAACATCAGACAAACACAGAGCAGAACCCACCTCCTCGGGTGCTACCCAGCTTCAACAACAACCAACAGAGAAATGCTAACAAAGAAAACAAGGATTGTGCAGGAAGGGACTTATCTGGGCACTCTGGGTCAGATCCTGACACTATGCAGATTAGCAGGGCAGGAGGCAAAGCCTGCACGGCCAAGTCACAACACTCATGAGCTGGCACACAGCATCCCAACTCGCACCTACAATTGCAGGCAACTCAGCACCTTGGTGATGAACAGCAGGGCAGCTCCCCAAGCTGCTGGCACTCACCTCTCAAACACCACCTGTGAAGGGCAATGCATTCAACAGAGCTGCAGTGGAAAAAGGCACAGGCCCATGAAAGGATACATCCCCAGGATAACTGCTTCAAGGCATTTGATAGGTAAGGACTCCCTGGTCATTTCTCTTGCTGTCTCCATTAACCTAGAACAGAAACAAAACAGTTTTCAGTCCTTCCAGCTGGAGCAATTGACAGAAATCAAAAGGTCCTCTCATATACCAAGAGCTAGACACCTCCAGTTCTCATCTCAGCAAGAGCTGGGGAACTTGATTCTCCCCTTAGTGACTTGTTGGAGTCCTGTTAACTTCTGGAGGATGACTGGGGGGGAAAAAAAAAGTAAGAGAAACAAAAAGACTTGAAAGTGAATGGGAGGGATGCAGTCCTCTCTGCATCCTACAGCAACTCCCTGAGCATCACCTCAGACTGTAACACAAAGCCCACTGAACTGCATGAGCTGGCAGTCATGGAAATCCCAGAGCAGGACTGAGTTCGGCTTATTTTCAAAATAATCCTGGCTCTCCTCTGCAGGAAAAACAAACAAACAAACAAACAAACAAACCAGGAGAGAGAGGATGGTTACCTGGCCCCCTAAAAGCTACAAATGCCTGCATAATCCCATAGCTACAGCTGCAGACCAGAATTTATTGCCTTTTTATCAAAGCCTGCACTGCAGAAAGCTCTACCAACACAGACACTTCACATCCCTGCAAACTGGGTTATTGTCTTGCTGCAGTCCCATATCTCCTGTGGACAGGGAAAGTGGCAAAATCCACAAAATTTCCTGCAGGAATGCAGGAAACTACACATGCCCAGGATTTTGCAAGTTCCCAAAGTTTAGGCACAATCTAGACACCATCTCTGGAGTACAATTATTTGACAGGGACAGCACTGTGACAAGCAACCTCAGGTCAGCTGAGAAAGCTGCTGTGCCAGACTGACACTGCACTATTAACCTAGTAGGTAACCCAGCCCCTTCCACAAACAGATCCTGAAATCCTGGACAGTTTGAAAAAAACCAAAAAAATGGAAAAGCCTAAAAAAGGCCAGAAGAATCACATCCAATGCCACACCAAAAAACTGCCCCCCCAAAAAAGCACAGCTGAAAACTCAGCCAGAGGATAATTTTTCTTTTTCTCTATCCATATCCTTTCTCTGGCAAGAGCTTTGTAAACAGATCCCTACTCTAAGGAAATACAAGATTAAATGACAAAAATATTTGTATTAGAGAAGATTATGAAAATATGCATCTGAAACCATCAGTCTGTTTCCCCCCCTTTCTGATTCACCCACCTCACGCATTTTAAACCTTGTGTTGAATGCAAGTGACAACAGAGCTTCCACTGCTATTACAGTCTGTCACAGCCATTTCATGTCCCATTTATCCAAGTTAGAAATTATCTTTTCATTTGTAAACAACCACCCTTACACTGCCTGCAGTTCAGAAGACTAATTAGAGTTTGCCTGCCTCCTCCACACTCACAATCAGGCACAGAACCCCAGAGAGGAGCACAGAGCAGCCCTGGGGAGGGCACACAATGGGGCTCCTTCATCGCCCACACAGGCTCCCACTGGCCACTGCAAAGCCTTGTCTCTGAGTCAGATTTGTTATGTGCAGATGAGGCATGGGAGGTATCCATAACAAGATAATCCACTGGATTTCCTATCTTCTAACCACAAGGGAGTCAAAACAAAAAAAAAAAAAAAAGAAATTATGATTATCAATGTGCATCATGAGTTGTAAAAGCATTTACCTGCAAGCCACTTGGTGTGACCTGTGCCTGGTTCGCACAGTCCGAGGGGCAGGGGCAGGGCCAGCAGCCCCTCCTCAGGCACACCCAGCAGCCTGCACCCGGATCCAAGGATGCAGGGGCACCTGGCAGCTCAGAGACACCACTGGAGCAGGACAGTGGGTGTTGGGATCTCTCACTGGTCAGAGTGACTCTGAGAAAAGTTGGAAAGTCTCTTCTCCCAGCCCAGCACTTGAAGAAGGAGTCAGAGCTCTTCAGTTCTCGGTCTCAAGGTTGTTTATTGTTTCTTGTCTATAAAAAATTTTCTCTTGTTCTGCTGAGGTCAGCTCAGCAAGACAGTTTGAGGCACTCTGTCTGCCCCCAGGGCAGTGTTATGTCTTTATACTAAAAACTACATATACAACATCCACAATTACTTTCCAATACCTATCACCTATGTTAGACAGTGAGCTTCTACTCTAAGCCAGTCTGTAAATGCCAACATCACAGCAGAAGATGGAGGCCAAGAAGAAGGAGAAAGGCTGGACACACCCAGTCCCTTCCATCTTGCTTCTTGAACTCTCATACCAAAAACCCTGAAATCTACTTTTCTACTCCATGATAACTTCACTATTATTCTACTTAAACTGTTGTGGCTTGCTGATTTTCATCTAAGGTTGGTACCTTGCTCCACAGGTCATAATGAAAACCACAGGCATCCTGGGCTCTGTGCCAGGGTCTCTGAGCCCCCTGGCAGAGTCTTGGCTGCTCAGGACAGCCAGAGGGATGTCCTGGGTTCCCACCAGTGGGGAGGGTCGGTGAGAGGGGAGCATTGCCCAGGAGGCACCACCAGCTGTCAGCCAAGCAGCAGCCACTGCACTTCTGGGCAGGCTGTGCCCTCACACACAGCCCCCTGGACCCCTGGGAGCACTCTGCAAACAGCTTGCTTTCTCTCTGCATTTCCAGCACAGACCTCAGGGTTTGTGTGCATGACCCAGTTCAAGAGCCACTGAGAGTTTTCCTTCCACTTTTAACAGGCTTGAGTCAAAGCAAGGCCTTGAACCCTGTGTTTGCAATGGAAGCAGAGCCCCTGGAGGATCCCCAAGCCACTGCTCGGCCCAAGGTAGCACAAGCCAAATCTAAATCACTCCCCACAGATTATTTTTCAGTCTGCTTTCAACTGGCTTCTCAAAAGCCTGGGAACCCACCAGCTAATCTATCCTATATTTAACCTTGCCTCTAAGAAGGTCCCCTAATGTTTAAACTAAATCCTTCCCTTTTTGCAAATCAAATCAGGAGCTGTTTTGGCTCTCCACAGTGGGCATGGAGACCATTCATCATCTCTCCTCTTGCTACAGACATTTGTATATGCAAAAGACTGTAATCTACCTTCTCCTCTGTAAAAATAAGAAAGAAGACACCAATTTTCATTTAATTCCTCCCTCACTCCCCCTGAGTTATGATTTTAGGATAATGTTTGTTTCTTTCAATTTTGGAATCCCTTCAACCAACCCACTTCTCACAGTCCTTTGGCTAAGCCCACAACAGTACAAACAGACCAATTTCCTTCTGAATCCATCTTTCAGTGCATATTTGTAACCAAGCCAGCATGTTGTTGGCTTTTCTCTGTTGGCCCACAATGAATCGGGTTCTGGTGGTTTTTTGTTGGGTTTTTTTGTTGGTGTTTTTGGTGGGGTTTTTTTTAGGTTGGTTGGGAGGTTTTTTTTGTTAGGGGTGGGGATTTTTTGGCTGGGCTTTTTTGATAAATTTTGTTTGGTTTCTTTTATTTTTTTAAGCTCATCTTCTTCTTTGCTAAACTCCACTTTTGCTCTCCACAGCTGGCTACTCCCAAACTCTCCTTTCTATTTGCCCTCACTAAATTATTTCCCATTTGTTCCAGCCCAAGAGATCACTCTGAATATTCCATCTCCACTTGTCAAAGCCTTGTCACCTTGTCCAGCCTGGACTGCAAATCATCCATCAGTATACAATTAGTCCTACCCATACCATTAAGGAAAAACTGAGCTAGGACAGACACTGCACACCTCTGACAATCTCTGCTAGGCCAGATTGGTAGAGTGCCACTTCCTACGTGCTGCTTTTCACCAAGTTGGGTCCTCCCATTAAATAGCTTTATTTAGAATCAAGGTCCCTGCCTTATCTGCAGAGATAAGATATGGCCTTATCAAAAGCCACACTAAAACAAGGAGTTATTACATCCACGTCTTCTCCCTTGTTGACAAAAGCTCATAGAAGGAAATTCTCAGAAATGAACAGTGGCAACGATATTAATGTTGCCTTTCCCTTCCCTTGAACTGCAGATAAAACTCAAAGTTCCTAGACTTATCTTTTGCCTTATTCTTTTTAAAGGCTGCTATCTTTGCCTTCCCCAGCACCCACCCTCCCTACATTCTCTAACACAAATATTAATGGTTAAGGCTGCATGTCAGCTCTCTAAGGGATCTATGGCAAACAACTTATGGCAAATGACAGAACATTCAGCTCATGTGAGAACAGCTCACTACAGGTGCTCTTTGATTTGTCCTTTCCCTCTTTTCCCTCACTCCTGAATTCCTATCACACTGTCTCAGATGTTAATAGTGACCAGAAACTCTGGAGTTAAACTTGTGAAAGGAGATTTAAGGAAGCCAGAAAAGAATTAAAAAACAGCATCAAGCATTTCAATTTCCTGCCTTAGCAGGGTTTGCTTCTGGGATTTTCTTTAAATCTTGACAGTTACCTGAAAAGAGCCCCATATATAGCTATTCTTTAGTCTTATACATCAGACAGCTGGGAATTAGCCCACAGTCTCTCCCCACACTCCAGTGAGCCCTGGGGGCAGCCCATCTCTTCCAGGAAAGACTGCTACAGCACCGTGCAGCTCCCTCCTTGTGGCATTGACACCACTCTGACGTCTGCCAGGCACATCTCTATTCCAGACCACAGTGAGCACTTCTGCCTCTAACAAATGTAGCCAGCAGGAACAGGCTGCTTGTTCCTCCCTCAAACCTAGTCCTTGGCAGATAGTGATACTTCCTCGTTAATTGATTCAAATTTCTTCCGTGTTTTCAGCAGGACTATCTCCCTTGCTTCCAGCAGTAACAGAGGCCCTGAAAAGAGCTGACTTTGCCTCTTCAGGATGCTTTCTGTTCAAAATGGCAGTGCCTAAAGACAGCTCATAGGAATCATTAATTCCTTTTGCTTCCAGATTTTTCTCTTGGAGCACCCAATTTCATATACAGGTTAGAAAAATCTTAAAACCATTCAGCATGCACAAAACTGGAGGATCTCACCAGCTGGCACTGATCACATGGAGTCCCTTCAGGGATGACCATGCTTAGGAGAGGCTCTCCATTACCTTCACCAGAAAGAGTCCTACAAAACTGAATAAATTTATTAATGAGATCTTCCAGTATATTTTTCCACAAAATTCTCCTTGCACAGACCCATGTATTTGCATGAGGTCTATAGAAAAACTTGGGAGAAGGAGATTTTAATGCTCCTGACAGTTTCATTCATGATAACGAAGCCAAGAGAGAAGCGAAAGGCACCAGCAGGAGTAAAAGGAGATAAAACAGCAGAGCAGATATGGATTTTGTGAATCCTCTCAAAAACAGTGTTGCAACAGCAAAAGCATTTCCACCACATGCTGAACACCCCATGTATCTGTAACATCCCCTTTGTGAGACAGAGAAGCAGATGTTCAAATGTCTTCTGCAGCCTATTGTCTGCAAATGCTATGAGCTCATTTTTCTCTACAGCCCCATCAGTGTTCCTTAATAACATGGTGTGTGGAAACAGTATTATTCCCCATCTCCCCTTCCCTGTTATTTGGTCGCATCCTTGCCACGTGACAGCTCCTGTCGTGCTCCTTCCCTGCAACTGATCACACATTATATCTGCTGCCACTGAAGGGCTCTCCCTCCTCACAGAGCAGCCTCTGGGCTCCAATTCCTCACAGAGCACAAAGCAACCCAAACCTCAGTTTCTGCCTCAGCTCCAGGTCCCCCTGTTCAGCTGGCACTTACTGGAGGGAACAGTACCATACTGCACCTCCCTGATCCTCTGCGGAGGATAAAGGGATTTGTTTCTCATCCTGCCTCATGCCTGCATCCTAGAACAGAAGCTTCCAGAGGGCTTATCTCTGCTCGCAAACCCAGTAGTAACAGCTTGTTGACATTGAATTCACAGTTACTGATATTACCAGATACCCAGACATACACTTTTTTCCTAAAGCTCTTACATGATGCAAGCCTGGAAGTTGTAAAAAGAATGACTGTGTCAGTCAAAAGTACCATTTTTGATCAGACTGGTCGTACCAACAAAAGTCTAATATAGGTTTAGCCAGCACAATCTTGCATGGGAAAAGGAGAACCAGTCCTACTGGTGTCTGAAACATTCATATCACATGCATACACACATGGATCAGCAGAGCTGAACTTCACAGGGTGCCCTTTACCTATTCAGTACAAAAAGGCACATCATGAAGCCTGTGAAGGGCACTCTCCCAGGATACCTGTGTAAGCAAAGCACTCCTACAGTGGATGTAGCTACACCCATAAATTTGGATTTTATGCAAATACAGCCAACTCAGGAGAGGTGAGACCCAGGCACATTTTCAGACACAGTTTGCCAGCACAACAAGAACAGCACACCAAGTTTACGGGTTCACAGCTCTGCCACCCTGACTCACACAGCACTTTTAGCAGTGCTAGATTTCTGTTGGCATAGCTATCTGTAGTCTAGACAAATCCACGTGGTGGTCTGGCACTCTAAAACTCAAGTTGATAATAAGAGTAACTTTTTTAAAAGAGACTGTAAATACTGAGTTATAGCAAGACTATATCCCTTAATGAGCTCCCATAGACAATTTATGCTCTTCTTCCTATGCTCAGCCACGCATTTTTATTTTCTCATACATCACACTGACGCTGGCAGTAAATCTCTACAATATCTAGTCCTCCCTCCATAATAGGAAAACTCATTAATATGCCCCAGCTGCTTTAGGACACTTTGACATGAATTTATGAATATTCAATTTCCATCTAGTACTCAGCTTCTTTGTGTCCAACCACTGTTGTCTTGAGGAGAGGCTGCCAAAGATTTCGTAACACTTTGAGCCCTCGCATTATGAAATCAGCAATATGTTTAGTGTCAATAAAGCCCTGGGAACAGCCTCAATTTTCATTAGCCAGTGGCAATTGGAGGCCTTCAGCATCTTGCCCAATCAGCTTGCCCAAACACTGTGTTGCAGCAAGTGAGGCCTTTCACACCACAAAAATTGTCACCTCAGCACAGGACACCTGTCATTGCCATGCTGAGAGCAGATTTCTTCCAAAGCAGAACACACCTCCCAGGAAAAATAACTTGGAGGTGTGAGTGATTTTTCAGCTTTGATGAAAACTGGCCAGATGAAGGAAAAGGAAGATTTTGTGCACACCTCAATGCATTATTCACACAGAAACAACAAAGCTGGGGTTGGAAGGGACCTCCAGAGACCATCTGCCCAATCCTCCTGCTAAAGCAGTTTCATTTAGAGCAGGTTGCACAGGTAGGTTTTAAATATCTCCACAGAAGGAGACTCCATAACCTCTATGGGCAGCCTGTTCAAGTGCTCTGTCAGCCTCAAAGTGAACATTTTCTTCCTCATACTTAGATGGAACTTCCAGCTTCTGCCCATTGATTCTTGTCCTGTCCCTGGGAACCACTGAAAATAGTCTGGTCCCATCCTCCTGACTTGGCCAGGTAAATTTTAAAATATCTGAAATCTAAACCAGAAACTGTAAGTTTCATAAAAACAACTGGAATTTTGGTTTCATGCATTCTCCTCCTCAAAACTGGAGAAACCAAGAGCAGGCAGGTGTTAGAGCCTACAGCAGAACAGTAGATCTGGGCAGCACCTCGTGCTCCTGACAGCTCCACTCTTCCCAGCATTCCCATCCACCCAATCCAGGAGCAAAGCAGCACAGCCCTTCTAAGGATTTAACACTGTTTGAGTCAGCACACACCGTGCTCAGGCAACTGTGCCTGGAGAGCGGGCAGCCCCTGAGGGGTTGGACATTTCCAGGGGCACCATCCTTAACCCCACAGAAGTCCTACCACCCCATTCCAAGCAGTTCCCAGCAGCAGCAAGAGAGGAGTCAGGCACTGGCCCCCAAGCAATCTCTAAGGCAGATAAACAGAGGAAATGGCTCCACTTGGGAGGTGATTCAAAGCCACAGGCACATCTCCAGCTGTGAGCACTCTATCTGTTCCCTTCTAGGAAAGAGCACCATCCTCTAAGCCGGGCTTTTATCCAGCCCAGGAAGACAAGGACCTTTTAAGTGGTAAGTGCTGAGCATAATTCATTTTCATCCTTCACTTCCTTTGAAAAAAGTAATGGGACAAATTTAAAAATGAGCGAGCAGCTTGAAAATTGGTTTAAGCTTCTGTAAACCCATCTATCATTCAAGGCACAAGATTTGTTTTAAACTAGTTCCACCAGAGCAGTGAACATTAGATAAAGGAGGTGAGAAACACTGCTGTCAGCAAGATGAAAACCTGAAGCACAAAGCTGGGATGGGAGCTGGAATTTTAGAGTGAGGGACCATTAGTTTACTGACAGAGAACTGGGAAGAGCTAGGGACAGAGCAGTCTATGGGAGTAATTATACTCTGCTAATCTTAATTTCACCCTAAAATAAAAGCATAATGCTGTCAACTCCCTTCCTGCCCTAACCTGCTAATTCATTAGGTTCTGTTAAAGAGCTGTCCCAAGTATGATGCAGTTCTAACACACAAGAGACCCCTGCTCTCTGCTGCCAGGCTCTCTGGGCACATGTTCATAGTTGCACTGCACAGCTCATCACCAGCCAGCACAAACCCACCACATGGACAAAACAGCAAGATGAGCAGCAAGGCAGAAGCACAGACACAACTTAAACAGTCCATTGTGAGCCTCCAGGGAAAACTACTGAGCCCAGGATGTCCAAACTCCTGCTGCACTTCACGCAGCTAATCCCTTCCTACACCTGCAAAGGGCATTTCAGCACAACCAGAATATCCGGACTTACTCAGTTTCCAGAAAAGCAGCTCAGCCCTCCCAGCCCAACACCAATAAGCAGAGAGTTTTCCCAGCCCTGTGCATGCAGCTCTGGCCTGCAGCCAAGCAGCTCCCACACAGCTGCTGAGTAAGAGCAGCCCTTCCACTCGATGGTCCTTTTGGCACCCCGCAGCAAGCTGGGACACTCCTTGCAAAGGAGCAACAGAGGCAGCTTTGGCTCTGCCAGAGGACACAGCCCTCCCATGCCATGTGCTGCAGTGCTGCAATGCCAGCTGATCAGGGACAAGGACTCCAGAGCAATTCCAGTGGCACTTACCCACTCAGAGGTCTGCTCTTTCTGATCTCGAAGAACTGTGTTCCCGTGTGATTGTATCTGTATTTTGTCTGTTAAGGGAAAGTAACTTGAACAGCCAAGCAATAAAATAACACTGCGGAAAAGGTGAATTTCAGTTCTGAGTTCCTGCTGAAACACAAAACAGACAGTAAAAGCTGTTGACTCTCAGATATGAAACATATGGCATGTAAAATAAAGCAAAACTTGTCACTTGTCTTTTTATATGACTTATTAACAGCAGTAGGTGCAGAATCATGTATTAAGGTTGACCATCTAAAATGACACTCAAATTCAGCATTTGAAGGTTATAGACTCTCTTTCACTAGGTCCTGCTCACTACTAGGTTGCAAGTTTGGAAAAAAGTCTCCCACATGGGCAAGAGAAAGCTTTCATAGCTTACCCTAACCAATCAACATAATCCATTGTCTGAAAAAACTTTATTTCCTTTAGAAGTCTTTCAACTCCACCAGCCTCATGGCTCACCTGTGACCTGTTAACCAAAACCATTGCAGGTGCATCCCTTCACACTTAGAGAATGTAAACGATTCTCTAAAAAACACAATGCTCTTGAAATGAAAACAACCAGCTATGTGCAAGCCAAGGTCATTAGCTAACACTAATTGCAGAACAGTTCATCACAAATGATGCCAGCAAACAGTAAAGCAAATCTCAGCACCACCTTCCTAGCAGCATCAACAGAAGCAGCCTCTTCCCTGCTCCTTGTGCATTTCTGTCCAAGCAGCAATGCAATAAATCAGACCAGGAAAACAATCTGTTCAGTAAAACCAAAAACAAAACAAAAAACCCAATTAAGTTTTGTAAAAAAAGAAAAAAAAAAAAAATCACACTGCCCTTATTTTTGCTAGGTTACTTTTCCAGTTGAATCTCCTTCCTAACCTAGTATCTAGTACCTAAATTCTATTCCCATCAGAATGTCCATGCCAGTAAAACTGATGCTACCAGGGCACTAGCAGGTGACCCCATGGAAGCTGAGAGTTGCTTGCAAGGTATAAATAGCACAGCTGCTGGATGTATAACCATAGCCTAAATAAAAACTCCAGCTCTCACCAGGATGCTCTGAACTGACTTCAATTAGAGTTCAGAGCTTTCCACAAACAAGGCTTTACTTCCCTCCTGCCTTCAAAACTAACTCATGAGGCCCTCTCAGGGTGCTCTGCACAAAGCACACATCCTCCTGCATCCCTCAAAGGAAGCCCAGACGCTGCTCCCCAGCCCCCTTTGAAGCTTTTCTGAACACAGACCCAAGCCCTGTGCCTAAGGCCTGCTCCTGCTACACAGCAGAATTCAGGATTTCAAATCCACTGTGGGGAGAGGTGGGGGTAAGGTCATTTCTGGAGCTCTGTATGGCACGGTATCCTCTCTGGCACAACCCCAGGGAGCAAGAAGCCTCCTGCCCTGGCCCAGTGGCTGCCATAGAGAAGAGAAATGCACCATCCCCCTGCAGAGCAGGCAGGCCCAGGCTCCCTGCCCAGGGCAGCTGTTGCAGCTCCAGGCCTGCCTTGATCCCAGCCACGACTGCCCCCAGCTCACCACGCCTGCTATTTCTGAATGCTCTTCCAGCTGCCTCCCATATCCTTCTTAATCCTTACCAGCACTTCACACTCATTCCTTATCCCCCCACTTTCCCCACATACACAGAAAGGCAGAGTTTAGGAAAAAAGGGAAACAGAAGAGCAGCATCTGGGCCAGCAACCTTCCCTGAAATTATCTGTCAGCAATGCAAAGGCAGGAATTGGGCATGGAGCAGTAACAGACAGGCTAGACAGACATGCAGATCCCTGATGAATCCCCTAAGCAAGGTGGAACATGCGGAAGGGAGATGCCTTTGGTCAGTCCCTGTGTCACAGCAAGCCCGCCCACCCTGGGGTCAGGAGAGCTGCTTGTGCCCCTCTCCCCAGTGACAAGCACTCCCTGCAGGCTGAGCACACGGGCAATCCTCAGGGAACCCACAGGGGCTGCCCAGGCACAGGGAGAGAGGGTTTGACACAACACTGGCTTTCTCTAAGTGGCTTTATGACAAGATGCCATATTATTTCTCCAGGCATCATGATCCAATCATAAGATCCTCATACATCAACTTCAAAATAAGCACTTCTATTCCCACCAATGTCACTTCAGTTAAATTTTTCAGTATAATTTAAGGTTATTACATCTCCCAGAGGACTGCTATGACAAGCTCAGTGCTGCTGGTGCTATCACAAATCCCTGGAGGCATCCCTTTACCCCCAAATGATCTCAAGCCCTCGCAACCAGCTAAAGCTTCAGTAAAGCTCTGTTAATTCACACCAGGCACAAGTCAGCCTTCATTCCAGAGAACACACACAGGAGAAGGATACTGCAGCATCTTCATGTAGGTCTGTATTGCCTGGAGCCATTCTGGGATTGTCATGGAGAGCTTGTAGTTTGGCACTGGCGGCACTGAGGGCTGGACACGAAAAAGAAGATGAAGAGGTTAGAGAGGCAGGGCTCCCTGCAGAGCAGATAAGTGATTTACTGAGCAGTGGCATGTGCTCAGTGCAACACAACGCTGCAGCACAGATGGCTTAAGCCCCACGTGAGCTCAGGCATCAGGCAAAGTCATCCTGCTGACCAGGGGGCTGCCCCAGCAGCAGAGCCTGCCCTGCACAGAGACTGTGGCAGGCTAATCATCAGAGCACCCCTCAAACACCCCCTATGCAGGCAGGCAGTGCAGCACAGAAAGCCTCTGCTTCCCACTCCCCATCCCCCAGCGCAGGGCAGTTTGGATGAGCAGAGTCCCAGTACTGACTCTGCTGTGCTCCCTCCCCCTGGAAGCCATTTCAAGTCTCATTTCTGGCCTCCTTTACCACAAGAGAAAGATAAAAGGAGACAAGGATCCTGGGCTGCATAATTTCCCATCTGCCATATGTCTGCAGCACGCTTGCTGGGGAGGGAGAGCACAGCACCTAGAAGACCACCTGGGACCCAAATATTTAATGACATTAAAACACTTAAAGATATAGACTAGCAACATAATGGGATTTTTCCAAAATCTCATAAGACATCTGCTTGTGCCTAAGCATTTTAAGAAGGCAGGCCCTCAATCCACATTTAATTCCCACAGCTACTTGGCTCCTGAGCCTGCAGCCATGCAGGAAAGGGGCACAGCCTTGTCCCAAGTCCACTTATTTCAGGGGTGAAACTACAAAATATGGGGTCAGCAGATATTAAAGTAGGCAGCATGACTAAAAAGAAGTCATCACAATTCTCACAAACACAGTGGAGGAAGCAATTTGAATATTAATGCAGACTCAAATTCAGGAACCAGCAATTTGGGCAGCTGTGACAAGGTGCAAAGAAAAGTGTCTGTGGGACCACATTAGTGTAACCATAGTTTAAAGCTCATAAAGTGACATATCACTGTCCTTAATATACTTCAAGTCAGCAATTACTGATAAGAACAGCAAGTTCAGGTGGTATGGGGCATCTCTGCCACAAAGACTGTCCTCTCCAGTTTCCATCTCTGTTAAGATTGTGTGTTTGCTTTCAGAGAAAGAGCACTGGTACTCCCAAGGCAACAAAACCCAGAATTTACTACACGCAGCAAGTTACTACAGTGAATACACTGTGGAGAAGGAGGGAGAAAACACCAAACCAGAGACTCCTACACTCCTGGCACACAGAAACAAACTGTAAGTGGCAAGCAGATGGCAAGGCTTCCAGCTCGCCCCCGCCATCCCAGTGCTACACGGTGGCTCCACACATGGGCTGTCTCCTCTCACCACTGGGAGTTATGAGCAAGACTCGTTAGCACTTCTTAATCATGATTTTCATGCCTAAGCTCTTCATTAGAGGAATTTTCTTTTGGTTCCACAGGTTCCTTTCCCACCCAGCCCCTTTGGGCTGGATGAATTATTCACCTGTCCCTTCCAGCACGAAGGCCTCAACACACCAGGTAAGGCTCAGGTTCCAGAAGCAGCAAGAAGCTGACAAAGGGAATTCTGGCAGGGCTGTCACACCTTCCTGGAGGGGCCATTTCTGCTCCAATACACTCAGTCCTTTGCTTCAAAGATACAGAAGCCCTAGGTGCATGCATTGCACTTACACAACACCCGAGCAATGGGAGCCCCAGCCAGTGAGGGCCTGGCTGCTGCAGAGGTGGGGATTCCATCCTTTCCCAGCCCTCACCCTGCTGTGGGAGCCAGGGCAGCATCCCACAGGGACAGCAGCAGTGTGGACAGACACAGCCCTTCCTGAAACCCACAGAGGCCACCCTGACCAAGGGGACAAGTTCAGACCCCAGGTGAGGTGCTCCCCATCTCCACGGCAGGTGATCATTATCCAAGGAGGATGATGGTGTCAGATACCAGAGCATAGCCTAGAAAAGAGAACTAAGGTTTTCCCACTGGCTAGAACACATTCCAGTTACCTCAGCAGGCCTGCTGGGCCAGAAGGCCCAAGCCCCTCCAGATCTTAGGCAAGAAGGGAGCAGCATCCATAAGCCTGATCCCACCCAGGGCAGCACTGCTCTCCTCTCTCCATGCAGGGCAGGCAGGACACACACCATGCTGCCAGTCAGGCCACTGGGGAGCCTCACACCACTCCCACTCCCTCCAAACACGTTTCCCTCCCTGATTCTGCCCCAGCTGCAGGAGGATGGCTCCTGGGCACTCACCCAGCACGGAGCAGAAGCCAGGGCTGCACGATACAAGTGCAGGAAAGCACAGCTCTGTTTCCATTGAGGATGCAGCCCTCCAGCTCCTGGGATGCATCCAGAGCAGCAAGGAGCAGGCAAGAGGTCATGGATGGCAAGAGGAAATGCCGACACAGCACTACAGGCCATGAATTTGAAAAGCAAGTGAAATTCAGACGCGAGTCAGATGAAAAGCCTTGACCTTATATCAGTCTTTCCAAGGAATGGCAGCTCCAGACAGTGGAGCTGCTGCAGTGCAAGACCACGTGGCAGAGCTGGAGACTCATCCCATGGCTGGAAATGCTGTAGTCTCACTTTACCACAGACATCCTGTGTGGAACTCCTTTTGCCCAAATCCACTGTCTCACTTAATGACCAGAAAGTCATTTTCTGCCAGCTCCCCCTGCAAGCACTCTGTTACTCAGCACAGATGAAGCTGACAGGCAAGAGTTCTCAAAGCTGCTGAGAGGTTTAATTTATTACCATCTCCAAGTACCTCCAAGATCACAGAACAAGTAAAGGATTGCACAGCCCTTCCAAACCGTGAGCCTGCACTATTTGCAGAGCTCAAGCCAACAGCCAGAGGTGGGGACCCCACAGGTTCCAAAAGTGCCCTTGCAGACAAGCCAGCTTTGTGTAAGAAGAGAGATGCAGCCCTGCACCTCTGCAGCTTGCATTTGTTGCAGTAAGGACAAACCTCACAGACACAGTCGGGAGCTACTTACACCCTGCGTGTATGATTGCTGAGACTAATGCCAAGATGATTAGAGCAATCAAGTGGAGCTTCTTGGAGAGGGGATGAAAACTCTCTCCCATCACTAGGGATTAGGAACAGATCAGATGCAGAAATGGAGCAGTTGCACATGCCACTCACTCAGCCTGAACCAACTACCCATGCAAGCAGATTACAAATCATCTTCTCATAGGCATGAGTTTCCCTCATAACTCCCAAACAGCAGCACCTGGTCTTTTGCAGGGTGACACACACCCTGCAGCACAAGCCAATTAAAATAATTTGTACCACCATTTAAGGAACAAGTCTCCACTCACATTCCTACTCTGACCCAGAAATTACTATCACAACTTTGGTGATCCACTTCCACTTTGGCAAAAAAACCCTGCTCCTAAACTTCATTTGCTCACCTGAGCTCTGTTGGCCCTATTAAGGACCAGACAGTCCTCAAACTACTCTCTGACCCCAGAGGTGCCACACTCAGCCAGCAAGAGCTACTTAGTCACAGAGAGCACCAGGTCCTCCTGCCCCTGAAGAAACTAATCACTGTAACAGGGATTTTGCATCCAGGCACTGCTGGAGGAGTACAACTCCTACAGCACTGGGCACTGAGCATCAACATCAAATCATTTGACAAGGCAGATTTCAAAACATTTTTATTCTGCCCAGCTTACACAGATGCTACAGAGAGTGATCCCAGAGTTGTGGCACTGAGCAAGAAGCCATGGGCAATGCTCTCTGGGACATTCCCACAGGAATGCAGTGTGCAGGCCAGACACTGGAGCCACTGGCCTGTCTCTCACCAGATGCTCTGTCAGTCACCACGGGTGTCACCAGTAAAAGTTGCAAGCTCTGGAGTTGGGAAGGAAAGGATGAAAGTCAAATCTAGCACGTGCTTTGCCATCTCTTAACACTAAGTGGGCTTGCAGGCCATCCAGACTGGCATAAGCTGGTCAGGCTGCTGGAACAAGAAGTTCTGCCCAGTCCCTGCCCCTTCATTTCCACCTCAAGTGCTTGTGTAAGTACAAGATGAACCACAGCAAGGAACCACAAACTCAGCATAACCTGATTATTCTTCAGTTGGATGTGCTCCCCCAGCCAAACAAAGGCTGGTCCCAGCACAGGTAGAGCAGAGAGGAGAGAGATGATCCCTTCTGCACCTGCACTGGACTGAACATTGCAGAAGAGAGATGAAAGGCCTTCTCAGCCCGCAGCTTATTTGACAAGCACCTTCTCAATACAGCCCTACACAACAAGATTTCGACTCCCCTGTGCACAGAATTTCCTTTCTACTCCATGAAAAGAACAGGCATATGGTTCATGTCAGTATCACTGACAGCTTGGACCATGACAGCAGCAGCCCAACCATCTCACCCCAGCACGCACAGGGGTACGAACCAAGCCAGACTCCAGCGGTCAGCTCACATTAATGCTGCCTGATGTGAGCAGTGAATCAAGCTCAAAGTCTGCCAAAGCAGAGAGTGTTAAAGACATTGTGAGCAGTAATGCAGCACAGTGTCAAGAAGCCTTGGAACAGCAGCAGACATCAACATTTTATTTGCTGTCTGGAGGAAAAAGACTTGGGTGAGGCAGAGCTATTTGGGGCTTGTACTGAGGAACATATCAGACAAAAGCATTTGGAATCTTTCCACATACTGGAAAAGAAATGTCTGAGTTTTAAATCCCTTGTTACATTTGAGGAGCAACGCTGTGTTTAAGGAAACACCTGTGTTCCAAAAGCAAAACAAAAACCTGCTTTAAATTGCACAAAATGCTTCACTCAGTCCCTGAAGATTTAACTTTTGTTTTCTGTTTTTTTCTCCCCAAGCTAAAAGGAGGAATTTTCTTCCTTCTTGTTCCCCAGGACACCCAGCACATCCCCTAAGCACCCGCAGCCCCGTTCCCCGTTCCGGGCGCTTTGGGACAGCGGATACCCCGTCCATCCCGGCAGTGTCCCAGAGCATCCTCCGGCAGCGGTGTCACCCCCTCCCAGCCGGCCCGGAGCGGCGGACCGCGGCAGCCGCAGGACGCGGCCCCGGGGCCGGCTGTCACCCGCCGCCCCGCACGAGGGACGCACGGCGGCTCCGCCTTACCCGAGCCAGGCGGGCGGCGCTCCGGATGGCCGCGGCCACAGCCCCGCCGTCGGGATGCACCCGCTCCACGTGGCCCCACATGCGCTCCCAGGTCTGCCCGTCCATGGGGAAGCCGCTCTTGTTCACCAGGAAGAGCGAACCGCCGTCCCGCTGCTGCTCCTGCTCCTCCTCCTCCGAGCCCCCGCCGCTCCCGCTGCCGCCGCCGCCCGCCGCCCGCGGCTGAGCGCTCCGCGACCGGCCGCCCTCCTTGCCGGCCGCCGCACGCCGCCCGCTCCCGCGGCAGCCGCCGCCACGGCCCGCCACGCCCGTCATGGCCCCGCGGCCATGCCCGGGACCGGCACCGGGACCGCTGCCGGGATGCGCCCCACGGCCTCGCCGCCACCGCCCGGCCGCTCTTTGTATGTGTGTATGTGTGTATGTGTGTGTGTATGTGCGTGTGTGCGCCTGTGAGGGGCGTGTGGAGGAGGCCGGGCGGGGGCGGTCCCTCGCTAGCGACGCCGGCCCGCTCGCTCCGGGCGCCCCGTCCCGACCCCGGTACCGGCCGCGGCCGCGCAGGGGGCGCGCCCCGCGCCGCGCGCCATGCCGCGCGTTACCGCGCGACCGGCCGCCCGCCCGCCCGCGGCGCGCCCCCATTGGCCGCCGCAACAAAGAGGGGCGGCGCCAGCGGAGCGGGGCGGGCCGCCACTGGCCGAGACGCCGCCGGGAGGCGCCCCCTGCTGGACAGCGCGGGACACCACAGCCGGGCGGCGCAGTCCGAGCGCTTTCGCCCTCAGCCGAGCCGGGCCGAACCGAACCGAACCGAACCGAACCGAACCGAACCGAACCGAACCGTAGCTTGTGCCAGGTCGAGCCATGCCATGCAGGTCGAGCCATGCCATGCCAGGTCGAGCCCAGCGCAGCCGAGCCCAGCAGAGCCGAGCCCGGCCCCTCCGAGCGCGGCGATCCCCTGAAGCCGAACCCAGCCCAGCACAACCCGAGCCCAGCTGTGTGTCCCGGTCCCCAGTGCGGGATGCAGGCCGGAGGATGGAAGTCCGCCTCGGAGAGAGCCGGGCTGTTCGCTCTTCCCAGCAGAGCTGGGAGATCCCTGTTAAGCCCGCAGCGGTGCGGTGGTGGCAGTGAGATCCTGAAGGCAAAGCGCCTGTGAGGGGAGGGCAGAGGAGCCCCAGGCCCGGCACAGACCGCCCTGGCCGTGCTGCCCGCTCCGGCGCCCACCGTGCCCTGATGGCTGTGCCCACGCTCGGACGAGAATTTTCAGCTCTTCATGTCAAGCACAACAGTGTCAGTGTAATAATGCATCTCCTAGAGCTGTGAGTGACCCCCCCATCAGATACAAGTAGTGTGAAAATCATTGCTCCCATATGCTCAGATACTGCTGCTGCTCTGATCTGCCCTGCTCCCAGACAGGAATAAATTTCTGCCGTCCCTAATCAGCTTCCCAAGGCTCTCGGGAGCCAGGAGGGCATGATGAGTTGCTAATCACTCTCCACAGGAGCCGATGTCTCTGTGAGTCCTAGCAGTAATCCTCCCTGCTGTTCCCTGGCCACATGGCATGCCAGAATCTCACCGGGGGCTCTAACAGAAGGGAGGACAGCAAAAAGCTGCTCCCTCAGCTAAAGCAAATCAAGGGCTTCAGCTTACACGGCTTGCCCAGTGTCAACTTTCAACCCAGTGTAGAAACCCCCCAAGCTGAATGTGGGGCTCTTTGTGTAAATGGCAACAGAATCTGGGGGAAAGGGGCAAAGGTCAGGGTGGATTTAGAGCTGCTGTGCAGTCTTCACCCTCTCCACTATGTCCTGCATTTCCCTAATCATCAAGCAAACACTGCAGATGGAGGGAAAATGCGCATCCATGCTGGGCAGAGATGATACACACACCCACACCCTGCTGGGTTTGGAAGCAGGATCCCAGGGGAAGCACAGTCTCTCCTTCTGGAGCCCAGATGATGCTGAACATCAGCAAGATGTGAGAGCACCAAGAGGAGTTCCCAATGGGAGATGATGAAGCACAGAGATCTAGAGAGGCTGCAGATGGCTGCAGACACAGAGGAGAGGGCTCTCAAGGTGCCAGGGGAGGCTCAGGCAAGACAGTGCAAGGAAAGGAAGGCCAAGAAAGCCTGTGAGTTCACTGGAGCAGAGCCAAGGGAAAGCCTGAAAAGACCTGGATCCTTCAGACTTGGATCTTAGAACTAATTGGACAGTGCAGGTGGTGGCATCCATGTGTGAGCAGCTGAGGGACACACTGCATGTGCCAGAGCCTGGAGTGCTGGGATTACACAGCACAATGTCACCTTCAAGGATGCTCATACACAAGCTGGCTGTCATGTATATCCCAGAGCCTTGCTCCCTGTTGGAACAGGCAACCATGCTGAGGCTGTCGCAGCCCTGCTCAGTGCTGCTTCACTGCCCAGAGCAGCCAGGAACCTTCAGATCATGTTTCCCTACACCCACCCACTTGTTAGCCACCCTGGGAGGGTGAAGATTAGAGTGATGCCACGTGCTTTGCAGTTCAAAGCCTCCTGCATCCACCTGTCAGGGTGTGCTCCATGCCAGAGGGAAGGACTCTCCCTGGCCAGACAGGTCAGGGGCTTGGCAAGGTTTGGACACCACAGCTCTGCTCACAGCAGTCTACAGCATCCAGACCACTTCCAATCAGGACTGAAACAAAAATTCTTACCAGCTCCTCCCTGACACTCAGGTAGAAGAGTGACAAGTTGAACTCCCAAGGTCAGTCAGTGTGTCCAAGGCCAGCTGTGGGCTGGACAGGCAGAAGTTAGCTGGGGTCCTGGAGCTCAAGGCAACTTCAAAGCAACAGCCTAAGGAAATAGAGTCCCTAAGTCCCTACAACTAAGGGAAAGTCTTAATAACCCTCTCACCAGCTACAAATGAGGTGTAAAAATAGAATAATGCTGCTTTGGATTAGCCAGAGCTCTCCCTGGTATTAGTTATGAACAGATACTCAAGATGAGTAAGGGCAGGATGGGATATACATCATGCCCCCAGCTTTCACCTCATGGGGCCACTTGGTTTTGATACCGTGACTCTGGGCAGAGCTGCCTTCCTCCCTGCTCTGTTTGCAGGTCTTCCTCTCACACCAGACTCCTGCCCAGCCTCTGTCCCAGTGTGCCAGACCTGTTTGACTTTGAAATTCAGTCCCTTTGTATGGATGTACCTTTCTAAAGCTAGCTCTGAACAACACTTCCATCTACAGTCCTAGTGCAGAGCTCATTGCTACCACAGCTGCTTTCTGGGTCAAAGGAACTAATTTGATCATAGAATCATCATGTAAGAGGGTTTTAACCTTCATTATTTCCAATTGCAGACTCATTTAAATGCAGCATCAAAAGGCCCTGCAGTGCAATTACACAACCAAGTGCAGGAAACCTAATAGCTCTTAATTTGCACCATGGCAGCAAGGTGATAGCAGCATTGGCACTTTTTCCAAGCAGGCTTCTCCAAAGTGCCACCCCCACAAGGAGTCCCACTATCCTGTCCCTCTGAGAGCAAGCAGCAGTGAATTCAGCCTGGCCACACAGCAAACCCTCACTGCCCTGTGCTGTTGAGCAGAGGAAGTTCATTCATGTATTTATTTGGACTTGTCTGGGAAAGCACTTCCTCTATTACCCATTGTTTCCAAACAGCCCTTCTCATGCGAGGAGCCAGCAGGAGAAGGCTTTCCTGGGCAGCAGCTCCAGCCTGGCCTGGCCTCAGAAGAGGGAGCTGCAGCCAGGCTGGGGAGGGATGACAGGTGTCATTTGCTGTCTCATGGCCTGCCAGGTCTCATGCTCCTGCTTTGCTGCTTGGAAATTCAGTGGTTTTCTGCTCTGCAGATCTTTTGCCAGCACAGCTCCAGCCTTTTCTAAGATCTTTGTCATGCCTTGTCCAGACTCTACTTTCAACAAACCCTGTAATGAGAAAATACTTCTCACTGTGAACAGGAATGCCTCTCTGTGCTACCAGGGCCATAAGGGGGGCAGCAAACCCAGAAGTGAAACAAGACCAGCAGCAAAAGATGGTCTGGCCAGCAGATTGCCCTTGCCCCTGCCCTGTCTGGCCAGCCCTGGCCCTGCAACCTTGGAGCCCTCCAAGCCAGGCCATGCAGCAATTCCCCCGGTCCCAGTCCCCAACAGACCCTTCTCAGAGCCACAGCCTGGCCCTGGTGCATTTGCTTTGCAGACAGGCAGAGGGCAGCAGCCCAGACAGCAGGGGCAGGAGACACGTTTTGTTCTTACCCTCCTACTGTGAAAAATGGATATTTTGTGATTGGATTTTTGCAAATATTAAAATGAATATTATATGTGTTATGTTAGAAAGTGATGCTGTATTCATTCTTTTAAGTAGTGTGTTAAATGTAGTTTTAGGTTATAACAAAATGTTAAAATAGAAACTATGCTATATAAGATACATTTTTTAAAGAAAGGACTCACAGCGAGATAACAGCCATGGCCACCTAAATCTTTCAGAGAAAGAGAATTTATTGCCCCATTATCAGAAGAAATGAAATTCTTCCTGCCTTGCTCAGCCCTGAAGACGCCGTCAGGATTCAGAGGAAGAAGTTGACACTGACCAGACAGAATCCTTTGTTTGAATGGAATTTGTGATCATGTATGAGGTGTATGAATATGCAACGGGCTATTGCTTTTAAGGGTTAATCCTTTGTTAACAGGTGTCCTTTTTCAGGCTTATGGTGCCCAGAAAAAGGTATCTGGATGTCTGTAACTCTTTGTTTCTGTTGTCTCATATTGTCCTAATCAAAATTGTCCAAACTGTTATTACTCTAACTATATTGCTATTTTTTGAACCATTTTATTATCATTAAACTTTTAAAATTAAAAAAAAAAAAACACAAGTGATTAGCGTTTTTCACACCAGGAACAGAAATTTTCTTTTGTGCAAGAAGGGTGTTCAAATCTGCTGCCATCCAAGGCAGTGCTGGGAAGCAAAAGCTTGTTTATCTTCTCCTCCTTCCTTCCTTCCATCAGATGGTAACAGGACAGATCCAGACCTGAGCTGTTTCCTGGGTCAGTAAAAGTGGACTCTAACGCTGTCCCAGTATCAGTTACTGGTGGAGCAGGAAATGTGCCCAGCACCTCCAGCTGGCAGCACTCAGTGCAAAAACCTCAAGCCTGGATACCTTGCCAATGAAAGAGTCTGATGTCTTTACAAACAATTTGATGGGTGAAGGTGTGGATGCTAACATCTTTGAAAAGGGGCTCAATGTCTCTGCTAACTGTGGGCAGCAGGTTCCTTGCAGAGCCCTGACAGCTCAGCCACTGAACCAAACAAGTGGGGTCTGCACAAGCCTGAGTTTCTGAACGTTGGGGTAAAATAGTAGGTTCAAGGGGGGAATATGTGGTAGGCATTTAGTGAAGGCTGTACCTTTCTAGTGCCTCAGCCAATGGAGAAAGGGAGAAATATGTAGTCGGGAGTTCAGAGTAAAAGGAGGCTGCACCCTCCAAAACCTCGGGAGAGAAGGGTTTGCGGGCTTGTGCTCTGGTGGACTCTCTTCCTTTATGCAAGTAAAGTTGCAGGACTCCTCTGTCTCCTTTTTGGACATAAATCTCTGGTGTTAATGGATTTTTCTGGCACCAGCTTGGGCACACTTCTGCCAAAGCCAGGCCGAGTGACCTCAATGGCTTTCTCTGCACTTAGCAGCCAGCAGAGCGGCTGCAGGCCAGCATGGATAATCCTACAGGGGTGCTTCAGCTTTGCAGAGGGCAGCAGGAAAATGCAGGTCAAGAAAATTTGCCTGCCCTAAGTAAATTGCATTATTGCAATGCAAATATTGGCCCATTTCCTGAAAAGACCATAGTGACCTCATTTGATCCTTTGAAAGGAATATAAAATTTCTTTGTTTGGGGCTTTTTTCCTAAATTGAACATTATGCCGGAATGGGATTTTTTTAGTGATGAAATGAAAGGTCAGACTGTGATAAGGATGTAACCATGGCAATATGGGAATGGCTGTTGGTACACGTTTGCAGGAGCGATTTGCGTAACCAATAAGAACAACTTTCTGTACTCATAGAACTTCCCTGTGATCACTGAGAAAGTCAATATCTAAAGCAGACCAAAAAAAAAAAGCAAGCTATAAAAGAAATGCCTGAGGGTGTGCTTCCTTGGAGCTTTCCCCAAGGTAGCCCTTTCTGAGAACTCTTAAGCCACTGTTTATTTTGCAATGGTCTAGCAGAAAAAGCAGCCATCAGCTGCTTTGGCTGGCACCAATGAAGAGCTTCAGCAACATGTTTTGATTTCTGCCTGAGCAAGTCCAGGATCTCCTGCAATAATCCTACTGCAACAAATCATTACAGCGTTTATTTTGGATGGGGCTAGATGGACTCCAGTTGTTCTCAGACTAGTCCAACAGGCAAGCTTTTCTTGCAGTAAAAAAGATTTTTAAAAGCATTAAAAAAATTCGAAGTGTCATGAAAAGCCTGTAAATCAGACCTTCCCCAAAACTGGTTTGCAAATTTTCATTTTCCACTCCCCATTGCAGATCAGCATGTCCTAGTAACCTGACTGAGCCTTTGCTGACAGTGAAATAATCTTTTCCATACTTCCTACAGTCATCTCACTCTGGTCTACAACTGATGGCATCAGGTACAGGTGAAACTGTTGGTCCTGAGTGGTACAACATCAGCATCCCAATTAGCCTCCCTTACTCCTGTCTTCTTCCAAAATCTCAGTCTCAAACATTGCACTAGCTTGGGAAAATAATTACATCAATACAGTTTGCTCTGAAGGTCTTACTTGACACCATATCACATGATTTGTTCTCTGCAGCAAGCTCTGCTTACAAAAACAAGAAAACAACTAATGTAACCTTCCATGAATATTGGCTTCTTTTTTTTTTTTTTTTTACTAATTATTTCTTTAACATTTAGTCAGAGGGTAAACTACCCAGCACAATCAGTTTTTTCTTTTTTCCCAGGGGAACTGCATAATAAAAATACAGGCAGTAAAGAACAGCAGTGGCTGAAAAAAATCCGCTCCCTAGAAATGAGATTTCTTTTCAGCAATCATCAGCACCCACAGACCTTGTCACAAAGGAGCTGCCAGTGGTGGCACCAGAGGTGAGAGTCAGGACTTACCTCCACTGCCAAGTGAGCACCTGAGTCATCCCTGCCTTCCTGGAGAGAGAAGTGCACTGCAAGAAACCCCTGCCTGCTTGAGGTTAGAAGCACAGTTGTTGCTGCTGATCAGAAATAAATTAAACAGTCTAGCTGTGCTGTGGGATAACCTGTGCCCTCTAGGAATAGTGTGATGCTGGTTAGGGAACACTGACCAAATGTCCTCCTTATTATTAAAGTTCCTCAAATGCATTTTCTTTCCAGGGAGGAAGAAAAGCAGACTGGACAAGTTATTAAGCCTAGCAATAAAATGTGTCACAAGCCCAAACACTAACAGCCTTTGAACTGAGATGCTGTGTGAAACCTGCAAAGAGAAATGTGATTTACTGTTCCCAATGCCATGGTGCTGCAAGGTGTCATGACGACACTGATGATTTCATCAAACAATTTTTGATCTGAAGCATCACTTCAAGCATCCCTGGGAGACAGTGCTCTACAGATTGAGTTCCCCTTTCCAGAGAATGACTGAAGAGTAATCAAAATGCTGCAGAAGCGCCTGAAGGTGACAGTAAAATTCAAATACCACAGTCATTTTAAAAATAAAGCTCTTAAAGGAAATACAGTAATCTGGAGCAAAATTACTTTTTTTCAGCCATCTTCATTATTTGCAATGACATGAGTGATAGTAATCTTCAGAGCAAACTGAAGCCTACAGAGAACCTTCTGGCTTTGGAATCAAATTCAGGAATGCTGTGTAATCACACAAGCTGTGGACTTGGAGGAGACTACTTAATGTTCTCAGTGCATGCAGACATTTCAACTCTTATGAGATTCTCACATTCTGAGCAGATGAACTAAGTCAGAGAAAAATCACACTGACCATGGGACTTTCTGTTCCCCAAAAGCTGGGGGACCTCTGTATTTCCCATGGTGACAGGCTGCTTTGGACAATTTTGTCAAGCTTCTGAGCCTTTGAGGCCTTCTCTACCCTTTTGAAGCTTCAGTGGGGCAGTGACAAGATGAGAAATCATGATTTCATCAAACAAGGCTAGACTTTCGGCAGTAGCCTTCAAGTGATATTTTTTTTTTTTTTTTTAGCATGAGGGCCTGAAGAAAATTCAGTTGTTCAATTGTGAGCAGAAGATAACACAAATTCAAGTCCCCTGGAGCCAGCTAATGATCTCTGGGTGAGTCATTCTCACCCCTGTGGGACAGAGCCTCTTCATTCCACACAGGATGTACATTCTGTCTAATGCCTGCAGGGTTGTTCAGAACCAGCTGATGAATTATTCTGAGAAAATCAAGTTGCCTTCCAATATTTAGTGGAGAAAATGCCATGCAGAGCCTTGGAAGCTGCACTGTTATATTTTAACTTCTTTTTTGCTTGGCAGCAAGCTGGACAATTTGATTTATAAAAGAAAATCAGTAATTATGCCTAACCAGTGCCAATACTTAGCCTTTGTGACATATCTGCTTAAGTCCTTTCTACAAAGTTCAGGATATTATTGTTTTGTTTTCTCAAAAGTTGTTTAATAGAGCTGTAAATATTGATTTAGAGCATGGTCAGATAGGGTTAGTTCATTGTGAAGCACAGGCAGAAGGAAATCCAGCAGACTTCTAAGGGGCTTCTCCTGGGCTTCTTTCTAGCCCAGGAAGGAGCTGGACTGTTAGACATCTGCCTATTTTACCCATACACAAACCACATCACTTTCTGGAAGGGGTAATAATTGCTAGCTTTGGATCACAGAGCCTCCTCCCAGCTATAGAAATAATTATCTGATTAATAGGCAGGATGGCTTCACATTTCCCATTTACCTGATGAGGTTTCTAGTGTTTTCTTTGAAGGCCCTAGAATCTAATCAGAAAAAAAGAAATAAAACTACCAACCCCAAAACTCCAATGCCAAAGAAACTTTAGACAATAATGATTTTCTGGGATTGTTCCTTCCGAGCTGTGGGAATGTTTAAATTACAGTGCTAACTGGGGATATTGCCTGCAGCTTTCATAGAGGTACCATAAGAGGAACATGACCTTGTGGTTCTGGTTGTAAAACAAAGAACTCACCTGAAAGTTCAACCCAGTGTTGAACTGCATTGCTTTGTGACACGAGGCTTGTGTTTGCTGTTCTCTGCAGCATCTGCAGCCTCCTTCTGTGAAGCATCTCCTACACCAAAATAGCTGAGAGAGAATCCCAGCTTTGTGCAAAAGTGAGATTAAAAAAATGAAACATTTTCTTACCATGACTCTGCATTTTTTGAAGCAGGTTCCTCAAATTTTCCTGGCTCACACCTGGGCTAAATGCCTGAGGGTAGGTGACAGAACCTTGCAGAGTGCTCACAAGGGTTCTGCAGTGCTCCCACTGAAGACACCTCTGATTCCAGCCATAACTGAATGCAATGTCTCCCTTCTATCCTGTCTCAGAAGTTATCCTACCCTGTCCCCCAGACAATCTCTCAGCAATCAAGTGCTTTATTAAAATAATATCTGCACTACCCTCAAGAAGCTGCCTTTGGATTCCTCTGCTTTAGGGGTTAACTTGCCCTTTCATTTCCTCACAGACCTCTTCCAAAGCCAAGGAGAATTCTCTGTGCTAGAGCAGTACAACTTGACTCCCAGTGCTAGTACTTTAATTCTATGCCCCAAGAAAATGTCTCTGGATGCCAATACTCTTGTGCAAAATAAATTTCTGTACCCTGCATGTACTTTGCATGTACATGTATGTTTATTAATGACACAGTAAGTCATACACTTACACATTTTCCTACATTAAAAGGCAGGTTCTAAGGAAAAAAATAATCATTTTTAGATTAGTATCTGTATTACCAGCTGTCAAAAATGTTACTCTTGGCTCCAATCAATTTAGGCATTATACACTTTATATATATTACATCCATATATACACATATGTGTATATGTGGATGGCATCATTCCTTATCATTCTATGTTACTTTATTAGTAACATAGAATGATAAGGAATGCTGCCATCCACATATACACATACATACAGTATTGCAATCAGAGAATATTCATTAAGAACTTTTAATTTTCTCTTGAAATAAAGAATTGGACATTAACAAAACCAAAATATTACAGTAAAACACATTTGTTATCTTAATGAGTAGAACAAAGGCATAAGCAGTAAACAACATGGGTCTTACACAGAAATACATTTCTCTTAGGAAATTTTTTTGCTTAATTCATTCCAGTTCCTGCATTAACATCACTTCTTCCTTCTTCACAGAATTCAGACCGAATGGTGGGGCTAGGACAATCACACATTATTGTGTACAATGACAGCTTGTGCTCCATGAAACATCAATAGCCTGTAACACTTGGGATTGTACATATATGTATTGAAAGACAGCAACTGTAAAGGTCACACACTCCCATTCACACAGAAAAACTAGTGAGTTCACAAAATGGAAAAGGAAAACAATTACATCTCAACCAAATTTCACTTGGTTGTAGATGCACAAGGTAGTACAAATATTTCTCAAAAAACTTTTTTTCCATTAGGCAATATAGGTTGGCAGCTCGAATTACACATTCCACTGATTGTCTCTGAAACAACAGACTGCCTTGAACAAAAGAGATAACCAAGAGGCTGAAGTTAGAAAAGTCCTATTGATGCCTTAAGTTTTAGCTTTCATATTTTCCAGATTCTATACTGCATTAGTGTATAACTGTGAAGTTCATACGAAGTGTCAGCAAATTCTCTTCACAGTTGACTTTGACAAAACAATCCTTTTCCAGCCTGAGAACCAAGGACACCATTGCAGTTTTGGGCTCAAAACAGATAACTGAGGAGAGCAATCTGGGAGGATGGGATTTCATAACCTGAAGCTGTAACTGGACAATTAACCCCAATATGTAAATGGACCAAAACTTACAAAAGTGTGAAAATGTGTGACCCATCACCCATCTTGGGTGTAGCCCTGGCTGGGCTCTTGTACTGCCCAACGCGTTTCCTTTGAAGGCCTTTTTAACAAATACCTACTTTATTCCTTTTACACTGTCTAGCCTCTGTTCTAGGTACCCTCTCAAGGCATCACTATTAATCTGAAATTATTCCTATGTATTGTTGCTACTTCCTCCCTTGTTCTTTCTTCCTCACAAACCTTGGGCATTTAGCAACAGAAAGAGATGTTACTGGGGGGCAGTCCCCTTGTTTATGCTCCCTACTGTGTGCCTTGTGTGTGTTCTCTTGCATCCTCCAGAGCTCTCCTGAAACACTCAGAAAAAAAGCAAATTGAAAAGCAGAAGCTGATGCATGGGACTGGGATGCCTGTTCTCACTTGGTTTCTTGCACCATCCTCTCCTAGCTGATGTGCAATTCCATTCATGATACTTTTTTTAAGCAGCTAGGATTTTTAGTCCCCACCTCTACTCTTGCTGGGGGACTGAGGCAGGATCTGAAGGCTAAGAGTCAGAACCCCTCTATTTGCAATTCCAGATGCATGTGGAATTTCCAGGCTAAGAAGGTTGCATGGAAAACTCATAGCAACCTTCCATTATCTGAAGAGAGACTACAGGGAAGTAGGAGGGACTCGGTCAGGAATTGTAGTGATAGGACAAGAGGAAATCGGTACAAACAGAAAGAGAGGGAGTTTAATTTAGGTATCAGGAATAGATTTGTTACTGTGAGGATGGTAAGGCACTGGAACAGGCTGCCCAGGCAGGTTGTGGACACCCCAACCCGGCAGTGTCCAAGGCCAGGCTGGATAGAGCCTGGAGCAGCCTGGTCTAGTGGGAGGTGTCCCTGCCCATGGCAGGAGGGTTGGGACCAGATGGTCTTTAAGGTCCCTTCACACCTCTTAACATTCTGTGATTCTATGTTTGATTGAGTGGATGTTTTCTGCTAAAACCCAGAAATTAAAAATTAAAAGCAAAAATCACAAAGCCTCAACTACTCCAAATTTATTTCTGCCATGAGCTAGAACCTCAATTTCTTGACAGATGATAAGACTATTGCATAAAAAATACTGATTTGTTCTTTATTTGCTCTTTATTCTGCTGCTGAGCCTTATATTTAAATACTTTATCATTGCCTGAAAATAGCTCATAGATTTCCAACTTCCAAGCTCCTTTTAGAAGGGAAATATTAAATCCAGGATGTAATTATGCCTTCATTATTAGGAATATTTTCTTTTCAGGGACCCAGCAGGGTTTCCAGCCAGCCAAAATCTTCTTTCAACCTTTTCAGAAGGTAGCCAAGTATCTTTGGCAGAAGATAAAAAAACACAAGGAGCCAGAACTAGGATATTTTTTCAATAATCAGTTGAATATAACTGAAGAAACTGGAAACTAGCAGTGAAGAAAGAAATTGAAAAAATAAATTTTAAGAATAGAACAAAAACCCTCAATCCTTTATTTTGAACAGTGTATACTGAACAGGTCAGCAAACATCCTGGATACTGGCAAAGACTTTCTACTGGACATTTGAAAACAATTCCCCAAAACTACAAAAATATTACCTTGTTAAGATTTTGCAACATCAAAAGTCAAAGCAACCATGCATGGGCCATGAACATAAATATTTTCTGTATCTGTATCTTGATGAAAAACATATATATATTTTGGCACATGTTATTATCATTTTTCCAAGGGGAAAAGCCACCCACATATGCCACAAGGCAGAAACTTTCACTTTTCTCACTCAGGCTGAAAACCTGTACATCCCTTGATGGGGCAGCTTCAATGTAAATGAATAATGAAAGCATCTCTTTCATGATATAATGTAAGCATATCTACTTTCATTTCATTTATGTCTTTTATGACACAATGAAAACATCTCTCCTTTCACTCCTATACCCTTGCCTGCCATTTGAATAGCCAAGAGTGACTTTTCCTACATTCAGTTGTTTCAGCAGTGGAATTTCTGGAGTTCACCTCCTCAGCAGCAGCAAGGCCTGGCCATTTTCTCCCTAGCACTGGGCCTGGCAAAGAGACATGAACCCTTTTTGGCAAGGCAAATGTTCCAAGCATGCTTAGTTTATTCTGATAGGTCTTCCCCTGTCCAAAGCATTTATCATACAAAATGTTTAAATCAAGATCATCATATTTAGAGGCTAATCTTAGAAAGATAAGCCTTCAGGGCCCTCTTTTTACAAAAGAATTTTCCTGAGTCTACAGTGAAATAAGAAAAAGAAAAGCTTTTAATTATATTTATTGTACTTAGAGACTATCTTGGAGTTTGTTGTTGTTTAACCCCAGCCATCCACCAAGCCCCAGGCAGCCCCTTGCTCACTCCCTTCCCCAGCAGTGGGATTGAGGATGGAACCAGAAGGGTAAAAGCTGGAAAACTCATGGGATAAGATAAAGACAGCTTCATGGGGGAAGCAGAAGCCACACACACAAGCAAAGAAAAACAAGGAATTAATTCACTGCTTCCCATGGGCAGGCAGGTGCTCAGCCATCCCCAGCAAGTGCAATGGCTGCTTGGGAAGAAAATACCATCACTCCAAACATCCCTCCCTTCCCCCTTCTGCCCCCAGACATCACTGAACATGATGTCCCATGGTCTGGAATATCCCTTTGGTCAGCTGGGGTCAGCTGTCCTGGCTGTGTCTCCTCCCAACATCCCAGGCACTCCCAACTTCCTCACTTTTTCTGACGTATGAAAAGCAGAAAAGGTCTTGGCTCTGTGTAAGCCCTGCTCAGCAAGGACAAAACATCTCTGTATTATCAGCCCTGCGTTCAGCACAAATCCAAAGCACAGCCCTGTGCCAGCCACTGCGAAGAAAATTAACCAGCCCAGCTGAAACCAGCACAGAGTTAAATAATTCCCCATCCCCAGCTGTAACAACCTGTGGAAAACTTGAGCAGGATTGCACCTTCTGGATGGCACTGCAACTCTGGGAACTCAGAGACACAGCAGCACTGATGCCACTGAACTTGCAGGCTCACTGTGCTGAGCTAAAAATTAAATATTTCCAAAAAGTCCACTGACCCAGGTCTGATTTTCCAAACAACAGTATTATTGTAGTGCTATCAGTTCTATCTATACTCTACAGATAGAGTACAAGGTAAAGGAGAAAATTTTCAAAAACACTGAACTAAAAAAACCCCATCCCAAATACAGAAAAATGAAGTAACAAAAAGTTACTGTTCATAATGTCTGCTCATTTTGCAGCTAAAATGATATAAAAGAAAATATTTGATCAGAAATAGTGAAAATATCACTATTTTCTTTTCAGTCATCCTTACAGCTTTTCACTAACTGTAAAAGACATGATTTCAGTTACACAAGCACAGGAATTTCACACGAGACAAGTGATACAATTCATGAAAAGGACAGAACACATTTTCTTATACTCCACAAATATTCAGAGGTTTAACACACAAAATGGAATTTCTTCAGCAGCACTGATTAAACTCAAGATGAGGCAGGGATCTTCTTTACAAAGTAAAGGCACTGGCTCTTTGTAAACACGTACTCCTCTCTCTTTAAATGAGAAAGCACTCAAAATATTCCGTGGAGGAAACTTGTGTGGTAGTGTTCCATTGCTTATAAATATTTCATAGCAGAGATATCAAAGGCCTTTGTCCTCCTTTTTACTGTATTTAATAAGAAATGTTTTGTCTCCAACTTATCTAGTGAGAAACTTTTTGAATCTCCCCAGAAATGCTACAATGAAGCTATAGCAAAAACAGTGTTTTCTCTTATCTGCCTTTTGATACCTATAAAGAAGTTTCAAGGCAAAAGAAATGTCAGATGCCAGTATGAAACACACACGTCATCTCTCGTTTTCAGTATTGTGCTATCACTTTCCCAGAAGGAATAATTGGCTTATATTCAAATACAGATACATTTAAAATAAAAAAACAAACTCGTGAACATCCTTCTGCTGTGCACTTCCCTACTCTTTGACTTTTCAAATGCACCAGCAAGAATGAAGCATAAAAGATTATTAGATACTTCTGATCATGACAATTGTACTTCAAGACTCCTGATTTTTTTCAAGTATGCATCCTGAATGCACATCTCCCTACTGTGGAGAGTGTTCACACAGTTCTTTACTAATCAAACTGCAAGACTTGAAAATGTTAAAATAAATATTCCATACAAAGGTGAATTCTTTGCATCTTGAGCAAAATGAACTGAGCATTTTCATAGCTTCCAGTACACAACTACCACCAATATCAACAAACACGTCACTACTCATACACACGAATCCAGTGATTACACTAGCTCATATCACTCCATATCTAACCAAACTTGTGCATTTCTGAGTCACCTTCCTTCAGCTTCATAAAGCTGACTGAATCTTCAATGTAGTGCTTTCAGGTTCTACAGGACTGTCAACTGGTACCTGAAGAGGAAGATGAAAAAGTAAAAACACAACAGGAATTAGGCTGTTATTCAATAGAATTATTCTCAAACTCAGTATTTTTGGGTAATTATTAGGTTAGGCTCCAACAGTATATGTAGTTAATTAGCCCAATTAAGCAAATTATATGAAACCCTATTTTCTTTTCTTTTTGTAATAGATGAAGAGAGCCCAAACATAGAATGTAGTTTCTTAGTGTAATTCTAAAGTATCTATTTACTGCATATAAGTATCTGTCACATGAAGATTAATTTCCCTTTTTTTTCCTCTGATACATTTAACCACAGTAGATTCCTGATTAAGGTTCAGCATCAAAGTGATCCTGAACATTATTAACACAGCCAGGTCTCAATCATGCATGGCAACATCAGGGCAAGGACTGCAGCTTTTCTGACACCCTGGCTAATATGAATGAAGCCGGGTGATGATCTCGGCTAATTAACAAGGTGCTAATGGAAAGCAGATAAGTGATGAACAGCCCCAACCCTGGCTGGAAACCCACAGGATGCCACACTGAGCACCCGCAGCTGCCAGCAGGTTTCAGATTCAAGTTGGCTCAGGCAGCACCAGCTCAAAGTTTCTGAACCTCATACAGACACTAAAATTGGTCACAGATGATCAAAAGCTGCTGGGCATGCAAGACACCTACACAAAAATAAGCATGGCAGAGGACCTTGTGATGTCTGACTCCAAAAAGCTGTCTCATATCTTGATCCAAGCAATGAAAAACCCACAGCATTGAAAAAACTATCTACTGAGAGCTTTATTTCTACTAGTAAATGTAGTAGCTTGGAAAAACTGCTGAAACATGGAGCCTTATGATGATCAGAAAATGTTAGGCTCACTCTTCCTTTAAATTGAGAGTGTCAGCAGAAGAACAAACCCAGCTCTTTGTGCAGTATTGCATAGAAACTCCAGCATGGCTTCTGTTTATCAGGCACTGACTTCATCTGAAGAGACTGCAGGTATTTTAAATAAAATATATAGTATACAGGATGGCCTCACAACCCAATAAACAAAAAGGCTTCACAATTTAAAATGCTTCCCCGCCATTATGAAAAAGCAAGATTCAAGAAATAAAATAATATTATTTGCCACTTAAAACTCAAATATTCAAAAAAATTCTGAGAGCATAAGTTTTTTCAGTTTTTTTTCATGGGAGTTAAGGAGAAAAACAGATATGTGAGAGCAGCATCCCATGTGGCTCTGTTGCTGAAAACCAACATGGAACCAGCCATAAGACTTTGTCAAGTACTCTTTTGCAGCTGCTACTGTTCTGCCAGTAGAAGTCATGCATTCAAGTAGGTAATACAATCATGGTAAAAGAGTCACCACTTACAGCTTTAACGTCCAAGTTCATAATCCCTGAATTCACATTGTGTCTTCGCAAATCTGATTTTATTAAGGCTGAGAAAAGAAGGAAAAGGAAAGCTGGTTGACACCTTTGCAGTGACATGCAACTCAAGGAAAATGTTTGCAGGGTGCAAGCACACAGAAGCTGCTTTCAGCACATTTTCAAATACCTCTATTTTTTCTTTGCAATTTGAACTCACTGATAACTTGAACTTGCTCCTCACAAAGCACACAAAGAAGGCAATGACAATAAAATCTTTTAAATCACAAGCACTTAAAGAAAAGCTTAATAGTTCAGCACTTTCAGCACATTTGTGAGTCAACATGTATAAACACTGGCACAGTTCAAGAATGCATCAGCAATTTCTTGCATTTGGAAAACTGCCTCCATTTGTGCATTTGTTTCTATTTCTCCCCCCACTCTGGAGATGGACATCTGTCTCAAATTCAGGACATGTCTCAAGAGATGGTAGTGTCAGATGGCTGTTCATATATTAGCAACATCATCCTAAAAGCACCTACGTTTTTACATTAAATAAAAGCCATTACTTGCACTTGTAATTACCTGTTAAAATAATGCCCACAAAAATCCAAGCACAAAGAAAGATGTTTCCTGCACGAGGACTGTAGTCTGTTGTGAGCTTTCCTTGAACAAGTGTAAAGATAATTCCAAATATCTATAAACAAACAAGTAATGGCATCAGGATCACACAGAAAAAGAGTCATCTTTTTACCTTTAAAAGTTCCAGGTCACATCTTAGAGAAATCAAATTTTAAAAAACCAGGACTGTAGCAACAAAACAGAGACTTAGCAAAGTCTAAGAAAGCCTTCCTAGACTTGAGCATAGTGGCATTCCTGAACATTATTTCACTTGAAGAATAAAATGCTGTAACCTGTGCTGATGCATTGAGGAGACCTGAGGAAGTGCCTTCAGACTCTGGATATGTAATTTCCACAGCAAATTCAAACCCAAGTGGAAGATAGCCAGTCATGAAGAACCTGTTGAAGAGGAGAGTAAGAGGATGACAGGTGTGGCCTTCATCTGTTACTACAGCTAAGAAAACCTAACATACACACATGGTGTTATGAATTAGCTGGTATTCTGAATTGTCATGTGTTCATGACTTAACAGAATTCAGTAATTCCAAACAATAGTGACTGCTTCATTCCCTCAGCATGGTCCAAGAATTTTAGCCACACATCTTTCTCTTTAGGGCAAAGCTGTGAAAACGTGTTTGTCCTATTTCCCATAACCACCATGCATATGAAACAACCTTGGCAAAGGAGTCTGCAAGCCACTCCATACTTGAAGCCAATTACTTTCATATGAAAGCCATGCACAGACATCATCATTTGATCAGCCCAAATATCCATGTGGAGGACAAAAAGAGGCCATGAGCAGGGAGTGAGGCCGTACATTTGAACACCTGCTGGAAGCTGCACTGGAAGAAGCTGAGGCGACCAATGAATGATGGGAAGAGAAAAAGCTTAAAATGCAGCTGAGGTTGGTTGGTTTTTAAACCGAAACTCTCAAGACATTTCTGGTTTCATCTTGACTTCTGTGTCTGAATACAGCAACATTGCCTCAGCACCTCTTGAGTCTTTTAGATTGGGTATATATGAGCACAGCAAACAAAGGAACCAGCATGTTGCTTGGGCTGTCAAAGCATAGATTAATGAAAATGCAGAAAAGCCAGTTTTCCTAGATCTGCTCAAATTCTAATCACCTACACACTGCTCAAGAGAAAGCTTCAACTTCACTGCAGACAGCTTTTTGAATTGAAACCAGACAAACTGATCACATAGGGACCTCTCTTAGGTCCATAAAATGGAAAATGAAATTTACTGAAAAGTGTGTTACTTTAGCTTTATTCTGATGTAACAGAAGCTGAAACCCTATCTGTATTGTGAGCTAAAGGCATAGGCTGAGACCATGGTGACAGAATACACAGAATTATCTAGGTAAAGTGTTTCAAGTGTTTCAAGTTCTATTTAAAGTGTTTCAGAATAGAACTGCAGTAAGTCTTGTAGTGGTCTCTAATTGCTCACCCAAGCACTCCTCCAGTCACAAACACCACTATAAGGTATCCGAGGTCCAGGGTGAAGGTAAATACCAGCAACCCAATGAAAGAGAGAATGTAAACAATCAAAGTAGTTTGCCTGCAACCCAACAACAACAACAACAAATTAACATTGTTCATAGAAGGCCATAGCACATTGCTGAAGCACGGAAGGATAACATGAACATTACATAAGCCATTCTAAAGCTATAAAATTTGCTTCATGTAATTCTGTCCCAAACTTAGCATGCAGTGAGCACATATCCATTCCTGAACCCTTCATTGTCTGGCTGCTTCACTCAAGGCTAAGGACGCTGACTCAAACTCTCAAAGAATGGACAATCACAGCACATATTACCACCTTAAGACTATTTTAGTTCTCTGCTATGCTGTACCTCTTGGCCATTCTGCAGTGCTGCCCATTACACAATACATCAACACAGGAGCAGCTGAGTCCAACACTATTAGCAATAAAAGTCAGCCTACAAGAGGCAAGTCAAACAAATCTCATTGCAGTGTTCTATTTATTTTCAATCTCAAAGAAGGGATCTCTTCCAAATTCCTAAAGCACATATTTGTAAGCCAAAACATGCAGAAACAAAAAAATCTACAGCATTAACATCCATTAGGCTTGTAGAGGCACATAATGTACTGAGTCACAGGGGAGAGCTATTCCATCACAAACAGTGCTCCAGGGCCGTGCTCGCTCCTGGGGGCACCACAGGATGATAGACCCAGGAGCTCCTGCCCCAGAAGAGAGGTCTGCTCCATGGTCACCCCCTGAGTTAAAGCAAACATTACACTTACTAATAGGATCAGGAGTAGCATAAAAAAATTGACAATCCATCAGCTGGCCATTTTACAAAACAATGCAGGGCAGGCTTTGAGACTTTATGCTTTCCTAGGAGGAGCAGCCCACTGGGCCACCTGTTCACTGTATGTAGGACCTACAGCGCTTTCCTTACACTCCTGAAGAGACAGGAGTAGATGACAAATCCCTTTGCATCGTGCCCCCTCATTTCTTTTGGCCAATAACCAGTGAGAGTCTCAAGCTTTTGCTGTAGCTGCAGAAACTTCTCACCATGCAGACCACTAAAAATCAGGGACCAACTCCATTTCATCAGCAGATCATTTCAGCCCTTATGTTGGAGTATTTTCCTAATGCAATTGCACCACTCTCCTACCCCTAGCCCCACACATGCCTACCCACACTTACTTGTATGTTTTAGTGTAATCCAGCCACAAACCACAAATAATCGAACCCACCATTCCTGCCACCACCAGTGTCAAGCCAATTCTCCCAGCGTTCACTTCTTCTCCCTTTCAACAAATATTTATATGGTGCTCATTAATAATTGCTTCCATTCAGAGTCAAGTTCAGACCTCTTGGCAGTCATAAGTACAAACAAACATTCTTATGACTCCCACAGCTGTATGGCACAAGAAACTGTACAGAGGTATAAAAGAAACCAAATGTCTGAGCACACATAGCACCTACAAAATAAATATCACCTCTGCAAATGCACAGCGAAAAAGAGAAAGATAAGATCCAAGAAACTTACCTCATAATGAGTTACTATCATCTGGTTTAATAATGTGGAGACAGAGTAAAATGCCCCAGTCATAATACCTGCAGTACCAAGAAAAAAGCTTCAGTCATTACAGGTGCAGACATGCTGATTTGTTACCCTAAAGGATTCATCTTCTGACATTTAAGACTCACAACACAAAACCTTTTATGTGCCAGGTAAAATCTGGACCTATAAGCGATATCTTGCATCCTTATGGACTTTCCAGCACTGGCATCTGAGTAAATGAAAGTTTGACCCTCCCTCCCCCATTAAAAAAAGCCCACAACTAAAATTCTACATGCTTCTGGCCCACATTTGAACCCTTCTGCCAGACTACATGCAGATAGCACCACTTACCATAACTGATTAGCAAAAGTATAAATGGAATATTTTTGAACAAGTTGATAATGGACTGCTTGTAGGAGTAATCCTCAGGAGGTTTAGTTTGCAGGACTGCTTGAGAGTGACTGGGAGGGTATTTGGGCTTTTCTTCAAACACTGGGGAAAAAGAAGGAACAATTTTTGAATCATCTCTACCAAACTAATATGCAGGGGTTTTTTAGGTTTTTGGAAGTGTTTCAGCATGATGAATTCCAGGAAAGTGACTTGCAGTTTTAACAACTCCATAAAAAAAAAAGTCTAGATTTTCTCATGGAAGAACTGAGTCACATCCACAAAGAATGTTTTATGTGGTCACATCTGATTGCTACCAAAATCTGCAATATGTCAGGACCTTTGTATACAAATTGAAAGATGAACAGAGTGAATTCACATTATATCATAAGTCCTTGCAGCAAAGAAACTAAGAGAACTAAATATTCTAAAAGAAATCACCCCATGTGAAGCATGACATTCAGTGAAATGGCTGTTGCTTAACCCTGGCACAACACCTAAGTGAACACAAACTGGAAAAATTGTGACCTCAACTACTTTGAGCAGGCAGCTGCTTTAAAGTGAGACATTGTAAACACTCTCTGTAGCCAGCGCATAAATCCCAGTAATTTGAACACTTACCAACTCCTGCTAAGAAGAACAGAAGTGTGGACACTATCGCTGTTCCGTAGAACATGATGCTGATGTTGTGTGCCATAAGATCAATATCATTCGGTGTATTTGGGACCAAAACAGGTGGCAGCAAGAAGCCAATTGCAGTACCAAGCTGTAAAACAAGGAGGAAAAAAAAAAAAAAAAAGCCAAAAATAATTTTCCTCTGCACATACAAATCAACAGAAGTGAAAAGTCTTACCAGGTAAAATTCAGAATTGTTATCATAATAAGCATTGATAAAACTTTAGTATCACACTTCTGAGCCACTTGCTCTCAATGTTGTTTTACAACCAGATCTTCCATAACCCAGGTTTAACCTTTCCCCTTCTCAATTGAGCTACAATTCCACACTTGGTGTATATATTTACAGTACACGTAGTACTTGTACAAGAATCTTCATACACATACAAGAACTTTTCACAGGAAGTGAAAACACCACGCATGAACATAAATTTGTATCAGTTATCCTGCAGCTGAAGGGCTACAGATGACACAAGATTCCAGCTACTCTTGCAGAAATGTTCTTCATTTGATGTCATGCTCCTGCCACTACAGCAAAGCTTGCATTTTAAATCATGAAGGAACAAGTCCTGAACTATTCTCCAGTTTCCCTCTTCTGCTCCCCTAAAACTTAGCGGCATTTTAAAGTGTTGGAACATTTATTTTAGGTAAAATTAAATGAAAAAAAGAGCACCAAAGACTGTTACAGTGGCAAGTCCAACAATCGGAAAGCACACACATTAGAGGTGTGCCACTGTGCTTACAAAACACCCTTTGTGCATACCCTGATGAGGGTTTTGCTAGTTTTTTTCTTCCCAGGCCATCATATTGGCACAGTATCCAGAGGTCACAGGAAGAATTTCTCTCTGTTTGTCCTCACTCTTCATTACATGAACCCTACAAACACGAACTGAGCACACAGTTACTTTTTGTATTTAGGTATATTTTTTCCTCACCCAAGGGGAGCCGGTGCAGTACCCACAATGTCCCAACAAAGTCGAGTGATACCATTTCACATCATTTACCTCTAGAGAGGTTAAGGCCAGAAGAAAGTGTTCCAATGAGTTTGGCATGCCTCACTTAAGACGGTAAATACTTGTGGAGATCTGGCACTCCAAACAGCCCTTGGCAGGTACACCACTGCATTCCCAGTGATTTGTGTTCCAGCTGCAAACGATCAGCGTCCCAAAGGAGTGAGATCTACATTTTGATCACTGCTCCGTTCCTCCCCTGCCTGCTGTCCCTGCCTGCCGCTGCAGCTCTGAAGTTTCACACAGTCTGAAGCTGTGCGATAAGCAATCTGATAAGCAATTGGATGACCAGCAGCTGGGTGGGTTATAACAACGTGTTCTATGGCACAGTTCAGGTTGTGCAATTGCCCAGTACACTGAGTGTTCTGTTACACAGTTCATGCTGTGCAGGTATCAGGACACGGAGACCCAGCAGGAATGTGTATGCAGAAGGGAACTGCAGCGGGATACACAGACATTGCTGCTCACTTGCAAGTGCCTAACTTCTTGCTACTCTTTCAATCTAGCTTTTGAGAGTTTGTAGAGGTTTTTTTAAGGAAGTAAAAAAGAGAATAGAGAAATTCTGTTGTTCTATTAACACACTTGAACAGGCACACTGGGACCAGTCCTAGCTTCTGGAGGGGAATACACTCCAGAAATATCCATGGCTTATTTTGTTCACATCCTGATCCTGTTTCCCTTGTCCATCCTTCTCGTGGCTCCCATCCACACAGTCCTGCCCTCCTGCTCCTGTCCTGCATCACTTCAACCCCACATCTCAGCATCCCAGTGAAGCATCAGTTTCAGGCTCCAAGCTGGATACTTGACACTCTACCGCAGAACTGAAAACCTGGTAACTCCTAGGAGGACTGGTGCATGTCAAAGAAACCTTTAACCTCATACCAGGATACAGATCCAAAATTTTTGCCTCACTGCTGAAACAACCAACAATTTCTGAAATCTTCAGTCCAAAAGAGACAGTTGACTTGCCCACTGGAAATCTTCAATGCAAAAAAAAAAGTTTTTGAAGAACTGTGAACAGCCAAGTATCACCTAACGAGAAATCGGCTAGGTTTAGGTACACCCTCACTGTAAATATGTAAAATGAATGCCACTGCCGTCACAATCCAAAGTGCACAAACATAAAATCATTAGACTCCCAAGATAAAAAACAAATCCCTCATTATCTTAACCAAACTCTACCTATGACCTCAGCCTGCATCAGTGATGCTGATTTGAATCTTAGCCATTTTTTTGCCACAGGAGAAAAAAAAAAAAAAAAAGCTGGGACAGTGGCAGGAGGTGAAAATTAGGCTATAGGAGGAAAAAGTATCATACCTGCACCTGTGCTTTCAGATGCGCCTGTTCCAGCTCTGAAACTGGCCAGGACCAGGGAGCTTGAGGAAATCCGTGACTCAGTTATCAGCTCCCAACAGTGATGTGAACTATCACAGCGTTACACAAAACTTCAGGAGTCACCAGGGTATTGACTACTGGCACCTGGCAATTAGAGGCCACATTTTAAAAAGTAGAAACCAATACATGTTGTCGCTGGGGCTCTTCATGAAAGTTCACGTAGTTCATACCCCTCCAACGGGGGTGGATTCAGTCAAATGAATCCAAGCGCCAAAATGAGACAGAGGAAGTGGGGCAGGACCACATGTGAGTGAGAAGGTTCTCTCCTGGAACTGCCACATGGCCCGGGGCAGCCCCGCTTCCTCACTCGGCCGCTCTCCCGACACCGCATCCTGCAGGAAAGCTTCTCCCGCTCAAGCACCACGTTTCCGACTCGATGCGAGCTCCAAGGCAGCCCACTCCTCCAAGCCCCCCTCGCTCCCCTGCGGCCCTACCTGGTTGCCCAGCACGGCCACGGCGCAGGCGGTGGAGACCTCGGTGGGGCCGAACCAGACGGAGGCGATGCGGGAGGGCAGCCCCAGGATGAAGACCTGTGCCACGGCGCACACGGCCTGCGCGGCCAGCGTGAGCGGGTAGCGCTGCGGGGCCAGGCTGCCGCACTTGAGCCAGGCACCCAGCGCGTTGAGCCCCGCGCCCAGCAGCGCCGTGAGCCGCAGCCCGCGGGCGTCCAGCAGCCAGGTGGCCGGCAGGATCAGCGGCACGTAGGCCACCATGTACACCATGGACAGCCAGTCGATCTGCGTGAAGGACACGCCGTAGAAGCCGGCGAAGACGTTGCTGAGGATGCTGTACTGGATCCACTGGAAGGCGTTCACCAGCGAGTAGCAGCTGAACACGGCCAGCACCGCCAGCCGCCGCCGCGACAGCCGCGTCTCCAGCCGCGCCTCCCGCCGCTCGCCGCCCGCCGCCAGCATCTCCTCGGCCTCCGGGGCCGCTCGCTGCCCGCCGCCCGCCGCCTCCTTGCCGGGCAGGAAGCCATTGCAGCGCTGCTGCTGTTGCTGCTGCGGCGCCGCCGGCACCTCCCCGCTCTCCCCCTCCGCCTCCTCCTCGCCGCCGTCCTCCACCATCTCGGCCGTCTCCGCACCCAGCTTCCCCGGCGGCGGCGGCGGGCGCAGCCCCGCTCTGCCCGCCAAGGTCACCTGGCCGCCGCTCCGATCGCCGCCCCGCCCCGCCCCGGGGCCGGGCCAGCGCCGAGCCCGAGCCGAGCCCGGCGGGCGGAGCGGGAGCGGGAGGAGGCCCCAGGGAGGGCGGGACCGGCAGCGCTGCCCGGGGCGGGGGGCTCCGGGGGCAGGGACGGCAGTCCGGGCTGCTGGGAAATGCTGGGAGCGTGGAGATAGATTAGATAGATAGATAGATAGATAGATAGATAGATAGATAGATAGATAGATAGATAGATAGATAGATAGATAGATAGATAGATAGATAGATAGATAGATAGATAGATAGATAGATACAGTTGTTTTGTTCACACCTCTGCTCCCATTTTCTTTGTCCATATTTCTCGTGGTTCCTTATCTGCACAATCCCTGCGCTCCTGCTCTGCTTCAATCCCTGCATCCCAAGATCTGAGTACTGTGTGCACACACACACAGAGACTCACACTTCTTTAAGTCTTTTAAACTGAACTTACAAAGGCTGTGTGACTTTAGCTGGCTGCATGAGAATGATGGGGTGATAGTAGATGTCACCCTGATTTTTTAAGATTTTTCTAAGCCTTCTGATGTTTATATTCTTGTAGCAAACTTTCTCACACACTTTCTGTAAATAACTTATTGTTTTGCATTCTTTTATGGAGGAAGAGCAATTTGGTAGACTGTTGGTTTGTCCAGTGTCATTGGAGAGGTGGCATTTTCACCCTCCAATCCACTGCCACTTTTGGAAAACTACAAATGCTGGAGTCAGAAAATAAACTTCCCTTTTTTCACCTTGAGAGCAGCGCTGTGTATGCTCGTGTTGTTTTGTGTCCTATAGTGACAAGTAATGATGTGAATCATCCCCACAACATCTCCAAGGAAGGAGCAGCGTCACCTCCTTCCTGTAACCTTTTTGGTGGCTGGTGTGCTGGGTGGGCACAGCCTGGTGCTTTGTGACCCATCCCTCGCCTCTCCTCCTGGGCACAGGCAGGGCACCTCGACTGCTGCTCCATCTGAGCAGGGACACATGGGCCACACCACTTCCAGCACATCCTGGGAAAATCCAGGGCCTTCCCTGCCCTATTCAGATTTGTCTCTTTGCGGTGGTGATGCAGAGAACTGTACTGAAGTGATAAGAGACGGATGGGCAGAGGCAGAGCCCAAACTGCAGCAGAGGGTGCCAGTACAGTGCATTATCAGGGCGTGTGCATCCACCCCTGTCCTTCACTGCCTCCAGAGCCTCAGGCAAAACATTCCTTGTTTCCACTCAACCTCTGAAATTGGATTTGACACGTACCCCAGAAAACTGGCCCTCTGGCTCATGTGCAGTGGATATCACTTCAGTAAGCAATCTTCCCCCAGACCCTGCCCGTCCATGTCTGCACAGCAGCAGTGTCTGGCAGTCCCTGTCACTGCTGGTAATTCTGCTGCTGCAGACAGTGTCCCCTAATAAAGAGACAGATTATTCTCCAAAGCAAAATAAGAAATTTTTTAGTTTGCTAACAATGTTAATAGTATTTTCCTGGTTTCTGTGGGAAATAGTTTGGAACATGTTCAGCAAATAACACACTGCACATTGTTCATGGGTAGGTCAGAGCCTAATCAGATCTGTCTGGGCTGTGGATACACTCAGCCACCAGTCCTAAGTACCCTCACTAATTAGGAGTTGGTATTTTACTCAAGACCTGTTGACCTATGTAAGCCACAGTTCCTAATCTTGTTTACAGTATAGATAATAATATGAACATGTGCTTCAAACTATTAATTTGCCTATGTTTGCTTTCCCTGAGCACTTAGCTGAGCAACAGCAGTGATGATTGCAGGCACCATGGAATTTTAGAGACTACTGCAAGTAATCCTGAATTTGCAGGTAGGAGGTGTGAGCAAGAAATCTGCTCTTAAAAATAAAGCTACCTATGTCAGATTCAGGCCCTTCTTACCTCTCATTCCTGCCAAAAAAAAAAAAAAAAGGCCTGATTTATTTTTAGTTTTCCTCTGTAAGATCAGATGCTTGGTAAATTTCTCTCAGTTTCTCTATCTGACTTGTCCTAAGTACTCTAGCAATGGAGCTTTTTTCTTTTTAAACAGGACCTCAAGAGGAACAAGTATATCGGGAACTGAAACAAACATTGTCAAAGCAACAGAATAACTGGCTTTCACTTTAGGAGTGTATATCCATATTGCACATTGTGTGCTGAAAACAAGGCTGAGACTCTGTCAGTGCCAGTGCTCGGCCCTTCATGAGCTCTGGCACAGGCTGTGGTTGCCCTGGGGGTCAGGGAAAGGGCTGGGACACTTGGGCTGGTGGAATAGATGTAGTGTTAGCACCCTAAACTATTCTTGTTCTTTAGGAAGAAGGTACAAACACTGACCTACAGCTGACTTCATTTAACATTTTTTCCCTTCGAAATTTGGATGATCTCAAAGTCCATCCAAAGACAGCATTTACTCCTTAAAACCAGATGAAAATAGGCTCTGTTCTCCTGTTCTTCCTTTCCCTGCTGCTGCGCCCTTGCCTGCTCACAGCTGCTGCCAGCTAACAACCTCAGAGAAGGGCTCAAACCCTTCCTGTGCTAAGAATGGCTGGCACATCTTGGCTTTCACCACCGCCGTGCCCACAGAGCATCGTGTGTCCTTGCTATCCAGCCACTGCTCAGCACATTCCCTGTCATGGGCTTCCTGCACAGAAGCAGCAACGAGACACCAGGGAGCTGCAGGGGAAAGGAAAGAGGCCCTGGATGCAAGCCAGCTCCGGGAAGGAGACTTCTTCCAGAGAGAAACAAGTGTATTTACAGCAGATGGACACAGAGGCAAATCCATCTTTGCTGCGCTGCACTGGTCTCAGTGAAATCAAACCCAGAGTTGGATTTTGGTGAGGTACAACCAATGCCTTTGCATCCTGGCGACATTTATCTCCAGCAGCACCTTCCTAAGAAACAAAAGAAAAGATAAACCAGATTTACAACATGATGGCTGTGAAAAATGGATATTTTATGACTGGATTTTTGCAAATATTAAAATGAATATGTGTTATGTTAGAAAGTTATGTTGTATTAATTTTTTTAGTAGTGTGTCAAATGTAGTTTTCGGTTATAACAAAATGTTAAAATAGAAACTATGCTATGTAAGATACTTTTTTAAAGAAAGGACTTGCACCAGCTAGCAGCCATGGGACACCTGAATCTTTCAGAGAAAGAGAATTTATTGCCCCATTATCAGAAGAAACGAACACCTTCCCTCTTTGCTCAGCCATGAAGATGCCATCAGGATTAAGAGGAAGAAGTTGGCACTGACCAGACAGAATCCTGTGTTTGAATGGAATTTATGCATCATGTATGAGATGTATGAATATTCAATGCACTATTGCTTTTAAGGGTTAATCCTCTGTTTACGTGGTGTATTTTTTGGGCTTATGCTGCCTAGAAAAAGGTACCCAGATGTCTGTTACTCTTTGTTTCTGTTGTCTCATATTGTCCTAATCCAAATTGTCCAAAATTATGATTACTCTAATTATATTCCTATTTTATAACCATTTTATTACTATTAAACTTTTAACATTTTAAAAACAAGTGATTGGTGTTTTTCACAATGGCAAAGCTTTGATATTTATGTCCTGCTGTATTTCATAGGTTTCAGGAGCATTACTTCTGATTTATAGCCATTTGTTCAAAAAGCAGCACCAAGGACAAAGTTGGCCAGAAAGAGAAAGTTACCCCAGGAGAAACATCCATTGTAGCATTTCACTTAAAATGTGAGTCCCTGGATTTCTGCATTTCGAGGAAAATTTATAAAGCTAAAAACAGAACACTGATATCAAGGTTTACAGCACAGTTTAGCTTAAAATTGCTATCTGTTTTAAATTTACCCTCTAACTGAAAACTTAGGCTCTCCTGAATACTCCTATTGGTGACAGAGCCAGAAATTTCTCATGTATACACAAGCAGTAACAAAGTTATTTTTCTGAATGCTCTGAAAAGACCAAAATGCATCTTATGTATCAGGCAGTCTCTGGGAAGTGATACAAATTTACTCCACAAAAATTATTTCCTTGTATCCAAATTCCAGAAGGCAGGCAGGGACCTAACACTTAAATTTTTGTGCTGGAGAAGGTTCAAAACCAATTAGAAATGCCAAATCCTTACTTGCAGTAGTGTTTTTGTTACTTCTGTAGCATATGTGCCATTGAAAGAAGAGTGTATCTTCACAATTATTTTGAAACTAAAAATTCATCTTGCAGCTACTGCATGTTTGTGCAAAAAAATGGCTCAGAAGGAGCCTTTTTAATTCAATCCAGGGCATTTCACAAAAGACAGAAACTCAGCTGTAGAGCGCTGCTTTCAGGGTGTTATCAGCTTTTGGACACCCCTAGCTGGGTTATCTCAGTCATGTAAAATCCTAGTTATGTCCTCCTTCCAAACCTCAAAATGGTATCTTAGCCCCCCATAAAACCCCCACAAGTCCATCCATCTTTGGAAAACATGAGGCCAAGGTTAGGAGTCTGAAATGGAGATTGTAGAATCTTGCAAAAAATTCCAGCAATTCTAAAACAACCCTAAAGAAATTTTATGTACATCAGACAACCGGTGAAAACTTCCAGATCTTCTGGTTTTAACGTTTCAAACCATGTATCGGTCTGCAAGAAAAAAAAAATTAAACTTTATTTTACAATGCATTTGTATCTTGGTTATGATGGTCAGTGCAAAAGCTGATCTCTCCTTGCAGAGAAAACCCACATGACAGGAGAGCGCCAGGTCCTTGTCTCCCAGATGAGTTGTTTAAAAAAGAAAACCACAGCAGCTCAAGAAAGGGATTTCAGAACAAAAGATCTGAAGTTCCAACTGAGATAGAAATGAACAATTTTAGCTGGATATTAAACAAAGCTCAATAAGCTGGACTTGAAATAAAGAGTTGGCGAGTCACACGCCTAAATGTCTTGGTGGAAAGCTCAGAGAGAATTCAGGGGGAAATGTAAACATCCTTTTCCTCCTATGCTGTCCTCATTCCAGCTACATTTGCCCAGTGTCCCCACAAGATAAAGCCAGAACCCTCAACTGAAGAAAAAGCATTTGCAACTCATGGCATTTGCCTGAAATCTGTTTGTAGCTCCAGGAGTTTGCCTGGCCACCCCATTTTGGGAATATGACTGCCCACAGTAGGCATGTTTGCCAGTGACCTGGGTTCAATTTCTGATGTACTGACAAGAATATACAAAAGTCTGAATCTTAAATTATGGGTAATTAACTTCTCTACCATAAACAATAGAAATTTGTGTTCCTGAGTGTCTCGATCCATACAAAAGATGCAGAAATGTACATCTGGCACTTCTGTTTGGCTGCCATCTGCCTTTATTTTTGTAGCTAGCTATCCATTTCATATATGTAATGGAATTTTACCCCTGAGTTTCCTAGCAAAGTAAGCAGGGAAAAAAACTACTGAGACAAAATAAATTTTTAATACAAATAAATAATCATGTCAACAAATATAGTTGGGAAAATTTATTGGGTTATTATTCTCCAAGATAAACAGGCTCTTCATATATTACAAAAAATGTAACTTTCATTTGAATTCTTTATGCACAGTAAGAAAAGTGTAAATGCCCACTAAAAAAAATATTAATAAAATGCATGATCTGTAGAAGGGTTGTCTTAGATGAACATTCTCATTTTTGATCAGCACTCATTCACTGGGAGGTTATTAAATCTGGGGAAGGGCTTGGAGGCCTTTTCAGTGGTACATCACAGATTGCCTCCACTGATACCCCAGCACAGCAACGTGCTCCCAGGCAATCCTGATGCCTTGGGTTCCTCTCCTTACCAAAAGATCACCAAAAAGCTGACAGATGACATCAGCCTGGACCATCAGAGGGCTGTGGAACAGGAGGGATGGAGAAGCTGTGCAGATGCAGCCAGAGGCATCTGGGTGTGCTCCCCCAGAGCCCTGCTGGGCGGCAGCTCATCCCACCCCAAACACACACCTGGAGATGTGCAGGACTCCGCCAACACGCTCCACTCAGCAACTCAGCTTACAGGAATTCAGGAATGTGGGAGTTGTCTCTGTTGGCTGCAGCAGGACCACAGGTGGCTAAGTCAGAGGGAACTTCTGTGGGTGCAGAATGTCCACTGAGAGCTCCTGCACACCTGCATAGGAATGGGGAGCAAGCAGCTGGTGAAACCACCTTTCAAAGCAACAACAATAAAATCTTCACTTCTAGGATGTCTCAGAGTTACAAAATAAAGCACCTTGCTCTTGAAAACACATGGTGTGTTCTCCTTCACTACCTGATTCATTACACTTTACCTACCTGTCCATGCACACAGATCCTTGGGAAATTAAATGAAAGGGACATGTGATTCTGGAGACACTAAGAGTCTGGTATGAAAATGTGTTTTAGAGGCAGATTGTTCACCCAAGCTTGAGAAACATTGCTACTTTTACTGTTGAGGAAAACTAAATATTTAGTAACAGCTTGAAGTTCCCAATTTCCCTCTGAAGAGGTTATCAGCAGGAAGAGACCCTTTAAAGGTCCACATGCATTCCATGGGGAAGATGCTGGCTGACCTCAGCTTCACTAAAAACCAGCAGGATTTTTCTTTGTTTAGACTGGGCAACAATAAAAGATTCCTGCCCAGGACCCTGGCTGTGAGAGTACATTATGGAAAATACATTGATATTCCAGCAAGGTAAATCATTCTAACAGGAAGTCAGACAGACAGACACCAGGGACTCTCCTTGTTGGAGCTCCTGTGTTGGGAAAGCACTCCAAGAGTTCTCCAAAGACCCTTTCGAACAGTAGCCTTTTGCATCACAGCTACAAGATATAAACTCTTTCAGATTAGCTGCAAACCCACAATCTTTCACAGAAAACTCCCTCTCTTATACTGTCAGGGGAGACAAACTTAGTGCCCATATCGATCAGTGGGCAGCTCCTGTGCCAGGACAACCCCAGGGCTTGCAGAACTTCTTGCATGTGAGTGACAACACCTACTCCATCCAGATGTTTGGAGACCCTGGCCTTCTGCTCCCACCTCCAGCCTGCACCATGCCCAGCTCCTGGTGGCACCACGGGGAATTGAGGGCACCCAGCTCCTGACACCCCCGAGTGCCCACAAATACATTCACCAGTGTGTTTCACTGGAGCAGCAGTCAGAGGGTATCAGCCCAGCAGCTGCAGTGTTGTGGAGGTGCTCACAGGGGGCCCAGGACAAGGGTAGAGATGAGAACCTTGACTCCATATTTCAGAGGGCTGATTTATTACTTTATGATATATATTCTATTAAAAGAAAATTATATATTAAAACTACATTAAAATAATAGAAGAAAAGATTTTATCAGAAGGCTAGCAAGGAAAGGAAATGAATGATAATAAAATCTTGTGAATGACCAGAGAGCCTGAGCCAGCTGACTGTGATTGGCCATTAATTAAAAACAACCACATGGGACCAATCACAGATCCACCTGTTGCATTCCACAGCAGCAGATAATTATTGTTCACATTTTGTTTCTGAGGCCTCGCAGCTTCTCAGGAGAAAGAATCCTAGCAAAAGGATTTTTCATAAAATAACATGGCAACATAGTGTCCACCTAAAAATTGTCTGTCTTGTGAGTACCCTGTGGCTCTTAAATGTAGGATGACAGAATTTATTTTGGAAAAGATCTTTAAGATCATCAAGTCCAACTGTTAACCCAGCACTACCAAGTCCATCACTAAACCATGTCCCTTAGTGCCACATCTGCATGTCTTTTAAATACCTCCAGCAATGGTGATTCCAGCCCTTGTCTGAGCTGCCTGTTCCAACACTCAAAAACTCTTTCAGCAAAGAAGTTTTTCTTAATATCCAGTCTAAACCTCCCCTGGTGCGGATTGAGGCCATTTATTCTTATCTGCACCAGTGCAGGCAGGGATATAAACATGAGAGAATGGCCCATGAGAAGCAGTCTCACTGCAGCAATCCATACAGCAATGTGCAAAATACATCCCAGCTCTGCCAGAATGGCATTCAGACTGTTTAGGCCTTTGGAGATAATCCTACAACTCCAATGAACTGCAAACACAGGGTGAACAGAGTATTTGTGTCCCTTAAGACCCCAGACAGTACCAACAGTTCAAAGCTTTTAGAAACCTTAGGAGGGGAATGAGGTGGAAATAACTTGGGTCCTGGGAATAACTGTGCTCTGAGTGCTCTCTCCTCTCTGCTGGCTGTACAGCAGCCCTGGGAGCTGTGCTCAGGACAGAGGTGGTGTTGGGGGCCACAAGGCAGAATCAGAGCTGCTGAGAGGCACAGGGCAGCTACACAGCTTGGAGAAGGACCATCACAGCCAGGAGCCAGGGACAGAGCCTGTCCCTCAGAGTGCCGTGCTCAGGGACGTCCCTGCATCCCTCCTCCCAGCCCAAGGGAAGGGACAGGGACAGCTCTGATTGCCTCCCTCACCCAGGCAGATTTGGCGTTCTTGGTGACTCCTGTCAGCCCGGCTGCTGCCAGGATAAATGTCAGTGCTGGAGCAAAAGCCTTGTTCCCCTTCCTCAGAGCATTGGGAGGGGATGGAGCAGCCAGAGCCTGGGGCAAGAGCAGAGCTGGGAGATGTTGGGATGGACAGTGCTGAAGGTGGAGCTCCCACTGCTCCCTGACAAGTGGTGGGCTTGGCAGGGGCTGCATTTATTGAGGAACTGAAGGTACCTACATGTTTGGGAATTTTATTTATTTACAAACACCAACTGTTTCACTGAGAATGACATACTGAGCCTTCCCTTTAGAAGTGTGGAAATTGTTTTTAATGTTCGTAGGTGTAAACCTAACCTAACCTAAACCTAATGGAAAGGGCTTGTTTTTTTCTGAGGAATACCGAAAAATAAATGTGCCTCTAGTTTTAAGATGAGCAGGTTTTTTTTCAAAACAATAGCTTATTGGAGGCTTAGCTTCAAACTGCTATGTGACTTCTCTTTCTCATTGGTTTTTTTTTCCAAAATCAAAAAAATCCTACTGTCTCATTATCACTCCAAAGGGAAGCATGGGCATTGATATGTTTCATGGCAGCCCCAGCCAATTCCTCATCCATGCTAGTATTACTTTTCCTTTTACATTGATTCAGATACTGGAAAATGATATTGGAAGAGAGAGCAAAAGGCAAAGGCTCATGCAATCCAATTATAACCCTGCTGAAATAACTTCAGGAACTCTGCAAGGATTAACATGATCAAGCCTTGTAATGGCAAGAGGGAAAAAATAATAGCAAGAAAATAATAATAATAACAAAATAATAAAAGAAGAATAATAACCAGCTGGTACCTTTTCTAGGATGACAGACTGTGTCCCAGCAAAGTTATGGAGCAGCATGTCCTGAGCACCCACAGTGTACCTATGAAAGCCAGGGAACTGGGATCAGGCTGCAGAATTGAGCAGCCCAAACCCTGTGTATCAAACTTTCTTACAGCAGGATGAGAATGCTCCAAGACTAAGCAAAACTACAGCCACTGAAAAATGCAGAGCTTGGATTTGTTAACCCTGCCCTCCACATGGTGAAATGGCTGCTGAGATTCCCTTGACACACTGGTAGGTGGGCAAGGACAACCAAATTGACTTACCAGTCACCAGAGGACTGGCAATGGGCACATTTCTCATTTAGCACCTTCCTGGTCCAAAATGGGACTTGCAAATACAGGAAAAGTCTTTGTTGCAATTGCTCAGCTGCCTCTCTTCCAGGTCCATGGCACTTTTTTCTGTCCTGTTGTCTTCTGTCACTTTTTATTTTAAGATATTGGTTTTTAATGAGTGGAAAGGATGTCTTTTTCCCTATTAGATGAGTAAAATTTGGCATATACATATCTGCTTAAAATAGTCCACAGGGAGAAAAAATACCTCACAAAATCATACTTTCTTCCATAATTAAAAAAATCCACTATACTGGGTAATGCTGTGGCAGTGCCTCACTACCTTCACCACTCCTCTCCCAAAGTTACAGTGCTCTCCTTGGTCCTGGTTTCACTAATTTTCAGGTGTATTTTGGGATTCCTTATGTTACTAGGTCTGTACTAACCTTGAGCCTCTGAGATGAAGAACCTCAGAATAAAAAGAATTCTCCTTTGGAGAGATAATCTTGAGGAAAGGGCTAGGAAGTCTGCCACGTCCTCATCAGAAGCACAGCTGGAAAGGAACAGTTTTCCAGTTGGCTTTTGGCAAAGGCACCATGCTCCTAGATGTAAGTGCTCACAAGCATGGTTATCTTTTCATCTCAAACCACTGAACACTTAGATAAACTTCAAAACAATCACCAGTGTTCTTTGGGGGATGCCTGTGGAGCTGTGATGCAGGAAACAGGTGTTGAGCCTAGTTAAAGTCCCACGTACAAAGGAGACACCCTGAAAGGTTCTGACTCCTCCAGGCAAGTCCAAGTCCAGCTGCTTTGCTGTGCCAGGGGCTGCACAGGGCTCTCTGTGCTCCTCACATTGCTGAGCCATGGACACAACCCATGGAGTGAAGTCCAGCCCAATCCACACAAAAAGTCATCTAAAACTTTGTGAAATGTGATGAACTTCTAAATGGGGGGATCTAATGCCTTTGCCAGCTTCATTTTCTCAGGAGAGTGGCAGAAGCTTTTATCAGAGAATAAACAGAGCAGCAGACAGCACCCTTCAAAAGACAACAAACCTTGAAATATATTAACATATAAATAATAAAAAATCAAGAAAATGTGGTAACAGCTGCAAAAACACTCCTGGCACAAGTTAAAGTAGCTTCAGTAGCTTCCCTACAATGTCTTCATTGCAGGAAGACATTAGCATTTCAGACATCTATCAATATGCTCCCCTTGTGGGATTTTGCAATTTTCATTTTACTCCTGCATGGATGTTTAGCCAAAAAAAGAGAAGTTTTGGGGTTTAATCTTAACTCATTTCATATCTATCCATGCAGAGGAGTGTAAGCAGTCAGAGATTACAATTAGTTAGCTTCAGACAGTTTCCACATAGCCAAATCAAGCATCCTCTGGTTCTGCAGAAATCAGAGCAGATTGCCTCACCAATGGCCTCCAGCTTTATCTTTGTGTTTCTTGAAGAGCAGGACAGATTCCATGGCCTGCAATAAACCAGCTGAGCCATGGCAAACAAAGCCACAATACAAAACTGTATTATGGCACAACTTGAAAAGCAGACCATGAAAATGAGTGTCCAGGACAGAGGCTACCAGTCTCCTGTGCTGATGACAGCTTCTAAATAACCTAATCACTCAGCCCTTTGAGAACAGAATTAATAGATTCAAGGAGGTTGGAGGGATGTTAGTCCAGGTAACTCTGCTAGTGAGCAAAGAAAGGCCCCATTCTTCATCATTTGGCTGAACAGAGCCTCATCTTATAAGTGCTGAGAAACCTCTGAGAAACCTTTTAAAAGGTCTCTGGCAGCTGGTCCTGTGTTCTTTCCAGAGCAAAGGCAGTGGTCAGCGCCAGGGAGCAGGTCTTGCTGAGCCACCCTTCCAGCCCAGCCCCTCAAATCACTGCCTTTTCAACCAGCCCTTCATCACTTTGGGCTGTTGTGCTGTTTGGGCTGGGCTTGAATTAACTTTCCTCAAAATGCCTGATATACAGGCCTGTGTTTTGGATTTGCTTTCTGCACAGAGCTGTAAATAAATCAAATACCTCGACTCTGTGTGTGATTAGTCTCTTTTACACTGGGTGAAATAAAGTGTAAGAAACCATTTTGAAATAACAACAGCAGCCTACATGTGCTGGTCAAGAAATGCCATCTTTGGATAAATGTCACACATGTGGATTGTCAGTGGATGTGCTGCACTCACCAGGAGCAGAGGAGGGATTATTTGGACAGTGCTGACATCTGCTTGTGCACAGTATACTCCACATTAGCCGACTGCACATGCACCCACCATTGCTTCAACCTAGCACAGAAGTCCTGTGTAGCACAGAGCTGAGTTTCCACCCTGACTTTTCCAGGCAGGAATAATGACCCTAGAGAAACGGGAAATTACCTGGTGATGTTGTGACTGGAACTCCCCACATGGTGCTCCATTTAACTTGTTCCCACAGCACTCCATTTGTTTGCTTCCTCACTCTTTGTTGTGTGTCCAGAAACGATCTGAGCACAAAAATACTCTCTCTATATATGGTTTTAACAATAAAGGCAGTGCCAAGCAGCACTTCAAAGCTGCCCTCTCCACTTCACAAGGACAGACCTTCCTGTTAGATAACCCCAGGTCCATTCCACAGGTTCACCAGGGCTCATAGGCTGAGCAGACCTAGGAGGCTCCAAGGAACAGGTTCAATTCCACCCAGGAGGTGCAGCATCCCATGTACACACATTTCTATGGAATTCATTTAACATGCTGACCCTTAGTCCACATCCACAGCTCAGAGGTTTTGTACAATGGTCAACAAAATCTGGCAAAGAGACAAACGTCTTGGAGGTACAAAGCCCCTAGAAGGTTTGTGGCAGTTTGTGGACAGGTAGGTGACACTGTCCCCCTTCCCTCTTGTGGCCACCAAGAGGAGTCACACACCCAGATGCTGAGTCTGATGCCAGCACTATCCAAACATGATCTACCCAGACAAATCCTGCCCAAATGACAATCCAACAGGCTCGGGATGGGCACCACAGAAGAGACATGGGAACTACAAGGAGATGACAGGGACACAGAAGAAAGCCAAGATGATGTGACAAGCAGAGTCCAGAAGGTGCATGGAGGAGCTGGTTGTACCATGACAGAGATCAGGGAGAAACACTGGGAACTGGAAATGCAGCCCTGGGGTTGCTGGGCTGTAATGGGAGCATCACAGGACACGGGAAGGACTTTGGGATCGCATTGGTGAGGAGATCATAAATCCCTGGGGGAAAAAAGCATTATTGGTTGTGCTGCTTGTGAAACAACTTCTATCAATCTTGCATCATGTACTTTAAGGTGTAATTGGGCACCAAAAAGGAACCCAGCACCCATTGGCACTCCTGGTGACAAAGCACACAGCCCTGGCACAGCCAAAAGAGCAGATGCAAAGCCCATATGGGAGCACTGAATAAGATAAACCCTGTGTCCACGCTCTGTTGCAGAAATACAAAATATATGTGGGCACCTCACCTGGACTGTGGCGCTGCCCATCTGCTCTGCTCCGAGTGGGATGAACCCCACCCCACACAGGATGGAGTCAGGATGCCCTTGGGGGGCTGAGGGGACAGGGACACGTCAGCTGCTATTCCCTGCAGCCAGGGCAGCCCAGGTGCAGTACAGGCAGGCAGCCACGGGGACCTCGCAGCACATGGAGAGAGATGAGAGAGGAGAGAGGAGAGAGGAGAGAGGAGAGAGGAGAGAGGAGAGAGAAGAGAGGACATCGGCCACGGGGAGGGAGGGCTCTGCCGCTGCTCAGGCACCACGGACTCGGTGAGAGGGACTGACAGGGTGGGGAGCACAGAGAGCCCTCCCTGCACTGCAGGCAGGCTTTAACAGCCAGCCCAGGCACAGACACAGCCCGTCTGCTGCTGATATCTGGGCAGCAGGGCCTCAATCACACTGCCCATACTGTCACTTTTCCGTGTCTGCACTTCCAGAAGAGGGGGATGAGGCCCTGCTTCCCCACATGTCACTGCTGCTTCGTGGTCATTCAGGCAGCTGCACTCACCCCTGTATGGGCAGCTGAAGGTTTGCCCAGCCTCAGCACAGCCAGGGCTCTGCTGTGGCAGGCTGGGCTCGCATGAATCACTGCCCACAGACACCACACAGCTGCACCACCTGCCCTCAGAGGCAGGGTACAAGGCATATTACCTCACCCACACACTGCAGACAAAATCCATATATACTGCTTCTGCCACTTTGGTAAGACATCAGAAACTCGCCTCCAGACTCCTTGTCCTCAGTGCCATGCCTCAGAGGTATTCCAGTGTCTCAACACTTCTGCTTCCTCAAGGGAACCCCACTGCTGTTTTCATCAGCAGACCTGAGCAGGGTGGTGGCACTGATCTCCTGTGCTTGCACCAAGCAGCATCTCTCTGAGGTTGCACCAAGCATTTGGGGAGATGGGCACAGCCCCTGCCCCAGGGTTCAGCAGGACCTGGATCCTCACTATGGTTCCTCCTTGTTTTGTCACTCACAGGAGCTCAAAGGGGCATAAAAATCCATCAGCTCCTGGAGGAGGCACTTGGCACTCACTGCATGGTGGGGCCACCACCCAGTGCACACAGAGTTTGCATGCCCATGCCCCAGGAGATTCACACTGACAGAAAAGCCAACCCCAGCAGGGAAATGAGCAGATGGATAACCACCTGCTGAAGAGGAAAATGTTGAGACAACTGGGTGATATGGCAATTCATATCCTTTCTTTGATCCCAGCAGTGTCTTTGTACTGCATATAGAAAGCAAAGGGGAGAACAATAAAGCTTTATGCTAAGCCACTGAATTTCTCAAATTCACTTTCCTGCTCTGTAATGGGAACAGAGGATTGAACCCCAGCCTGCATTAATGAAAAAACAAACAAAAGCAGAACTTCATAAGTGATGAAAGTTGCATTTCCAGCCATTCATTTATTTGCTTTTGCCTCTTAAAAGCCTATCTATGCATTGCATAGGAGTCTGTTGGAAGCACCTCAGTAAAAGTCTTTAATCCATTTTTCTAAACCCTTATCATGATGAACAGCAGGAATAAGCAGCATTTCATCATCTTGGCCTCATTACCATCTCCTCACTTGCTCCCCTGTCATATTCTGGAAAAACCCACAGCACTTTGCCCCAGAGTTCAGGAGATTCAGGCCCTGTTAATCCATGGCTAAAAAATTTCAGAAGAAAGGCCCAAAGACTACTTCAGTGAGCACAGATAGAGCCCTTTCTTGGTTTTTCATCACTCCATGTACGTCCTGCAAGGTAAAATGGGGAGTCTTGCAAAGTGCAACCAGATCCACTGTTTGTAGCATCCCAAGGAAAGCTGGTGCCTGAAGGTTTGATGGAACTTGAGACCTACTACTTTCCACACTGCTGCAGACAATCTGTGCCATTCCCCTCTCTGAGACAGAGGTCACCTGGGCTGTGTGTGACCTCCAAAAGTGGTGGCATGGCTGAAAAGAAAACTTGGGTTGCCAGTAACTTTCCCAAAAACTAAATTTGCACTGTGTTCTTCCTCCAATATCCTTGGCCATTTCAGTCTCCTGTGTTATGTAGGGGAAGGCATGGTTTATCCAGACACTCTGATAAGTGTGTCAGATAACTGTCTGACACTCTGACACTCTGAGAGGCTTGCAACAGGGTTCAGAACACACACTGATGTTGCTGATGCCAACCTCTGTGGGGATGAAGGGCTTCACAGTGCACAGCCACACAGCTCCCCCAAAGCCACCCTGCCTTCCCCAGCCCCTGAAGGCCAGGTGTTGGCCTGGGAATGCAGGCAGAAATCCAATTTCTGTTAATTTCTGTTAAATCCCCCTTTTGAGGTAAAGTTACAGAACGACTGCTGAGGATCAGTGATGTTTTCCTGCTCAGAAACCACACTTCTCACTGCACAGCAGTACCCTCAGGGACTGGGGCACAACTTGCACAGGCAAACCAACAGCACAGGGAAAAGGGTGCTGCATCTGACCTTTGTTGTGTCAGGGATGCTAAGGCAGGGTGGGAGTGACACTGCATTTTCTTTTTTGGGACTCCAGGTCACCTACTCCATGACTTAGCTCTGGCGCCACAGGTCTAAGGAGAGCACAGAGCTGGTTTGTTTTGCCATGGCTCCCTGCCAGGCTCACCCTGCCCGTGGCTGTTGCAATGCCAGCGCTCCCTGGCCCAGGGGAAGCAACTCTGGGCCTCCTTCACCAGCCTCAGCCACGCTCCTGCACCACCAGCAGCAGCTCCAGGCTGCTGCTGCAGGGCCCAGGGACATGGGCTGTCCCAGAGCCCCAGGGCCCCCGGGGCTGCCCACCCTCGGCAGAACCCTGCCCACACAGGAGCTCCAGCATGAGTGTGCTGGAGGCTTCTGCCACAGCAAAAGGGATTCAAACACTCAGGAATCATCCTACTGCAAGGCTAAGGCTGAACCAGAGCAATCCCACCCCTCTGCAGAGACAGGGATTTCAAGGAGACTGCTTAATATTCCCCCTTCTTGCAAAACCAGTGTTTTCACCCAATGCTAAGGATTCCATAGAGAAAAATAATTAGGTCAAAACTTTGCAAACAGCTGGATGCTACCTGACTTCTTATCCAGAGCACCTCCTCACGTTGCAATTGCATTGGAATTTTGCATTCCCAAGCAATACTGGGAGACTTCCCAACACATAGGCAGCAGGAAGCACATGTGAGGCTGCCTGGTATCTATCACATGTTTAGCATCTCCAATTACATGATTATTAATTAAGTGAATCACGCTAGTATTCTGACTATTGCACACCTGTTCCCCAGCACCACCTGCAGGCAAACCCCGTCCTTCGCCCCTTTTAGTGGCAACGGTGCCTGCAGATCCAGGGTAAGGAACGGCTCTGACTCCTCTGGACCAAACACTCAGCACAGATCCAGTTACCTGCTGCTCTAAATACACGTTGAAAACACAAATTGTGCAAGTTTGGTTGTTTGCTGCAGGCTGAAAACTGTTAAGGAACACACGTTTAAACTTAATTAGCTACTTCTAGTCAAAAGGCAGAACAGCTGTTCTGATAAAGGCAGCAAAAACCCCTCTTGTCAATGTGGTTTTAAGAAACTGAGGAGGATGAGGTGGAGGAAAACAAAACTTTAGGATGGGGCATCACTTACACTGCAAGCTTTGGCCCCCTTCTCCTCTCTGAGGTGGTCATGAATTAAATTAATGCTTGTGTATTTTCTTCATTGACCTGGTAAAACTCCCCATAGTGAGAGAAAAGCTCCACTTCCCCAGCAGCCCTCAGAACAGTGGGGTACCATATAAAACCCACCTCATTCAATTGATGGTTTATAATCACAAATCAGTATTTCACATCCACACAGGGGCTGTGAGGGAGCACCAGATTCAGCTTTTGGACACCAGACTACATATCTGAACCCACAGACACCATCTCTAAGGTATCACAAAACTGAGCTTGTCTCCCTTTCACATCCTGTGTCTCCTGGTACTGAGCAGTCAGAAAAGTGAGTCCTTGAACTAAGACCAAACCCAGGCTTTTTATGTGAACACAATTTAAAAAATAAAGTATTTTAAAAATCCAAGAAAATCCATTTTAAAGTAGCCAAGATCTTAGCAACTATTACTTTATACACGGGAAAAGGAGAGGAGTAGAAGGGCTGCAATTCTTTCCTTCTAACTGTATTTTGAAAAGATGTTGCTTCTGCACCCCTCAGTCCAGCCAGCATGAAATACAGAGAATGTCCACACAGCTGGGTTTTTTAATGGCTCAGAAAGGGATGTGCAGGCTGCCAGCTGTTACAGGAGCTTTCTTATCATGCCTGGGTCCACAACTTGTGACTTTCAGTCAGCAGAAACAAAGAGTGAAGGGGACATCAGGCACTGTACAGTGGCCATCACCCAGACAAGGAGCAGCTGGCAAGCAGTCTGAGAAACTAAACTGACAATTTTATGGTGCTCTCCTTTACAAACTGTTTGTTCAGAGACGTGAGAGATGCAAAGGAACAACATGCCTTTATCATGTTAATGAGATTATTATGGTGCACACCAAAGGCCTTTGAGAAATTCCCTATTTTTATCCTATCGAGCTATGTAACACTCCTTGCTTCTTGAGCTTCCAACTGCAAAACTCCACCTTAACACAAGATGTACAATAATTGGTTTTATTAATTACACCACAAGTAATACTTTCTGCAACATCATATATCTCAGTTTCTGAATCTATATCCTAATAAAGTGCTGAAGTTTAGGGAATACTTTTAGTGCATTCTGTGTAGTCACTTCTATAACTTCTCCAACTGGAATTCCTTTAATTTTGGCAATGTATTCAGCAGCAATGTAAATATTTTTGGGTTCATTTCTCACCTGGAAAACAAACAAAACCAATCAAATTAGAGACCCTAGAGATCACAAGTGTTTCAGATTCAGTGTTTTCTGACACAACTTCAGTCACATTGTGGCACGTGTGGCAGAAAAATGACATGCATCCATTCTTCTTGGATGAAGTTCCCTTGGTAGCCTCTTTCCTCTCTTTTAACCACACTCAAGACTACTTCACTGTCCTGTGCCAGCAGCTGACCTCCTCCACAAGGTGTAGGTCTGGATGCAAATACACATAACTCCCTCCCTCCTTCCCATCACCTACCTGTTTTTCAGGCCCCAGAGCAGGAGAATCAGTTTCCAAGCACACATTTTCCAGTGGCAGCTGTTTCACAAGCTTCTGCTTCTTGAAGAAAATAAGACAGCCATTAAATGCTTTATGCACTTAAAACTGTGGGGGAAAAACATGAAGGGAGGATATTCCCTACACTTAGAGACAACAGCAAAAGACTGGTGCCACTGTTTACATTTTATCAATGATTTCTGAATGGAAGCAAGAACACCAGGAGCTGCTCAAGCCCCTTCAAATTAGGGTTCTCCTGTTCTCTAAAGTACCATTATCTCAAAGCTGAATTCATTGTAATTTATTTAATCATGCAGTTATATTGCAGTTATAGAGTTGCCAGTGCAATTCTAATTTGCTGTTTTCTGTGCATATAATATTTGTGTACTTTTTCCTCCTCTCTGCTTTACCTCTCAACCCCAGTTTGTTTTCCTTCCTCCTAAGTACCCACCCTCAGCCCCATTTATATCCACTCCTCATGCTCCCTCCACTTGAATCAAACTTTTTCCTCATACATTTCCTGAGCTTATCACAGAAAGCAGTGCTATCACAAAAACTACTCCTTCTCTACGTGACATGTCCCTGCTGTAAAACAATCCAGTGACAGAATCTTCTGAAGAAGAGCTCACCGGAAACCACAGTAAAATGAGAAAAATCCCCCTTGTTTCTCAGGAATAGCTGAGCTGTTTTAGCCAGAATTCCCCCTCCAAAGTCCAGCTAAGGCAAAAGCCCCAGGCAGAGATTCAGCCAAAGTAAAAATGTTCAATGCATGGAGAAGGAGCAGATCCCAGCCAGAACAAAACATTACCTGTTCACTCCTTACAATGGAAGGAGGAATGGAGAAGTAGTATCCAGCTCTCACCCCTTCCATGGCTACAGATGGCTTCCCATCAAAGGCATGGAGCAACACCTTGGTAGCACCTTGGAGAAACAAAGCAAACCACATCAGCAGCAGGGTTACACAGGACTGCCATGTCAGCTTCCCATGGGACCTTGGTCCCATTCAGAATTAACACAGAAACTCTGCACTACTGCTCCTGTGAAAAATGCATATTTTATGATTGGCTTTTCACAAATATTAAAATGAATATTATATGTGTTGCTTTAGAAAGTAATGCTGTATTAATTCTCTTAAGTAGTGTGTTAAATATAGCTTTAAGTTATAACAAAATGTTAAAATAGAAACTATGCTTGGTAAGAGACTTTTTTTAAAGAAAGGACTCGCAGCGAGATAGCAGCCACAGGACACCTGAATCTTTCAGAGAAAGAGAATTTATTGCCCCATTATCAGAAGAAATGAACTTCTTCTTGCCTCAAAGGCGCTGTCAGGATTCAGAGGAAGAAGCTGACACTGACCAGACAGAATCCTGTGTTTGAATGGAATTTATGCATCATGTATGAGGTGTATGAATACGCAACAGGCTGTTGTTTTTAAGGGTTAATCCTCTGTTAACGCGGTGCCCTTTTTTGGGCTGTGCTGCCCAGAAAAAGGTACCCACAGATATCCATAACTCTTTGTCTCTATTGTCCCATATTGTCCTAATTCAAATTGTCCAAATTATTATTACTCTAATTGTATTACTATTTTTATAACCATTTTATTACTATTAAACATTTAAAATTTTAAAACCAAGTGACTGGCGCTTTTCACACTCCTGAGTTAAACACAAACACACTGATGTGAGGACATGGCACAACTGGAGAAATCCTGCTGGCCAAAGCCATGGCAGAGGAAATGCATTAAAACTTTACCTTGTTCCTTCAAGAGATTGATGGTTGGTCTTCCAGCTGAGCGGGAATGAACATTTCTGCACAGCAAGGAGAGGCCCAGCATTAGGAAATTTAGCCAAATACCTTTTTCTTGCAAATACAAACAAACTAAGTATCTTGGGATGAAAATAATGACTCTATACTACAACTTTTATCAAGAAAAAAGACCCAGGGATGTATATATTAATCCTTTCAGCTAGTGAAGATATAGGAACAACATAGGATGGACGGGGAACATAAGGTGTTTGTACATAAGTGCAAACATAAGGAAAATTCTACAATTAAATCTCAAACTGGAGACTGACAGGACACATTAAACTATGCCAGTTTAATCCATCTAAGGAAAGTTCTGTGGGCACTTAATCTGGAAGTATTTCAGCATGTTACTGAGACCTGGCAAATCCTCCTGGTATAAACAAAACCTACAATGGCAAATCCAGTTTTCTTGCCAGCTCAACCTGCTTGATCAAAACCTGTCTTTGTCCTTCCTTCTGTTCATCGGTGCTGGCAAATCTGGGAGTGAAATCTAGTCCAACCTACAGTACAAGCAGAGAAGGGAAAAGTTTTACAGACCTAACACTTAACAGAACCATAATCAGACATACAAAGGCATACCATGCTTCAAAACTGCAAAGCATTTCAAAATATGTGTACTAGAGACCGCAATTAAAATGAGCTCAGCTGCAGCTTAAATTTGAAAAAAAAGCATTCTCAACCACAAGCTTTTCAACAATGAAAGCATTTGTGGGCAGACAGCTACTAACAAGGGTATTTAACATTTTAGTTTGTAACTGTTTTTCTGGGGATTTACATTCTATTGAATATTATGTCAGATTAGATCTCTAATATGGATCTTCAGTATAAGCAAAATTTCTGACCTGAACCCATAGCTTTAGTCCAATCTCTAGCAAAAATTACCCATTAGTTCCATACTTTTTTGATCTAAACATGTTCAAATGCTTGTCAAAGCAGTCCCATTCACAGTTAGATGAAGAGAAATTCTTCATACACAGTACAAAATGGCAAATTTAGCTACAAAACTCTGCCAAAACCTGCTTTTTCTGTAGCCAGTGCAGACCCAGATGCAAATCCCTCTGGTACTAACAAACAAATCGAGGCACACTCCACCCTAAAGCCTCAATTCATTTATAAACAAATGTAAGACAGCAGACAACAGATGGATACAAATAGATGAAGGATTAAAAAAAAAGAACTGTACAAGTCACTGTGGTGTACTGAAACCACAGCTTAGCCTAACTTTGTCAGAGAAGGCAGCAAGGACCTGCCTTTGGGTATAACATGAGCGAGCATAAGTATGTAATCTTCCAACAACACCAGCAGCATAAATTCCATCTATTTTCTAATAGCAATAACAAAGGAAAAGAAGGAATGAAGCAAAGCTATAAGGGAAAGCACATTAAGAGAACTACCAATCAGCCTTAGTGCTTGTTCAGGCTGATAGCAATTCTTATCACACACAGAAAAACAAGCATTGACTCAGTTTTTGTAATTCCAGTGACAGCTGCTGCTGGAGATATTTAAACAGGTTATAGAATTTCACTCACTTCTCCAATCCCCACCAATTTGTCTTCGTAACGTTCTATAAGAGGCAGCACAGCATCCAAATCCTGCAAGAATAAAAGATGCAACTCTCACTGCCCTTACCAGGGGAAAGGGTTATGAAGCCAGCATTATGATTAAATTGGCATTTCCTTCACTATTCTGAAATTCTGTACTTCACAACTTGCCATTACTGTGAGCTGTGCAGTCAGACTTTAGAAGTTTGAAGGATTTACCTTCTTTACTTAATAACCATTTCATTACATATATTCATTACATATTATTATTACATTCTATATCTATCTGTCTCTCTCTCTCTATATATATATATATACATATATATATATGTATATATCTTAAAACCTTATTCTAAATACTCCTGAGCTAACTTTTCACAGTAGCAGCAGAGGCAATTAAAACAAGGCCCAAAAATAACTCGGTAACCTGAAATAGCTGCAGACAGCTCCCTGAGATTTTTAGGATAAGGCCACAAACAGTTGCCTTCCAGTTCCCATGTCAACAAAGGAACATCTGCACTTGTTGTTTGCTGTAAGCAAAGCACACTTGGGATTTCTAAAACCATTTCACTGCAGCAATACAGCCAGATGACTCCAGAGAACAATTGTGCTTTAAGGGCTAACAGGGACAAATGGATGTACTGAGAGAGCCTGGGATTTGGTCCACTGGGTCTCCTTGCATCACAGAGGGCAGAAAAACCAGTGAAGGTAAATCAGGCAGACCGAGCATCCTGTCGTCTGTCCTGAAAAGTCCCAGCAGTATTTCAGAGGCCGCGTTTTACCTTCAAATTTACCTTCAAAGTAACACTGCGCTGCTCCTCTGGAGAAATCTCTTGAACGGGGTGAACTCCCAGGCATGGCAAGACAAACCCTGGGAATCTAGGCACGGAACAGACAGCGAGAATTTGAAAGACCACAGACAATTTAAGTTTAATGCCAGGAGCCCGCAGAGAGCGCAGGTTTAAAGGCAAGAAGGGCCGGCCTGACTGAGGGGGGCAGCGCATCCCCCGTCAGTCCCCAAGGCGCGGACCCGGGTGGGCGCGGGATCCCCGGCGGCCTCGCACCTCTCGGACAGCTCCACGACGCTCCGGAACTCGCCCGCCTGCTCCGACACCACCACCAGCGCCGACACGGCCGCCTGCGGCACACAGAGACCCCCGGCCCGCTGAGACCGGCGGGGCTGCGGGCAGAGGGTCCCCTCAGGCCGCCCCGCCTCACCTGCTCCGCCGCCCGCACCACGGCCGCCACGTCCTGCAAGAGACACGCAGCGCCTCAGCGCGGGGCCGCGCCCGGCACTCGGGACTGCCCCCGGCCGCCCGCCCGCAGCGCCTCACCGGCTGGAAGCAGGCCGCGGCCAGGTGGCAGTGACAGTCCACGGGCCCCGCCATGCCGCGCCCCGCGGGAAGGCACCGAGCGGCCGCGGGTTCCGCTTCCGGGCCGGCATTTTCCCCGCGTCCCGGGCGGGAAATGGAGGCGCCGCCGAAGCCGGAGGCGGCCGGCGCGGGGCCGGGGCCGGGGCCGGGGCCGGTGATGGGGGAGGCGCGGCGGGACCCGCGGGTGCGCTGCTGCTCGCGGCGCGGGCTGGGCGCCGTGCTGGAGCTGTGCGCGCCCTTCGTGCGGGCCCTGGCGCAGGGACAGCCCGGCGGGGCCGCCGCCGAGGCGGACGCGATCTGGGTGAGCGGGGAACGGGGAGCGGGAATGGGAACGTGCCGGCACAGGGCCCGGCGGGCCCCGCTGGCAGCGCTCGGCAGCCGGGGTGAGGGGCGGCTTGCACCGGGGTGGGCAGGGCAGTGAGGCGGGACGGGCTCTTCCTGAGGGATGCATGGATGGATTCACGGACGGACCGATGGATTCTCAGTCTGCTCCGTGCCTTGCAGAACTTCGAGACAGCGGTGCGGGAGAACGTCACCATTAACGGGCAGCCCTGGGAGGAGGCCTCGGATGACTCCCGGCTGCAGAGCGGTAGGCCTCGCTTCCATTCGCTTCCCGCCCCCTGGGCTTGGTTTGGTTTGGTTTTGTCCGGTGGTAAAAGGGGCCTGATTGAAAGGGGAGGTTCTGACTTGATGTATGGAAGTAAAAACTCGTTCTTAGGATAACGGAGCATTGGAAAAGGCTGCCCAGAGCTTGTCTCCAGCACTGGAGGCTTCCACAAACCCTCTGGAGCAACCTGTTTTGAAATGGGCTTTGACTCTGCTGTGAGCAGGAGGCTCTGGAGGGCCCCTCCAGCCTCAGTGTTGGGGACAGTGACCAAGATCTGTCAGAGGACCCTAGGAGACTGTCTATTGTTGCTATTTAATATACAGATTAAGTGTTGAAAGTTATATAAATATGTGTAATAGAAACAATGTATTTATAATTACTGTCTTTTGAATAATAGTAGTGGAGATTCTTGGTAGGCTGGTGTTCAAAGAAAATTTCAGTGTGGTTCATTCACTCACCTGTGTTGGCTTTAGGTGGTCTTTGCCTGCAGTTTGATGCTTTTTGCAGTTACATAGAGCAGAAAATACAGATACATTGAGCTAACTATGGAGCTGTTGAACCAAAAGCATTGAACCGTTTTTTTGGTCGGGATGCTCCAAACAGTGTGATCTAGTTGAACCTATGTACTGCTCATTGCAGGGGGCTTGGGCTAGATCACTTTTAAAGGCCCTTCCAACCCAGATTGTTCTATGATTCTGTGAAGTATCTGCTGTTGTAGTTCTAGAATGATAAAACTCCAGGTATTTGGACTACAAGGTCAAAAAGGCACAGAACTGCAAAACTGAGACACTGTCATCTGCCCACAGCTTCATAAAGCAGCTGTAAGGACTGTGTTGTGTTTTTAATTCCATATAGATTTACTCATGTGCCTAGCTCTGATCCGGTTTGAGTCACCAAGAGATCTGTCAGTTTGTGCCTTCTGTATTTATGTTAATCAGCGACTTAAGTCTTTCCTGTCAATATTTAAATGGTTTCATGGTGATCTTAAAACAAACAACCAAAACAAACTCACAGAGTCCTAAAACCTTGGCTTTTCCTTTCTGAGTTTTGTAATCACTGGATTCTGCACAGTTACCCAGAGGGGGTGCTCAAAATCCATTGTTTACCACTAGATTGAAAACATTGCATGGCTTGCAAGTTATACTCAGCACATTAGTGGGAACAGTGAATTTTAATCTGAAACTGCTTATTTGTGCACTGTGATGTAAAATCAGCTAGGCTTCCAATTACTGTTTGTGCAGTTGGAGTTTTTTTAATGCTTGTAAATCACACAGATAAACCATTTTTCTCCTTAAAAAATAGCCATTGCTTCATAAGAGTTTCTTCACAGATTCAGAGTTCATAGGGAAATACATTTGTTATTTTTTCCTCTGGATGGGTCTCTCCCTCTCCCCACCCCAGATCATTTACTTCAGAATAACTGGCCAACATCAAGTTATGCTCCAATCTCTGTACTCTCTTAGCAAGGTGATTCAAGACATATATTTATTTCTATGTTGATAATCGTGCATGATTTTTTTTATTTGAGATCTGAAGCTTCTTTTTCTTGACAGGTTTGTCTCAAAAAAAAAAAAAAAATTAAGAATTCCACAGTAACTATGTGTGTTTGTCACTTTCAGATTCCAATATTAAAATTCTGGAGGATCAATTTGATGAATTAATAGTAGAGACAGCAACTAGGCGTAAACAGTGGCCTAAAAAGATCCTGGTGCATGCTATCGAAACCATGAAAGCAGAGCAGGAGATGTTGGTGAGTAACCTAAGACTTCCAGAAAACCTTTGCATTAAGAAATCAATCATCCAGTGTTAAGCTTTAAGCTCCTTCCCATGATTGCTTTTGATTCTTTATCATAAAGTGAAATTGCTTTTTTTTCATTAACTTAGTTCTGCAGTAACTAAGGGTTAAACTTAGGAAGTTTACTAAGCGTTGCTACAAAGCATTATGACTGTGTCTGAATTGGGTCTGTGGCACAAAGAAACTGCAGCAGATTGCTTCATCCTGGTGACTCAGTAGGCACCTGTTTATCTTCGAGTTCCTCAAGTCCTTGCCCAAGGGCTGGACTGGCTGAGGTTGAGGTGCTAAGTGTTACACTACATACAGATAGATAGTATCACGTGCATTGTACCACTTAAAAAATGTCAGTGGCTTCCTAAGCACTTTTTTTGAGCTAGTAAATACTGGGAGTAATGACTTTCAGTAAAGCAAAAGGCAGTGTGGATTAATGAATCAGCACAGTCAGTTCTGTGGGATTTTTGACACACAGTGTAATGTAATAACTGGCATTAAACAAGCCAGTTGTGTCCTTACCTGCTGGATTTCCTCCCTGAAGTTATGTTAGGCCTCCCTTTTGCTTACCTCCTGATTAATTAGGATTCCTTTGGCAAAACACAAGAGGCTGAGGCAGAGTCAAAGACTGGCACAAGCTGCCCAGTGAAACTGTGCCATCTTCATCCTTGGAGAGATTCATGGAGACACTCAGAAGTTGACTGGATGAGGTTCTGAGCCACCTGCCCTAGTTGGCCTAAATTTCAGGAGGCTTTTTAGAGGTCCTTTCCAACTTCAGCTATTCTATACAAAAGCAGACAGGGAATTTTTTAGAAAGTTGTGTAGGAGCCTGCATTGTATTTCTGAGGACTAAAATTGACAGATGTTAACTCTCTAGGTTGGCCAGGCAAAGATGATTTACAGCAAGGAAAAGTGCACGGGTACACTTTCATCTTACACCTGAGATATATTCTGATATATATTGCTTTTTGTGATCTCTCTGTTTAGTCAGTATATTAAGTATGTAAAACAAACAAAATCGACTTAAATTAAATATGCTATTGCATAACACCAAGATTTAACAAGACCTGAGTCTTTCTACTTTCTACTTAATCTTTCTACTACCTGAGTGCCACAGTGGATTAGTTATTTGGAATGCCTCTCATGCTCCTTTTTTTCTCTTGCTGATCTCTTCAAAGTTTACACCACCACAACCAGATGAATTTTAATTAAAATTCTCTGCAAAAGTTTAGTTTATCTCTGTAAGAATATGTAGAAATACATGTAAGAAATATGGAAAGCTTAGTTTATCTCTGTAAGTGATCCTTTTTTTTTTCATCTCTCAGCTATTTCTGCAAAGGTACCAGTGGTTTCTTTGGTTTTGGTTGAGTGTTTCTTGTGTTCTTTCATTATCATAGCTAAATGAGTGATGCTTTCTGAGGCATAAAGAGCAGCCCTGAAGATGTGATTTATCTGGAGAGAACCAGTCATTTATTGTGGTGATTTCCTTGTCACTGCCAAAGCACAAGATTGTCCTGTGGGTTTTCAGTCAATGTGGTCTGTACAGTTGGAGGCTAATGCAAGCCATGTTTGCTCTCCTGCTTGGAGCTGTTACTGCAAACTTGCTAAGTTGTGTGGACTGTGAAAAAAATTTCTCCCAAAACTACAGCAAGGAATAATTGGCTTTCCCCTACTTGCTGTTGCCTGAGGAAGGTTGAGGGACAGCTCCTGAAATGGAGAACACTAACTTGCTGATGATCTAACTTCTGTTCCCTTGGCCTTGCTTTGTGTCCTTCTTCCCTATTAGCTGCTTCTAATTGCACCTTTAATGCAACTGAGAATGGGTTATATTCAGTTATTACTAGTTCTCTTCTTGTCTCAGTTAACTGATGTAAGGCACAAGACTCACAGTTTGTGAAGCAGAGTGTTCTTAGTTCTGTATAAGTAATTGCAGGGCTAGAGTGTACTTGTTTAAGTACTTTTCTTTTTCTTAGCTTTTTGTCTTAATGCACCTTTTGTTGGAGTTTGTGGCTCTGGGAAAGCATGCTGGTTCTGTGAATGGCTCTTGAGAAGCTAGAGCAGCTCTTTTTCCTCAGTCATGCAGCAGGTGGCAATGCTTCTTCCAAAACGCCCTGGATGTCAGTTCTCATGCTTTAATAATTAGAATTCTGCAAAGTAAAACAGATTTCTGGAGATGTGTTTACAATGAGTGTAATTGTGTTAACCAGAATGCTGTTTTCAGTAACTAAGTATCTATAATCTGTACCTCAATACATTCTTGATCTAAATAATTTCACCACAGTCTCCATATATATATTAGGTATCTATTAAACCAAGGGAGTATTTCACAATTGTTTTTTCTTTAATATGCAGAAGCTCTACCAGCCTGTGGTAAAACCAGCAGACATAAGACCTCAGCCTTCTCAAGGTAAAGACTTTGTGGGGAGGGCAACTGTACTGAGGAAACACTGCCTCACTTACTGGCTAACTGTAAATGTTTGACAAGTTTTCTTTCTTTAAGCTTGTTTAAAATTGGCTGTTTATAAATTAACAAAAAAGCTAGAAGTTTGTCATAAGTGAATGTATTGCTGCCTGAGTTTTACTGTGTGCATTTCTCTCATTCTGAGTGCTGCCTGCTGTTAGGCACTGTACTTGAAGGCAAAAAGCTCTGTGTGTGTGTTTGTTGGGGAGAAATTGTCACACAGCTACCCCCAGAAGGCTTCCTTACTTCTTCATCACTGGTGGTGCCAGATGAGGAACGGATGGATCACTGACATTGAACTTCATCTGTTCTTGTGTTCATTTTACACGAGTACCAGAAATGCTTCAGCCTCTCTTCCTAATCAGTCATTTCCTTCAGGGAAAAGCTGTTGTGTAGGACTCAGTGGTGGCAGTGTTGACTCTCCTAACTAGGACAGAGATTTCATCCTGCCTGTGTCACTTGTGAGGGTTGATGAGGGAACAGAGCTGCAAACAACCTTGTAAGTTTGCTGCATGCTTTGGAAAGATGCCTTGTACAGACTCCTTGGAACAAGGTGGTGGATTTTGCAGCGGATGATTGGGATGTCCTCTTTTGAGGCTGGCTTTAATAAATGGGAGTTGTATGTTACCTGTTGTTAAGTATTAAATAATGACAGATTTCAGCAGTGCAGTTCTAATTTAAAAAGTGAGCACCCTCACTATGAATTACTGCACATGATGTAACAAGCAGCAGTGCTCAGAGTTTGAGGAGCTGAGCTGAGTCTTCAGTTCTCACCCTGCTGATCTGACTTCATTCTAAACATCATTTCCTCTTTGTAGATGTGAGACATGGCTTCCAGCAGCAAAGCAGCCAGTAGGAGCAGTACAGTGGTCACTTTGTATCTGAGTTCCTTTTGGTTTCTAGTGTCCAAATCCAGGCTTTTCTCATGTCAGTCAACTACTTGCAAGTTAGTAGCAGCTTGCACTATGATATTGTGGTTTTGGGTTTGGTAACAGCAAAGTTGTAGCAAAGATGCCAGGGAGGTTATGGAGCATTTTGGTATTATGTAGTCTTTGGGAAGTTTATGTATCCCAGTTTAGCAAGTACAGTGGCCAGAAACCAAAAATGTTTAGATTACTCAATACCTTTCATTTCCTTGTTTCATTTCCCTATGTTTTGGAAAGCCTTGAACACTGAGGAATATAATGCCATCTATGTCAAGCCAAACTCTTGCAGACAAATTTCATTTAACTGTGTGTCAGTCTTTCTGTACAATAATCCAAATAATTATTTCTTCTTTCACTTAACTCCATCCTTACCATTTCATAAGGTCACCAGCCTCCTCATCCCAATACTTTATTGTAAGAATGCTTCATTGTAGAGATATCCTTCTTTTAGAGAATGCCCTTCCATAGGGCTCTGAGATGAGTTTAAAGAGGTTGCTTCTGGACTACAATTCTTCCAAACTGAATGATGGTGCATTTTAGTGTCTATGTTCATGTAGGGGTCATGTGTTCCTAAACCAGCTCTGAGCAGCACACTGGATACATGGACAGTTCAACAAGCACCATCCCTTGGTGGTTACCACCTTTCAGCAGGGAATCACTGTAACTCTGAGCTAGAATGCTGTGACTGATTCTAAATGCCTTCAGCAGCACAGATAAGATTGACTTCCAAACAAAATGCTGTGTTTAACCCTGACAGGGTTTAGGGGTGCGTGCACCACCTGACACTGTTCTACTGCAGGCACTGGTGAAACCCTACAGAAAACTAATAGTAGTGGAGGTGAGGCTCCTTACTTCCCAGAAGCATGCTAGTGTGCTCATTTTAAGTTTTGTGGATGGAGAACATGCAAAACAGTTTCATAATAGGCTAGAGTTTAACTCTTGAATACAGAATTAAATAATTGGTGATCTTATCACATTGCTACTAGAGTCAAATATATGCTGGTGTTCTGCACCTGCTGCCTGCTTCAGTGTTCCTGAAAGCTGGGGGATTTTTTCTTGTTAGCACAGCAGAATTAATACAGTTCATGTTATTTAGGTTTGGTTCTTTTTGGTGTTGATAAATTAAGCCAGAAGAAAAAAATCCCAGCCTTTATTGTATTTGCCCTTCTGAAAATGGGTTTTCTAAATCTCCTGTTCCCCACAGTGGTGTCTGTTCTCTGTGTTCTGTGTGGGTTTTATCAAATGGAATATGAGCTTAAAAGTTTTGAAAACAAATCTTCCTCTGTAATTATTTCTTTCCAACTCTTCTCTTATTTCAAATATTGGCTTTGTGTTTTTTAGGTAAGAACTTAGGGGTTTTCTGTAGTTGGGACTGCTAGCCTCTACTGCAGTTTGAGTGATACAGAGTGCTACTAAGTGAGATATACCATGCCAGCTGTTCTCAGTGTTACAGTGAAAGGGATGTGCTGCAGGTTTTGGTTTTATACAGGGACTTGACTGGTTTTCTGTCCATTTTCTGATAGCGAGCAGTGGGGGAAAGGGTTATGTTTAAGAAGTTGATTTGGCTGTGTTTGTCTGCAGATGCTTACATCGCAGATCTGAAGCAGGCGGCAGAGGTGGCATCCAAACAGATCAGCGAAGCCATGCAGGTGAGACCTCCATGTGCTCCAAGAGAAATATGTTTTTATCTTCTTGATCTGGTAAGATGTCACAAAGCAGGAGTTCTAAATAATTTTCCTTATGGTTTGGTAGAAAAAAGCCTGTGTGTGTACTTAAGAAGCAGGTAAAGCATTTTGTGTGTAAAACATTCTCCCTCATGTGGTAGTAAGGGAGATTACCCAGGAAATGCTTCCATTGAGATTTTGGAACCTGCAGCATCTGAAAAACATCTTTTGAAGACTTGTATGGCTTCATCTAGAGTATGACATTTGTTACTTCAGTACCTGCTTAGGAGCTGTGGTGTTCCTGTGATACTGCCTGAGCTTAGAGATGTCATGAGGGAACACTTCACCTTGGCACACTCTTTGCATGGTTTCTGGGTGCAGACACCTCACTATTGGCGTGGTAGCTCTGCATTCACAGCCCTCACTTGCCACCCTAAGCATCATCTCTGCAGACACTGAAGCTTTTGTGCCTGTCAGAATCTCATTAGCATATTGCATGCCTTCTGACCATTGTTTTTCCCGTGTAACTTGAGATCCTCGGGTTTGTTTTTGCAGTGTATTCCAGCACTCATAGAAAAAGCAGAAGGTTTTTCCCAAGCATTGACTATGCAACCAACCTTGGAACTCTGCAAGCTGCGACAAGAAGTCTTTTCTGGTTTCAAGGTGAAGGAGGAAAACAATGTCCAAAATTCAGTACCACCAGGAGAAGTCACACCAACAGGAACTGTTTGCAGTAAAAATCCTTATGTTTTGCTGAAAAGAAGAAAAGCTGCAGATTCCCCCGGGAGAAGGCGCTACCCACTGCGGCGGAGGAAGATCACTCTCAGTGCATGAATTTCTCCTTTTGTGTTTTCACATTGGAATCTCAGTTGTACTTTTGTTCCATGTGTCCCACCTTTATTTCTTAGAACTCATCTCCCCTCAGTGCTATACATGGGAGTTTCTTTAATGAGTCTTTGACCTCTTAAATATTTCTGGTTTTGCTGACATGCTGATGATATATGGTACATGTACCAGTAGCATCCAATATCCAGCAAGTGTATTTGCCATTTAACTCATTTTTTGCTCTTATATTGCAGTTTTTAGCTTGAGTCCTTGTGCTTCTCAGAGTTCATGTGCATGCTTTATGTATGTGGGCAGTCTTTTAGGAAACCACTAACTGTTCATTTACATTCAGCGTGTCTCTAAAGAGGTTGGAGAATGTCTAGCTCTCTTAATGCACCTTCATTAATTACTGAGGCATGTGGCTTTTATATTAATGAATTAATTGACACTGCAGCATATTGAAATCACCAAATTTGGTGCAATGTTGGAGTTTTAAGGAAGTCTATGCACACATGTGACATTAATCCTTGCTATCCTACCTTTCCTGAATGTAGGTCATTTAGGCTTATTTATAGTCGTGTTTGTTGAAACTTGGATTTTTAATAATTGTATGTGTTTACTTGCAGTGTGCTCTTCTGAACACGAATTCAACCATCAACATCTTAGGGTCTGATATATCATTTAATGTAATTCAGTTGTGCACCTGGGGTTTTCCTGAGCAATATTTCTACCCAAGAAAGGATCTTGACTTGGGTTATGTTTGCATTTGTGTTGTTTGACTAAACTTTAAAGATCACTAGAGGCTACCAGTTAATGGTATTCACTTGAGCTAGCTTACTTTTGTTTTCTTTACTCATTAGTGCCTAGAATATTGGAAATTAGTACTAAATTGAGCCTTGTGCCTTAACCATTTATAACTTTTTCTAGTTTATGGTTGCATGTGCCTGCAGTAAATACTCCTGTCTAGTATGTAACATATTTGTTACACAGTAAATGGAAGGGGGTTTTAGAAGCTTTATTAATGACATGTTCGGTGCTAAGAAGACAGGTCCAACCTCATGTCTAAGAGACTGAGAGTTCACAAGAAAACAGATTTTAGCATAATTTCTTTTGTAAAAGTGAGCATCTGTACTGAGACTTTGTATATGTAATAATATGTAAATATTTTTCCTGACCTTGTATATACAAATGTGTGTTTTTATATGAAGTAAATTAAATCAATTACGGAAGATCAAAGCTTCAGATAATATTGTCAGTTCTAATCCTGGAATAGATGGTGGCTGAGCAGTGAGCGTACTTCAGCAGACATCTGTGTTAAATTCTGGCTTGAGTAACTGAAGTAGTTCCATTTACTGCCTTTGAACTCACAAGTGTTATTAATCTCAGGGCTGCAAAGCTTATTGGGTGAGAGAGGACAGGATGTGAGAGGGACTGGAGCTGCAGGGCTGTGGGGTGTGTGGCTCAGACTGCTTCTCACACAGCCCCTTGCTATTTTTAGTGCCCGCGCTCTATGCGGCGTTGGAAGTCCCTGCTACGGCTTTCTTCACACGGATCCTGGCTGCTGCTGGGCTAAGGTGAGCCCTGCAAGATTCTGCATGGCCACTGTTACAGTGTTTGGCCATTTTCTGTTAATAGGACCGTTTTCTGCTCTTCTCTGCAAATGACAGGCAAGTACAGAAAATAGCTAGGAATAGGTATCTCTTTGAAGAAGTTCCCTCAGGAATAGCTGGGGTAGGACAAATGCCATAAGAAATTAAAAGGGAAAGCACTGTGGTTTAAGACTTAATAAATAAATTCACACAGTGCATGTTTCTGTTTAGAGACTAAAGGATAGTTGGCCTGCACAGGATTTCAAGTAAGTGGGAATGGATGCTCTGAGTTAGAGCAGTTGGTCTTCTTTTCCATAGCCCATGTTGCAACTGCAATTAGACGGAAGAAGAAAAATGCATCTGGAAATGCTGGCCAAGTGGACTGTGTAAAGAAAAAGATAAAGCAATCAGGATTCCAAGTGCAGTGTATAAACTAGGAATTTGAAAATCTGATGGCTACTTTTGGCCAAGCAACACTGGAAAGAGAACCTTCCTTTAAATGCAAGTTCTGTTATGAGTTAAACTCAACATGAATGTTCAGCAATTTTTCCAATGGTTATTAAAAAGTTCTACAGCCAGTGATACCTGCAACTAGCTGTTCTTCCCATTGGCAGAAATACATAAAACACTTCATTTTTCCCCACTGAGTAGCCTTTTGTCCTTCAGTTAACTTTTCATAGGAATAGGCAGTGTTGTGCAAGACATGTCTAATCAGGCTTCTACTGAAATGTCACAACAGCCAAGCTTCTTATTTTTAACTTGGGGCGAATTGGTATTGCATCAAGAAATGTCTGGTAGTTTTTCTTTATATAGCCTTTGAATTTTGTAAGACAGCTCAATGGTGAGGGATGCTTGGGTTCATTTGCAAACTGAGTTTGAATTTCTTGGCTTTTGGGGGCGGGACAGAACATCTCACTGTTTGTTAGTGTGTCCTGTCTGCAGTGTGCTTTTTGCTCATTAGGGTAGGCCATCCCTGGCCAAGAAAAACTTGCAAATTGGAGCAGCATCCACACATGCTTTTGCTGTGTGTACTTTCTGAACAAAGGGGATTACGAACTGTAAAGAGGAAGCTCCTCTTCCAGAAATCTTCACATGGACCCTGATGTCTGTTTGGAAGCCTGGGTGCTCTGAGACCCAGTTCTGACACATGCCATTCTCCAGGAGAGCCATGCTGTGCTAAGCTATGATCAGAAACCAGTCTGCATGTGTGTAGGCTGCTTCAGTGCAGACAAAAATCAGTGATAAACTGCCGTTATAAAATGTAAGCTCAGCTGACTAAGCTGCTTTCTGGGCTGATTTTCTCTCCTGCACAGAAACACTCTGCCTTTACTGCTGCACTACCTGGAATTACTGTGTAGGCATTTCTACAGATGTACCAGAGATAGCTTTAATACTAAGTAGAAACTTGTTCCCACAAGCAAATTTTGACTTGTCATTTCCTTTGTCATTTGTTCTGAACAAGAACAGACTATTCAGGCTCAAGGGGACTGTCCCCTGGCTTGTCCCATGCTTGTGTTATCCTGGAAACCATATTCTGCAGCTGCTGGGAATTACTCAGTGAGGTGGATATTTACTCAGGACTAATAAATTCTTGGTGAGCTGCTCATGATTTGATGCTGTCAGATAGCTGGTGCAGGTGCCATTTGCAGCAGCATTGCTCCTGGAGCATGGAGTTCAAAGTCCCTCTGTGAAAGGGGACTTACTTTCCCACAGATCACTCCAGAGGGCTGTTGAGGTGTTTTATCCACATGGTTCATAGCAAGAGAACATACCTGTTCCCTGAGCTTATGAAAATACTGCCTTCTAGTCCTGTTTATTTCAACTGAGCTAGAGCTACAAAGGCAGCAAGATCCCAACGCTCTCTTTTTAAGCTAAGTCTGTGTTTGTGCCCTTGTGTACTGCTTCCCTTTAACTGCACGAGGTGTAGTTAGGCTGTTTCAGAGGAGCACTTGAGAGCAATTCACCCTCTAATAGCTCTCTGCCTAGTCCAGGAGGTGCTGGTCTGGATCCCCTCAGCTGGAGAATGGCACTGAACCCACATGTTACTGCTGCCTCCATGAGCAGCCCTTGGGGAACATCCTGCTCTTGGCACATTGGATCACAAAGCGAGAAAAAAGCAAGACTGCATTTGAAGAAACCCTGTGAGATGCTTGGGAGAGACCCAGCACAGTCTGGGGCTGCAGGTTAGGTCAGGGTATATTGGCACTTGTTCTTCCCAGCTGTGGTCACCAGCCACCTCCCCAGGGCTGTTAGGGTGGCAAGACTCACAGGGACTCGGTCCTCCAGGGTTGGAGAAGCTCTTGGAAAAGTGCAAAATCAAATAAATTCATGGATAGCCTGGAGGATTGAGACACAAGCTGCTTTGAGGTGGAACAGCTGGGGAGAAGCACTTCAAACCAAGGAAGTCATGCTCAGGCCTTGTAGTCACAGTCCCAGAGCCTGCCAGGAAACGTGGCAGAGCACAGGCGTCACTGACTCTTGGACTCCAGGGAGCATGGTTCCCTCACCTTTAGTATGAACTGTTAGCCAGATCTTCCCGGAAGGACAGCCTATATTTACTCAGTTTGCCAACTCTATAACTTCATCTAAGCTGGATGACTCAAGCTGCTGAGGAAACCAGAGAAATAGGGAAGTATCAGATTTATGGAGATACCTGGGGCTTTGTGACTGACTGCCCTGCAGTTGGGGGGCACACACCCTCCTCTCATGGCCATGTGTTCACCTCTGTGAGCTGAGCACAGCCAGGAGGGTACAAATCCTTTTGCAGAAGAGCAAGGATGTTGAAGTAGCTGTCAGTGCAAACACCCCCTTTCAGAGCATGAAGCCAAGGTAACTGCAATTAAAATGCAGGAAGGTGTTCCGAGAGGTAAAAGAAACGGTGTTCTGTTAAAATAGTCTCGACAGAATCATGGAAGAGAAAGATTTTTGTCTACAGCAATTGTATTTCCAGCATTTTTTGTCTGGCTTTGCCTTTACAAGAAGTCTGTCGCATTTCCTTATTATTTAAAGGAACAGGGTGAGTAGCGAAAGTGAAAATCGCTTTATCCCAGGACGGATGCTGTGTCCTCACACCCACGATCCCGGGCTGAGCTGGCTGTGCCGCATGTGGAGCTGCCGATGTCGCAGGAGCGCGGCGTGCAGGAGCGGCCGGAGGTGAGCGGCGGGGAACACACGGGCTTCGGGGCAGCCGGGAGAGCACAGAAACTGCGGGGAGTTCAATTCTGCAGGCGAAGGAGCGAGTCGGGCCGCCCGGGGGGGCGTCGAGCGCAGCCGGCCCGCGGGGCTGGGGCTCTCCGGGGGGATTTTCAGGCAGCTCCTGCCCGGCAGCGCCGTGACCCGGACTTTCCGCGGCTCCCGGCGGTCTCGGGGGGCGGTCCCCGCGGGGAGCAGCGCGGGATGGGGCGGCCCGGTGGTCCCGGGTTCCCGGTGCGGGCGGGCGCCATGTGAGGGCCATGTGGGCTCCGGCTCCGCCCCGGCCGCTCCGGCACCTGGCGGCGGCACCCCCGGCCCGGGGCGGTGCGTCCCCTGCCCTTGCGCTCCCTTCCCTCCGCTGCCGGCACTCGCAGCCCCGCGGGCCGGGGGAGCCCTGCGGCGCCGGCATGTCCTGCGCCCTCCCGGCGGCGGCGGCGGCGGGGGCCAGCGCGCTGTCCCGGGGCGCGGCGGCCGAGGGCGGCCAGCAGGTAGGCACCGGGCTGCGGAGGGGCGGGCGGGCACATGGGGCTGAGTCACGCCGGGCAGCGCCGCGCCGGGGCTGCCCCTTGCCCTGGGCATCTGCCCTTCTTTTCCCGGGAGGCGCCGCCGTGCCGGCTCTGCCCGGATGGGAGCGCGGGCGGAGCGCCGGGGCACGGCCGGGCAGCGGCTTTTCCCCAGCCGCGGGCAGCCGGGAAAGGAGCAGCGCTTTCCTGCCCGCTGCTCGCACCTCCGCCCGTCGGCCGCGCCGGAGCGAGGCAGTTGCAAAGCGCTGCCCGCCGGCAGAGCGGGAGCGCCGGTCCCCGCTCGGCTACCCAGCTCCCCCCAGCAGTAGCGATGCCCCTGCGGTCATGGCTCTGCGGCATCCCCGGCAGCCTGCCGTGCCCCAGCTTCCCCCAGCAGTAGCAGTGCTCCTGCGGTATCCCCCGGCAGCCTACCGGCTTCCACCCCTCCGCTTCGGGCCCGCCCGTGCAGCGGGGCCGAGGGATGCGCTGCACTTTACAGGGACCATGCGGTCTCTGGGAAACAGCATCAGCGCTGTAAAGTTGAAAGTGTTCGTTCTCAGAAAGTTGCGCACCCGACTTCGGGCATCTTCTGTGTGTACCTTGCAAACTAGCGAAGTGTTTCTGGCTGGTGTCTTCCAGAGTCGGGAAGAAGATGACAGAAAAGTAAGGAGGAGAGAAAAGAATCGAGTTGCTGCGCAGAGGAGCCGGAAGAAGCAAACGCAGAAAGCTGATAAACTTCACGAGGTGAATGGGTACTTGGTGCTTTGCAGGCATGGCTTGGGTACCAAGCACGGGACTTTACAATAAACTGGAATTATTAAGCAGGCATGGGCCTGTTTTCACACAATCCTGCTCAGAGAGCTGTGGGTGTGAGGCACTGAAAGCGTGCTATGGGATGCCTGGTCGGGTACTCCAGACAGTGATGCTGCTCTTGGACAGTGCAGCTCTGCCTTCAGTGACACTGCTAGGAAGAGAGAGACATGGTCCAGCCCTTGCCTCATCCTCCCTCTTTTGCTCTTCCTGTGACCCCCAAAGAATGGGATCACAGGGCTCCTTTGGGCTAAACCAGAACCATTTTCTTCTGTAACAGTGTTAAGCTTGTCACGTTTGCTGTGACAGTGGATGAATTCTTGTTGTCTTACAAGGTAGAAGGTGATGGAAGAGGAGGGGAACATGCAGTGTCAATGCTGGCTTAAATAAATTCTAGAACTGAGGTGTCATCAACAGGGTTCCCAGACATGCCCAGTTGAAAAAGCTTCTTAGGAACTTGGGAACCTGTAAGTGTGAGAGCTCGACTTGGCTAGCTGTTACACTTGTATGCCTTGAAAATAACAGTGGGTGCTCAAACAGATGAAATGAAAGTAATTGATTCTTGAAGAAGCTCTTCATATCACAATCTGGTGTGCTTTTCTTGTGTGCCAGTGCAAACACTGGAGGACAGGGATCCGTTTTCTCTGATGGATGTTAGCTCACACCACAGTGCTCTTGTAGCCAGGTGTCAGCTTTTGGGGCAGGTGTCACTTTTGCAGCACAAAACTGACTGCCACTGTGGCTGAGTCAGTTGCTCAGCTCTGAAGGTTCATCACGGGCTTTTTTCTTTCTCACTGTGGAAGGATTTGCCAGCAGTTAGCAGAGACTAAGAGGGACAGTGTGGGGAGTTTTGGGCTTGGTTTTTCCCAGATCTCCTCTGAGTCAGCGCCTGAGAAAGCCAGGTGCAGGGTAGTTCTGAAAAGGGGTAACCCCTGGCTTTTCTGGAATAATTTTTGGGCCCTGTGCCATCCTGCAGCCTATCTGTGTTCCTGCTGAACTTGAGGATCTTCCTCGTGCTGGGAATCTTCATTTTGAGGCACACAGGTTTTGCCAGCTGTGGGCACATCTGGTTGAATGGACATTCATTCTTAACAAGAACAACGTGACAGTTTCACCCCTGAAAATGAGACTGAGCAATGGGACAGCAGCATTTATTCCAAAACCCAGGACCATGGGGTTTGGGGCAAGAAGAGATGAGCAGAATGACGGTGGGGGTAGGACAGCTTGGCTGGAGTTTGGCTCCAATGCTGTGCGCTGTGTTAGGAGGACTGTGCCTGTTTCACTCTGTGAGAGGTGGCTCAGGGGTGTGAGGGAGGACCAGGGGCCCAAAGTTCTGCAGCAGAGGGGAGCAGAGGCAGTGCCAGGCTGCCCAGAACAACATTGCATGAGAGGCTCTCCCTGCTGCGTTTTCAGGCACGTGTAGGCTTTGAAGTTTGCTCTGGAGCTTTCCCAGGGAGGTGAGATTGAGTGGGTGGATGTTGAGCCTTGGGCCAGCAGTGAGACATCCATCTGCAGGTTTTCAGTGGGCTGGCCCTGAACCTCCAGCTCTCTGCTCTTTGGGATGGGAAGGCTTAGAAGCAGGGACACTTGAGACACACAGTTATCAAAAAATGTGGCACAGGAGTCTTGCATCCATCACATGCATGCTGCAGAGTAACTCAGAATTCCTCTGCAGTTAACAACAGCTTGTTTATTGCCAGAGAAGCCTTAGCTCAAAAGCAGCCAGGTCAGGGATAACCAAAGGCAGTGGTCTGGCCTTCTGGTGACAGAATGAGTCTGGCCTCAAGTTGGCATGATGCTTCCCTCCTCCTGAGTTCTCAGGCTTCTCAGAAGGTGGCTACAAGCTCTGGCAGGCCTGGAGGAGAGCACTGGACATGCTGTGCTAGCCTGGATAAATGGCTTTTCCCTGCACTGCCCTGGGGCAGGGGCTGCCCTTCTCTCACCAGCAGTGCCAGGCACTGGGTTGGGTTTTCCCAGCACCTCTCAGCAGTCAGTGCTTTCATTTTCTCTGATCTGACCGTGCAGAGTCCGTCTTGGCCCTTCCCATCAGCGGCAGCCTGGGGTGGGAGAGGCCACCGGGGGACACAGCCATCCCTGCCTGCAGCCCTGGGCTCCTGGGGATTGAGGGCAGGTGGCACCTCCTGCTCTCTAGGGCTGTGAAAGGAATCCCAGTGGGCTCAGGGCACAGGTTGTAAAGCACTTTCCCCTGTTCCAGCACCCAGGCTGGGTCTGTCTTTCTCTTAGCACTTCGTAAGTTGTACTAAGAAACCACACTGTTTTTCTACTGTTATGTGAATGTGCTCAAGGTGGAAGCACTGAAAGGAATGTTTTGACTGTAAGTTGTTGTTTTTTTTCTTTCCCCTCCTTCCAGGAATATGAGTCTCTTGAGCAAGAAAATACCTCCCTGAAAAGAGAAATTGGAAAGCTAACAGATGAAATGAAACACTTGAGTGAAGTGTTGAAGGATCATGAAAAGATCTGTCCACTATTGCACTGCACCATGAACTTTGTGACCATACCAAGGCCCGATGCACTTGCCAGCTGCCTACCAAGATGAGTGCTCTCCTCAATCACCTCTCAGTGTGATGTGTGAAAGTGCCATTAACAGGAGGTTTCAAGAGCTGCCTAGTGTGCAGTTCTCCCATTGAAGAGGGCTGGACTCGACCGCGCAGCTCTACTCCACAATGAATTGTTACAGTCTTCTGAATCTCAGGAAAACACCAGCATGGAAAAAAAGACAATTTGAACAGCAGCTTCTAACTTGGTAGACTCTTCAAGCCATGGTTTTGCCTTTGGAAATGTCAAAGTGCCATGCAGCTCACTATGGATCAATGGAGTGTAGATAGGGAAAAGTACCAACCTCAGCCTGGGATGCCTTCCTCCCACACATCCACTGCCAGTAACCCTTTGTCACTTGTCACCCATGCCTGTCATGATCTGGCTGCTGGGTTTTATCTCTCTAAACAGGTTTGGTTAATAAAAGTGATGTCTCATCTCTATAATGTTCTCTACCTTCTTCAATAATTCATGTCTTTATAGTATCTCTGCTTTTTATTTGCTGGTCAATGCCAAAGTCTAATGCTAATTTTACTGTTCTATTATTTACTTATCACCTCTTCATTGGTTCCTCTTTTGAAGTGTGTGTAACAAAAGAGTTTTCTTAGTCTTTAATATTCCAAATCATCAGCCCTGCTGCCATTAGTCCTTGGAGTGTTTTATATCCTAAAATATGGCTTGGTCAGTTTCTGATGGTGATTGTCTGCTCGGTGTGGAAGAAAAGCAAACAGAGTTTGATGGTTTTAAACATTGTTTTAAAAAGCAGATTTTAAAATTTACTCTCTTAATGCACCCACTGAAAATTAACAAGTATCTTCATCCTTCCTTCATCTTGCTTATTGCCTCTGGAAGATTTTGTCTGTGGATTGAGTTTTGCTAAGCATTTTGTTCTATGTCCACACTGAAGGTGTTTGATAATTGCTTGAAAGAAAAACATTCTCTTTTTCTTTTTGGTTACAAAAAGGAAGTACAATTGCAATGTTATTGAGAAATACACAGAAAAATGTGTTTACTTTCTCTGAAGATTCCTAATAGTGTCAACCTCTTGAAATGTGGATGCTGTATCTTGGGAACCAGCAAAGAGTCTTTTTCTTACAGTATTTCACAGTCAAAGAGCACCTTTGGATAATAAAAATCTCCTCCCTATTGCTAACTCTCTCACTTCAGCATTTGGAATTTTTTTTCAGTTAAACTCATGGGATTAATTTCTCCCCTCACCAGGATCACAGTATTTATCAGCAGAATATGATCTGAAATGTCTGGATGTTCATTTTTTTAAAACTTTTTTTTTTAAAGTTTCTTTAGTAGAATGGTGCATTGCTGATCACTGCCAAGACAGAATTTGGAGAACCATGCAGTCAACTCTGCCTTCTAAAGGGCCCTCTTGTACCATTGTCTTAGGCTAGAAACTCCAGATGAGCTGTTGGCTTCTTTAAGTTATGTGTTAGGTTGTTCCCAAGAGAATTTCCAGAATTTGCATCTGCAGCCTAAATGCTCTCTTCGGAGTTCCTTATGGTCCCGCAAGAACTCAGTCATCCCACAGAGAGAATCTGCTGCAGTCCCTCCCTAGGAAAACCAAAGTCTCAGTACAGCTCAAGATTCGAATTCTGGGAAATGCCCTTGAAACTGTTCAGTGTGTCACCCTTAAGAATGGAAGCTGTCCTATGAATATTCATCCACACACCACATTCCCTCAGGCACTGGGTGCCACTGTGTAATCTGGGCAGAGTAGAGGTGTAATGGAGAAGGAGTGGCATGGTGGAAATGAACAACACTCACTCTGGCAAAACTTGTCACAATTTAGGATGAAGGGAGAGAGGGAATGTTTCACATCTCTTAACTAGGTGTGTGCAGCTGACTGGAAAGTATCTCATTGAGGTCAGGACTGTACAAAGCTGGTCTCACATATGGAGCTCTGTGGACCCTCAAAAATGGGAGGAAAGATCAACTAGTCCAAGACAGTCCATCCCACAGAATCCTTCTAAAGACACTTGTTCCACAGATGCTCTCTTCTAGAAGTAGAAATCTAGTTCTCTGTGTGAAATCCTGCTCCTTACACATGTATTCTTCTAAACATCTGTCTAGAAACTGACTCCAGCTTGTCACTTGGTGTCATATCCAATTCTGTGGCAGACTCCGCATCAGTAAGAATTGTTCTTGTTCTGCAGTTAAAGTTCTGCAGTTTTAATCCGTGGTCTCTGCACTGGATTCATTGCTGTATTAATTGTACAGTGTCTATGCAGAGTGTACAGGGGAAGACAGCAGAATTCCCAGCAATGTTGTGTGATGGAGACAGCAACCTGAGTCCAAGAATATGCTGCTGTTCCTTGGAAGGGCTGGGAGCCCTGTGGGAGCCCTCACTGTCCTCACTTTTTCCCCACAACCTCAGGGTACAGCTCCAGCTCTTCCTGTGCATCATGTCCTTTAGTAACAGTAGGGCATGGGTTGCTTCTTCCTCCATCTCTTGCATCACTTTTTTTCCCAGGAATATTTCCAAAGGGCCTTTTGCATCATTCTATTTGATAGAGGCACTAAGGCACTTCACCAATCAGTATATTGTGCGACTAATGTTCAAAGGCAGCTGGGAACCTCTAGTAAAAGAAGTGAGCAAAATTAGTATCCCCAGCCACTTAAGTCCAACATTCTGGTATATTTATAGAATTAATGTGATAGCTGAATCATGAGATGACAAAGACCATGAGCTGTTTAAAGGCTTCTATGTCCCTGCACATACAGATTATGCTTTTTGCACGAGCTGTTCGTAAAGATATTGATTTACAGGAAACTTCAAAACAGAAAGTGTGTTCTGGAGCCTGGGATAATTTTTACATGAATAGGGAACCAGAAAGGAGAACAGAAAGGAAAAAGGCCATTTCTTAAGGAAGCAACAGAAAATTCTTTTTCAGATCCAAACCTCTCATTTTGCAGCAGTGTTACCCCATGAAAAAAAAAAAGGTTTCACATCTATATATGGCTAAAATCCCACTTGATGTACTGTAGCTTCAAAAAGCTTCCAGTTGGCTTGACTTGTTCCCCACAAAAATGTGGTCTGTATCACATCCACATGATTTTCAGATGCAGATGAATAGGGAAGATATTTTCTATATTCAGATCAGGGTTCATGTGAGGTGCACTGTCAACTGCAGTCTTATTTGTGGATGTGTCATGTAGATGAGGGTTGCTAACAAAGCTGGATTTTGCCTCTTAGGTTCATAGTGAAGGTTACAGTTTGTCTAGATTCAGTTTGGATTTCTTTTTTTTGCATTTTCTATGAGTCTAATGAAGAAGCAAAGTGCATCCTACAAACTTACAGACAAAAATATTTCTTCTAGGAACAGACTGGGTCCAATTCAGCTATTTATCTATTATTTTCTTTTGGGTTTAGTTGGGTCAGATTAAAAATGATTATATTTTTAAAAGTTAATTTTAGCCTCCAAAGCTAAAAAAATCAACAGAAAGGCAAGGTCAAGCTTCCCATTACTGCTTATGTGACAGAGATCAATTGTTGTACCTCAGGAGAGCTTATTAGAAAGTCTTGCTCCTTCTCACTGGTATTTCACATTTATGCCTGTGAACATTTATAAGTGCCTTCATGTACTTATCCAGTTTCATTGAAAGTACATATTTTAAAAAAATAAATTAAATCAGCCAGTTCTACAGACTTTGTGTTCTTTGCCCTGGTACCAGTTACTGTAATTTAGTGCTCCTTCTGCAATGCCTCCTGATCTCATCTGCATTTGGTACTTTCACTAGCCTTTGTAGTTCATTATTTCAAATGCCCTTTTTTTTTCTTCTTCCTGTATCCTTCTGTTTCCACACAGCTTGGTGAAACTTGCCTTAATGGAATCAGTTTTACAGGATCAAGGCTGATCTGTAGGGCCACATGGAAATTGCACTTCACTTGTATACCCTGTATGTGTTTAAAGGCTCTGATGTGTGCCTTGTTTTGTCACACAAGTGTTAAGGAAGGTGTCAGTGCTGTCTTTTAAAAAGTACTTGAAGGTGGCATAACCTTTACTGTAGCCTATCAAACCCATGCTCTTTCCTGTCCATAGATGAATGCTTTGCTGCTTGGCATTTGGGGTTTCCATCTGTGAATCAGTCTTGAATTTCAGTCTCAGTGAAAGTGATAGATAAAACAACCATTAAAAAAAATCCCTTTTCTTCCCATCAGTGCAGTGATATAATTCCTGTTACAGGAAGGAAGCATGTCTGATTAGCAGGAGAAGTGGGGGGTTTATCTTCTGTCACAAAGACTAAATGTTATTCTCTTTATAGGAGGGGAGGAATTTTCTGTTTGTAAACCCTGGGTTACTGTCAAGTGGTCATTGGAGAAACATTTTAAATGTACAGAGAGCATGTGGTATGGGCACACATCCAAAAGGGAGGGAAAGAATGTGGGTTCATTCTTTGCAGAAATGTGGGATTTGCCTCGATTTCACTGGAAGTAGAAACGGCCCTACAGCTGCCTCAGAGGACATGCAGTCCTTTGCTTACTCACTTGGGTAATATTTAACTCAAGAATAGCCACAGGCTCACTGGAAGTGGGTACTTCTTAATAAAGAAACTGTAGTAACAATCATCCCTGGGATTGCATGCTCCATTTCTGGCATTCTTTCAAAAAAAGGTATTTTTTTCCTACATAGCTCCCATGGAAAAAAACTGTAATGGTAGAGTAGGAATCTTTTCTCACTGCAGAATTTTGAAATCATGACATCAAATGTATTGTGAAAATAACTGGCATAGCTTTTGCAAATAACTTGTTTCCTGCTAATTATGAGTTTGGTCTGCTGTAAAGGAATCATTACTGTTCTCTTTAGAAGTGGAAAAACTTAACCACAAAGGTCTTGGTGTAGAATAAAAACATTGGTTTGTGAAGTCAGTGCTGAATGGCTTCCATGCTCCAGTGTCACAGCTTATCTCATCCTGAAGCAGTTTCTTCATGGAGCCGCAGAGAAAATGACATCTGTAAAACCTGTGTTTGCTTTAAATTTGCAATAGGAGAGCTTTTATTGTATGTGTTTAGAAAGTTCTACAGGCTGCTGGCAGAGCTTGCTGCACCCCTCTGGCTGCAGTCCAGTGAAGTCTGCCCAGACCATTCCCCTGGAACACAGGGTGGGTACATCTCCAGTCAGGTGGAAAAGCTTTCTCCTTTCACTGTCACATAATGAGCTTATTGTCATGTTTTCATTATTCTAAATTATTAAAATATCAGAGCTCTTGACATTCTAAGCAAGGGTTGTAAGTATTCTCCCTTGGGATAAGCAGATTATTAAAATTTGTCTTCCCATTGTAAACTGAATCTTGAGAGTACTAATTTATTGTCTGTCTCAGGTAAATAATTGACAATAAGGAATAAGCAACAAGACACTGCTTCAATATTTGATGCAATGCCATATAAGATACGATTGCTTCAGCTGGAGAAGTTGTGCAAGAATTGAAAAATAGGACTAGCTATTGAAAAAGTAGAATTAGCTGAAGGAAAATGGCAAAAGTTATTTTTGAAAAGCGAGCTATTAGGCTAAGAAATTGTTTATAAGTGGAGGTTCTCAAGGATTGATCACAGACCTCTCTTGTTTAGTATCTTTGGTAAAGACTTTGGGTACAAAGGGACCATTACTACAGGAGAAAACTGAAATATCCTGCAAAAGAGACTGCATGACCATGCAGAAGGGAATAGAAATGCCATTATTCATAGAATCATGGGACAGCCCATGCTGGAAGGAACTCTGAGAGATCATCTGCTCCAGCTTTCTGGGGACAAGGGAACCTAGATGACATTATCTAGCATCCTGCCACAATGCCAAGTGCAGTCACACACTTGGAGAACAATTCACAAGAATTTCTGTCACAAGATGGGGACTCCTGAGTTGGAAATGCCAACAGAAGGAACAGCAAAAGCACATTAGCAACTGATGCTGAGGCAGCAATGCAGTGGAGCAAAAAGAAGGAAAACAGGCACTCAGATGCACAGTGATGGGGCTATTTCCTTATTTGTCTATCTGTGTGCTTAAAATAGAACTATAGAATAGAAATATCAATGTAATTATGTGAGAGCCTGGCCAGACCGCATCTGAAATACTGTGCATATTTCTGCTCAACCATGGTAAAGAAAGGTGAACCAAAACTAGTACAGGCACACAGAAGGGCTACTGGAGGGTTAGGGGAATAAAGAATTTTTTTTCCAGAGACAAAGTCTGCAAAGTGATGGGATCATTGTCCATGTAACAACATCAGAGTAAAAATCGTGTAAGGGCTGTCATAGAGAAGTAGTAGTGTTAGTAGAAGAATAAATAGGTATAACCTGTTCTTGTTTTTGAGGTGTATATGTGAATAAGTTTCTAGCTGTCAGAAGAAAGACATCAGAAAGTCCTCCAGCAGAGATGATGCACATGAGCAATTTTGTGGGTTGGCATGTGTGTGTGCAGCCCACTTGGTTTTGGGATGAAGGTCGTGTATTTCATGTGGGATGAATTGAGTACACTGCTGATCCAAAATATTTCCTCTTTCCCCATGTCCTTATTCTCTTTGGAGAAGGCTTGCAATTGAACTTTAAAAGAAAGCAGGTCTCAAAACAAACAAAGCAGTCCCCTAAGAGTTCTTTATCCAGAAATGCATTTTCACAGGAGGTCAGATGTAAGGTTTTGTCAGAGGAAGAGTCTCCTACCAAATTGAATTCTTTGATTAGATCCATATAAGGAAAGAGCAGAAAAAGGGGGAGTTTTCTAAATGCCTACCATTGAACCATGATATGTTCCCAGAATAAAAAAATAAAATAGAACACTGTTCACAGAGAACAGAAACAAAATCTACCAGGAATTTGGGGAATTTCCCAAGCTGTTTAGCTGTTTACTTTAAAAGCTGAGTTACTCCATCTCTGCAAATATGCATTTCACAGAAGATTGCGGGCCATTTTTGTTTGTCTTACATCCAGTTCATTGATTAAATATATAAACAGGATGTCTTTAAGAGCAGAAAGTTTTAAAACAGGATTTGATACTAAGCAAGAGCTCTTTTAGTTCCCTTTTAGCTATTTGAGTTTCATCTTTGCTTATCAGAGCTGTTTTAGGGCACAGTAATTTCCAAGTGCACTATTGGGTGCGAGGTAAATAATCTCTAGAGATGAATTTTTTTTTCTTTCATTTCTTACAGTAAATGACAATAGTACATAAGCTAGAAATTTCCCTTGTAAATTCTGGTCATCCCATTTGTTTGCTAAGTTCCAGTATGGACCCAGGATCTATTCTGTCAGTGCACTGAGAAGTTAACCACCCTTGCTCATCCCTCTCTAGGGGCAGCTGATTCATCAGCTCTGTTGAAGGGCTTGATTATTAGCCAAGAGCAATCAAATTTGAAAGAGCCTTTTTAATCATACAGGTGAGGAAATTGCTGACCACAGCTTAGGCATTGTCCTGTTTTCCAGGTGAGTGAATTGTGGAGGGAGCCTTCCTGTGTGTGAGCCTTTGTCCTGCTGGTGCTTCCACCCTCCTTCCGCCTGCAGTTCCAGATCCAAGCGGCTGAGCCAGCCCACGCAGAGCAGCTTGCAGCAGGAATAGCATCTTCCAGGGGACACAGCTCAAGCAGAGGAGCAGAAATGGGCATATGGGTGATTGAGGGCTGTAAAACAAAGTTACATAACCAGCCAGGCTTTTTATGAGAAATGCTGAATGGCACCCACATCCCAACACACCTGTATTTTTACTGTCTTGTTAAGACATTGTGTAATCAAAATATTTTCACTCTAAATTATTAGATTATCAGCTTTTTATATAATTTTGATTGATATTTTGCAAAGCCATATATTCCACTTAATATGAAAAACAATTCTCACAGTTTCCACTATTTTTTTTCCATCATTATTTGTTTGGGGTTTTCTTCTGTACACCTCCAACGACAAATTCACAAAACAACATACATTTGTAGATAATTACTTTGATACCAAATTATACATTTTATAATGTTCAGGAAAAAGAAATTATTTTACTTTTTAAGTAGCAGGTGTATGCATTCAAAAGAAAAACCAGATTATATGTTTTCAATTTCACTTTTATCTCAATATCTGATATCAGATGCATATGCAGAGACTCTTAGCTGTCATTATCTTGGTTTGCTCTCAAAAATTTGAGGTATATACTATTACAAATGATAACACAAGGATATTAAACTGTTGCATTAATAAATTAGTATATGTTATTATTAATAAGCAATATTTATTAATAAAAATCTCATTCCACATCTGCTGCTTGTTTTATACTGAAATAGTGTTTTATATGAAACAGTAACATTTCAAGAGCAGTGATTCAGTTACTGAATGTAAATTAAAAATAGTAATGAGTAAGAAAGCAAAAATCTATCCCAAGTGGATACACAGAGTCTTTACTTTTTGTGCACAGGAACATTCCAATTTTCCTAACAATACCGACTTTTCTTTTCTTTTATGCTATGCATCTTCAAATCCTGTTTAATAAACAAATGTTCTTAATTTAGGCCCACTGTGCTTTGCAAGGTACATTTCTGTTTGTCAGTTATATCTCTTCCCAGCACCATCTGCCCATTTTGCCTAGCAATACAAGTTCTTCAGGCAGGGGGGTTTGTTGCACTGAGTAGCAATTCAGGGAAATGCTCCAGTACTTTCCTGGTTTTTCCATGCCCTGATACACCTGAACAAAACTCCTCTGCTTTTACTCATGCTATCTCATGCAATAATGATGGTTGTGGGAACATCAAGCTGTATCATGTAACCTGGACAGGTTGGTTCTGTGTTTCATGGACTGAGGCTTCCTAATAATTCAGGGATGATTTCCAAAGCCTCTTATCTTTTTATCAGCCATTTGCCCTGCCTGTGACAGCTGATCCCCTATATGAGTGTGCTTTGATTTATTTTTCCTTACGATCCCTTAAGAATACATTGTGCCTGTTCATGCTTGGCTCAGGTTGTGATATTTCAACTGTAATAATTCATTGGGATTTTGTTCTCTCTGTACTGAAATGCTTTCTTAGCTACAACAGAATCACGTCCATAGTTAGTGTATATATATAGTGTAAATATATGTAGATAGATAGATAGATAGATAGATAGATAGATAGATAGATAGATAGATAGATATAATGTACATTTTGAGGAAATTTACACTACTTACACAAATTGTGTAAATTTCCTCAAATTATCTCTGCTTTTACTTGGATCCCTTTCACCACTAGGCTCAGCAAGACTCTCATCAGCCACAAAAGGCAGGCCATGGAATATGGCATCTCATTTATAGAAACTACCACGTGTTAAAAAATGTCCTGCAGCTCATTGAAGAAACTCCAGCACCTCCATAAGGTATTGTCCGAACCTACTACTCTGTTATAGCAGCAGAGCCTGGTGGGTTATGCCTCCATGCGAGAAACAAAACAATGCAATTTTCTGATTTGGGGTTCCTTCTTGTTGTTTATAGGCTGGATTCCCTGCATTATATCTCTTCTCTCTCAAATGATTTTGTGGCATGCAATGTTTGCCAACACAATATTAAACGGTCCCCAGACACCATTTAAACTCGCTCGTCATATTTTCTACACTATACCTCACTTTGTAATTACTGCCTCCCACTGCCAATAATTCATGCCCTCCAGAAGGCCCTGTTTAGGTCTGAGTAATAAAATACTGAGAGATTAATATTCAGTTGATGACAGATCATTTAATGCAACTCCTGACAAAGCTCTCCAGCGTCTAGGAAATTGGCAGAACAGGGCTGATGGCTGCCTTCTGATGTCATTCAGTTAGCAGCCCAGGGTTAGTTCTCTGGGGTTATTCTCTGGAGTTTGATGGAGCAGACTTCTTTCCAGCCTTCAGTCCACTCAGGGAATTGTATGAGACAAATTTAATTAATGTATATTTGGCATGAAAGTGGACTTTCTTCGTTTGCAAAAAAAGATTTGCATTACTGTTACAGCACTGCAGTTAGCAAATTTAAATATTTTAATTTAATTGTGTGCTGATATTCCCAGTGAGGGCAAAAGAGATGCATGCACGGATCCATATTCAGGCTGTGAAGCTGCACATTTCAGTCTAGATTTTCTCAAAATCTTAGGGGAAATTGCAAACAGCTGTGTATGCTGTTAAGTGCTTGAATGATGCCTTGCTGTTCTCAAAACCGTGGTCCTACCAATTTAACTAATAAAATGAAACATCACTCCTGCTTCTTCTTCCCCATACCCCATCTTTATGCCATCTTGGCAGTACAAAGGAATTTTAAAATAGATATGGATGACAGCTAGCTTACAAACTGATTTCAGTAGGGATGTTTATGTGGGTACATTCCAGCTAAGAGCACTGAGAAATAGCTTCTGGTAAATGCAGCAGCCACAGTTTTGTCTGCATGGATGTCACCCTGCTCCTCTGCCCATTGATTACCAGAATTGATAGAAAGGGACAAACCTCTGCCTAACCCACTTCAGTTCTCACTCAAATGTCTTGGTTCCCTTGAAAGGCCACTGAGGCTTTAAGGTAAGCACACCACAGTGTGCTTACTTGTGGTTTACTACTGCTGCAGTCAAAGAGTGAGAAGTTTTGGTTTTAATCTTGTGTGAAACGCCAGGGTGAAACCTGCTCCTCTCCATCTCTCAGCTCAGTGGTATTTTTGCCATCAGGGAATGCCTTTCTGCCAGGGCTTTCGACCAAGATGCTGTGCTCCTACTCAGAGAGGGGAGAGAGAAAGGGAAAGGGAAGGGACTCCAGCCATCCAGAGGAAAAATGAACTTTGTCTCTGAAAGCTACCTAGCCTAGAATTTCAATCCTTTGCACAAGAGAGTAGGTGCACATGCAATTTTCCAGGTGTCATCACCAGCTAAAGCAGGTTTCAACCGCTCTCCCACCCTTCTTTCATATTGCTGCTCCCCTTCTGTTGGCAGCACAATGTTTATAGGCTGTGTAATAAACTTGGTCATTGAACCATAGATGGCTGAAAAGAAATCTTGTGTGAAAAAAGAGCCTCTTTTGAGCAACAGTTGCCTGATTCTGTTTGGAATGACTTGGCAAACAGCAGACGTGGCACAGCTGAAATAGGGGAGATGACTATGGCAGAGAGACAGAAGTAAAGGCTGGGGAATGCCTTGAATTAGGAGATCGTGCTTGCTGCTGAACACATTGTGTTATGAACCCCTTCACCCTCATCTGGCATCCACTATTTGTGTACATAAACTGGACAGATTACTGTCATTTGATAGCTGCATAAATATCTCCGCTGGCTTGTTAACATGCTTCAGTAATAGCTGAACTCCTGGGTGCTGATGGGCAGCCGTGGGGCTGTCACTGATCTGACCTGCCCACTCTGACACAGAGCACTGAACACTCTGAGTGGAAGGGACCCATCAGGACCACCCAGTCCAACCCTTGGCCCTGCACAGGACACCCCTAGAGTCACACCATGTGCCTGAGAGCATTGTCCAAAGGCTTCTTGAGCTCTGCCAGGCTTGCTGCTGTGACCACTTTCCTGGAGATCTGCTCCAGTGCCCAGCCACCCTCTGGGTGCAGAGCCTTGTCCTGATACCCAACCTAAACCTCTCAGCCTAAACAAGTTTTCTTGAGTCCTGTCACTGGCCAGGAGAGTGAGGAGATTGATGCCTGCCCCTCCACTTCCCCTCAGGAGGATGTTGAAGACCACAATGAGCTCTCCCCTCAGTCTCCTCTTCTCCAGACTGAACCAGCTGGTTACTCAGAGCTATGTTCTCCATGGTCTGCATTCCTCTGGAGCTTTTAAAATTCAAATGTAATAACCTGTAAAAATTCCTTTCCTTCTCCACTTTCCTTTGGGAATAAGCAAGGTGGAGATTTGGAAGTTTTCCTGCGGCTAGAACAATGACTTATTTATTTCATATGTGGATGTTGTTGTTATATTTCTAGAGCCCCATACTTTCTGTTGGTGTTTTCTTATGCCTGTAGATCTTCCCAGCACAGCAGTCATCATCATCTTGTTCCTTCTTAGTCAGGACTCCTCCCAAGCTCTCCCTGACTGGCCAACCCACCCCCTTTTATCCCAGTTATCTTAACTAGCCACAGCTGCAGCCCAATGAAGGACATGGCAGCTGCAGCCCATCAAGAACAACTGGGACCTACTGGGGCAAGGCCTATATACAGATATTCAAGTACAATACAGATATTTACTGGGACTCAAAGGCCACCTCTACTATATATGGAGATATTTTTTATGGTCGTGTCTTCTTGGGTATGTTGTGAAGCTTTGGATGTCACACACAGCTTTATTTTCAAATAAATTTATGCTTTCAAGATGAAGCATTAAGTGATAAGCCCTTTTCACCTCTATATTAGTACTTGCTATAGCAGTGCAATTGCAATTCTCAGAGATTACCCTTCATAATTTTTCACAGCATTTCAAAACCCTAAAGCCTTTGCAGTAGTGGGACCAGAACATGCACACTGCATTTGAATCCCATGAATTGGGCAGGATAGGCAGCCCATACATATGCCACTCTGCAGAAACGTTTGCCAGCACCAATAAAATGGAATAAGCTCATTTGGAACTGAGAGCTTCTTGCAGTTTCCTCACACAGTTTTTATTACAGAAGAAGTTGCATAATGCGCAGTGGAAAAATCATGTCTTACACAGCATCTGATGTACAGAACAGTGTACCCAAGCAATGAGTCAGGGCTCCCAGGTGAGACATGAGTCTGTGTCATGCAGGAATATATTCCACACCATTCCCTTGGGAGCTGCAAAACATTAACAATTTTCTCAGGTGATGTTTAGCTCCCCAAAAAGGCACTCAGAATACTAAGCGCTTTTACAGAATGATGTGTACTTTCCCCTACATATCCCATATGCCAGTTCTCTATGATTTTTTTTTCAGGGATATTCATGAGCAAAATAAAACCATTTGTCTAGTATAAATTCCTTTAGGACTTGCCCTCTATAATATTGTGTAAGGGACTGCAACAATCAAAGCAGTGCCTAGGGAATCCTTCCAGAGTTTACACCAAGTTTGCTGCCTTGGGGGACAGTGCTTTAGTCCCTGGGTGTTATACTTGCTGACCAGGTGTGATCAGTGCAGCCCAGGATTTATGTGTCTCTCTGAGGGAACTCCGAGCATTGACTGAAAAGCAGTGAATGAAATGTTGGCAACAGTTATACAAGTAGCTGTACGAGTAAAATACTAAAACCATTAAGATAAAGCTGTTAAAAAGAGAAATTGCACTTGATATGAAGTACATTCTGCTTCCAAATGAAAGAGAATTGTTTGGGGTAATGTTTTTCTATTTAACCATTGTGTTAGTGAGTTTAACGCTTGCTTTTCAAAAGCAGATACATGTTCCTTTGGTCATAATTTCAAAGACTATGTAGCTTAAGCTGTGGGAGGCCACTCCTGTCAAGATGACCTTGGAGATGTTTGTTGCTCCCTTCTTTCCAGAATTTTCCAGTTCTATAGCAGAATCAGCAGACAGATTATTGTTTAGTAATGAAAACATTCCTTGAGCTGCCTCCCAATCTTTGTACTACAGTGACTACCAAGGGATGGTGTGATCTGTTACACACACTCTCCTCTGAGTTGCTTATAGAGTCACTGTGCATGCTTGTTCTCTGAGTGCACCTGTACACCCAAGCTCAAGTGTGTGTGGACAATGCAGGGTGCAATAAATGAAAAACCTCTGGGTGGGAAGCAATGCAGGTGAATTGGCAGGATGGGATAGTTAGCCTCGCTGAGCAGCGGAGCTAATAATAAAGGTTTTTTCTTATTTAGGGCTACATTGGAGCAGTGCTGGAGGGCAAACTGCATGGCTGTGCAGTGTTTCCAGTTTTGTGGCTTTGGCAAGATGGATGTGTAGCAATCCTTGTGCTGTTAGAGTTGGTGTTCCCTCTGATGGCCATCCCACTTGGGGATCTGAGCTGGTGCTTCTGTGTGTGCCCTGAGGACACACATTAAGGGTGTTGGCTCAGGGTTAGCAATAATTCTGTAATTCTGGCCATAGCTTTGTTCAGTGTGTGCCCACAGCACTGGCTGTGCAGCTGTCGTTGGAGATGCTCAGTATCTCATGAGCCGTTCTGGGATCTCACCCCTGCAGTGGAATAGGCTCCATGGACACAGAGTGCTCTGCTGGCTGTCACCGCTGTCACTTTTATGTCCCACTCTCGTCAGGGCAGCTTGCCGGGCAACACCTGAAAGCCTTCAGAAAATCCCAGCGACCCAGTGATCGTTAGTCACAGCTATACAGTCTATAAATTGCCCTCAGGGACTCTCCATCCAAATAACTAGCAGGCTCAGAATTTTCATTTACTGGATCCGGGCTCGCCGAGGCGAGGGGAAGTCCCCGTGTGTGCCAAAGCGCGGCGCACGTTTCACATGCCTGGAAGTCCCTGCGGCCCGTGTGCGTGTGCTCCCGCGGCTGTTCCTGGGCACCGCCAGCTCAGCACCATCGGCCCAGCACCACCAGCCCGTATCCGTGTGTCCCTCACGGCTCCCGTGGCTGTTCCCAGGCACCATCAGCGCAGCGGCCCCGGGACCCCGGCCCGGAGCCCCGGCGGGCACAGGGAATGACCGGGCAGTGCTGGCCCGGGGCAGGAGGCGACAGCAGCGCCCCCCGCCCGCTCTGCCCTCGGGCTCACGGAGGGGCCGCAGCCCCTTCCCGGGTCCAGGGCTGTGAGGGGCTGGCCCGGGGCCCGAGGTCCGCTGCCTTGTCCCCAAGCCGTCCCCGCGGTGTCCCCAAGTCTGCCCTCAATGTCCCCAAGCCTTTCCCGCACTGTCCCCAAGCCGTCCCCGCGGTGTCCCCAAGTCTGCCCTCATTGTCCCCAGGCCATGCCAGCAGTGTCCCCAAGCCGTGCCCTCAGTGACCCCAGGCCGTGCTCTCAGTGTCCCCAAACCGTGCCCGCAGTGTCCCCAATCCATGCCCGCGATGTCCCCAAGCTGTCCCGCAGTGTCCCCTGGCGGTGGCGCTCCCGTCCCCGCGGCAGCAGAGAGCGAGAGGCTCCGGGGCACGGAGGGAGTTTCGGGGCCGCGGAGAAGAGCTCGGCGCCGATCCCGGCTGCATCCAAGGCAGTGAGGGCAGCGGGGCGGGAAGGGATCCTGTCCCTGTGTCTGTCCGCCCGGATCCCCCCTGCAGTGCTGCGATCCCCAGCTCCGCGGTCCCCAGCGCGGGCAGGACACGGACCTGCTGGAGCGAGTCCAGCCGAGGCCACCAAGTGGATTCGAGGGATGGAGCATCTCTCTTAGGAGGAAAGGATGAGAGAACTGGGATTGCTCAGCCTGGAAAAACAAAACGGCTTCAGGGTAACCTAACTGCAGCTTTCAGGTGCCTGAAGGGAAACTACAAGAATGATGGAAAGGAACTCTTTACAAGAGCATGCAGTGACAGGACAAGGGAGAATGGATTCAAACTAAAACAAGGGGGAACGGCTTCAAACAGAAAGAAAGTAGGTTTAGATTAGATATTAGGATGAAGTTCTCTGCTGTGAGGGTAGTGAGGCACTGGCACAGGTTGCCCAGAGAAGCTGTGGATGCCCCATCCCTGGAAGTGTTCAAGGCCAGGTTGGATGGGGCAGCCTGGTCTAGTGGAAGGTCCCTGTCCATGGCAGGAGGTTGGAACTGGATGATCTTTAAAGTTCCCTCCAGACCAAGCCACTCCATGATTCTATCATCCAACTGCCCCTTCCCTCTTCTACCACTCCACAATGGCAGAATCAAAGAAAGGGAAAGCTTGGGCCAACCCTGGCCCACCCCAATGTAGGGCAGAGGGTCTCCCTGCCAGTGAGGGAGGCTGGCACATCCCTGAGCTGCTGTAAGGAAACCTGCTGTGGGATTTGAGCCAAAGTAACCACGTTTTTATTATTGGATAAAAATAGAAAATGTATAAACCGCCTTCCAGCCCAGCCAATTCAGTCTGACTTTTGGGAATGTGTTGAGCTTTAATGATCTGCTTCTGATGATTCTGCCCAGCCTGGTGCAAGCAGCCAAAACCAGCACTGTTACAAGAGAATAATCATCATTCCAATAGAAATTCCAGCAGCCTTGGTGTGGGTAGACTGAGTATCTGCTTAATGTTGGCTTACCATTAAAGAGCCAAACTCCTCATAGTGTACTGCATGCAATGCTGTTTCAAATTAACTAAAACACTCAAATCACATCCAGATGATGCAAAACAGACTTGTATTTTAGTGCCAGAAGTATGTAAAGGTCCTGCACAAGCCATGCATAATAATTGCATCTTTTTGGCGCCAGCACTTGTACTTGTCATTTGCTGACATAGTGCTGAGTTCATCTGAGAAGCAGAACACTTCAGCGTTTCAAAGAATCGTGCTTGTTTGGAGGAAGGGAGGGGAAACGGAAAGGCTACTTACACTTGGATATTAAGTGTTAATGTGCTGTCCTATCTTTAGTCAGTGGGGGAGAAGGAATGGGGCTGCAGTGAGTAAAGTGCACTTGAAAGCTTGTTTCACTTCTCCTTGGTGCTGCCCACTGTGCAAGCAGCGAGTATCTGGTTACCGTCCTTGAGCTGTTCACACAAGCTGATCTGCCAATGGTTTGATTGAGAAACACAAGCTGGAAATGCCACATTTCATAGAAGGAGGCTGTGACAGAAACTCTGTGTTTGGGTTCTATCTTATTTCTCACAATCCTTACTAGAAATGCAGCAGCCCACAGCTCTGTGACTCAGTGCTGTGCTGCTCACTGCATGCTCCCAGCTTGTGTAGAAGCAGTGGAAGTGCTGTGCACACATGTGAGTTAAAAGGTCTCTGTATGAACTAGGCATTTCTGGGTTTGGGTGGCCAAATCACGCACAAGAACCAAGCCACCTGTTAGAGGGTCAGTGGAAGACTAGATTGCAAGAACCGAATTTTGCCTCTTGTTGTATCTCTTGAAATCAGGCATCAGTGTCATTTATAAAATCTTACTAGGAGCAAAAACCTTCATCCCTCATGTTGCCTATGAAAAGAGATTCCACATTATGTTCTGTCCCTCTAATTGTCCACAGTCCATAATACTTCCTTTCCCTACATTCGTTCCTGTGGATGGTGACTGTTTTCCTTAAAAAAGTCAAAGGAGATGCAAGAAACTGTCTTCTTCCACAGACTGCATATTCTGATCTATGATTTATCAGAAGTGAGGGTATTTCAGGGAGGTGTCTCAGAATCATCTTTCTGGGAATTGTAATTTATAAGGAGGAGCCTGAAATAATTTTTTCTTTCAATATTTTCTCTTATATTTCTGTCTGTAGGTTATGTTACTGTTAATGTCTGTTCCTATTTAAAAAACAGATGAATATATTTTCCTCTGCCTTAAATAGTCTCACAGCTTTTTGGCACAATTTCCATCTTTACCAGCTCAGGATTGTAGGATATAAACCCCAGAGCCAAGCTTCAGTTTCTTGAATCTTTCAATCTAATAAGTATTTCTGGCATTTCTCTGCAGGGGATGTTTGCCATCATTTGTCTTGCTTTTTATTCTGGTAAAATAATGTTCTCTGTTTTGCTGTATTAGGTAAATGGAAATTCACAATGGTAGAATCAAAGAGAATCCTCTTGCCTCTCTTTATGAAGAAATGTCCACCTCTGAGCTTTTCATGGAAAACAAATCCAGATTTTCAGGGACTGGGACAATGAGGAACTTCCTGCTCTGGGAGAAGTTCCGGTTCAAGACCATCTAAGGAACCTGATGGTGCACAAGTCCATGGGAGCTGATGAGATGCATCTGCACATCTTGAAGGAAGTGGTTAAGCACTATCCATCATACTTGAGAAATGGTGGCAGTCTGGCTGGAAAAGGGGAAACAACCCAAATTTAAGAAAGGGAAGATCCAGGGAGCTACAGGCCAGTCTGCCTGACCTCTGTGCCTGACAAAATCATGGAGCAGACCCTCCTGGAAGCTGTGTTAAAGCACATGGAAAATAAGCTGATTTGCAAGAGCCAGCATGGCTTCACTAAGGGCAAATGGTGCCTGACAAGCCTGGGATCCTCTGCTGTGCAGACAGGCTGAGAGGAGAAGGCTCTGGCTCTCCCATTCCAGTACCTAAAGGGGGCTACAGGACAGCTGGAGAGGGATGTTGGGCTGGAGCAGGTAGTGATGGGACAAGCAGCAATGGCTTTAACCTCGAGTACCCTGGGCAGTAAAGCAGGGTGCAGTGAGGTGGGATTGGTGTCTTCTGCTGTATCTGCACTGAGAGGAGAGGCAATGGCCTTAAACTTAAAACCAGAGATATTCTGTGTAAATATTAGGGAAAAAAAACAAATCATTGTTAGGGTGGTCAGGCATTGGAATATGTTGTCCAAGGAGGTTGTGGAGTCACCATCCATGGAGGTGTTCATGAGATGTCTGGATCTGGCACTGGCTGATGTGGATTAGTGGTTTCAGTGGTGCTGCTGGGCAGACTGGATGATCTGGAAGGTCTCTTCCAACCTTCATGATTCCATGATTCCATGAAAGAAGATGGCAGCAGATCAGTTATTAGGAAGAAATTCTTTACTGTGAGGGTGATGAGGAGCTGGGACAGGCTGCCCACTTCCATCCCTGAAGCGTTGAAGGCCAGGCTGACCAGGGCTCTGAGCATCCTGGTCTGGTGGGAAGTGCCCCTGCCCAGGGCACGGGGGTTGGAACTAGATAATCTTTAGAGTCCCTTCCAATCCAAACCATTCTTTGATTCTATGAACTGTTTACTGATCAAAATTTATGATTTGAGCTCTCTAGCTGTGTGTAACCATCTAAAAACTTACAGTCAAGAGAAAGGTTCAGATACATAACAGAGAGAAAATGACATCATCTTCTCAGGGATGAATAAAACCACAGATGCTCCAATTAAAGCCCAGATTGATCAGAATTTTTTTGAAAGGCTGAAGAGCCTTTCATTTGTTTTTTTTTTTTTTGCTTTGATTTGTTTTTTAACAGGTTGATGAAAGATGAGGTAGTAGGAAGCTTTCTGTCTTTTCCAAGGAAAAGAAGGTGAGCTCGAGCTCAATGGGCTGCTTGCTCCTGGTGAAGCCTTGCATTACAGGGGTTTGCTCACCCATGTCCAGTGGGAACAGTGATGTGGCACTTAGACTTTACTGAAAAATAAACTGGTATTGGAAAACAATAGCAATAGGTTTTTAGTGCCAGAAGTTTGAAACAAACTCTTTTGCTAATTACTTTTTTTTTTAACAAGTCCTTTTTTTTTTTTTTTCCTATTTAAAAACAAAACAGTTTTCACTCTTAGTTATGAAATGTTCTGAATGAGAATGTGTGGAGTTCTACAGATCTCCCAACAAGCTTCATGTGCTGGGCTTCCTGTCTATTTAAAATGGCAAAACTACCTTGTGACTGAACTCATTGGTCCTCACTCATAAATTGGGAATAGAAGCAACTCTTTGTACCGTGTCTGTTTTTTTCTAGACTGGATTTTAGCACTTCAAAGAATGGCCCATTACTTTGTATTTGTCTGCTGCTTGGTGGCATAAGAAAGCAACAAATTTATGTGTGGTTTCTAAGTAGTGTTTAGTACAATGAAGACTGAGACAAGCTTAACAATTACTTATATCATGGGATAAGCTTCTCATTGTGTGTAAATTATTCCTAAAAGAGGAACATGTGACAAAATGCAATAACTGCAGCTAATTCAGCCCTCAGCAAGCATGCAAACAAGTGTGCTGGAGATGCTTAAGAGGAAGAAGTGAGGGAAGATGACCTGTATATTTGGGGAGAACAGTTAAATCTTAAACTCTTCTGTTAGTTATCCATGTCACCACAGGCTGGACATCAGGTGATTTTGAAATAATTGCTGGTAACCCTGAACTTAGCCTTCCTGCAGAACCTGTGGAGCACGTGCTCAGGGCAGCACCACTGGGGAATGTGGCTGAGTTTGAAGGAGCTGGTTACACACTAGGCTGAGCTGGGAGTCTTGGAAGCGGCAGCAAAGAGAATTGCTTGATAGATGTGTGGGTGTTTTGTGCTTTGAGTAGGGAGGTAGGGGCTCAGCCAGGGTACGAGGGTAGGCTACCATAAAGCTCAGGCTGAAGAAGTGCCAGAGAGGGAAAACTGTAGTTTTCTAATTTCTCTTACCCTTTATTGTAATACTGCCAAGTTCTGCTTATCCAAAAAGACAGAATGCAAAATAAATGTTTTATTTCCCTCTTGGCCTTCACATTCTCCACCAGAACAGTTTTTGTGGCATTGCTGCAATGAAAGAGAATTTTTTTTCATCTTCAAACTGTAGTTTACCTGCTGAGGAGGGTAGATATATATAAATATATAACAGAGAGTTTGAAAGGAAAAACTTCCAGCCCAGTGTCACAATGCTTGCTATTGAGGTTGCTATTGCCATGGATATCATTGCTCTTTGTCATCAAGCAGATATTAATGTATTAATTTTATAAGCCTGTATATATTAAATTTGTGCAGGTCACTCTGCTCAGCACCTATCTGTGAACAGTTTGTTGTCTTAGGTTGATTCTCATCTTACATACTCTGAAGAATAACCACTGAAGTTGATGATTTACGTTTCTTGGACACCAGCAGTGTAGTTTGTACCACTATTTAGTCACTGCTAAATGTGACCCGTGCAGTTTTTGGAGATGCATATTCCTACCCTGCTTCTGAATTTAGCTCGCTGCACTCTTACTAAGTAGAAGTCTGGAAGGGACAAAAAGAGACCTCCCTCTGAAATTTAATCCAGATCACACATGTGGTGTGGTAGGGAACAAGAACCACAGAGACCTCTGCCAGCCCTAGATCTTATAAAATCTAAACACACCAATAATCACTGAGGTTATTTTTAAATGTTTAACATGACTCTCCAAAGCACATACACATTTAACATCTGTATCTCTTTAAAGAGTTATTTATTCTAATATATCACAGCTCTGGCAGTAATTTTGTGTTAATTGCTCAGAACAGGCTGAACTTCAGAGGGTTATAAATTTCAGTATGACATGTACTGTTGGTTTGTTTTAGTTTTGCCTTTTTTTTCCCCAAATTTACATATACTGAATAGCCAACTAACCTGACATCATTGGGAGCTCAGGATGGTTGGTGTCTGTCCATTTCACTCCACAAGTGTGGATTTATGGCCATGAGTCATGGAAGTAGAATTACCTTTTCATGAGGTTAGCGTGATCTGTCTTTCCATATAAGATGCTTCTATGGTAATGTTGATCATGTTACTAGGGTGATGTAAAAACATTAACCAAGTGTTTTACACAGAATTCATTTTAAAGGAAACTGGGCATTAACTTCTGTTCCCTTAGTAATGCATATGCTTATCCATACTTAGAAATACACTTTAGTGCTTGAATGTTAGTCCGAGCACTAAAGTACCTTAGTGGCACTTAAATCCCCAAAAAGATTTAAACCATAATTACAACTCCCTGCTGCCTAACCCCAAATTTCTGTTCTGTTTCTGCTCATGCACGAACATCAGGATCCATCACTTACATTTTCATTCTGTGTGGTTGCACGCACCCACGGCTCCAGGAATGTGCTCCAAGTGGGAATCTGCCTGCCTGTCTGACCATCAGGACCTAACTTGGCTTTTATTTCGACCACACACACATTTCATGAAGCCATGGAATGGTCTGGATTGGAAGGGACATTTGAGAACACCTAGTTCCAGTCCCCCTGCCATGGACAGGGATGCCTTCCCCTGGAGCAGGCTGCTGAGGGACCCGGCCAGCCTGGCCATGAACACCTCCTGGGATGGGCATGGAGCTGTGTTTAGAGGGCTTGCTTAAAAAATTCACACTCCAGTGGTTTTCCCATCCTGATTACGTGGATGGCATGTGCTGGTCAGGGGGCTGTGGGTGTCAAAATCTCTCTTTTAAACTCAAGGTTCTTTATCAGCTCTGGCGGGGTTTTTTTTTGGCAGGATGTCTTGTCCAGCCCCTGCATTCATATCCTTGTTTCATTTGCGTGCACAGGAGTAGTACATTAATGCTTTACTACTTAAGGAGCAGTCTGGAATGCCAGACATAACTGGACAGCCTCTCAGCAGCTACAGCACTGATTAAATGTCTGTGAGCAGCAGAACTGGAGGCTTGGCAGAGAGAATAGGATCCTACAGCGTGCTCAGTGTCTGTGAATATTTAGAGTGAAGGGGTCAGTTGTGAAAGAATTTAATTTTAATTTTTTTTTCTGCTTTTGCTTGTGGCAGGTTGGCTTTCAGAGGGAATCCATTTCCCATATTTGCATTGCTGTTTCTGAGCAAGCAGCGTCCAGAATGACCTTTCTTGTGCTTTAGGAAATTGTTAAACAACAATTGTGAATGCTGGTGGGAGACTGTGCAACCAATTTGGAGAATGAAACAATGAAATGCATCTTAAAGCACCTGGAAAAAAACCCACCAATCTCTAAATGGATTTAAAGGATGGCACTATATTTCTGGGGAGAGATAGAAAATGGTGCTCCATCTATGTTCTGCGTCCTTCTCCTCTGGTGCACTTATTACTGTCCATGGACATTGTACTAGGTTGTGTGGCCAGGTTTTGGTAGCATTTCCTCCTTTTGAATAAGTGCTTGTGCAATTTAATATCTGCTTTAGCTTCCTGTAGAATGGTTTCCCTTCTCTTTAAGGGAAATACTTTGCTGTGTGCTGTAAACCAGTTTTGTAACATTCTGCTCATTTGAGTATTGACTCCTAGAAAGACAGGAAGTCTCAGTGCAAGAGGGCAGGAGGGGAAAAATGCTGTGAGGAAACTCAGCACAGTAACAACAGCTGAACAGAGTGCTTCTTGGTGCTTTATTCTAGATGCAGAGAAGCATGGTATTACTTGAAAGGTGGGTAAGTTTTTAAAAATAAATCTCTCCTTCCTTTTGTTACTCATTGTGAGGTCTTCTTTTTTTTGAACCCAGTATTGGTAAACCCTTCAGAATTAGAACAGACAGATAACTGGTTTCTCTAACCACCCTTTCATCTGTCCATAGATGGTTTTACTGCTACAGGTGGTGTGGCCAAGCTCAGACATTCAAACAAATACATCTGACACACACCCATGTACAAACAAACAAAGCAGAACCTTTGGTTCTAAACATGAAATGTGAACAGTCTAATACACTAAATTTACTTTCTTTTCTATTGGTTTTGAAATTAGTACACACAAGTAATTTTTCCAAGTCTTTTTTTACAGTCATGAGGAATGAGGATGTCACACCATCAGATTGGGGCTTGGAGAATGTGTGACAAATCCATGGGGGTTAGCAGCAAATGTGGGGGTTACAAGCCCTGTGTGATCCAGCTTCCATGGTTGTGGTAGGCTAAAATAAGAGGGGAAGTTCTCACCATGCCAGAATCAGAGGGCTGTGCTTCTCCAAGGCAGGTGAGAAAGGATCCCTGGTTTTAGCCAGGGAAAGGTAGCAGCACTTCATTCAGCAGAGAGATTATTGTACATTTACTGGTTCCCAGCTAATTCCTGTTCTCATCTTACCTCTCAACCAGGCAATTGTCAATGGATGGAGAGTTTGGACTGTGGTGGTGGTTTGGATAGCAGCATCCAAGGCACACGTGCTCTTCCCTCTCAGAAAAGTGTCTACTGTGTGTCCAGGAGAACTCTGACTGAACTCTTTCAGTTCTCCATGTGGGCAATTCTGCAAAACAAATCCTTTGGAGGCAGGAAAATTGGCCAAATGTACATTTTCCACTTGGGTTATAAAGTAGCCTGTAACTGTTCTGTAACCTGGGTAACTGATGTTCTATTTGTGTTATACAGAGAATTCTTTTATCTTTTAATGCACATTTGATTCACAGATTGTTTACACTTGGGGTGTCATTATTGCTGGTAAAGATAGAAAGTGTAAAACATATTAACAACAAAAAACTCCCCACCCAAATTCCCAAACTCAAACAAACAAAGAATAATAAAAGCGAACAAAAACACACACACACACCCAACCAAAAAGACCCTAAAACACTGTGAGTTTTCCTGGAGTTGAGAGGAGCACCATTAATTACTGGTGGTTTGGATGGTTTCACTTGGCTGTAAGTGATAATCACACAGCAATAAAATTCACTCTTCTGTTCAGGACCTTTCTAGTGACTTAGCACAATTTGTGAATCTTCATGAGTCCTGCTCAAAAGACCCAGCTTTCAAAAGTAAGGGATTTTATTTTCCTTGGGATGAAGAAAGGGTAGAAAGAATGGTATTGGTTATAACCCTTGTCTTTCAAACAGAGGAATTGAGACATTGGGTAGTTTGTGTATTTAAGTCACACAGCATGGCAGGAATTAAAATGTGATCATTAGATGTACAATGACTCTTTAATGCCACAGAAAATCTTGGAGTAGCTGACAGCTCCAAATGTGATTGAGGATGATGAAGACCCCATTGCAGGGGACATTCCGGAGATGGCACTTAGGTCAGAAGCCTGTCAGAGAGAAGCTGGGAAATAGAGCAGCTAAAGGAACTGAAAAGAACACTGAATCACCCTTCAGGTGTATTAGTGATAGTTAACCCGTTGGCAAGTGTAGCATTCACATTCTCTGAAAAAATTCCTTCGCTCAGGATTTTTCTCCTGGGAAGCTTAGAAGCCTCAGAGAAAAAGGAAAACAATTCTTACCTCATTTGCTTCTCCTCTGTTTTGCTGCTTTGGAATGTGTTTGGAGATTGTTTATCCAACAGGTGATTGTTTCATTGGATTCTGGTGTGAGTTGTTTTGACTCTTTGGCCAACCAGGGCCAAGCTGTGTCAAGACTCTTTCCAGAGTCACAAGTTTTCATTATTAGCTTTTTAGCACTCTGTAAGTGTCCTTTCTGTATTCTTTAGTATAGTTTAGTTTAGTATTCTTTAATATTATATAGTATCATAAAGTAATAAATTAGCCTTCTGAGAACATGGAGTCAGATTCCTCATTCCTCCCTGCCGTGGGGGTCCCTGCAAATATAATAAGAAAGTCTAGTGAGAACTGATGATCAAAGGGAACAAACACTCAGAGGGCTGAGAAGCTGAAGAAATAGAGATAATTCTCCAGCTAGAACCCTCTCCAGGACAGGACAAAGTGAAGAACACAAGCAGAGGATCTGTCTGACACTGAAGTGACTGTAGGTTGAGTTTTTGAGAAGAATCAGCACTAACCTAATGAGTTTTCAGTAAAAGGCTCAAACAAAATGGAAAAAGATAATTGCTGAAATACTAAAAATAATGCCTAACACTCTCACTGTCACTGGCTTAATCTTTGTTGGTATCTGAGGACTGGAGTGTGGCAAATATGCCACCAAACTTTCTTAAAGGTTCCAGGAGAATCCAAGGAACCATAGATCTGTAATCTGAACAGGCAAGTTAATGGGAATTAAGATAAAGGAACTATCAATTAGTAGTTACCTGGAGAAATACTTGAAGAGAGTCAGAATGGATTTTATAACATTTAATTCAGGCTTACAGGCACATCTGGAGTTCTTGGAAAGAGTTGGCAGATATGTGGATCCGGGACATTCAATAGGTGCATTTTATGACAACTCTAAAGAGGTTTCAGTAAATTCACTCAACAAGTAATTACTTCAAGAAACTGAATAGTTATGAATAGACAAAATGCATATATGTGATTAAAAGGTAGAAAAAAGAGTAAAACTAAGCTATGAACTCTCCCATGAGGGGCAGCTCATCCAGTGATGCTCCACAGGAAACTTTACTGGGACCTGCAGAGCTCAAAACTTTCATAAATGATCTAGTAGGAGTGTGAGTAAAGTAGCAAGGTTGATGATGGTGCAACTTTACTGAGGACAGACAGGAGAAAGGCAGTTACAGAAGACTGGAAGGAAGACTTTATATTTACATTCTGGAAAATAAAAGGGCAGATAAAATTCAATGTAAGTAAACATGAGGTAGTGTATATGGGAAAAATCAGTCCTAGCATCATACATGAAGAGTTTGCCTTGAGTCTATCATTGCTACTCAGGAAGGAGATCTTGGGATTATGATAGATTGTTGCATTGTGTGGGACTGGATGCTGGGCAGTCATCAAAACTGCAAACTTATTTTCTGGAATTATTAGGAAAGGGACAGTGAACATCAAGATCCTTCTGTATCAATCCATGGCTTGACCACAACTTGAATACTACTAATGTAGTTACAGTTCTTTTATGTTTAAGGGTGAGGGAATGGTTAAGGAAAGGGTTTCTTTTGTCCTAGGAAACATCACAATTTTCCCAGAAAAAACTGGGTAAGAGGAATAATCAAGGATGTAAAATGGCTGCCAAAAATAAAAAGAAGAAGAATAAAAAAGACTGCTTAGGCTAGGAGAAGCAGAGTTACTGGGAACAGGGTCAAACAAGAAGTTTCTTCTTCTAAGTGGTGATAGCCCTATGGAACCTGCTGCCAGAAGTTGCTGCAGATGCTGGTACTGTGGATGAGACACTGGTGAAAACATTTGACAGGAAGATCTGTGGAAGGGTACTACCTAAAGAATTAATGGAAAGCTCGTGTGACTCATCAGCTGAAAATAGTTGGTGTGGGAAAGCACCCAGGGGAAGCATGCTCGCCCTGCTCCTATTCTTCCTTGGACAGCTGCTTTAGATCAGGTCTGTGGGGAGAGAGCAGGGCTGGTGGGCCCTGGGAGGGAGCTGGGGGGCTGCCAGCAGGAATGCAGGAGCTACGTGCTGTGCTAACCTGGGCAGCAGCACCAGGGCCCAGCTGGCTCCGGCTGAGCCCCTCGGGGGCAGCCCCAGCCCCAGAGAGCTCCTCCAGGGCTGGCACCCACCAGCCTGGGCTGGGATTCCTGCTGTCATCACTGGGTGTGCCCAGCTCTCAGCTGGCTGATATGAAATATTGCTGCTCCTCACTGCTATTTGCTGCCTGGGCATTCCCACCCAGTGGGCATGGTCGTGTACCAATTATTTTGGTGGAGTCTAGAAATATTAACATGCTAAATTCTCAAAGGAGGAGAAGTATTCCAGCTTTAACTCTCGGTTTGTTTCCATTTTCCATTTATTCATTTCATAGATCTAATGATTTTTTTTTGCATGTCAGCTCTAGTACATTTACATTGGAGTCTGAAAATCATTAGGCTGGGGTTTTTTTGTTAATGGATCTCTGTCAGCAATAGTAAATATTTGCAGCCAGAACTGATGCTATATATAAGAATATATTCCAGTGTATTCTCTTTTTAATTGTGATGGCTTTGAAGATCTAACAGCACTGAAAATTAGCAAATAACTATTTTTATCCCTGGAGTCAGCAGTTCTGACTCAGTGTCCATTAAGGAAATGAATTTTAAACAACAGGATTCTTAAAAATTATTGTCACTCATTATCTTAACTACACTTAAAAAGGAATGGCATCTATTATAGAAATAAAAATATTCTATTGGTGTAATTACAAACTAATGAAGACCGTTAGAAAGTAATTATGTTAATTAATATAATTTCACATTTAATTCCGGGATGATTCTCAAGGTCTCCAGCTGGGGGCACTGGGCAAACACGGAAATCTGGCAATGGCCAGCGTGAGTGAAGCTTGCACCTAGACAAGAACTGTGCAGGAGGGGAGGAGGCAGGGAAACCAAAACCACCAAGGAAAATGGATGTGAGGTACAGTCATCACCCTGGATTTGAGAATTTCCTAAGATGAAATACATTTTATTTTCAAAACTCTTTTGTTAGTGACAAACAGTTGTACGCTTTTCATTACTCTTAAATCATCCAGATTCTTTAGCAAATCTATCCCTTTAATCAATACCTTCCAATTCTAATGGACCCAGATAGAAAAGTTATTGTAAATTTCAATTTTTTGCCATTCAGTTTCATTAAACATTTCCAGCCTTGTATAAATCATTGTCTCTACCTACCTTTAATATTGCTATTTATTCATTTCTATCAGGGAAAGAGGTAGAAAAGAAACAGAAGATGCTCCTTGTCAAAGTATAGTGTGAAGCCCAGCATGCTTTGAGGTCTGCAAGGGCCTGGAGGGAGAGATTTAGCATCTAGAACAAGACCTGAGGAGAAGATGTGGCATATAATTTCTTGAGGAATACCAACTATGCTATTAGGAATATGTCAGAGACCAATGATGGTTTCATGCTTTCAACTCATACCATTAAAAAAAATTACAAAATACCAGTTCAGGAAAATCGTAGCCCTAATTTTGTTGGTAAGGTTCTCTAAACCAGGGCAGGCAGGTGATTTTTAAGTTAGCCAATTTACTGTTGAACTGGGTACTCAAAAGCAGAGTTTGATAGCAGCTACAGGAGAATGCATGAAAGGGTGAATGTACTTATGGGGACTGCACAACTGTAAATGGATGGACCAACAGGGAAAGTAAACATTCAACATTGCCAAGCTCAGAGTAGCCTAGATCTTCCTTCCAGATGATATTTTTAACTGGATTTTGCAATAGAGCAATGGATTTCCTGATCCCTGGAGCTCCTGGCCTTCTATCTGGCCTCTGTGTTACAAGTTATGACTGCTTGTAATGGATTGAAGCCCAAAGTTGTGTCCACATCACCGGCTGTCAAAACACAGGGACTTCTGTCTGGGTGTGTAGATACTCAGTTTTGGAAAAGCAGGAGAGAACATTTTGTTCATGTTTCTCCCCAGACACACCAATACACAGACACAGAGAAAAAACCAAAGCCCTAATCATGCCATACCTCCTTAGTGCCTTCCATGTAATTGTAGAAAACAATCTGGAAATATTAAGGCTTCAGAGTAGCAAAAGCATTAAATTCATTAGGGAGCCAGAAAGTTGAAATAACTATCAGGTGGTTGGTTGTTCCTAACCTTTCCTATCAGGTTAGCAAAGGTTTAGGAGTTTTGTTTTCCAGTCCTTTAATCTAAGCTCTAGGCCACGAATAAGAAGTTGGCCTGGAATTCACAATCAACCTTGCAACAACAAAATTTTGTTTACACCTTGACAAGCAGTGAACAGTACCAGTTTCACCTTATAAGATGCTCATTGTTGCAAACCCATAAAGAGTGTTTGCTTTTTAATATTTCAGTGTTGTTTCAAGAGAATGAAGTTGCTCTTGGACTTTGACACGTAGAATGAATTAAATGACACGTGAATAAATATATATTAATTCTTTTTTATTAAAGTATCAAAACAAACTTGAGAATAGAAAACAAACTGCTTTTTAATGCATTTTAAGGGTTCTCCTGAATAAAGTATACTTTGAGAAAACTCATGCAACATACTGTGTAGCTGTTCAAACACTCTTTTCCTGGGCACAGTCAAGTGACCCTGAGTACCATCATTTCCAGAGCAGCGTGCAGGAGCACGCACACACACACACACACAAAAGGAATACAGAGCAGCTATGACTGCACATGTAAAGAAATAAAAATAGATTCTCTTCTGACAATAGTAGTGGTACGATATTAACATTTGGCGTGCCGAGTAAATAAGATCAAGCAACAAAAGCATGACGCCTGCGTCACCAGTGATATGGTTAAAGGAACCATACAAATTCCCTAAGGGAGACACATGAATTCTGTCATTACAGTCTCTGTGGTAACACTTTATAACCAATCATGAGACAAACAGCCATGTCTGCAGGTATTTGAGAGGCAAAAAGCAAAGCCAAGGTGTACAAAACTGGGGCGATGCCTTGGTTTTGTATTTCCCCATTAGTCAAATAATGAACATTGTTTGACAAGTTTATTGTACACACTCCATGTAGGTCTGTTGTCTGGTAAACAGCTGGCCCAATTACATGTAGAACTCGCCCTTTAAACCAGAGAAGTTGCCACAGAGGCTCCAAACTCTGCTCACAGGACATGAGAAAACTCTCACTGAAGTCAATAGAACCTCCTTCCAATATACAGAAAGATCATGGATTCTTAAGACAGAATTGGACCTAGAATGTCATTTTTGTAATACATTCACTGTTCAGATACATGAAGCACATACCCTTAACATGTGATACAGGACATTACAATATATCCAGATCTTAGGAAATGGTACTAAGTATTTCTGTTGCAGAATATAAAAATCATATGAGGACCAGGTACAATATGTGATGGACTCATGCGAGACTTGCAGGGTAAGAAGCTCATGACTGAGGTATCTTCAAGTTTAGCCTTTAGAACAAACACACAATTTCAACACTGCAGAACTGGTGTAAAATATTACGCACTGTAAGCTCCACTTGTATTTTGCTTTGTTTGGATTGTGGCATTGAACAGTCAGACACCACTGATGGAGGTACAAAATGTTGAAAGGCACATTATCTGCACCCAATAATTCAGGACACTCAGTGCCTCATCTTCAAAAAAGATGAAGGATAAATGTTTTTAATAGTGGTGTCTCAAGTACAACTGGTGAAGTTTAGGAATATACAATATTAAACACCAAGAGATAAAAGACAGCCCAACACTTGTGTTTTCAGTTTTATCTTGCTCGCAGTATTTATTAGCTCTACTCATTATGATATTAGTGATAAATAAGGATAATACTTTCTTTTACAAAAAAAAATGTAAGGGTATATTTTATAGAAATAAACAATATGAGAATTTCACAGAAACATCAGAATTTCAACACTCATAGCTCCAATTGTTTTGTCCAGCAGCTCTTCTACCAGTTCAAAAACATCCATGGTTAGTATTTAATAAAAAAATTAAACAATTATTCACTACATCAAAACTCTTGCCTCCTTTAGATTCTAAATAACTTTAGATTGACTGTAGTTGCCACTCAAATGTAAAACAAAAGTAGCTACAATCATAACTTTTCCCTCTGAGTCACCTGGCAAAAGGAAGTAATCCTGACAAGGATGGAAAAATCTTTGCCAAGCTCTTATGCCTGTAAGAGCTATCTGCATGAGCAGACCCACTGACATCCATGGAACCTCTTCTGTGACTGAGGGGTAATAGCATGAATTAAGGCTTATAATTAGATCCTAGATGAATTTTAAAAAATATTTATTTTTTTCAAGGCTCAGGTGTCTGGGATTCACTCCTGCGGTTCTTTACTTGAGCAAAACCTCTATCAATACCCCATGCACATTTAGTTCCTCCTTTCCAATTCAGTGGGCTCAAGTCAACAAGTCAGTAAGTGACGGTACAAGCTGCTCTTCAGCAATTCAAGGAAAAATTGAATTGTCCCCAGGGGGTAGTATCTGGGGTGATAGCTCATAAAATACAAGCTAGGCTACCTAGATGTTTTGCAAGGAACTTTTCTTTGTCACACTTACTAGACCCTTCAAATTAAGTCACTGAGATGAGTCACAGAAAAACCCACATGAGCGTTGTGAAAAATATGATAAAGCTTGGTTTGAACTACAGGGGGTTTTTTGTGTGTGTGTGTTAGGTTAGAATGCAACATTACACATCAGTACATTCTGCCAGAAACCATCCTCCTGGAAATTCAAAAGTACTCAGTCCTCTTTCCCTACCAGCAACAAGGAAGAGCAGTGTCCATCCAGCAGAGCTGTCTGTACCCCGTGCATGGCTGGAAGTCATAGTGTTCTAGCACAAACCTGTGAGTGCACATACTGCATGCTAGCAGAGCTAAAACCTCAGAAGCTGTTGTCTGTAGCTCCTAGGTACAGCAAGTATGACAGGTGCAAACCCTACATTGGAGGCAGAAGGCTCCTCAGTTTGATTGAGACCAGATCTTCCAAGGGCAAGGATCGCTGTCAAGCCAAAATGATTCTTTCCACTCATGAGAGCAATCTGCCCTTCCTAAAGGCTCTTGACTTATAGAATCCTACACTTTATGTCAGACTCCCCCACGGATTCTGGTAGCTGTGAAAAACATTTTAAATATCTCCACGCTTGCTGTATCACTTAACCTTGCAATGTGCCTTCTTTGATCTGTTGAATAAAAAGATTTCTTTCATCCTCAGGTGTCCTCCCGTTCTGTGCACGGACTATGCAGGTGGGCCTGTGCAGGTTGAGCATGTATATCAAATGCTGCTTCTCGTTCTTCAGCTCCTCAATCTGGGCTTTCAGCTCCGCATTGATCGTCTCCAGCTTCTCCGATTCCTAGCACAAAGCACACACACAATTTTACACTCAGAAGTTCAAACAGTAAGTCACTGGGTTTTTTCCTTACAGTTGTTGTGTTTAAGTGTGGGAAAGCGTATGGCTGGCAGAGAAAGGAATCACATGTACTTAGTGTGCTGAAACAATGAAACTGTACATTCCCCAGTCAGTAATGGCCTGAAAACCAGATTGAGAGTTACCTCATTTGGCCTCTAGAGAATGTAATGGAAGATGAAAAGCAAAATCCAAACTTGTATTCACTTACAGTGACAGATACCCAGAGCATTATTGCTATCTTCTTCAAAATTATTCTGAGCTTTTTGGGTCAAAAATTGACCCAAAATTATCTACGTTGCTTCTTAACTCCCCGGAACATCAGCTCACATATCTATAAACCCATGTTAAACTAGCAAAGTGCAAACACAGCTTTTTTTCCCTGCCCCTAGATATAGGGATATACAGGCCTGTATACCTAGATACAGGAGTGGTGCTACTGAAATTCAGTTTTATATCACAGCACAGGAGGTGAAGATGTGCCTGGGCTCCTAGGACAGAGAATTGAAGCTTCCATACCACTCTATTCATAAAGAAGTCAGAAATTACTTGCAGGTGAATATTTTATGTAACATGATTTTACTTCATTTTGTGTGCAGTGTCCACATTCAAATTAACATTATCCCCATAGAAAGATTGGTCACTGAAACAGCAATCTCTTTTCACTCCGACCATGCTTTCACTTTATGCCTGTTTCAACCAGGTTTGGATTTAATATTTGGCATGTTTATTTTTCATAACTAATGCTTTTAAGGGTTCACAAAGCTTTGGAGGATATCTTTCTGATTTCCTACTATAACAATACTATCTTTGGGTCGTGGCAGGGTGACAGATTCGGAACAATTCTATTCAGTCACTTACTTTTTGCAAACATTCTGTTTTTTCCTTCTTTTTGTTTCGGCACTTTGCTGCAGCAATTTTATTCCTTTCCCTTCTTCTCTTTTTTCTTTCATCCTCTTCAGGAGAAAACTGTCCCACAAAAACAGATACACACAATGCATAAGATGCTGTAAACAGGAGAAAACTGTATTTTGATAACTTCTGGATTTTTAAAATCGACATGGAAAGTGCTGTCAGTGCTCACATCATGAGTTACACAAAAGTGTGATTCTGATCTTGTAGAAGGGCAGGAACTTCATTAGAATTGTCAATGAAAACCTGACTGGAGGGGGGTTGTATGTAATCTATATGATGGCTCATTAAAATCAGTGGTACTCAAAAAACTTACTGAATGTCTCCCCGGGCTCCCACACCTCTGTGTCTCCTCCATTTCCCAGGGAGGAAAAGGAGGAGGGGCACAGGGAGCACATGGAGGATGTGTCATGAGTGAGGCAGCCAGAAGTGAGTGAATTAAAGGCAGCACCAAAAAGGGCACACTGTCACACTTCCTTCTGTTTCCTGAGGAAGCTCAGACCAAGGTGTAACTCTTTTCTTAACCAAAGCTATTTCTCCACTTTCAAAGAGCAATGTTTTTCATGGATAGTGTCACCTTTAAGCAAAAATATAGTGTGGACAGAGCAGGTCCATGCCTTAACCCCCACGGGTTCTGCTGGACTGTCCTCAGGCAAACAGAAGTTCAGCAGTGACTTATTCCAAGTCCAGCCAACACTGGGCAGGGAAACCAGATTAGCACTTGTTCTAAGCACTGTAAAACACTGCCTGTTCTTCATAATTGAAAATCAAACTATATCCAACTATGAGAAATACCAGAGGGTTTGCCTGAAGCACTCAACAGAAAGCCAAGCAGCTGGCTTAAGAGGAAACAAGTATGGTACAGGGGGTTGCCTATAGTTAATACACTTAGTGGTCTTGTGGCAAAACTCTGTTAGAGAATTAATCATTCACACCAAAACTCTGTTTAAAGAGCCTTACCTCTGTTTTCAGCATTGATGTTTCAACTGGCCTTTCAGAAACAGTCACTGTGTCCAAAGTGGAAGACATCCTGTGGAACTGACGCTTGTTCTGAATGGCAAACCTCAGTTCCTCCTTCACCAGAGGGGTTAAATTTGTGAAATCATCAAACCCCAGTGACCCTGCAGGGGACAAAGTGGGAACAATTGCGGAGGCGCTGACTTCTAATGCAGATACCTGGCCTGAGTGTTGGACCATCATTTTGCTGAAAGAGAAAAAGAGATAATATTGGTAGTCTTTAACAACTTTAGAAAGGCAAAAAATACCTCTTAGAGATATATTTCATACTGTGAATAATACTGTAGTTACATTGCTTCAGTCCCCATTCCTAGTCTATCCCAATCCCTCAAAAGAGACAAGCAGTTAAGAATTTGGAACTCAAAAAACCTTCAACTTTATGTTAAGTCAAAGTTAGTATTTAAAAGTAAGAATAGTATCAGCATGAGACACAATTTCTAGGTCTTTCTGAAACTTGATATTTAAAAAATTGAGTGCAAGTATGTATACTGTTAAGTTTTAAACTGGTAGTGTGTGACAAATGAGAACTGAGTGAATAGGAAGAGAAAGAAAATAAGAACAAAAATCAGAAAGCAAATAAGTAGTACTATTATTTAAAGCATAGTAGGAGAGTTAGAGTATCTTCATCTTCAGAGCTATACCACAACAAATTCCAGCTTCAAATGGACAGAGCAAACCTTTTTCTCAGCTACACTTAGCTCAATGAGTTTTACTAGAAGCTGAAATTGCTAACCACAACAAGATCTGTCACAAAGTTATCACACTCAATTTTACACACAGTTGTACATTTGGCTATAAACCCCTGGAAAATAGTTAACAATAAGAGCTGACACAAAGGCAAAAGTCTCTACATGCTCTGTGGCTCCACAGCACAGGCTGAGTTGGAGGGATTGACTCATGAAAAATGTGAAGCCGTTTCTTTCATTCCTTTGCTCTTGTAAAATTCGAAACTGTCCTTATGTGCCCTCTACGAGAGGCTTGAAATTCTTAAATATTTATGGCTGGATCTTCTGCTGACATAAAACAGTGTGATTGAAGAGTCTTTAGGGGAATTATGTAAATATAAACCCGTGGAGAAAGCTTGTTTCTAGTGGATTTCTGAAGAAAACAAACCTATCCAACAGTGCTCTCTACTTTTTTCTTTTTAGTCATTCTTGTTAGTTATTTTTAGCCAGTTTTGAAGGGAGAGAGGCCCCATGTGCTCTGTGAAAACTGGTGGCCCCACTGAGTGAGGAAGGGGCAAAACTCAGCAGTCAGTCAGCCAAACTCAGTGGGTTTGCTGATGCACACATCCCTGCAAGCCACAGCCCATCTCTCACCCAGCAGAGGTGAGATAAGAGGTCTGGAAGAAAACTGAACACCTTTTGTGTATGGTCCAAGGGACAAAAGGTGCAAATCCACAGGAAAACAGATTGTAATACTTTCCTGGTTCACAAAGTGACTTGTGTTAAATTGGATTTTACTATGTTGGTTTTCCAGCTATCTTTGCTGCAGAGATTTTTGGTTTTGTTGTTGTTGTTTTGTTTTGTTTTTTTTTTTTAATAGTGGTATAGATAACTACAGTATGTAATTATCTACTCTGCATTAGAACCACAATAATTACAGGAAAGTCAATTGTAATTAACTTGGTAGGTAACTTTGCAGGTAAGCAAACAGCTGCCTCAGGGTAGCAGTGTGGGTAAGCTAAATTTCCACATGGTCAACCCAGAACTGCACAGTTCCTTGTATGTTACTTCTGGAACCCAGCAAGAAATGTTTGGGGTCATGTGCCTTGACAAGAAGATTGAATTTGCTCAGAGATATCTAAAAATACACTGTAAATCCACACTGGTGCAAATGAGAATAGAACCTGGTTCATGGCTGTGAGGCAAACACAAAAATCACAGGAGTGTGAATTGCCTGTTGCTGGAAAATATCAGGTCCAACTGCAGTCTTCCTCACTTCTTCCTCTCCCAGTGACAGAATAGCTGAACATTTCCCAGAGTCTCAGGGTGAAATCCGGACCCCAGGGAAATCAAAAGGACTTTTTCTGTTGACCTCAATGGGGCCAGGATTTCACCCGTAGTTATTCAAGATGGGGAAATTATTTGGAACAATTTGTTATTCAGAAAGACCTTGGGAAATTTATGTAATTCTCTTCAGAAAGCCCCTGCTCATGAGTCACATTTAAAGTACTGATACAGTTTAATCCTATAATCTCAGAAAGCTAGCAGTTACTCTTTTCCAGCAAGTCAGAAATGGCCCTATTAATTTCCAGCTGAAGTCCTCCCAGTATTATTTACCATTTACCAACATTCAACCATACAACTAATTTAAACAGGCTAATTCCAGATGACACTGAACCCCTCACTGCCAGCAGAAATTTCAGTTATTTTCACTGACTCAGTGTCCTTGAATGCTGATGATGGCTTCGTTCAACAAAGTTAATTCTGTATAATTCAATCCAACCAGGATTCTTGAAGTAGCAGTAAAACTGTTTTTCCAGCCTCCTAGATAATTAGTTGGGCTAATAATTTTCAAGCTCTGCTGGTTTATTCAATTATTTTTCAGTTTAGGTGAACTTTTAATTAAGGCCAGCAGCAGCGCCAGAGGAAACCAAGAATGTGCCTGAGAAATTGTGTTAATTGTGGATTTCTAGTGGTTAGTGCTAAGTGCACCACAAACACCACCAAACCCTACTGCAATGGCTTCAGGTCCTCTCACCCTCCTGTCACCAGTGTGTAACAGAGAAGTGGTCAGGTGCCCAGAGCAGGAGAAAGTGTCCTTGACCACAGGAGCTGGCTGCTCTCCTGCCCAGACAGCTCACTGCCCTCCCAGCCATCCTGAAATGCAACTCTAATTGCTCCAACAAGCTAGATGTTTGGCAGTTTCTGAGGAACAAATCTGCTTTCAGAAATGTTTTACAAATAGGAAAATTAGATTTTACTATTAAAAAAAATGCAACAAGTTGCCCTGCCTTGTCCCAATTTTGCAACAAGTTGCCCTGCCTAGTCCCAATTTTTGTACAATTTGTCCCTCTGTCCCAAAGCCATGCAGAACACTATCTCATTTCCTCTGGGTTTGGGAAGGCTGGGGAAGCAGTAGGAATAAGAGTATCAAGCCTTAGAGCGTGATTCCATGGTGGCCTCTCTGCTACAATCTCTGTTTACTTTGTCAGACCACGCACATGTCCTGCAATTGCTGCCGCTGGAGGTGCTGAACACTTCTGAGCCCTGTCCTGCTCCCGGCACAGCCTGTTCCCGGGCTCGGTTAATGCTTCATTGCTTTAGCCTCACTTCTGGAATTCTCAACAGTTTTACCCTCCCTATTCAGGTAGGTTCAAACAACTCCATTCATTCGTTCTCCCCCTGCTTTTTGTTTGTTGTTTTGAAGATGATTCTTTTCATCTACAATGAGCTTTTACATCTCCTCGGCCAAGATTTTAAAATCTGAACAGGCTTCCTGGCTGTGCTCTTCCATTATTTAAGGACATGCTTGTTTAATTTCAATATTGAAAGTGACTACTTTCAGTTTTTTTCTTGCTTAACAGCAGATGGCTGACTGTGCTTCTTGGTTTTATTTCTTCATACGAATTCCTTTTCCTCTGGTGCTGATGCAATAAACCTTGATAACCACTGAGGTTAATCTTAAACAGCATTAAGAGCAATTACAGTTCACAACCTCTGTGCACGCTAGTTGACCTTAAGCTTTCTGACATCCCACATCGCTCCCGAGGCATTTTCTCGGCTGCCTTTCAGTTTCTCAAACGCTGTTACTAGGAGGAAAATCGATTTCCAACAGGAAACCGGTTCTCTGAAAGAAGCTGTCCGTTGTGTCACGCCTGATTTGCTTAGGCAACAGTTCAGCAACTGATCTACCCCACGCCAAGGAGGGACACAGGGACCGAAAGGAGAGCGGATATCCCCGGCTGTCACCACAAGTTCCAGCTCGGTTTAAGGGAATATCAGAGACAACTCTGCCCGCGGCAGTGCCGATTTGTCACGGCCCGGGCTGTCCCGCCGCGGCTCCTCCGTGCTTGTCCCGGCGGTGCCGCCGCCGCCTGTCCCCAACGCCGGGCACCCCGCTCCGCTCGGGCATCCCGGAGCTGCCGGAGCCGTGTCCCCGCTCCGCTCGGGCATCCCGGAGCTGCCGTGTCCCCGCTCCGCTCGGGCATCCCGCGGCTCCGGGGCTGCCGTGTCCCCGCTCCGCTCGGGCATCCCGCGGCTCCGGGGCTGCCGTGTCCCCGCTCCTCTCGGGCATCCCGCGGCTCCGGAGCTGCCGTGCTCCCGCCGCGGCCGCCACCGCGCGGTGCCGAGCGGCGCTGCGCGCCGGGGACAGCGGGGGCCGGGCAGGCTCTCCCGGCGCTCACATCTGGCGGCAGCCCGGGCAGGGGGTTCCCCCAGATGTGAGCGCCGGGACGGGGCCGGGCGGAGGGGGCTCTCCCGGAGCTCACGGCAGGCGGCGGCACCGCCGCGCCAGACTTCGCCCGCGGCGGCGAAACTTTTGCCGGCGGCGCGGGTCCCTCGGCGGGCATCCCTCCCTCCATCCCTCCCTCGGCGGCGGGACAGCCTCCCGGAGCTCAGCCCCTCAGTCCCGGCCGCCCCTGTCCTGCTCGCACCTACCTTGGTGCCGCCGCTGTCCCGGCAGGAGGGAAGGGGCTCGGCAGCCCCGGCGCGCTACGCTCCGCGCTGCTCCGCCGCCTCCCGCGGGAGAGCGGCTCCCTCGGCTCCCCGCGCCTCTGCCGCTCGCACGGGTTGCATCACCCCCCTTTTATAGCCGAGCGGGCAGCGCTGGTATTTACTCTGGCGGCGAGTCCCTGGCTGATGTCATGCTATTAATAGCCTCTCCGAAAGAGAGGGAGGAGGGAAGCGGGCCGGGGCGGTGATGCAAGGCTTCCCCGCCGGCACGGCTCGGCAAGGCACGGCTCGGCACGGCACGGCACGGAACCGCACGGAACGGCACCACCGCGCCGAGCCGGGCCGAGCAGCAGCATCGCTCGGCACCCCGACTGACCCCTTCGCCTTCCCCCTTCACCATTCCCCCCTTAGTTATTTATTTATTTTTGTTAAGACTCCGGGAGTTTCTTTCTCCGGGCCATTTTGCTTCTGACAATAAATCAAAGTCCCTCTAGCGACAAAAAAAAAACAAAAACCAAACCAAACCAAACCAAAACAAAACAAAAAAAGACGGCAAAAAAAAGTGGCAATTGTGTATTTTTCGAAAGGACTGAAAAGTGCGATCTTTCTCTAGAGGGAAAAAAAATGTTCATGTCCCCCCTGCCTCCCCCGTTTCTATCACTCTTCCTCCTCCTCCCTCTACTTTAGATGACAGCAAAAAGTTCATTTCACATAAAGGAGAAAGCTTCGGTGTTTTACTCTGAGGAGGAAAGACCCGTTTAATTAAATTATAGAAAGCTAAAAATAGCACTGTTTGGGGTTTTTGTTTGTTTTGTTAGGGTATTTTTAAAAACTTTTCTTAAAACACAGCAGCATGCGATTTCCTTATGATCTTATGAAAAAAACAGGGGATTCCTACGGCAGAGAGGGAAATATGGTTGTGGCTGTGGTAAAGGGACTTTTGTTTAGTTCTTTTTTTCCCTTCTGGTTTGTTAACAGATAGAAATTACCTTCTAACAGCCTTCAAAGTGCTAGAAAATATGATGTTAAAAAAACCCAAAAAACAAAAACAAAACACCAAAAAAAACTTTAGCTGGGGGAGACACAGAAAGCTTACAAAGACAGATGCATGGGATCATCCAGTGCAATAATAATTCATATATAACACATGCAAACTTGTTATTAAGCCAGTCTTCAAGTGTCTGTACTTGACTTGGAAAGACCAGGACATTTCATGCTTGAGTATATTGTAACTAAACAAACATAAAATGTATACCTTCGTGTATAAAATGTAAATTCCAATCAAGTGCTCCAAATGGTTGAAGAATTTTATAATGTTCAATATGCCAGTTTTGATAATAGGTAATAAGTCTGGAGAGGTATATTCTGGGGTATTTTAATTACTTGGAGTGTTTTGTCAAGAATACAGATTAGTAGTAGAATAGTAGTTTACAGGATTAAGAATAGTAATTTGAAAGTCCCTCTGTACCTCCCTTCTGTGTGCTTGTGGTTGTATGGATGTATATGTGTGTGTGTATATAGATAGATAGATAGATAGATAGATAGATAGATAGATATAGATATAATATTGGCCACACAGTCTGAGTAGTAAACTTAGGTTTTTTTAATGTCCAAGTGCCAGTAACTTAGCAAAATTAACACTCCTATTTCACATTTAGGTACCTGCTCTGGAAAGAAAAGTACTGATGTGGTGGGAAAGGAGGGAGCCTGGAGCAGTGACGTGGGTTTCCCTCCCGTGGAAGGTGCAGTCGCACCCAGTTCTCTGCAAACAAAGAAGTGCATTTTGTGAGGGCAGCAGAGAACTCCTCTGACCTACCTGGCAGCTCTCCACCTACAGCTCCTGTGAGCTGCGAGCTTTTTTTCTTTTTCACTCACCTATAGATAAATCATTCTTAGCTCCATCAAAACATAGTTATTGCTGCATTTTTATTAATCTAGATAAATCAATGTCAAGTGTAATGCCAGCCGAAAACTTTGCTCTTGAAGGGTCTAGAGCTAGCTTTTTATTTCACCTTGGTACACCCTAATACGTCTTTTTTACTTCAGAGGCACAATTTTATAATTCATGCTGTGCTCAAGGACAGCTGGCACAGTTTTTCTCAAGCCTAGAAGAAAAAAAAATCCTCTCAAGCAGAAGCCAAATGTGGAAAATTTCTTCCCAAAAGATAGTTGGTTGGAAAATTTTAAGCACTGTGGAAATGTGTTAGCAACCTCGGTTTTAGTGGCCAAGAACAGGTGCCTGCTGCAATTATGACAGAAATTTAGCAACTGTCTGTCCTTATTTATTTAGGTAGCTGTATCAGAAGTGGGAATGTATTTAGAGTGTTTTCAGCTAAACAGAGCAGTGTTGCAGAATAATGGAAAAAAAAGCAGCTCTCTCCTTCCAAGTACCTTGGAAATCCAAGTGATGTTATCCAGTTGTGGATGGTCACTGACATCTGCTTGTTTGCTACACAGTGCTGGTCCCATTACTGCCCATGAGCTGCAGCCAGCACTAAAATCTGACAGCAAGGCAGTTGTGTTCATTCTTGAACCTCTCCTGAAGTGAGGCAGCTCCTCCCTGCAAAGCAAACAGAGAAACTGTTCCTGTGCGCATTTGAGATTAGGCCACTGAAACATGTCCTGGCTTGAAACTCTTCAGTGAAAAAAGAAAATGAAACCATAGTGAAAAATAAACCCAGCTCCATTGTGTCATATAGGTTTTATCCAGATCCCTTTTGAAACCAAAGTTTAGTTAATCTCAGTTGGATCACATCCCAGTTTAAAAAAAATAAATTAAAAATTAAGACTATCAGGAAGTTAAAGTAGCACCCAGTACAGCCACCAGATACTCTGATGTTCTTGCCAGTTTAATTTTCCATCTCATAAAATATCTTTCATTTGCCTCCCCCTGAACATTTACCAGTCCTTTTCCAATCCATGTCTCTCTTTCCTCACAAACTGCAGGGGACAGATCCCCTGCAACAGCATTTTTTTGACAGAGGTAACATCCACGTTCTTTCTTAACTTCTGTTTCCCTTAAGCCAGGTACACAGCCCATCACCCAGACTGAAGGGCACTGGGTTCTTTTCCCTCTGCAGAGAAATCAGGCTGAATACCACCCCATGGTGTGGTCCTTGCAGCCCTCCTGCAGTCTCAGTGTGGAGAAAATAACTTTTTCTTTCACCTCTTTCTAACCAAGTCCTGTCTCCACATCCCTTGACACTACTTGACACACTGTGGATATTTGATTAAAATGAAAATATGGCTGTCTCATTATTAAAAAGAGCTACAGACACCATCAGACAGAGGAACAGACCCCAGTCTCACAGCAGAAACTTTCTCCTGTCCTAACATTTATGCTACTGCAGGACATCAGTCAGAGCAACACAAATAAAATCTCCATGTCCCATCCATGGGATCCTGGGTTGGTTTCTGGTCACACAGTTCCATTAAACCTGTTCAGTCTGATGAAAGTATTATGAGATGTAAATAAATCAAATGTGTAGTGATAACATGAGTAAAACCTGCCTCTCTGTGTGTTTTGTGGTTTGAATTGTTTACAGTTTTGAAATTACTGTAACCCTGACAAGACAAATCTTTCCCTCCACAGCACATACAAGAGAAATAGGTTTCCATAATTCAGAGTTATCATGTGGTAAAATCTGGACAGAATCAGGTTTTCTGACTCTGCCTGAAATATTCCTCCCTACTTCTGTGATGGGAACTAACCTTCATGATAATTTTTGCTATGTGGTACATTCAGGTCTGTATCTATGTGGCAGGACTCCCCTGTTCACCAAAACATGCACTAATTTTGAGATGATTTTCCCTTCTGACTGGACTAACACCAGGGGTGAAACCTGGGACAGGTTTTTCCATGTGGGTTGGTACTGCTGGAACCATGGGAGCAGCCAGCAGCAGAAGGAGCAGTAGCACCTCCACCCAGCCCAGAGTTTTTCAGCAGCTGTCTGGGGACTCTCTGAGCATCTGTGGGCTGCTTCCAAGGCTTTCTCCAAAAAGTGAATGAAAAACCTCCAAGCCTCCAGCAGCAAGGACAAAATTCGGTGTGGAAGGGTTGGATCTCTATGGACCTAAAAGGTCCAAAAATGGGAGTAAAAAATCACAGGGTTAGAGAATCGACTCTCACTGAGACTGTGCGGCAAACCCTGCCACTCTCTTACTTTTAATACCTCTCAAGCAGATGAGAAGATGAGTATATGCTTTGTGGAGGGAAATAGGTGCTCTGTTTTAACAGCTTTTATTCTTTAACACTGAAGATAAAATTATTTTGCTCTTTGTTTTTCTCCCCACAGCTTACCTTTCTTTCCTTACTGCCTTCTCCATCACAATCCCTCTAATTCCATTTACTCTTCATTTATTCTGTCCTTTAAAAAATCCCATTCCCTGGTCTCTTTTGCTTTGGTTCCATAAGTTACATTTCCCATTTCTTTAAAACAGCAGCTTCTCCTTTTATTTTGTCACTTCCTTGTTTCCACTCTTCTCACTTCTCTCTTTTCCCTCCCTGTATCCCTGGAATTCATCAGTCCCCTTTTTTCTGTTCCTTTTTTCCTAGAAATTTTTTTTCCCCATTGATCCTTCTGGTTCTGCCTGGAAGCTTCCTAAATTTAAATGAGTAATTTTTAATTTCTCTTTTGCTTCCTGTCATTTTCATTTTTGCTTCTCCCCTAATGAGATGAAGGCACCGATAACAAAATTACCACTGGGTACAACATGTACATTTCAGGATCAGATTCTGGGGCACAACATTACGACGAATTTTAGTGCAGCTTTACTAAACTGAAGTTCCAGAAGTTTGTCAGCCATTGTTATAGGCAGAGTTTCAGAAGTGTGGGGTGGAGGTGCAAGTTCTACAAACATCCATCTTCTCTAAGTGAGAGACAGCTCTGACACTGGCCCAGACAAGTATATCTTTAGTTCCCTTTTCCTGAAAGTTTTCAAGGCTTTTTTTTTTTTTTTTTTAAATTAGATGGACTTTGTGCACCAGCTGACAAGCTGGCAAAGCACAATAACCTGCAATTAAAATTTGTTCTCTTTGAATACATCCAGGCAATAAACAACAACAACAATAAAAAGTCCCACGTATGGAAGAATCACATCTTAAACCAGACAGAACGCAGCAAACTCCTTGGCTTCACTGAACAAGCAAAAGAACAGGTCAGGTATATTAACTGCCCTCAGACAAGTGCAAATTGTGTCTCCTACAGTGCCTTTATAGTCCCTTCCATTCCATGGCAAGAAAACTGCTTGTTCACAGATCCTGCCCTTCCTCCCCCTCTCCCCATCCTTTCCACCTTGACAAAGCATCCCAGATTTTGTTTGAGATCAGTCACAGGCTCATTCTGAACTTCATCAATGTCTTCACACGTAAAGAAATGATCACTAATGAAAGTATTAAGACCTGATCCAACTGTTAATTACGTCAATGGAAAGATTACCATTGACTTCAGTGAGAGATAAATTTAGCCCCCAGGGACTATGAAAAATCAACATTTAGTCACACTGGCTCTCAGCATACAAAACTCTCCTCCTGAAGGAACCTGGAAGAAAGTGTAGGAATTATTTCCTGAAGGTGTATGCTTCCCTTGGGTGGACTAATGTAATTATGGTTTGTGTCCTTGTTGTCTTCCAGGTGAACACCAAGATGAGAGGAAGTAAGTGAGAGAATATATCTATTTTTACTGTGCTAAGTTACAGGCATTTTTGACACATTATTGAATTAATCATGCTGTTGCACACAAATACAAACACACACACACATACACACACACACACACACACACACACATACCCCCTATAAAATCCAGCTCTTCCTATTGATTGTCCTTGGAACTGTGTACACATATAAAGAATACTCTGGAATTTAATATCATTTATGACACTTTAAACAGCTCTTCTCATCTGTCTGGCAAATATGTAAATTACAATTTGTCATAATAATTACAAATGAACATTTTTAATTATTAAACATTGATTCCTACATAAACACCATTTCAGATAAAAACACTGTATGGCACAGATTGCAACCTACAGAAGACAGAAACAAGGCTGCCACTGCAGCTTTCACTGTGCTTATCATTTGTCCTCTCACCTACTTCACATGTGCCTTGCCATGAAAGGAGCACATGAATGATCATAACGTTCATTCAGCCTCTTATCTTCCTGGGTTTGCTGGTTTGGCTTTGACTGTACAGTAACTTGCCCAGATAATGAGAACAAAGTGTAAATAAAATTAAACCAATAGAGCTGCACACAGCTTTAAAAAGAGACTGCCCTGATTGCAGTCACAAAAGCACCCCCTGAACTCAGACCCTGATTGCTCTGTGAGGCTGCTGCTGAGGCAGCCCCAGCAACAGGGGAAGATGTGGCATGCCCCAACACCCTACACCCACCTGGGCTTCCCAGGTGATGCCAGTCCAGTGGGGAATGCTACCCATGCTGGGGTAGGGTCCACCTTCTCTGCAGTGACTCTCAGAAGCAGAATGGTCACAGAGAGAGAAAAGCAGACTGCAGGATGCCCCATGTCCAGGTTAGAAGCAGAATGGTTCCAGAGAGAGAAAAGCAGACTGCAGGATGCCCCTGGCCCAGGTTGGAAGCAGAATGGTCACAGAGAGAGAAAAGCAGACTGCAGGATGCCCCTGGCCCAGGTTGGAAGGAGAATGGTTCCAGAGAGAGAAAAGCAGCCTGCAGGATGCCCCATGCCCAGGGCATGTCCTCAGCACAGGGCTGAAAAGTCAGGCACCATCTGGTTTCCTGCCTAATCGGCTCGAAACTCCAGGACAGGAGAGCCTGAGTGGGAGAGTGAGAGTCCCCAGGCAGCACAGATGATCAGAGTGTGCTGAGACCATTTCTCCTCAGAAAGAGGAGGCACAAGTTTCACCCCACACAGACAGATGTGAGAACCCAACTCAGGTCCGTCTCTCCAGACTCAGTGCTCCGGCTGATGGGTTTTTTACTTTTTTAAAAACCAAGCCCAAGTTTAGAAGGGAAGTTTGGGGCCATGAATGTCCTGGTTCAGAGCACATTGCTGGTTAGATAACTCCACATTGCTGGTTAGATGGTTACGTGGGGAAGAAATGGGAATTTATATTCACCATGCACAGCCTCCTTCTGTGGAGCTGGGCTTTAGTCCTACACTGGAAATAACATCAGGAGAGCTGGGAAATGAGAGGGCTCTTTATTCATCATCTCTGTGAAGTTAACCTGATGATCTTCCTTTTGTTCTGTATCCCAGTCTGCTGAAATGGATAATGTTTTATCCTCTAGGGTAAAATAGCTGAGATTCCCAAATGTATATAATGGATAAGGCTGCTGTATTTTATTTTCATTTCTAGTTTTAATTAGCACTCTTATAGGCCTTCTTTTTGCTTTCTTGATGCATTATTATCTGCTCTTACTACTGAATGTGTGCATGGCAGTAGCATTAAGCAGCCCCAGTAAAGATTCTTGGTGTGTTTTTATTATATATACAAGAGTTTTATTATATATACAAGAGTTTTATACTGAGCTCTAAAAATGATGACAATATTTCAACTGCCAAACAGAAGCCCAGATTCAGCACAGCAGTTAAATACATGGCTAAATATTCTCTGTTCAAAAGCCTTGCCTAACTTAAGACTTGCTATTAACAAAGATCTCATATAAATAGCCTCTATAAATATTATTTCTTATTTCTGTGAAATTATAGTTATTCTAACACATTTGGGATGAGATCACCTGGCAAAGTCTAATATTGTGGTCTCTTGTTAGAGGGACATTTTCTTAAATGTATGGGCTGATTAATTAATTAATTGCAGATCTTTGAAGAAGAATAATTACTATTATTTTTCTAAAAAAACCATATGTTTAGAATTTTGGTAGATCCTGATTTTTTTTCCCACAAAGGGAAAGTGTAGTTCAATGCTATTTAAATTTATTGGAGTTTTTTTCCCTCATAAATTCAAAGCTGATCAAAGGAAAACATGCTCTACCATCCCACTTTGAAGAGATGTTCTGAAGGGGAAGGTGGTTTCCTTGTAAGTGAAGAAATATTTCTTGCCCTTGCATAAGCCAAGATGCTTTACATTGTATCAGAAAAAAATGTCAGATAAATCATCAGCATCGTGGCTGGAACAGAAAGTACAGATATGACAGAGTACCCAAAACAAACCACAGATCCCCTGCAGATATAAAATGGCATAACTAATTTAATTTCATCACCCAAAGATTTGACTTGGGATGGTCTAGCTTGATATTTTTTGTTGATGATTGGTTTTGTGAATAAAGAATCTGTATGACGTGGAGAGAACGTGTAATATAGCAGGCAACACTTTCAGTTCACCAGGTCTTTTTTTACAGGTGTGCTTTGTGCAAAAGTGAATGTTTAAGCTCCAAAATCTTCTCCAAAATTTCCTTAGTGGTCTGTGCAATCTCTTGAACTCAGGCTGTAAGTCAGCAGTGAGTGCTTGCAGGAGAAAAGAGCTCTCACTGCAAGCGTGAGGTACACACTGCTTTCTTTGCAGAGCAGGGGCATTGAACTTGGACTCGAGTTGCTGGGGGTTGGTTTACAATTATTAAAGGTCACTATACTTAATATAATAAAATTAATATATAATATAATAAATATAATAAATATAATAAATATAATAAATATAATAAATATAATATAATATAATATAATATAATATAATATAATATAATATAATATAATATAATATAATATAATATAATATAATATAATATAATATGTTTTATTGTTATATATACACAATATATTGTGTATATATAAATATATAAAATATATATTTTATATTTATATATTGTATATAAATATAATATATAAATATATTGTATATTTATAAATATATAAAATATATTTATAACAATATAACATTATTGTTATAAATAATGTAATGTAATATATAAATCAATTTTTCCATAAATGTTCCATATACTTAAAATATTCACGCAGGTGCCTAAGCATTTGTCGGTTTTGTTGATTTCATCACTAACTTGAATATATGTTCAAAGATATATTGAACATATATTCAATATATCATATGTTCAATATATGTTCAAAGATATATTGAACATGTATTCAATATATCTTTTCTTGTTCTAAAATGCCTGTTGAGCATATTTTTAAAAATAAATCAAGGGCTGTAAAAGCATCCTTCCTGGCCACAGTCCTGTCCCAGAACACAGATACAGCTTCTCCTCCTTCATGGGTGTTCCTTCCCAGGGTATTGGTAGGACAGAGCTCTAATGGATCTTCTCTCTAAACTCATTCCTGTGTAACAGAGGGACTTCAGCATCCTTTGCTTTCCTGACAAAATCCACTCCTTGAGTCTTAGTTCTGTATGTGCCTGCCCTAGAGGGTCTCTTAGCAAACCCAGGGGGTTGTGACCACCCTTCTCCTATGATCTACCCCAGCCAAGAGCCCTCTGTGCCTCTCCCAGTGTCTGCTGCATACATCCCAGAGCTCCACTGGGGCTTGGTGGGTGAAATTCAGCAGACACAGGGGATGAGATGAAATGAGGTGAGATAATCATCACCAACTTTTATCATCATGGTGGCTGTTAGCACCATGACTGCCTATCAGCAAAGTCACCACCTATTTTTCAAATCCTCTCTTTGGTCAGTATTAGAGTCTTTGCCCTCAACTCCCAATTCCAATCCTTTTGTCCCCAGTTCCCTTTTCACTTCCTTATGTGAATTCCCAGACTCCAGCTCAGCTGCAGTTCACCTGCAGCCATGAAGAGTTGAACTTTGAGTCCAAGATCTCAAAGACCTTTGGCCTAACATTCATATACATTATGTGATAAGACATCTAAATATCCTGCAAGGCAGGAGAGATAAGCATTTTCTGGAGGCTATCCTTCCTTCTACCAGGGGCTGGATTATTTTAGATTTTACATGTGTACCTTCCTCTCTTTATGATCGGTGAAGCCACATTTCCATCGATGTAAGCATGAAATCAGCGGCAGGGTTAGAGCAAGCCCTAATTATATTACAGTTTAATAGGGAAACACATCATGTCAAGTGGGAGGTCAGCAGCATATTTTTGGAGCACATCTCAAAGTTCACCCAGTACACATCCTTTCCTTATACTGGAATATTTATAGTTTGTTTGTTTTACACTGGAAATATTCCTTCTGTGAGCTCTTCCAAAGAGACTTCTCCTCCTCCTTTTCAAACTCTCCTGTGATGGACCAGAATGGCAGATTTAGAATGGACTAGCTGTAGTAACCCAAGGCAAGCAAATCCAAGGTCCATTACACAAAACCCTTTCCCAGAGCTATTAAACATCCTGGTGCCCAGACCCCAAATGTGCTGCAATGAGCAGACTTTATGTTCCTGTGCACTTAAAGTTCCATTTTATCACCACGATATTTTCTAAAAAATCCCTTTGCCATGATTTTTCTCCTGAGAAGCTGAGAAGCCTCAGAGGAAAAGAAAAACAATGATTATCTGCTGCTGTGGAATGCAACAGGTGCATCTTTGATTGGTCTCATGTGGTTGTTTTTAATTAATGGCCAATCCCAGTCCAGCTGTCTCAGACTCTCTGGTCAGTCACAAGATTTTATTATTCATTCCTTTCTATTCCTTTCAAGCCTTCTGATGAAATCCTTTCTTATATTATTTTAGTAAGTTTTAATATATAATTTTCTTTTAGTATAATATATATAATAAAATAATAAATCAGCCTTCTGAAACATGGAGTCAAGATTCTCGTCTCTCTCTTCTCTTGTCCTGAGACCCCTGTGAACACCAGCACATTTAGTGAACCCCAAGTGAAGAACACAACCACACCATTTCTGCATGGGTGCTCAAATACATCTGCTACCCAGTTAGGAGCCTTCCTCAGGACCATGTCCAGTGGGTTCCTGGTATTAAATCTTCCCCTAGGTCCCCCAAAGTGTGTGTTTCCTGGTGGTGCCTCTCCTATGCAGGGGGAATGAGCAAGTGCATGGTGTAATCATGCCTTTCAAAAACCAGGTGCTTTCAAAAACCAGGTGCTTTTTCAGGCACTTGCATTAAAGGATTGAGAACAGGGCTATGTTTCTGCTCCTAAAAATGCTTCTGTAAAATCTTGGAGCAGCCCTGGGAGTGAGCAGACTCTCGTCCTCCTGAACCAACAGCCCTTTCTCTATTTTCTGTATGGCCTCAGCAAGGATCATGGAGCATGCTCCTGTCCCCATTTTGAGCCTGATAGCTCAGGTAACCTCCCAGATCAATGGGAGTAAGAGATTAAACCTTGTCAGGCAGCCATTGGAATTGTACCTGGCTTTTACATATCCCTGCTGGATGCTTCAAGGAAGCAGCACCACCTCAATCCTTCCTTCTTGCAAGCACTGACAAGAGAGGAGTGATGCCTTGCTAACTGAAAAGAAGTGGCCAAGGCACAGGCAGGGATCTCAGGTCTGTGTCTCTCGAGAGGACAGAGATGCCTCCCTACAACAGGAGGGAAAAGTGGTTCCCCACCTCCTGCTGGGGAGGCTGAGCTGCTCCCTGCACACCTTGCCGGCTGATTGGGAGCCACTTCCCAAACCAGGGGCTGAAGTCTTCCAGCTGAGAATCGAGTCATGTAAGACAGGGGATGTAGAGTCAGGCATTGCTGTGACTGGATTTTGGGTGGCTGAGGTTTTATGGGAACTCTATTGGCCCTGAGCCTCTCCAGTTAGTTTGCACTATACAGCTAAGAACAGCAATTATTAACAAGGTGTGAGAAACCAATTTGTCTTCTGCTGTGATGATCAGAGTGCACCATGACCAGGGACAATTCTCTTTTATAAAGAGGTGGGGAAATGTTCTGAGAGCAGAAAGTCTCAATACTTTCACAACCATCTATTTTGAACTTGCAATGAGACAGATCTATCATGTGAACACTTTAATGAGTGATTTAGCAAAGCTCAGCACCACGTGTAAACAAAATGCAGATTTCCATACCAAATAAAATGCTGTTCAGAGTTTTTCTGAAAACATTAAACTCATGTTGACAGAAGAATGAAATGTACACATTAAAAAAAAATCATCTCTTCTTAGAAACATGCCACCTTATTCTAAAATAAAAATATTCATCTCAGCTGACACTCAAAGTTAAATAATCAATTTCTCTTTCCCACTAGAAAAGTCAGCCACTCAGGCACATAATCACAGTGTTGGAGAGTTTAATTTTGTTGAGTAAAAATTTGTTTTATAAACTACTTTTCCTATCAAATGATAGTAAGTCTCTTGACATAAATATCACTGCAATTTTATTACATGAATGAGTGGTTACTGGTTTGGGTTTTTTCTTTACTCTAAACAAGTGAAAGAATTTGGAAATTCTGACCTGAAAGAATTTCACACATGTTTAATTTTAATTGTGCACGTAATCACAGGGAGTTCGGTACCACTCATATGCTTAAATTTAAGTGTGTGCATGGGTGTGAGCAGGACGGAGCTTTAATATAGCACAAAATCTAAGGTCTGCTTTTTCAGTGTTAAAATTTATGCCTCAATAAATTCATTTTTCCAAGAGAAGTTGTTCTGTGAAACAAACTATAAAAATAAATCTGTATATATCATCAATTTTAACAGAGGCATATATTAATATATTTAATATTTCTAAGTATAACTATTACAATATATAATATTTCTGAAAAGTACTGAGTCACACAAGGGACCTGACACATGACATCATAGAATAAACTATGGGGAGAGGGTTACTGAGAGTCAGGTAAGAATGGGAAGAAATTATTTTCATTGCTGTCTGCATGGGTACGTACTTCCAACTGTTTTCTGCTGCTGCTTCGCAGTAACATATTACCAGTTATCACCAAAATAGTTATTCTCATTACAGAAACATTATGCCTTGTTACAATATATATATATACCCTGAAAACTCACAAAAAATTACTATCAGCTAATTTTCCTATATTTTAGAAAATAAGCCAGGTCTTGATAGATCTGTTTACTTTTACATGCTCTCTACAACCATAATGACTTTCTGTCTGTGCAAGTTTTGTTTTGGGAGCTCAGCCTGAACAACAAGCTAACAACAAAAGCCAACCAACCAGTAAGGGCAAGCAGTACTTTCAAGATGTTATCAGTTACTTCCAGAAAATGCCCCTTGGTGCCTATTCCACTCTGCTATTTTAAGTTAATTTGCAAAGCTTTGACAAGGAACAAAGGTTAAATACTTGGAATTTGCACAGGTTGTATGCTCACTGCAGACTGTGAAATAAATGTTACAAATACATGGCAGCTCCCCCAAGAAGAAAAAATGTGGGACATAGGTACAGCTGCTCTGAACATTGTTAAAAGAAGATAATTATTCTGGAGCCAAGTGGGAAAGGAAGAGGTAGAAATGCAGAGTGTTGCAGAGGTGCTGCTTTCAAGGCTGCTTTATTAGGAGACTCCAGGTAGGTATGGAGCTGATCAGAACTGTGTTACAAATATCTCCTGTTGTGTTACTCTAAGGAATAACACCTGAAGTACAAGAACCTGCTCTGGTAATACTGGAATGCATTTTAGCCACCTGAGTTGAGGGCTGAGCTTTGATAGTTAGGGATATTGGTAATTAAAAGTGGCAAAAGCAGATGAAAATCCAGTGGCACTGCATGCTATGGAGGTGGATGTTTGTAGTTATAAAACTGCAGTCCTGGGTGAGCTTATAGCAAATCAGATTAAATTTAAGACTGCTAAATTTTGCTGTGAGAATTTATTTCTGTTGATAGGGCATGGATTGGTCTGTTTATGTTTTGTTTGGGTTCTGCTGTCTGATTTTATCAACATTGTTAAATACATTCATGCTGGTCACTGTAGTAGCAGCTGGAATGCCATCTCCACGAAGCCATCCCTTAGTAAGTAAGAGTTGGTCAAACTGAAGGAAACAGATTTAGAGTCTGCCCATCGTCATGCAGCATGAAAACCATAGCAGAAAAAACAGAAAACCTCCAAGTCCTGACTCTCCTGGCAAATGGGGAATTTGTAAGCACAAGGTACTGTGGCAAACCTTTCCTCCTCCAACTTTCCTCAGCCATGAAAAATTTTTTTCCCTATTTCTGGTCCTCATCCAGCTCAAGAGTCAGTGATGATAATCAGAGCATGCCAAGCATCTGACCTCAGCAGATTTTCTTGTGAAATAAAGAATGCAGTGTGACGTGCAATTTTTTTCTGAATTCTTCAGATATGTCTCCTGGAATACATTCTTTCTACTAACAATTCTGCTATCAGCACTGTTTTCTGCATTTGACCCTTTCCCCTGCTTGTATTGCTGTGTATTTTATAAGGAAGTTGTTAACGGGTTATTTTCCACTGTAGTACTCTAGCAAATTGTAGTGGGTTTGAGTTGGTATTTCAAAATTAGCTTTCCACCTTCACAGCTAATCCTCACGGGACAGACTGAACTAGTGATGTCCTGGGTGCTCAGCACATTCTGAATTAGGCCTCATCAGAAGGATATGCAGCCAAACTTGACAAACTTATAAATACAAAGTGACCCAGTTTCCATCAAGAATCTACTTGTGTGGAAACAAACCAAGAAAAAAAAATTAACCTATTTCTCAAATTACTTTTTAAAATCCTGAGAAGTCAGTAATTTCTAAAAATTTCAGGAAATACTTGAAACATGTCTTGACCACTAAGATTTTGTTTTATTTTTAGGGTTTTTTTCATATAGCTAACACAATCTGTAGTTACTGTTTCTGCTATTAATCCAGAACATATTCATTGTAATTCTTCTCTGTACTTTTTATCAATAACCTGCACAGATACTTTAATTACAGAGAAAAGATATCTCATTGTGGTAACAGTACCCAATTTTGCCTTTTCCTTATTGGTTTTCTTCTTTTGTGCTATTCCCATACACATGGTTCAAAGCACTTGTGAGATGATCTCATTTTTTGGGTTGTTGCTGTTTCATTTTGATCTTGTTTTCCTGGCTGAGAGGATGTGTGTCACTTGTGTTTTGAAAGGAACTCTGGTAAATACAGCCGCTTCTTGAAAAGATCACTGCTCCCCTTTGAGCACGACTCTGCCATAAATATGCAAGTGGGAAGAGAACTATGAAGAACTTGTTGTGTGAACTGCCCACGGGTGCAGCCCTGCTTCTGGATCCTTCCCCGCGGGGCACAGACACCTCCCAGCCCGCAGGACACCGAGTGCCAAAGGAGGGCAATTGTGCTAGAAGGCTTTTTAATTCCCCAACTTACTTCAGCTGTTATCAGCAGCTGGTTACTTCAGCTGGCTGATATGCCTCGGTGTCCTGTAAACATTCGGTCTGGTGCTGTGCATTACTCATAGTTGGAAAATCACTTTGACTCCTGTAGCATAATTATGTTAATGTCAAATGAGTCATAGGGAAACAGAAAACTTTTATCAGAGCTGCACCTCAGTGCCAGTTTCTGAATGCTCCTGTTGGCATGACAGAAGTAGGTTAGGGGATTTAGGGGAAAAAACAACTTTCATTTAATGAGTGACATGAAACTGGGATAATAATTACTCACAGAGAAGCTTAAGTGACAATCAAACTTAGATTCACTGAAACATAAAATTGGTAAGAGAATGCCCTGCCTGATTATTTATAAGAGCAAGAATGAAAAATACTGAATTTTTAAACAATTACTTTTTCAAGAAAACTTCAGATCTCTTTCATAGATAAACAGCTTTTCACATTCATTATTTAATTTCAATGGCAGTAAGTGATTTATTTAAATTGACATCTTAATTAGATTGCATTTCAGAGACAACCTCCTCTGATATTTTATTATTTTTACCTCTTTCTTGCTTTAGTTAATGCTAATGATCAGCTAGGGAAAAAAAACAAAACAAAACAAAAAACCACCACTTCAGCTCATGTTTGGATCATATTGCAAAAAGCCAGAAGTCCTTCAACAAGCTAAAAGTTCTTGTAACATATCTCCTCCCAGCTTAAAGCAGACAAATGGCCAACGAGAGCAGAATTTGTTCCAGAGTTTAAAGACAAGGGGACAAACATCTGTGACACACTGGCTGTCTCAGGGCTAAGCTGCAGCACTTCTTTCTTTCTAGAACATGTAAGTTCCACTACAAACAACACTTTGGTATTTGCCTACCAGGATTTTACATGCTCAAACATATATCAATATTTGCACGTGCCATCCTGATGAATAGGATATACCACCTCAATGCAAAGGGAAAGATTTTTTTCCCCCAGATGGCTGAAACATCATTCTCAGAACACAAGAGTTCAAGCATTCTGACAGATTTCACTGTGCTATACAATAAAAAGCAAGCAAAAGGCAACAGCTGAATTGAAAATCATAACCATATAATTTTAGACGGGAAAAAATAAATCACCTAGGGCAACGGAATAAAAATCTCTTATCGGTAAGTGACTGCATTTCCATTAATGTTCTATTTGAGAGGGAGACAAGACTTACATTTCTCTGGGAGCTCCATCCCTCTGAGCACTTCCCCTTCATCTGCTGAGCTCTCATCTCATGCCTTTTTTGAGTTCCCTCCACTTATCCAGAAACTGTTAATAAATTAAATCTCACATGTCCTAAAAGAAACCAACTGTTGTTACTAAATTGAGTGGGAATATAAGGTCATGCCATAGGTGACTAAGTACCCCCCAGATTTCCCTGCGAGCCATGATCTAAATATGATGGTACAGCATCATCTCGACCTTATAATGAGTGAGGGGCTTTATTTCAGAGCACATCCCCGACCCAGAGATAACCTACTATGGACAACACCTGTAGTTTGAAGCCCTCGGCTCCTGGCTGAGGAGGATAATAAAAAAATTGTGTTTTATTATGTAAAACAGTTCATGCCTAACATCACCAGAAAGCCTCCACTTGTAGTATTTGGTTCTCTCGCGTTTCGCGTGGGAACGTTCAGGAAATACACCGAGGGGTTCTTTCTCTGTAAACCAGCATGGCTTTATTAGCGATGTGTGTTTGTGGTTTGCCCCACGGAGGCGGCCACACGCTGTATGTGCGCGCCGGGGCAGGACCCGGCGCTTCCCTTCTCCCCGTGCCCGCCACGATCCGGGGTAAGCAGAGGCGGGAGCGGTGATGGAGAGAAGGGCTCCGGAGCACCCTCGGGAGCATCACGTCGGCCGAGAGCCGGGGCGGGCCCACCCGGGGCGCCGGGCACGGCCCGCGGGGTGCGGGACAGCGCGAGCGGGCGGTGCGGGGCGTGCGGGCCCCCCCGACGCCGCAGCTGCGCCCGTCTGTCAGCGCCGCCCCCCGGGCGGGGCCGCCCCGCGCTGCCCCTTTAAGGCAGCGCAGCCCCGCGCGCATTCCAGTGGCCGCGTCGCCGTTCCGGGAAGCGGTGGCGTCACCACGCCATCCCTCCCTCGCTGCCTCTCTCGCTCGGTGCGGCGGGGCGGGCCCGGCAACAAAGGCGCGATATAAATAGAAGGTGAGCGAGCGCGGGCAGCGCCGTGCCCGCCGGCCGGGGCGGGGCCGCGCCCGCCGTGACGTCACGGCGCGGGCGCGCGCCTGCGCGGCTATTTATAGGCGTCGCCGGTGGGAAGACGGGCGCGGTGACGTCATGCAGCGCTGTCGGGCCTGCGGCGTCACGTCACGTGCAGGGCTCAGCCGCCCCCTCAGGATGGCGGCGCTGAGGGCGGGAGCCCGAACCTGAGCCCTGGCTCCAGCCCGGCCTCGGCGTGCGCCCGCCGGCAGCGCCCCGCGACTGACGGCACTTGAAACAGCGAGGGCGTTCTTGAGCCGTGCCGGGGATTCGCCTTTCCTCGGCACGAGCCAGGGGGTGCTCAGGGAAGGGATAACTCCGTGCTCAGGGAAGGGATAACTCCGTGCGAGGGCAAACAGCACCGCCGGCTGCTCCTGAGCCTGCCCGGCGCTCCCTGAACACACAAGCAATGCCTTCCCCCGGGGAATGCTTCCTGCGCCCGCTGGAACACGACATTCCCCACAATTAATTGTTACATAAGTGCCGTGTCAAGGATGCCATTGATATTACGGTGGCTCTCTCAACTGCGGCAATGACAGCAGCAGCTTCTCTCTAGAATGTTGAAAGCATGCTGGCTCATTTCTGTGCCACTCACCCTCCAGAGCAGCCGAGGATGTTCACAGCCTTTGTGGTCATGGGCTCTGTGAAAGGCTGAAGCCTGGCATTGTTTACAGTCCCCTGCTGGAGCCGGCCTCGTCTTTTTTCTAAAAATCAGATAATGTGAAAGGGTACTGGGCCACGTGTAAGCTTTTAATAGTAATGTTTGGTAGGCAAGGCTTACATACCGTTTACTGTAACTCTTTGTATTTCGCTACTGGGTATGAAAAAGCTGCTGGGTCCTCTTTGATCCCTTCTGAATGGGGGTAGGGGGGGTTGTGGTTTGTGGTTGGTTGGTTTAGTTGGGTTTTTTTTGTGAAATTGTTCATAAAAGTCAGTGACTGACTCTGTCTCCCAAAGCTGTTGCTTTCTCTAGACAGACCAGACAGCAAATAGGTCTCTAATTTGAGGCAGCATCTTCCCAAACTGTTCATGTTCAAAGAAAATGTGGTGGACCACGTGAAACAAGGAACACCATCATCATCAACAAGTAATTTCTGGTACACTAGTCACTGTGAGCATGTGAAAGATCTAGAAAAAGTTCACTGAGAGTTGCACAATAAGCACCAAATAAAACACCAAATAAAGGTCCTTGGAGAGGAGCTGTAAAGTCAGTTGAAGTTTCCAGAAGGCAGAACTGAGTGTGCCAGGTTCTGTCCCCATAGGGCTGATGTGTCTGCATCAGTGTGCTCCCACCCTTAAGTTTGGGGTTTTTTTTATTTGAAAGATAAGTGTTGAAATAAATATAGACCGAACTAAATCTAAATCAGGGATATTTTCATTCTAGAGCTTCACCAAATAGTTAATTTGGGATTATTCCCAAGTGGTTTTGAGTAGGCTTAGCCAAAGTCTTGACTGGAACATTTAAGAAAGTGGAGGTTCAGCCCTTTCTGTGTGCCAGTGCACAGTTCAAAGTTAGCAGTCCTTTTATACCCTTTGTGGTATTGTGGCATCTGTGTGTGAAGGTTGAGTGTGGCATTTGAAGGGCTTTGTTGTGCAGAGTAGCAATGTCATGGTGCATGCAAACCTGAGCAGAATTGTGCTGTCCCAGAGCATTCCAAGGGAGGATGGTGTGCTTATTAGAGAGAGGCTGTGTCTTTTATTAGATTGAGTCATTCAGAGAGAAGTGGGCAAGCTTTCAGGAGCACAAACCTTTCTCCTTCAGCTGCCTTAAAAAAGACATTCTGGAAAATCATATCAGTAGATTTGTGCTGTTCTTAAAATAGTGTTCTCTGTCAAAAACCTGGATTATTCATTAGCTTCTAGAAATGTAATAGCTGCTAGTTTTCCACTGAGGTGTTCCTGGTTACATGCTGCTAGGGACACACCTGTCAAACAGAGCTGTGTTTGGAGCCATAAAGGTGTAGTTGCACAGATAACTGCTTGAAGTGCAGCAGAGCAGCCCTGGATGTGCTGTCTGGAGATTACACAGCATCTCCTCTGAGGAGGGAATTTGCAATGCTTACTTCACTGTTTAGTCACCTGGATGACTGTATGCTGACAATAAAACAGGTTTCTGAGTGAGCCACCAGAATAAAATTTCAAAGCTTACTGTAACCTGCAGAGAAAGCCTGTACTGAGTGTACATTTCTGCAGTAGAGCACTAGCCTATGCTAGAACCTCCCTGCAAAATAGTTAAATAATCTTCTTAACCTAGAAAAAAAAAAAGGCCTGTGCTTTGAAGTGAAGCTTTCCTGGAATTTTCCATGTGCCCTTCATGGCTTTGAGGTGGTGCCTCCTATCAGAAAGAACCTTCCAGGAAGTCTGTGAGCCCTGGGCAGTGTCAGTCTGGGTGGGAGGCTTGCATCAGAAATGCCCTCGATGCAGAGCTGTGGATTCTGCTGGTTCTCATCCCACAATGGGAGGTGTTTGCTCACTGTGCTGAGTGTCCTGATTGAAGTTATTGGGATGAACCCAAGCAGCAGCAGGCATGGGATGGCTCCCACAGGCTGAAGGACAGAAATGGCCTGCTAGCAGAATGTTTTCACAAAGCAGTCCAAGTGGACTAATAGAGCACCTCCAAAACAAGCTCAGAGCTTAACTTTTTTAACCCAGGTGGACACTTAAAAACTGTGGTTTCAGCAGAAACATGAATTTGGCACCTAATTTTGTCTTCCTGTCAGCCCTTTGCTTTCTTACAGGTAATAATTAACAACTGTTCAAGTTCCGTGATGGCCCCTCTTCACTTCTAAGTGTCAGTCTCCCTTTTATCTGAAAACATCTAGCTTTTCAGCATAATTAAGGCTGAATTCTTAGGCATTTAACAGGGATCTATTGATGTTATTTTTAAAAAGGCACCATATTTTTCTGTTGCCTTCTATGTCTGGAAACCATTCTTCAGGGCAGACTAGAAGAAGTTTCTGGTGGAAGCTGGATTCCCTGACTCAACAGGGCTCTTTGTTTTCAAGGAATAAAAATAAAGAGGATCTCTCTTGAGTTCCCTTTAATTATAAGCCTGAGGGCAGAGTGAAAGGAGGAGTGATTTCTGTTTCTCAGTATGATTGTGATTTAGCTCAGTTTGTGATTTAGCTCTGCCTGGAGGAGTTGCTGTTTTGTTGCTAAATGATAATTGTACCTTTCCTGTGGCTGTAGAGGAGATTTGGCAGTGTTGCACTCCTGTTTTGTGGGAGTTCTCAAAAAATTAATTGGGAGTTTCTTCTGTGACTTGAACACGCTATTCTCCTTCACAATCCCGAGGATTTCCTTGTGGTATGATCCAGGGCTGAATGTCAAGTTGGTTCTTGCAGTGTGGCTTTTTCATTCTGGAGGAGGCGTGATGCATCTGAAATGTATTTGAGATCCCATTTTCTCATTAGGTGCTTACATTATGCAAGGTGGGGAATGGCAGTTACCCTTAGAGCTATTTATTACACTGCTCTGCAGCTAATGAGGGAAATGCAGTCAAGAAGGGACATGACAGAAGTTTTTCTAGAAGTTTTGTAGAAGAAGGGATAATCTGGATGGTGAAGGTACATGAGAACATTGATGTTTAAAAAAAGATTTTAAAAAAGTATGTGCAGTTCTGCTGTTAATTATGAACAGCCCTTGTTAATTATGAACAGCCCTTAGGCATAGGCACTAAGTCAGTATCCTGTCACTCTTCATGGGAGTCTCCTGTGTTTCTAGCAGCACCAAAATAAAGAATTCATGGCTTTTTGAGAAATAAAGGAATTACTTTATCTCATTCCTTGGATGATAACTTCCTTTCTCTGAGGAAAGCAGAACTGTCAGTGATGATGATGACTCCTCTTTTCAGGTAGAAGAGTAAAGATGTGAGCAAGAAATTTATGGGGTAAGTTTTTCAATGCTTTCTGACAAAGACAAGGAGGTGTATCATGCCCACCAGGGCAACGTGGTGAGCATAATGTTAAGGCTGTTAATCATGTAAATACCTGAGAGAATTAGAAATTGCACATCAAAGGTGTCACCTGTTTCTTTTGACCATTGACTGCTTTCTGC